>NW_026623227.1:2400000-3000000 GCF_028827675.1 Penicillium lagena | reverse complement strand
CGAATACGGCTGAAGCCATCCCTAAAGCGGCAAACAATTGAAAGTCTTGGCGTATGGTTACTCGCCGCCACTTCTCCACTCCCTCCCTGCCTGAATTTCCACATCTCAAGTACCATCCGCCATCAGGATAACTTGGCTTCATTGAAAGGTGATGACACCGCAAATCCGTCCAGGTGCCAGTCGGCGAAGAACCCGTGAGCAGTCAGCCAATTAAATTACGAAAATTAACCATATCAGCATCAACCTAATCTAGGTGAGGACGCAGTTGCTCAGGGCGCGCGAAGTTGATAGAGAGAACCTCCACGGTTGCACTCATTGATATGATGCCCAACAAAAGTGGATATAGTAAGCTTGATAGATGCGGACGTCTTTTGATTTGAGGAGTTTCTCACTTCGGCCCACTAGTGAATTTGCCTTTCATTATATCAACAGGCAGACAGGAAGCAGATCAAGAGACACGGAAACTGATCAGGAGTCATGTCATGCGTGGGAAGAATCGTGTCAAGCCTCGGAAAAAGTCTCGAACTCCTCTCCAAGGAGAGAAGCCAAACGGGGAATCTTTGGTAGCCAATGATCCTATCTGGCCCCCAAGTATCCCTAGACTGTTGTGCTCAAATTTCTCTACTATTCGCTTTGCCGATACCGTGGAGCCGTCCCTCATTGCAGATGCCTTGTTGTGTGAGTGTTCTTTTACATCTGTGTGTCCTACGCTGATCAAGGCCCATTATCAGTCTCCTCCATGTTTTCCAAGGCAATGTTCTTAGTAGATCAGTGCATCATTCCTGAAACAGCTGGAATGGCAGACGCTTGGTTCACGCCTATGCTCTTCGATGCAGCCTACTTGAATGCTGTTTGTTTTACTATCCAGACATACCTTGATGGTTACTTTGCACGGAGACGAAGTGCTGAAGCTCAGCGAAGAGATTGCGTATACTACGCGAAGACCATCAGAATTCTCCAAGAACGACTCGAACTCGACGGTAATAGAGTGAGACTTTCGGATTCCACTATTATGACCGTATTAGCTTTGTCGGGTCACGCATACACGGCGGGCAATTACGAGTCGGCAAATCATCATATCAACGGGCTGTTAAAGCTAGTCAGCATGAGGGGCGTCGGTACATTCACCCACAATACAAAGCTATTGATCGAAATCATACGGTAAGTTCTCGATAGTCTCTTGCGAGCTGGATACACTAAACAATTTGCGGGCTCCAGCTGCGACTTGGGCATGGCGATCGACAGAGGCTCAAGACCTCTCTTATTTGCCTCCAATAGTATCCCATGGACTTTAATGCTGACTTCCGACATTATGACTGTTCCTGGCGAAAAATACTCTTGGCGGCAGATACGTGGCGACCTGGGCCATATCCAGAATAGGCTCGACCCCGAATTGGCTACGGTGTGGGCCGCGATGTCAGAGTTCTGTGCTCTTATGAACGAAGCCGCGGAGAATACAAGGTTTAAGATATCTGAGGAGGCCTTCCTGCACAGCATGGGATCCATCATGTATCGTCTCCTCTATCAACGCTTTGAAATGGGCAGTCTCAACGAAACGGTCCGTCTGGGCCTGCTGGCATTTTCGTCTCCCATCTTTCTTCATTGGAATAGGGTTGAGTTGCCTGACCCTCAATTTACTTCCGCCTACCGAGAAGCTCTAGCGGCACTTGGCCGAATGGAATCTAACGTTGAACCTCGAGAGCGTCTATGGCTTTTGATGATTGGCGCCTTGTCAATGTACCATGAGCCAGATCGCGTTGCATGGTTCAGACCCTGGCTACGAATGGACATCAATCTGTGCGGCGTGTTTAACTGGAGTGATATGCGGGATTTACTAGGCTCTTTTCTATGGGTTGGGTTGGTATTTGACGCACTGGGTAAAGAGCTTTTCGAGTCAGTACTGTTGCAGTAGACATGTTGCAGAGAATTCCCACGAAAAATGTTACGTGTTGAATACAGTATTTTCTGTGCCCTTGTAAAAAGCTGTCTCCATTCTTAGACAAGAGAGATCAATCCGTCAGTGTACGAAGAGGAATCCGTTTTCGACTTCGACTATCACATTCTACTAGACCAGGCGTCAAGTCAGATGATGATCAGAGCAATCGTGAAAAGACGTCTATTATGTCAGCCCGGGTGGTCTAGTGGTATGATTCGCGCTTAGGGCAAACCTAAGCACTCCTGCGCGAGGTCCCGCGTTCGATCCGCGGCTCGGGCCTGTCTCTTTTTTGAATTTTGATATATATTTCTATATATATTTTTTACAACCCATTTGTTCTTATGACGATCGCAATTATTGCTGATCGATTGTTCCTGAAAACATCGCGACGGACAGGGCTGGTTCGCTGACTTTAAATCATCCGATTGTATATCTAGCTATCTGACATACGAACTTGTTACCTTTTATATATATACCTTTACTTTCCGCTTCGCAAGAACACGGAAGAGAGACAGAAGCCAGCTAGACCGATCGTCGCTGCAGTGCTTGCATCTACGTTTGTGCCTACACCAGCTAGCTTTATTTGCCTTGACAGTCTTTCCACGGCAATTAGCCTCGCTGTCTCCGCTTGACCTTCGCAACCACGTCGTGCAGGCGACCCCGTCCTCGAATTACTTAGTGTAAGAGATTCTTGATGGGTACTTGATCCAGGACAAGAATCTGAAATACACTGACAAGAAGGAGGCAAAGCGTTTCCAAGCTCTTAGTGACATCGGCCAATCCGACTATGGTTTGATGCCACTACGAAGCACCATGTCTGCTTACTAACTGTGTACAGTAATGTTTTGAGCAAGAATCCTTGTTGCTAATAATAGCCCGGGTGGTCTAGTGGTATGATTCGCGCTTAGGGCAAAACCTAAGCACTCCTGCGCGAGGTCCCGCGTTCGATCCGCGGCTCGGGCCTATTCTTTTTGTTGATAATTTTTGTTAGTCTATTTAATTCTTTATGATGGTTTAATTGATAGTAGTTAGTAGCAGTGGTAGTTGTTCTTGTATCCATCATATCCGATCTAGCTCGCTTGAAATATAGCATACAAGCAAGCTGCTCTCCATTCTCCTTGATGCAGTCCTTATAGCGGACAACGTTCACAAAGAATTACAACGGACCGTATCATATGATCTGTACCTCCCGTTCGGTAGTATCGACTTAGTTTTATGTATTTTTTTTTTTTACCTGGGATTCCGGGTCTGGGTAGAAACGCATCGCATTCTATAGCATGGCGAGAAAGAGATCTATCGAGTATACAAATCACGGAAACACCAACATGATGCAGCCAAACTCCGAAAAAACGTGCGTTTAAAAAAAGAAAAAGGAACATGAGATCAAAAATAACACAACTCACTTGGTGACCCGCTGCGACCGCCTTTTGGGTTTGGCCTGGGTCTTGGAGATGCCCTTGGGCTTACCGGTGGACTTACCGGTGGACCTGGTGATTTGCTTCTTTTGGGCCCCAGCCCTAGGAGGACTGCGATGCGACTGATCCGACTGGATAATGTACACGCGAGCAGGCTCGTAGGGAGCGGAGCAATCGTGGCTGACGTTAATATATTCCGGGATATCGGCCATGGACACATTCGAGGACGGATTCGAGGATGAGGGCAAGTCTAAAAACTGACTAGGTGAGAAGTAGGGCGTCGGAGCATTCGAGGGTGACGTGTGAACATCCTTCGGCGACTGCGCCAGCTCAGGAAAGTTCACCAGACTCAGACCATCATCACCTGGAACACCATCGGGCCACAGGTCGGGGTGGTTGGCGAGGAAGGATGATGGGTCGTCGAGGATCGAGTCGAACATGTTGGGGCTTTGGATTTTCTGCTGCAGAGGAGAACTATTCGCGTCAGGCATAGCATCATCAGGATTGTTAACATCAAGCAACATGGCATCATCGGCCGGGGACGTCGTGGGTTGTTGAGCTGATATGGATTCTGCAGCGTTCAGCAGCAGAGTGGCTAAGTCTCCATCGAGGGGTGAATTGGGATCTGGGATGAGGATGGGGGACAGTCCAGTGTACCGAGCCTCATAGTAGTTCTCACCGGTGCGAGGCAGAATGCGCGGCCATGGATCAAGGCCAGCCGAGGAAGAAGGTTCCGGTGCTCTGCGCCAGGGGGTGTGCTCTGTCAGGATCGGTTTGTTCTGCATCGAAGTACTCATCATATTGGTAACGGTCTGGGAAGCCACGTTGAGGACGTCATCGGAAGGATTCATGACCCGCTCGTAAAGGACAATCGGCAGACCCTCACGCAACCAATCTTGGGGCACACGAGAGTCCCTGTGGAAAGGCGGGATGTCACCCACAATGACGCCTGAGTTGTCTTGGCCGTCGTAGATGCGAATGTTGCCGGTATCCTCTTCACCTCGTTCGGCATCTGTCCAGTAAACTCGGACATGGTGATCTTTGTAGTAGACGCCGCCGAGCCAACGATAGGTGGCTACCTGGTGGTTTCCGTGCTCGTTCACATACCGAAAGGCAACAGCCTTAGTGTGGGAGATCAGCTTGATATCAATGCCGAAACTCATCACCAGTCGCAGGGGAAGGTCCTTGAACAGTTTGACCTTGGTGTCTCCCGTTGGTGATCCACAGTCTGGACATGGTCCACTGTGCTTGGGCCCATAGGTAGAGCGCTCGATAATTTCCGACACAGTAACACCGTACTGATCTAAGGGCTGGGATATAGGATACATGCATTGGCCTATCCTGTCTGTGGATATTGGGGCCAGGCCCTGACATGAACACGGAGTCAATAGCTCGGTGAAGTTGAATTGAAACTGGGCAAAGTTCCTTGTTGATTCCGCCCAAACAACCCAGACAGGGGTAGGAGCTCCAATAGTGAGACTGGGGACAATGGAGACCAGCTTCTTCCAAAAGGCGTCGCGAAGGTCAATAGATGTATAATCATCGTAGACATCCCAGTTCATATTGCAGGCTTCAATGAAAGCTTTCTCCAGTGTGGTGAATTGTGATTGCCAATCACCTTTGCGATCTGCAACAGTGCATCCAGCGTCGGCGAGGATGCCCAACGTGATCGCGGCGTCGATAGCACAGGAGCCGCCATTCCAGACCGGTCCCCGCCCGCGATACGGATAGGTGAGACCGTTCGGGTCGAAGAGAAGCTCAGGGGGCATCAACCTCACGGTTCTGGTGGCGGGAAACGTTGCAACCTGCATAAGGCGCAGGGTGTCCTTGTCACAGGCCGTTCTGGTAGGGAAAGGTGCTCGAGCTGGAGCGCTGGGATCCCGTTCAAGTTCGGAGTATGCGAATTTCATCACTGCGCGCTCCACTGCTTCGGTCACAGCCTGCATTTGAACACCAGGCAAACCTCCAGGTAATGTTCTAGACAAAGCTGCTGGAAGGTCTGCTGAAAGAGCTGTTGGTACGGTTGTCGGGATAGTTGTCGGCAGCAGTATTCCATTGGTGAGAGTAACCGGTAGAACCGTCCTTGGATCAGGACTTGGACTGTCGAAGCCGGTCTCGCCAACGTCGGGTAACGGAGGTATCTGAACACAGTTGTTAGAAACATGAGTGGACCTACCGGCGCGGTTACGTGTTGAATCGGGCGAAGGCGACGGTCGTGTTCTGCGTCTCTTGGCTGCCCGGGTTTCTCTCTGGGTGAATCCCGGGGGTTGAGTGCAGCGTGACATCTTTCTCTTCTTCGAGACAGCTGGAAGTAGAAATCGCTCGATGTAAATGTCTGGTAAGACAGACGGTGCATCTGCAGGTCGATGAAAGCCCGGTCCAGTAGCTCCCTTGAGGCTTGGGAGCTCTCGATGGTGTTGGCTGTAGGGGAAAGGACAAGGATTAGTGGTATATCTGAACAAACGGGGGCCAGAATCACGAGTAAAATCAAAAACCTCCGCCCAGTTGCGTGGACGATGCTCATCTGCCATATAGTAAAACAGTTTCCACAAGGCCTTGATGATTTTGGTGCCGGACGGGCGGAGGTACATGTCGAATCGAATTCCCCAGAACCAAAACTTGGCTAACGCAAGACAGTTCTCCTTCATGATGTGGCGGCCGATGCTGAAATCTCTGGCACACATCCCGAAGAATTTCAAATCCGCGGGTGGATCGGGCAGCGAAGTCATGTCGTAGAGTTTCTCTGGCTCGGGAGGAACATGGACATTGTCCTCACTCACCCTTTCGAAGAGTTCCGGGTTGTCGTCCAGGAATTGGTCCACACTCTCCATCTTGGATTAAATCCAAGGATGAACGGGAGGAACTGGGACAGTTGCAAGATGAGCAAGATACGCAAGATAGACAAGATTCAGAAAAGAACATAGACGATGGTGATGAATTCAACCGGGGGCTAACCGGGCTTTTAAGTATACATTGGTAAGACCGTCAAGGCCATGGCGGAGAATAAAGACAGTGCCGCAGAGAAGACTATCATATTGATCGAGTGAAAGAGAATAAAGGGGCCGACTCGGCTCCATGGCGTTGATGTCTCTCTTCGAAAAACACAGAACCCTTTGAGACTGTCAAAACAAAGACTTTGCAGTCTTTGTTTCTATAATTGACTTGTCAGTTCATAATCCTGGACGCTGGTGTCCAATAGGCTTCACGCCGAGGCTGAAAGTCGAAACAGACAAGAGAGACCCTCGTCAATGGGAATAAAGAGCATCAAAGGCAGCCAGTGAATATTGTCACAGCAGGGTCGACCAAGAAAACCAGATCCTTGTCGGGTCCAAGTATCAGACCGAACCGCGAGAAGCAGTTGGCATTTCTCCGTTGGGGATGATCAAAGAGTCCAGTCAGGATCATGGTCTGAGGGTCATTGCTGTAGACACTCTAGCTAACACCTTGTGTCCTGATAGCCCTGAAAAGAGATACGTATCCCCTGACATGACGACGTCGTCGAGTACATGGACATTCGAGTATCGAATATCCAGCGGGTAGCACAGGATCATGTGTCTGCAAAGTCCGGTCAAGCAATTCACCGTGGCAACTTACCAGCCATGTGCGGGAGATGCATTTTGGGTCCAAGATAGTACTTTATCCTGCTGATGCACGAGTCTCATGGAATCGGACGCCACGTTGGTTTCATCGTCGACCGTGAAAGAAGCACAAAGGCCAGTGTCGAGGGCGTAAGATACGGGTAAAATACGACAATACGAAGAGACACAAAACAAAAAGCACGTGACGTCTACATTAGGGTTAGCGCCGCACAAGCGAGCCGAGCCCACAACCGGAAAGAACAATCAGCGCTTGCCTTGACTTCCTCTTCTCCATCCCTCTCGTCGACAACACATCGCGATCCCATCGCGCCCATCGCCCATCATGTGTACGTGACCACTCTTCTCACCATGCTCTCGCCCCCTATGACCGCTCTCTGGATCTCCCCGGTCACAAGCGAGACCGGTCGCACCCATGCCACAAAATTGAATGTCCGGCTAACATGGATTTGTCGATGACTACAGCGCTCGTGTCCGGCGAGAAGACGAACTTCCAGTACATCTTGCGTCTGCTCAACACCAATGTTGACGGCAAGCAGAAGATCATGTACGCCCTGACCAAGATCAAGGGTGTTGGTCGCCGCTACTCCAACCTGGTCTGCAAGAAGGCCGATGTCGACCTCTCGAAGCGGTACGTGTGCAACAAATCCTTGAGGAATAATGCAATGTCTCCGAAGTTACGGAGAGGAGGGGATTGTGGATGGAAATGGTGTTGGGAGGGAGCTGGACAATTTTTTCCACCCAAAATTTTGTGTGGTGTGAAGAGTCGGAGACATTGCAAAAATTTCTCAACATTCCACAAAATAACAACCAGCTGACGGGGATATCTCACAATAGTGCCGGTGAGCTTACCACCGAAGAGCTCGAGCGTATCGTCACCATCCTCCAGACCCCGACCCAGTACAAGATCCCTTCGTGGTTCCTGAACAGACAGCGCGACATCACCGACGGCAAGGACTCCCAGGTCGTCTCCAACGGTCTGGACAGCAAGCTCCGTGAGGACCTGGAGCGCCTGAAGAAGATCCGCTCGCACCGCGGTCTGCGTCACTACTGGGGCCTGCGTGTCCGTGGCCAGCACACCAAGACGACCGGTCGCCGTGGCCGCACCGTCGGTGTCAGCAAGAAGAAGGGCTAAACTATTGTTGTCAGCGATTTTTACCGGGGATCTATTTTTGGGGGATTCCTTGACTGTCGGTGTGTTTCTGATGGGCATCCGGGGGACCTTTGCCTCGGTGGACTGGGGATTGTTGCCGGTCCTAAAAATGAAAATGAATCATACCACTATGAAATGAACCGATCTTCTTTATATGGTGTGTTGTAATCCACAGCCCTGTGTTTGGCCCGCGTAGTTGCCCTGTACCCACGTACTTGACCTAGGAAATGTCCCGTGTGGTTCATATGAAGGTTCAGTTCCCCTGTAGGACCCTCTACCTGTCTCAAGAGCAACTCGCTATTTCTGATTTCTGATAACATTCAACACAGATCTAAATGACTACACCCGGTCCATTAATATTCCAGATAATCTCAATTCAAATCAAACAGCTATATACTTCACGACATGAGCAAGCCATCAAGAGAGACGGCAAAGGTTTCAGATACTCTCAAATATCCCCAAAGGTCTTGTGCTCTAGCCAGTGTGTATGCAAAGAAAACCAGGCGAGATCAATAAATTCCACGAAACAGACAATAAGAGGCATTGATGTATAGGGTCTTAGAACCACTCGCCACCCAGCCAGCGGTTGAAGAACTCCAGGCTGGACTCGGGCTGGTCCATGGGGACCATGTGACCGCCGCCGTACAGGCGCATGAAGGTGAAGTTGCCGTGGGACTTGACCTGGCCGATCTTCTTGCCGGTGTGCTCGTTGTCCTTGATGACCAGGTCTTCCAGCTCGGCGGCCGCGAACTTGGACTTGCCGGGCCATTCGAGGGCCTCGGACCAGGCCTTGTTGCCCAGCCAGTTGCAGATGAAGTCGGCGTCACCAGCATAGATTAGGACTGGAATCTGCTCGAGGAGCTCCGGCACCAGGCGGTGGTAGGGCTTCATCCAGTCACCGTGGAAGAGGAAGTTGCGGTTGATGTCAAAGTTGCACGAGTCGTAGCCGTCGACCTCGGCACCCAGAGCCTTGCGCACCTCCGGCTTGTTGAGGTAGTCGCTGACATAGCCCATGCCCTTGTAGCACAGGTTGCTCTCGTCTTCGCACTTGCTGCGGACGTCGTAGACGTTCTGACCAGTGCGTTGATACGGGGCCAAGAGAGCGTTGTTGCAGTAGATCGAGGCCGGAACGCAGACCCAGGAGCTCTCGCTGTTGTAGCAGGACTCAATCATCTGCTGGCAACGTGGCAAGGCATTGTCCATGGACTGGCAGGAGCCCTCATCCAGAACAGCCGGGTAGCCACCGTCACCGCAGGCCATCGGGCGGTAGTACTCGTACTGGGTGAGGCCATCGGTCAGACCATTTCCGATGAGGACGGACTTGAGGTTGATGTTGCGCTTCTTGTGAGAAAGGATCTCGGAGGCGAAGACGGGAATGTAGTGACCGCCATAGGACTCGCCGGCAATGTGGAAGTCCTGAGAAGAGTATTGAGGGAACTGCTTGAAGAACAAGGACAGCAGGGCGTAGACATCTTTGCCGGCAGCCACGGTGTCGCTGACAGAGGACCCGCTGTAGGAGTAGCCAACGTTGACGGGTTGGTCCAGGAAGATCACCGAGGCGTTCGAGTTCCACGAGTAATCATTGTAGACTGCCTCAATCTTCTTGTTGATGGAGCTGGGGCCCAGCTCCATGAACAGACCGGTCAGCGAGGAGCAACCGGGTCCGCCGTTCAGCCACAGAACAACGGGGTCGTTCTCGGGATCATTGCGGGACTCAAAGAACCCTTTCACACACAATCAGTATTGTGTCATGCACACAAGGGAATAGAGGTAACTCACAATAGAACAGGTGCTTATCGTTCTCGTTATCGTCCAGATACCCACTGTACTGCTTCACATCCGGGTCGATCCCGAGGGCGCTGGGGTCCACCTTCTTGACACGCAGGTCGTAAGCCTCCAGCTTGCCGTCAATCTCACGTTCCTTGGCGCCACTCTCGCCAGTCACCCAGACGCTCTGGACATCAGCACCCCGCACGACGTGATCCCAGTGCGAGTCGGCGAGACGGGTGTGTGGCTTGGGCAGCGAGAGCATGGGGGCCTGTTCCATGGAGTCCGGGAAGTAGTTGGAGACCTCTTCCCAGAGCTGACGGGCCTCGTCGGACAGCGACTTCAGGCCATCCTGGATGTGCTCGAGAGGCTTGGAGAAGGCGCTGGTACCCTGCTTGGACCAGGTCTCCACCTGCTCCCTTCCCGCACCGAGGACCTGCTGGAGCGGCGGGGCAGCGGCGGAAGCTGCTCCAACCAGCAGCGTAGCGGGCAGAACTCTCATGATGGATTGGGGTCAGTCTTCGATTAGGAATAAAGATAATGAGGAGGTTGAGGATGATGAGGATGATGGATGGATGGGAAGTGGGAGGCGGCAGCACGATGACGCCGCCAGGCACTGGAGAAGTGGGCAGCCAATCAGCGTGGGGCTGAGTCATATGGCCCGCACTAGGCCGGATTAGGTGGATACTTGACCCGGTTGCATTTGCTCTCTGTCTTTCCCTCAGCTGATGTTGTCGATGATTACCTGCCGTCATGCCGATCAATCAACCCTCCAACCAGATCAAGTTCACCAATGTGTCCGTCGTTCGGCTGAAGAAGGGTATGGATGACTGGTCCCTTGTGGAATGCGTGGTCTGACTGACAGCCGCTGCTCTTCTAGGCAAAAAACGGTTCGAGCTCGCCTGCTATAAGAACAAGCTACTGGAATACCGGTCTGGCGCAGAGACAGATCTCGACAATGTCCTCCAAGTCCCAACTATCTTCCTGTCCGTGTCCAAGGCGCAGACAGCCCCGTCTGCCGAACTAGCCAAAGCGTTTGGTGCCGGCACCCCCGCAGATGAAGTGCGTCAGGAGATTCTGCGCAAGGGCGAGGTGCAGGTGGGCGAGCGCGAGCGCAAAGACATCCTCGAGCGAGTCGAGAAGGAGGTGCTGGATATCGTGTCAGGCCGACTAGTCGACCCCAACACTAAGCGCGTATACACACCGGGGATGATCTCTAAAGCGCTGGACCAGCTGAGTTCGGCCAGCGGACAGATGCAACAGCAAGGCGGCGAGACCAACGGGACGGACGAGGACAAGCCTGCTCAACCCAAGAAACCGCTGTGGACTGGAGTGTCCCCCAACCGGTCGGCGAAGAGTCAGGCACTCGATGCCATGAAGGCGCTCATCGCCTGGCAGCCAATCCCCGTCATGCGGGCTCGGATGCGCCTTCGGGTTACTTGTCCCGTATCGCTATTGAAGCAAGCGGTCAAGGCAGCCCCGGGCGCGGCGTCAAACAAGGAGAAAGAGGCCCCATCGGGCGGCAAAAAGACCAACAAGAAGGGCAACAAGGGGTCCAAGAAGGCCGCTAAGGGCGATGATTCAGACTTGGAAGCCGGCGGCTCCGAGGCAGAGGGTGCATCGAAGACGCCGGGGACGGTCAAGGACAAGATCACGAGCTACATTGAATCGATTGAGTCGCAGGAAGTCAGCGGGGATGAGTGGGAGGTTATTGGGTTTGCCGTTCCTGGAGCATACAAGGGATTGAACGAGTTCATCGGCAATGAGACCCGGGGAAGAGGACGTGTGGAGGTGTTGGATATGTCGGTGACACACGAGGACTGATTCGGAATGGGCGGTCTAGAAGCGATACCCTTGCCACCGAGGACATGTACATGAACGTGGCTATGATTTATGATACGCTACAAACAAAGACAACTGTTTTGTTCAGACAATAGTCTCGATTTGTTGTTTGCTGTGCACTATATCTGCAGCACAGACAGGGATTAACCAGCATCTCGTATACTAAGTTCTCCCGTGGAGTAAAAGAATAAGAATTATGCAGTGTTTATTGATATACCGATATTGTCGATCAGACAGTAGGGCTATATGGAAAGGTATTGTACATCAAGTTTAATATAGAGAAAAGGAAAGAACAATGCCGTGAACATCCAGGTCCCTAAAATATTGTCAAGAAACGAAAGTGCAGACCGCCTCAACAACGGAATGGGATCAAACAACTCCCACTCTACTGAGGTCAATGTTATCAGACCCGGTCACCAGCAGCACGAGATTCTTGCCGGGACCCAGTTCCCTCGCGAGATCGATGGTCCTGTTCACCGCGTGACTCGAGTCTAGGCCGGGCAGAAATCCCTCGTGGTGTTGAATGGTTTCAAATCCAGCCAGGGCATCCGCGTCCGTGGCGGTCGAGATTTCAATCCGGCCGCAGTTCTTCCAATGCGCGAGCTCAGGCCCCACGCTGGAGAGATTCAGGTCTGGTGAGATGGAATGTGAATCAATGATCTGGCCGTGGCTGTTCTGAAGCAAGTAAGTCCGCGAGCCCTGGAGGACGCCCACCTCGCCTTCTGTTAAGGCAGCTGCCTTTGCGGCTTCGACACCCACGAGGCGGATGGCGGGATTCTGAAGGAATGGTCTGAAGAGTCCGATGGCGCCACTCCCGCCGCCTACGGCGGTGATGACAGCGTCAGGTTGGCGACCAGCAGCATCTTGCATCTGGGCCGCGACCTCCTCGCCTAAGAGTCCCTGAAACGTTCGTGCTAGGGTCGGCAGAGGAGCTGGACCCACTGGGCTACCCATTAGGTAGTATGCCGTCTCGTGGTTACAGACTGAATAGCGCAACGCATCTGTGATAGCGGCGCGGAGCGTACCCAGACCCGAGGTTGCAAAGGCTGTTAGCACCTTAGCCCCCAGAAGCTTCATTTGGAGGATATCTTCCTGCTGGACGCGGCCATCGTCGGAGCCCATCATCACTACACAGCGCAGACCGAGGCGCGCGCACATGGCCGCCGTGAAGTTGCCATGCTTGGCCGATGCACAGTCGGTGACAATCTCATTGAAACCCATACGGCGTGCCAGCAGCAGCTGACCGACAATGTTGCGCGTCTTGTGGCTGCCATACTCGTTCTGGTCCTCGCGCTTCAGCCAGATGGTGGCACCCCCGGCCAGGTCTGTGAGCTTGCCCGCCACTTGCAGTGGGGTCGCTCGCGTTTGCTGAACACTAGCATACTCAGCCCAGAATGACGGGTCCAGGATGCTCTCTTCGAAGAACGAGCTGAGCTCGTAGAGGAAGCTCATGATCGACTCAGGGGCGAAGCGGCCCCCAAACGAGCCATATCCACCGAATGAAAGGTGTGGAGGCGCTTGGAGCGTACCATCCTCCTGCAGGATTGGGATGTATGTGCTAGTGTCGAGCGATGGCCAGGGAAACTTGGCCAGCACCTCGGAGAACGAGGAAGGACTTTCAGTGGTCGTTGAACATTCTGTGGGCTTAGTGTCTGCAGATGAGCCTGCAGTAGTAGAGGTACCTGAGCTGACAGTACCGGTCAAGCTGTCCAAGGGTGAAGCTGGAAGAGCCCTGACTAGAACAGGCAGCTGTGAACGTGAGCTGGGGCGCGGAAGACATGTTGTTTCAGTGGCATTGGCGCTGTGCGTGGCTTCTGAGACCGGATCGTCGCTGATGGAAGTATGAGGAGACGAAAAGCAAAGCAGTCCGCGCAGAAACCGGAGCATGATGAACCTCGTCTCCAGTAGATCTTGAAACCCGAACTTGAAGTACTTGAAAAGAAAGTCAACGATACTCGAGCAGGTTGGCAAAAAGCTGGGTTATCAGGTCCTTGAACTAAACTAAACGGCGATATCCTCGGGCATGTACCACACGTGCATTGAAAATGAGGGTGATAAGCGTTCCTCTTATGGAAAGAGGAGAGGATAAGGGCCGTTAAGGTGAATCCTGCTTAAATAGACCCTTCCCGGTGGGTTTCTTGTTCCAAGATAACGTTCAGGCCGCGTGCTGATGAGTCTCGCGGAGGGGAGTCTATTTCCATCCGGGCATACCCTGGAATGGACCCATCTATCCCAGTGGCGCGTCCAGCCAACCAATAATGCCCAAAGGACGGTATGGTTCGAGGAAATTTCGTACTTTTTCTCTTCACTTTGGTATACCAGCCATGACCTCATCTGTTCATGCCAATTGCTTTTGGTCTGAGCAAGTGACCCGTAGTTCCTACATATCTTTCCGACAGAATAGCCAATGGTAGGAGAAGTTGGAGTTTGGTGGCAAAGTAGAAGAGATATTTCATGGCCACTTGCAAGCTGTATAGATAGCACATAGCGTGTCATAATGTGCGGTGAGTATCGTATCATGCTATGGCGTCAAACTGTTCTCCACTTTTAGGTAGACGAGATGGGTACCTGACATTGGCAGCACAAGTCTGCCACATACTGTCATTCATGTTCAGCTCCTTGGATTGAGATTTAGATCTAGACTTGTAAAATTATGTTTTGTTTACTTTTCTTACTATACAGCGACTGACGAACTACTCTTTAGGCTGCGAAGTCGTTCCACCCCCAAGTGTATCCTACCGTCTATTATATTTAAGACAAATTGAAGATAGTTTGTGTAACAATCGAGTTATCCTAGACTTTATCTCTTGATCCATACGGTCTCTAATCGAATCCAGAAAGATGCCGAGTTCAATGCCTGAATAAGCCACCATACATCTGCCCCGTTCATGTTCTCAAGCCATGAAGCAATTGACATACACCGCAGGAAAATTAAAACGAGTAGCATACAACCGTGTCATCGCTACCACCCTCTGATGTTCAAGCCCGGACCATCGATTTAGGGCGAGATAGATCATGTGACTACTACATAAGGTTGTCGATCGAACTTCATCGGAGACTAGTTCATTCGGGGGTGATCCATGGGACAGTGAAATATGGCAGATAGGGATCGTGATCCGCAGCTTGATAGGGACTGACACTGTCTGGATAGATTGGTGCCTCCGGACTTGTTCATATCTATGTCGCAACATTGACAACATGCAGATAGTTACCGGTGCCGTCGTTGGCGAATAGCATAGCGGGATCATATGTTTTATCTTTCCTGTTATCTTCGTACTTCAATGAAAAATAATGATGCTTAAAGCCTTTTTATATAGGAGTGCAATCCCACAGTGAAAACGCATCTACTCTACACCTCTCATAGTCCGTAACCCGATGATCTGTTGCGGCATATGCATTATATCCCTAGTGGTTATAAAACACAGCTATATCAACGGTCTAGATGTTGTCGAATGAAAGTCACACTTTACTAGATATAAGCAATCAAAGGTATGCAAAGGTTTTTCTCGACTGGCACTTCATGTCCCTGAGAGTATTGGCATGCTTATTAAGACCCTTCGACTTGAACAAGGAACGAGGGTTGAACGCAGCGGCCTGAAGCTATACTGCAACGAGCGAGAGATCGTCGGTTTGGGAGCTTTAGAGAGGCAAAGCCAAAGCCATTGATAAACGCGAAGGAAGCCGCCAGAGTTGTAGAGAAAACTTCCCAGATCACCTCTTGACAAGGGGTCTATTTTGTTACAGCATAGTTTGCAACTCGATGGCATGAGCACTCGATCCCTATTTGCCATGCTTGTTTGAGACTGAAGTTGTACATATCGATGAATTTGGCGTACGTGTGCCAAGACTCACCTCTGCAGTATTCAGCGCTTGTTCTTATTCATAACGTGATATGATAACTGCATTATAATACATATTGTATGTCACACCAACTCATGCTGTTGAGGCGAAGACTCATGAGATTGGGAATTTGTCTCGGTGAAATAAAGATATTCAGGAGTAGCCGTCCCCAGCACGTAGGTCGCTGGTGTGTGAGCATCTTGCTGTAATGGAGACCACACTTCTCCCCGATTGTTGTCATCAGCAAAGTAGAGAAAGCCGGCCTTTGGAGAGTCGAGGACCCAGTTGAAATCGACATCGGTTGGCTCAACAGCCTTAACAACTCCGTCAGGCAGGTCGTCATAGAAGAGGGCTATCTTGGCCGTGTGGCATATTGTAGAGGTTTCGTAGGCATTGCTCTCATCTTTTGAAGAGCCAAAGTTAGTTAAAGTCACTGTATTGGGCGGGTAGTTGTAAGACTTACTCAATGGGACGCAGGTACCATCGTGATATTTCCCAATGGGAGTGTCGCTTATACCATTGCAGCCCCAAGCGAGGAGAAGTTGAACGAAACAGTAGTAGATATCATCGCCATATGCGGCTTTAACAAGAGTTGCAGCGCCCTCGTTGGGCTCCTTGATTATGGTGGTTGAAGGATCTTGTGGATCAGAAAATCGGGACAAAGCAAGGGTCCCACTGACCGCCAGAAACGTGGTAGCGGTAAAATACGTTAATAGCATTGTCGTAAGGGAAGAAGTAGTGAAGGTGGAGTGATAGAGAGGAGTGGAATTGCTCTGGATTGTTATTGTTATTAGGGCACGAGAAAAACGGGCGGAGACTCTTTTAATATGGTTGCTGAGTACTCCGTTTTTATTATTTACCCTTGCCCTAGTTATAAAGTGGATCTCAATAAGATTCAAGAACAAAATGATTGGCAATTAATGAAAGCTAGCGACGTGCTTTGGGGCCAAATAACGACATTCAACACATCATAGCAAGGGTCTTGGCACGCCAACTCCTACTTTTGGAAGCGCGCGCCTTTCCGGCCAAAGAGTCATTAATAAATGACTTCTATTTGGGGCCGCCATGCTAGGTCCTAGGGGCGACACATAGCTGACCTAATAGGAGGGTCCATTTGATGCCCCTGTGGGATCAAGTATTGGCACTTGAAGCGGCACTCTTCATGGTACTGCTTGCGAGATTCGCGTTACTCTCGATCTCTTGCACGACTGATGCTTTTTTGTTTCTCTGGGTAACACCAGCTATAGACGGTGAATTCATCCATCTTCAGATAGTACTCAGCTGTTGAAGGAACTTAGTGTTGGTTAGGTCCAACGGCCCCTGTTATTATTTTGAGTTTGCCGGCTGGTTAGTTAAAAACGGCCACCCCGGTGACCTCATGGCTAAATGTTTGTAAAGACGATTTTTTAAAGTCAGTTTTGTCTAGATGTGATGATGCATCACTAGAGAGGCTTGCTTCTCTTGCTATTATTATTCCGGAACCGTATTTAGGACAGGTCGAAATTTAACTGCCATGTATCGCAAAGACGAACTACACTCCCAGGGGGGCTATTTTAGCTCTTCCCTTGGTGATCCTCCTGTATACTATGAGCCAATAGATAACATTTCCTAGGTGCTGTACCGTATTAAATCCGAAATACACTTGTACACCTTAGACCTGACCGCGAGCAGCGCGTCTCTCTTAACGCAACATCCCGAATATGAACATCAATATCTTCCATCGCGAGCAGCAACTTGGCCACACCAGCGTGTCCTTCCCTCGCCACAGTAACTAATGATGTGACGCCTTCCCCCAGTCTGGAGGCCCAAGGATTCTATTCTGTTGGACTTGTTCATGCGCAAAGATCGCACCACGGCCCCTGGGGTTTACATCGACCCCATCGACAGAAGGCAGCAGTCGCACCACCTCCTCTTGGCATTGTTGAAAGACTTCTTTCTTCCGTGGCCGGTACCTGGACGTTGATGTTTGCCCCCATCGAGAGCTTTGCGCTCTGTTCGTTGGTTTCCATTCTTGGCAGCCCGGAGCAATGCAGTGTCTGCGGCATGACGCCAGACGCACCGGTTAGGGAAAAGGCAAAGTCGATGACATGTTTGTAGATGTCGATATTTCTTTTGGCGGTAATAAAGTCGGCTAAATAAAGGATCGACTCTGTTGGAAGGCGGATAATTATGATTGGATTTTCAGAGATACTTCCTGAGGTGGAAGGTGGAAGGCAAATCTGGACGAGGGTATGTGTATAGCGCGAAGTCGGTTTGTGAGAATGGCAAATCAGGGGAGGAAACACTTCTATTGTTTGAGAAGGATGGCATGGGGTATAAGGCTGGGCCTCAGTGAGGCAGAGGTGTCTTATACAATGACTGTCATCATCGCTGCCTGATGAGTGGCGGACAATCTATACGGCGCATTTCCAGTAGCCGCACAGGCATACTACTACATACAGCATTAAGGGCCAACTTAGATATGCAGAAGATGCAGATAAGAAATCACAGTTTTCGCCCAGAGCGGTACACGAATGATCATTGCCTTGTTCATCAATGCCCAGACTGACGTGCTTCTCTGTGGAGTCCAGATCCGGGGAAGATGCTTGGCCTGCGGGGGTTACACATGTCTAGACTACTTTAATTCTACTTTTATCCGTGAGCTCTATTTTGTACTTGCAATATCATTTCTATACAATCTATAATCTATGAAAAGATAGTTTAGATCGATCGCGGACTTGCGAGAGCCCAGAAAGGGACAGGCGCTGCTTCATGGGACAAAAAACCGGCAAACCAGAATTCTAAGACGGGTATAAACGCTCAAATGCAAATGCATGACAGACGTGTTTCCACAGGGGAAGAGAATCAACTCCTCGTCCTTGCACACAGACTGCAGGGATTGTGTGCCGATCGGACTTGGCCGACGGCGTGGGGTCGTTACTCGGATGTCCTGTCGAGGATTGAACGCCCACATTGTCCCACCTGGGGGATCCAAAGATAAATAAAGGAAATGCAGAAACGAATAGACATCGAGTGGGTAAGATGACGAAGACCGATCGCCAGGATGTGATGGAAGAAGTGAAGAAGAGGGTTTACGCGCAGATCTGCACAGCAATCAAGGCGCGTGTCAGGTCCTCCGGCGCGAAGGGGAGCTGCTTTCCTCGCGGTGACAGGCACGGCGAGATGATCCGGGGCGTCAGGGCGTACATGGCGGGCGAGGTGAAGCGGATAGACTCCTTAATCTGGGCAATCGGGTCGTCTGGGAGGTCGTAGAAGGGGGCTTTCTCCGGGACAAGGGTCTTGACCGAGGCGGTCGCTGAAGAACCGTAGCTCTCCAGGTCGACGATGGTGGAGGACTGCGAGACAGCAAACGACGAAGGAGCTACGCGGAATGTGGCGTCAGAACGGAGTGTGTCGGAGAATCGACGGGAGTCTGAGAGCAGAGATAACAACTTACCTGAGTCGGCTATCTCGTCCAATGAGCACTCGGCCTCGCCGCTGTCGGGACCATCACAGCCATCATGTCGATTATTGGTGGCGCAGGGTGAGAGAGCCAGGTCGTCGCAGGACCGTGATCGCTCGACACAGGCACCCTCAAAGGACCAAGCGGCCAGGCTTTTCTGGTGGGCCTTGTCAAAAGGGCCACGGAATTTAGACGGCGGGACCTCGTGGCGACGATAGTATTCGACCTTAGGCTTGTTCTCGGCACTGCTCGAGGAGGAAGGACGGAACACCCGCCTCACTCTTTCACGGAAAGGCATGGCGAAGACCACGGAGAAGAGAAGTCCGGGGGGGGAGGACGATCACAGATCAATTAATTGTGCGATGCAGACCACTCCCAGACGGGGAACAGCAACACGACGGACGGCAGAGATGAAGGGAACAGAGTATAACCATTCTCTTCTTGATGGGAAATTGAGTATACAAAAAGAGGACCAAGTTGCAATCGAGGGGGGGCGAGGGTTCATATGGGCCAGGAGATAAGGAGACCCACGCCTCTCTCTCTCTAACTGGGGAAGACCATCCGGGCCACATCCGGTGTGCAAGAACGGGGTGGTAGCAGGAAACCCACTGGATGCAGGATTATTGGTGCAGCCCGCCCTTCGCCTTCGGCCGGGACTGAGTGATATCCCAGTCCCCCAGCGATCTGATCTCCTGGCCCCAAGCCAGTTGAGTTAGGGCTTACAACGACCGACGCCTCCCCCCAACCCTATCGCAGAAACGATCCTCGGTGCAGGATTCAAACCGTGGCGGAGGAGTGCGAGGCGTGCTGCAGCGAAGAATTCCAGAAGTGCTCGGCAGTCCAATCCGATCGGCGCCACGGCGATGCCAGACCCGAACAGTTACATCATGGTTGGTTGGTCCCCTTTGACGACTCCCTCGCGTGTCTCAGTGCTTGTGTAGTTACTGGACCCAGGGTTGCCCACCCGCGACGTCAGCTCGCATCCACGCATCACCGAATGCCGGAAGGGGTGGATGCGGACAAAACCGGGAAGTGCCCAGTGCGCCCCATTCGCCCCCCAACAAAAGGGCCGCTCGGCACGCTGTTTCCGGTGATGATGGGCGTTTTGGATCATAGCACACCTAGTTAGCAGCAAACCATTCATCCCGGCCGGCTGGCCCAATGGCAAGGCGCTTGACTACGAATCAAGAGATTGCAGGTTCGACCCCTGCGTCGGTCAAAATTTTTGTTTTAGTTTTGGACACACGCGAGGAAAGAAGAAGATGCGTGTCGGTTCATTTTTGGGGAATATAATATATATCACATAAATGAAAATGTACTAACAACTACAAGAATCATCGTAAGAAGCGGGCAGCTATGACCCTCTCCCGTCCGCCACCTGCAGGAATGTCGGATCTTCCCCAGATCGTCTGAGGCTGACAGGGGCACGAACCCTATTACCCGATTCGGCATTAGTGCTGCACACGACAGGCACCGATGCGGAAATCTGTTGTGGCCAAATGCGATCGCTTGTTGATTGAATGCAGGAACGATGGAGTGGTGTATCGTGCCAGGAAGGATCTCCGCCAACTATGATGGATGCGTCCATCCGGGTGTAGACGTCATCCCAAACAAATACAAAAATAGCCATCAGCGGAACGAAAAAGAATAATAATAGAAGTCCGGCAGCAGATCCTAATACGAATTCATTCTGACCGTCGCTGTCTTCGCCATCTAGAACACACAGAACCACGGGTCCTGGGCAGCATACCGGATCGCCATCCCTTACTTGGCCCACCCATTCTGCCACCTAACTGTTCCTCTTCTCTTCTCTTCACACCTTCACACCTCACTCCCTCCCCCCATTCTCCCATCTCCCACAACCGTACGTTCCATCTCCCATCCATTGCATCGATGCGTGTGTCTGCGCCGTTACGCGCATTCTGTCGTCATCTCGATGTGGGCCTGACCTGACCTGACCTGACCTTCCCACGCAGAACTCCTTCCCACACCGACTACAGCACCATGCCTAAGAAAGGTGGCAAGAAGAAGAACAAGGGCGGCAAGGGCCCCGCGGCCGCCGCTGTAGACAAGGTCGCCGATACTGCAAAGCACATCGTGTAAGAACCTCCTCGCAAGAAAAAAAAATCTTTGTGTGTGCATGCCCTCCTAACTGCTTTGCAGCCACCCCGGTCATGAGGTCGAGGACAAGGTCATGTACGGTGAAGGCAAGGGCGATGGCGTCTCCGAAACCCCCGCTGCCGCGACGCAGACTGCTGAAGGCGCTGCTCCCGAGCTCAGCACCACAACGCCTGCCACGGCTGGCCCCGCTGTGACCGAGACCAAGCAGGCTGAAAAGGAGGCTGAAAAGGCCACTCCGAAGGAAAAGGGCACCCTGCAAGAAACCGTGGATAAAGCGCAGGCCTCCAAGGCTGGTCAGATCGGCAAGGTGGACGGAGGTGATGCCGAGGGAACTGGTATATCGCCCCAGACGGTCGTATTGCGAGTCAATTGATGCTGATTGATCATGATTTAGCTGTTCTCCCTGAGACAATCTCCAAGGAACCCTCAATCCCCGCCGAGACCTACCCTTCAACCTCTGAGATGGCCGCCGAGGAGCCCGCCACCTCGACAGCAGGCCCGGCTGGAGCTGCCGTGGGCACAACTGCCTCGAAGACCCCAGGGTCGACAGCAGTGGCCGAGAACCCGGTTGAGGCGGATGCACACGCGAAGCGTCCGTACGAGAAGCCCATCTTCTCATCGGACGAGACCAAGCCGTCCAAGATGGCCAAGCACGAGGAGGAACAGGCTCGCGCCAGCGCCGCTCTAGACAAGAAGACCCTGGCTGGTGCTGGTCCTGCTTCGACGGCCGCGTACACAACCCCGGAGCCGGTTCCGGTCAAGAAGGCCGAGGAACCAGTCAAGAAGGCCGAAGAACCCGTCAAGAAGGCCGAGGAACCGGTCAAGAAGACCGAGGAAAAGAAGGAGGTCAAGAAGGCTGAGGAAAAGAAGGACGGCAAGACAAAGGCTGATGGCAAGGCCTCGCCGCAAGCCGTCGCTGCTGCCGCTGCGGCTGTCTCTTCCTCCAAAGGGTCGGAAAAGACCGGTGCCGCTGCTCCCGAAGCGGAGCTGAAGCAGCCTGAGCCGGCGCTGAAGAAGGGTGATGAGCCCAAGGCCCATGCGCCCATGACGGATGCCGTCAAGGAGGATTCCGCCAAGGCGAAGGACGCGAAGGAGGCGAACGACGCAAAAGAGGAGCCCAAGAAGACCGAGGCCGCCGCCGCTGCTGAAGCTGCTGAGAAGAAGAAGGGCGGATTCTTTTCCCGCCTGAAGCGGATGTTCAAATAGACGGTTACTGTGAAATGCTTGATGTACGATACGCCTAGGCGATGTGAGGTGTGATAGGATCGGGGGTGTTTTTTGTTTTGAGTGTGGGTTTTTGTTAAAGATACACCAGTTGAAATTATATATCATAGTGCTTAATCACGTCTCCTCTCTGAGCCCTTTTTTTCACCGCTCCCCAAGACATTCGGGGCCGTGCTCATAGGAGGCGCGGATGGATTCTCGCTAGAGCAAGCTTTTCCTATGTGAGGATTGATCGACCAATCGTGCATTATTATTGTCTTATTCGGAGATATATACAGTTGATGGGGCTCGGACCAATTCAGAATAAATCCTGCGTCTCCTCCACCAGCGCCAAAAGCGTCGAAGCCAGACTCTGCGCAATCTTCCAATGACTGATACGATTCAACAGATCAATAATGCGAAACAACGACCCCGTAGCCAGACGCCTGGGCAGCAACCCACGCGTCTGATCAGCAAAGAAGCCCATCCCATCAACACCAGGAAGCAGCAACTCCGCGAAATGTAACGAATCTGCCGCTTCAACGGTGACAGGATCCCCTCCGGCCTCGGCATCGCCCGCAAAGCACATAAAACACGACCAGACCATGCCGCAGTAGTACAAGCACATGGGGACATGGATCGACGACTCTGCGCCAGCAGGCAGAGACTCAAAGTCCTTCTGGATCAGCAGCGCGTGCAAGAGACAGCGCTTCGCATCTGCGGACCGCACCCAGGATAGCGCGTAGGCACGGTGCCGCTGGGCTGCGTCGGCGCCGTCACGGCCACAGGCGCATTCTAGTGCGTCGATGTCGGCATGGAGGAGAATGAAGACCGAGTGCCATAGCATCATGAGGCAGACCCAGGACGGCTTGCCTTGTTGACTGCGGTGGAACTGGGTGTACCATTTTGTGAGCAGGTCGTGGCAGTTGGTTGTGCTGGTGGGTGAGGATGGCCAGGCGGTGTTGGCTTCGCGCTGTTCGCAGGCTAGAGCGCTGATTGATTCGAGCATCCCGGAGAGGGCGAAGTCGCCGGGCGTGGCGATGGTATCGTTGGGGCTTTGGGTGGTTGTGGAAGAATGCAGCGGATAGTCTGATGAGGTGCGGTGTGTCGTTTGTGTTTCTAGTACGAGTGTTTTCCAGTGGAGCGGATTGGGTGCAGTGAAGAGCTCGTTGGATGAGATTTGGGGAAGTCGATTAAGTGAGTGTCGGAGCAATGGTTCATGGTGATGGAGTCGTGCGAGTTCGGCGTCATGGATGTGTAGGCTCAAGACGATACTACAGGAATTAGCTTGTGGAAGACGTTTCATGGGTTAGAAAATATATAATTACCGCTTTTTCACTTCTGCCTGAATCCAGTGCATCCATGCATTCTCCAGTGCCTCGCCTGTTAAGTCGACAATATTGCATCCCGAGGGTTTGGGGTGGAAGAGCTTTGCTCTTCGCGCCCACTGAGTCGGGTTAGCAATGATTCATAAAGATGATAGAGGTGACCTCACAGAGACAATACTTCCGTGCCACATTTCGATTCCAGCTAGATCTTTGGGTCTCTGGAATACGTTAGGTCGAGATCTGTAGAAATATAGTTTCGACAAGAGCCAACTTACACCCAGCAGCAGACCAAAAGTCTGTGCTATAAGAACAGCCTGGAGAGCTATAAGAGATGACGACCCTGGCTTTACATAGGTATCCCACTGGTCAAATTAGCAAGCTGTAGTTAGAGATTTTGAAATAGATGGAAAATACCGAGGCCAGAATAGCTTTGTTAAGCCTTTCGAACATGCTAATGCCATGCGTGGTCGCTCGTGTCGAGCCGACAAATAGACTACCTGCTGAGCAGATGGAGAGTAAAAGCACCGAGTTCTGAATACCGGGTCGGAAGGTAGGCATATGTACCACAGGGAACAGAGGGTGAAATTTGGAAAAGTAGGCTTGGATACAAAGATCCTGTATTGAGGGTTAGAAACACTCCAAAAACAAAACGTGATGAACATACCAGAAACGGAGTCGAAGGGAGAATCCCATGTTGGACACGGGGCTGAAGGCGCTCAGCTAGTCGTTTGCGACAGGGTTCGTCGATGAAACTGCCCTCTTGGGATACAACAGGGGTCATCTGGCCCGAAAAAGTCTCGGAGAATGTATGCCATTTTCTTTGAATGGCATTCGCCCGTCCTTTGACGATATCGCTGTCCATACTCGATATGGACTGTTCATGGAGCCGGAGAATACTCGGTTCAGGTATTGACTCAATTTCGGGCGCAAAATCAGACGTCGCATGAAGCAGAGACAGGTTCACAGCATCCAAGTCAAAGTCATCTCCGGTGAGTAGAGTCTCCCATTCTTGGTCAAGCTGGTAGTCCCAGAGCGCGGGCTGTGGACTACCCTGATTCCTCCAGGTATCTCCTGCTTCTAAGGGAAATAACGACGCAAGCGGAGTGATTTGGGTACCGCAAGTGCTGCTTTCCTCATGGCCGGATAGATTTGGTGTCTGTTTGTCGAAGGAGGTGCTGTTTGGAGGGGAGGCTGGAACAAGCATATTGCCCATCGACCGGGAGTCTAGCTGGAGAGACATAGGTAGAATGGGTTCCGCGATTGGGACTTGTGGAATCAATTGCTCCGTGTCCAGATCACTCCCATGACCCGGAGTGGCAGATACATAGTGCAATTCCGGCTCTCCGCGGGGCTCATTGCTTGCTGAATGAGACCGTGAGTGTCTCAGGAGAGTGTCCCTGAAGATCAATGATCAGTATTAACAATAATAGCCAATACCATAGACACTTACTGTCGAGCAAAAGCCTTTTTACAGACGGGACAGTTAAACGGCTTCTCCTTGGTATGCGACCTGAGATGCCTCGCCAGATGCTCGGCCTTCTTGAACGCCTGCGCACACACAGGACACACACGTTCTTCCTTGGAGGTCTTACGTCGCCGTCGGCCCTTCGTTCCCACGAACGGCGATCGGGACCTGGCTCTGGTGTTGTGGAACATGGCAGCACATAGCAGTTAGATAGTGTCTAACGACATGTCCGGGGAAAGTGGCTTGGACGTCAGAATCTCCCCCGCAGTCGCAGTGGCGATCGACCTGGCGAGATCCATCGATCTGACACAAGAAAAGTGATGTCCGACGCATCCCCGGCATGCTCTGAGGCGTAAATCCGCCTCGCCTAGGCGATATGTGGGGCCTATTTTGCGGGACCTTCGGAGGTTACTGAACTGTTCAATTCCGTCTGGATTCTTTCTTGCTCTAACTAATAATGGCGGATTCGGTTCTTGGTCGCTCCGACGCCCTCGATCTCCACTTCGACAATGTCGCCGTCTTTCAGAAATTCTTTCCGGAAATATCCCACGCCTGACGGAGTCCCCGTCATGATTAAAGTGCCTCGTCGGAGTGTAGTCCCGCGGGACAGATGACTGATAATCTGTCGGACACTCCAGATCATGTCGCCAGTGCTGGTCTTCTGCCTGACCACCCCGTTGACCTTGGTGGTCAATTGTAGTTTCTGCGGATCGGGGATATCCCGAGCAGCAACGATGGCATGGCCAATAGGGGCGAAACCGTCGAATGATTTTGCGTAGCAGAATTGTCCTCCCGAGGCCTCTGGGACCTGGAAATTACGAGCAGACACGTCGTTTCCGGCCGTGTAACCAAGAACATAATCCAATGCGTCTTCCTCTGATACGTTCTTGGCGTCTCGTCCGATCACGACTGTGAGCTCGCCCTCGTAGTCGAGGAGCTCGTGTGCATCAGGGTGGATGTCGATTGCATCAAAAGGGCCAGCAAGAGCATCAGCAGGCTTGGTGAATACTGTAGGATACTTGGGAACCGGCAGCTGTGCAAAGATCGAGAATGTCAGTGCGAGCAAATGTGTGGAGAGCGAAGCCACTAACATTTGCTTCCTGGGCATGCTGCTTATAGTTCAGTCCGATGCAGAGTACAATCGGTGTATTTTCAATCGGCGTCTCGAGCTGTACTAGAATCAGTACAAATAAATTTAAACGTATCTACTGAGCCTTACTCTGTCGATTTGGACAATCTCTTCTGTCTGCTCCAAAGTCGTGAACGGTGCTCCCTTCAGTTTTCGGACAGTGTACTTGTTGTCGGTCACTGCAAGCAGGTCGCCATAATGGGCTTGAGAGCCAGTGGAGAACCGCACGAGCTTTTTGAAAGCAGCCATAACTAGAATGTACGAGGAAAATTGTAATCAAGTAGGTTCGGACATTATATACGCCGTAAGTGTGGGGAATATCGCGTGTTTATCAGATTGAGCTGGATGTGGGATCAATGTGGCCCTGCACGCTAGCACGACATAAAAGATGATGGAACCCGAGAAATCCTGAGCTCATACCCCGAAGTCCAAGTTTTCGAGAGAATACTATCTCCTCAGTCTTCCAACATGACCGCACCTGCAGTCAAGCCCAACCGCGGCGCTACGGTGCCAGACGTGGTCGCAGTGGGCGATGCTCAAGAATCTCAGTCGAGCTGGCTGAACAAGCAGAATATCAATCCAAAAACCCGTATTAATCTGGAGAAACTGTCTCACATGCGCTATCAGCATCCCAATCTTGACGAGATTAGCCAGTTTATGCTTGGTATATTACCGGCCACTCCTACAAGCTCGAAACGTCGATCTAACCTCCCTAGACTTTGGAATGCAAATTGTAAAACAGACAGAAAATGAGATCTGGTATCGAGGATATGGTTCAGACCACTATGTCTACTATGCGCGCAAAGGGCCCAAGCAGTTTTTGGGTGGTGTTTTCGAAGCCCAGACTCAGGAAGATTTCGATAGGTGAGTGTCATATGGTTTTTTGTCCTATTACTATCTGGCTAATCAGGTATCTAAAGGGCAACAGACTTGCCGACTGCAGGCTTAGTCCAGGATTTGAGTGATGCTCCTGGTGGAGGATCGTTGGTCACGATCACTGACCCAGAAGGATTCCCTTGCAATATTATATTCGGACAGAAGCCAACGGACACGCAAGTGTCCCACCAGGAGAAGATTGTGTTAAATTACGCCGGTGAAAAATCTCGCCGACGCGAGTTTAATCGATTCGAGCATGGCCCTGCGGCGGTGCACAAGGTATGAGGACCTCGCTGTTGACTATCCAGATTGTTACTGACTCGCTTCATAGCTTGGTCATTTTGGACTCTGTACACAGAAATTTAATGCGCAGCTTGAATTCTATACGTCCACATTCAACATCGTCCCAACCGACCTTCTATACATCGAGAAAGACGGCGAGAAAATGGTCGTGACCATGTTCGCCCACTTGGATCTCGGCGAAAAACACGTGGACCACCACTCATTCTTCCTAAGTGCCAACCCTGGGTGTGCCCATGTGCACCACTGCTCATTCGAGGTGCATGATTTTGATACCCAACAGCTCGGCCACCAGTGGCTGGCTAAAAAGGGGTACAAATCTGTCTGGGGTGTCGGACGTCATGTTCTGGGTTCACAGATCTTCGACTACTGGTGGGATACCACTGGCAACATTGTAGAGCACTATGCAGACGGTGATCTTGTCAACAACGAAACGCCTATTGGATATGTGCAGGCGGGAAGCGAGTCCTTGGCTGTGTGGGGCCCCGAAGTCCCCGCTTCATTTTTGGAATAGGAGTGTCGGGAAGGGAATATTGCGGGAGAATGTAATTAAAAATATCCATTTATCAAACAGTGTTCTGGTTCCAAACGCACTATAGAGAGAGTATGTGTGTGAAGGTTGTGTACAATGGCGCTCGGCTGCGAGGTCCCGTTCCGCTGTCGGAGCAACAGCCGATTACTCTCCCACTTTCTCTCTTTGTATTCTCTTCACACAGATTTTGTTTCGAAGTCGATCACCACGCAAGATACTGAGAGTAAATCCGTCCGGAGAACATAAAGTGCAGAGCCACTTGCATTCTGCTGGTGCCTCTTTGATCGCTCGCTGCTTCATCATGACCACGTCACAGGTGAATCCCGATGAAGATGATTCCAGTGTAAACTTCCCGAGAATGCGATTTCTGTAGCCATGCTGATACAATCTACAGAGTGTGATTCGAGGACGAGAAATCATCCCTGGGGCTGCTGAAGGAGAATTGGTTGCAAGCAAAATTGCACTGAGTTTCTGGGGTGGCGTAAATGCTGAGAATGGCATTGTTATTGACCAGCATCACCCACTAGCGGGGCAGTCAATATCTGGCAAAATTCTTGCAATACCTAGCGGCCGTGGCTCATGTACTGGCAGCGGGGTGGTTCTTGAGCTGCTGCTGAACGGCTGCCAACCAAGTGCGCTTATATTTGGGCGAGATGAGTTGATTCTGAGCATGGGAGTGATTGTCGCTGAAGAAATGTTTCAAAAGAGCATTCCTATTTTGCAAGTATCGGAATCGCAGTTTGACACTGTCATGCGAATGCAAAGAGTGCGTATTCGCGGAGGTCAAATTCAGTCTATATCAGCCCACACTGCCTTGGCAAGCTCGCACACTCCCCTTGTGCTTAACAGACAGCTTTCAGTCCCACCAGTACAATTGACATCACTTGACCAAGAGATGCTGGATGGAATTCATGGAAAAGCTGCCCAGGTGGCAATGCGTGTGATTGTCCGGACAGCACAAATTGAAGGCGTCACCGAGTTGATTGACGTGAAGCAAGCTCATATCGATTGTTGCATCTACACTGGCCCAGGCACCTTGAAATTTGCTGAGAAACTATCTGAATGGGGAGCGCGAGTCCGAATCCCAACCTCTCTGAATTCAATATCCATCGATCGACGACTCTGGCGTTCCCTAGGTGTTGGCCCAGAGGTTGGAGAGCCCTCTGAACAGCTTGCCCAGGCGTATGTGAGAATGAGTGCGCGTCCAACCTTCACATGCGCGCCTTATCTGCTTGATACTGCTCCAAAAGCGGGAGAGAATATTATATGGGCTGAGTCAAATGCTGTGGTCTTTGCAAACAGTGTGCTAGGAGCTAGAACTATCAAGTGTCCGGACCTTCTGGACGTCTGTGTATCACTGACTGGACGATCTTTGAATACTGGATGCCATATCACTTCAAATCGCAAAGCCCAAATCCATATTCACTTGGAGCCTGTTCACTGCGCAGATGATACCCTATTCCCGCTACTTGGATACCTTACAGGGGATACTGCTGCAAATCGAATCCCAATTGTGACTGGATTGGAAAATTCACATGCCACTATTGAAGATTTGAAAGCATTCGGTGCAGCGTTTGCGACAACCTCCAGTGCTCCAATGTTTCACATTGCAGGCATTACTTTCGAGGCGCGCAGTTCAGCCGACATAAATACACACTTAAAGGAGACGCCCAAGGTCACACTGACACGTGTTGACCTGATGAGGCAGTGGTGCCATTTCAATGGTATCTCACCGAGCAGTGAGACTAGCAACACATATTCCCAAGTGGACCTCATATCCCTAGGGAATCCACATTTCTCATACGACGAAATTGTGAAGCTTGTCCACCTCTGCGTGAATAGTCGGAAAAACAAAGGAACTGCACTGATTGTGACATGTAATCGAGACACATATGCACGAGCTGCCCAAGCTGGGAATATATCTCCTCTGGAGGAATTTGGCGTTCAGATTCTCACAGACACGTGTTGGTGCATGATCCAGGAACCAATAATTCCTCCCAATTCCCGCATAATAATGACAAACTCCGCCAAGTATGCGCACTACGGCAAGGGAATGACGGGTCGTGATATTCGATTTGGAGGTCTGTCACAGTGCGTGGATGCTGCTATATCTGGGCAAATGCTGGTGCGCCCACCTCCCTGGCTTCAACCCACACACAAATAGACTTAGAGAATAGATATGAACATAAATCGCTCTGGATCATTCTCATATTTTTTTTTTTAATTCATGGCTATCATCACTGAGGGGCCTACCTCGGAGGGACTATCTCTGTCGCGGACACATTGTTCCCACATCTTGGCTGCCACGTGGTAAGGAACCTACTAAAGGACTCTCCCTTATTGTTGATCAGTTGATTTGACCTAGCGGACCCTATAACTCAGAATTATACATTATCAACAACGCCGGTGCCAACCCGACCGCACCAGCACCATGGCGTCACAAGAGGAGGAGTGGGAGACCGTCGACGTGCTGATCTGCGGATGTGGCCCTACTGGAGCTATGCTATCGGCTTACCTTGGCAGACTGGGAGTTCGGAACGTCATTTTAGAGAAAGAAGCAGATATCACTACTGATCCACGCGGTATTGCTCTCGACGATGACGGAATCCGACTTATGCAGGGGCTGGGGCTATACAAACACATTTTCACTGAGATCGGCTCTCGTGAGCAGCATCATCCTACATTTTTGATTTCATCTACTGATATAGTGTCTTAGATATGTCCAAAATCCACTTTGTTAGTGGAATCCATTGCAACCTCCACGCGAAGCCTTTCCTAAGCTTCGACACAGCTTCCGTTTGTGAAACTATCTACCGAACTGGTATCAACGCTAAAACATATATAGACCAAAGGGAATACCGGCCACGTCGGCTTTGTTGCCCATAAGCAGCCCGTTCTCGAAAAGTATCTCCGCCTTGCTGTCAATCGAACCGGGGTTTCCGAACTAAGAAGCAGCTGCACTCTGACTTCGATATCTGAAGATAACGATTGGGTATTTGCAATATACAATGACGCGTCTGGCGCAGAGCGTAGAATAAAGGCCAGGTTTCTTGCCGCAGCAGATGGCAAGACGGGGTTTACACGAAAGATGTACCTGGAGCCTAAAGGGATCCGTTTAGAATGGGCCGAACGGTAAAAGTGGTTCCTTTCGATGGAAAATTCCGAGCTGACTAGTGATAATCAGGACAAAATATGAACAAACATGGGTCGCCCTCAACTGGAAGATGCGTCTTCCAACAAGAGAGACGCATCCCGAATTCCCGTTGTGGGAGCTTGGCTACACACCGGAAGAAGTGTACGACCTTTTTTTTCCAGCTAATTTCCGCTTTCTGTGTAATCCTCGCAGACCAGCTGTATGTGGCCGATTCGGTCCTCCCAAAGACAAACTGTGGCGGTTTGAGTTTGTTGTAGCCTCTGATGAGGATGGAATGGAGATGGCGCAGCGACACAATGTTCGAAAAATTGTGTTTCCTTATTTGACACATCCAGGGAGTCGCTATGGGTAAGTCTCTGGCACAAGTACAGTAGGATTTGATGGTTCGCTGACAGTTGATTATAGCCTTTCAAAAGATGTCGAGTACCCGGAAGATTGCATTGAGGTGCTCCGGTCAAGACCGTTTCGATTTTCAGCACGAAGTTGCGATAAATGGGCGCTTGGACGAGTGATTCTTTGCGGCGATGCAGCCCATGTATTCCCGCCATGTGAGATCTTCCATTTTCCAACATTAACAAGAAGCTAACAACTGTCGCAGTTGGTGGGCAAGGAATCGCATCTGGCTTTCGAGATGCGGTGGCACTCGCCTGGAGACTCGCCATCGCGTGTTCATCCGGTCCAAAGTTGGACCATGAGCGCCTGTTTGCTGGATGGTACCAAGAGCGCAAGCAACAACTAGACAAATCTCTCGCCTCAACAGTCCGCAATGGCGACATGGTCACTGGGGAAGGTCTCGTGCATATCCTGACCCGCGATTGGGGCTTATGGCTGCTCCAAATGGTTCCAAGCTTGAAGCACTGGCTCCAGCGAGGGCCCCGAGCCGCAGGCCCGACGCGGTATACCCACTCGCCGGATATGCCGTTCATGCCTGAACTGAACGGTGGATTCTGCTTTCCACAGACATATTGCGTCTCACTAGAGCCGCATGCCGAGGTGCAGTTTACCGACGATGTGATTTTTGCAGATGGAAAACAGATGTTCCAGCTCATCGTCCTACTCGACGACATTGGAGAGGCAAAATCTGCTCTGGATGACCTGAGGAAAATCAGGAATGCTAGTGACCGACTGTTGCTGGATGAGGCCACATTTTTCGTGCCGCGAACTGCATGTTCCACATCAACTCTACCAGATGCACTTGGACGTCGGGTATTCCGAAGTGCCACTGGAGAAGAGTTTACTCAGTCCCCTTTGTGCATATCTCGGCCAGTACCCCGCGGGTACGACGAGAGACTGATGTGGCGGATGGTGAGTGGAAAACGATATGTTCTGTTGAGATTCGACCGGTTTGTCTTTGCAGCGTGCAAGACGAGAGTTGAATTGCAGAGGGCCACTGAAAGGCTTGCCAGCGCTTTTGGACAGTAGTAAACAACCATTGCCAACTTGCATACAAGATAGCAGTAGTGTCAGTTAGTGGTATCCTCGACATGAGAGCAATGATCTGCCGGTGATGCCCGCGTTGAGCTAGTTTTTCTTGGCTGCCTCGTTTGCAGCTTCCTATCTGGAGCTCGGATGACGTTCTTAGCGCCAGCACCTTCATCGATTTCACCCCCTCCTTTTTGGAAGCTTTTGAATATATACCCGGTGAAGACCATTTCGGATGGGACTGCCCCACCTAAATGCAGATCTCTTCTTCGAATAGCCTTTCTCCTGCAATTTCCAAATCCAGCTCGGAGCTCGCCGATATACACTCCACAAGAATGAAGCAACGCATTCAAAGCTGTCTTAAAACGAGCGGCATTTCCAAGAAATGCTCCATTCATGATTCCCACTCTTGACAATTCGTAATGGCACGTTTTCTAGCGACTTTTTTGTTCACGAGCTATGTCGGGGCAAATTTAGCTTACAAGTCAAGGCCGGACCTCGCTGTTCCAGTTCTGAATATTACAATCCCTGCCACAAACGAAGCCTGGGACGGCCTCATCTTCTATACACCAGAGAGCATCTACGCTGACGATACCAACCATGGTCCAGCTCAGAGTGGCCCCTATATTTACACCGATAAGGGTGAATTGGTGTGGACAGGATTTGGATTCGTTGGCCCCAGAAGCGAAAACTTTCAGGTCCATACCTACCGAGGACAGCAAGTGCTGGGTATCTTCGAAGGTTCGCACAATTCGCCAATGGGCCACGGGCACGGCCATACCACCATCTTTGACAACAGATATCGACTGCTGAAGGAAATCAAGGGGGAGGACATAAATTGGCAGATCAGCACGAATTCCTGTTTTTCGATGACAACTCCGCCACTTTCACTGTCTTTGACCCCGAAATTCGCGACCTAACTCCATACGGTGGGACTGAGAATCAGTCATGGATCCTTGACAATAAGATACAGAAAGTGGACACTGATACCAACCAGCTCTTATGGGAATGGAGCTCTCTTGACCACATTAATCCCGCTGGAACCAACCTGACATTACAAAGTGGAAACGCCGGGCTCGGCGTGAACTCGAGCCAAGTTTGGCATTATTTCTACATGAACGCCTTCGATGTCGACCCGAAGACGAATACTTACCTGCTCTCTGCTCGAAGCATGTGTACGATCTTCAAGATGGATGGGAATACCGGCGATATAATCTGGCAGCTTGGAGGAAAACATTCTGATTTCTCTCAAGACTTCGATTTCTGTTGGCAGCACGACACTAGGATGCATCAGAAATATCTCCACTACGAAACCAAAGGATCCAAAGAAATCATATCGTTCTTCGACAACTCCGCTCACGAGAATCTAAGCGGAGGCCCTATTCTCCAAACTCGTGCTTATAGCGAAGGGAAGGTGGTTGAGCTGGATACTGCAAAGCGTACCGCTAGGCTGATTGCTAGCTTCCGGGCGCCGGGGGATCTTTCCGTCAAGTCCCAAGGCAATGTCCAACTGCTACCAAATGGGAATGCATTTATTAACTGGGGCTACGACGGTGCCATGTCTGAGCATAAGCCCGACGGGACGACAATATTCTTCACGGGATTGGACTCTGGAAAACTTGGCCCTGGATCGGAGAACTATCGCGCATTCAAGTTCGACTGGCATGCACTTCCGTTCGAGGAGCCGGCTCTGGTTGCTTTCAAAGAGGAAGACTCAGCCGGAACTTCTCTCTATGTTAGTTGGAACGGAGACACAGAGACCAAGATTTGGAGATTTTTCGAGAAGGCCGCCGATGGCCGGAAAACGCTTTTGGGCCAGACCAAGAGAACCGGATTCGAAACCACTTTCCGGACTAATAAACGGCCTAGTCAGGTGGTGGCTGAAGCATATGATGCCCACGACAAACAGCTCGTATCTTCGCCAGCTGTAAAGACCCGAGAATACAGAGCGCGCCTCCATTACCAGGACTAAGAGCTCTATTCAAGTTGTCCGATGTGTGGGCACCTGAAAGTATTGCTTTGGTAGACTATAAAGATAGAGCGATTAAGGATAGGTTAAACAGGATGAAGCGGAAAGCATGGGGTAATAATACGCTCCCTCGCTCAAGGACCCTTCTGTAGTCTCTCTAGCTCAAGCTTCTTCATCTGCTCTTGCTTTCTCACCCTCTCGGGCACAACAAACTTCCTTTTACCTTTGACCTTCCACCCAGGTAGTCGATCCTTGCCAAGGTCTCGGAGTGTCTTTTGCTCTACAATACTGTACTTTTTTGGGTTTCTGCGGTCGAAATCGAAAGGCTTCTTCAACGAGACCGGTGGGTTGGTGATCATCCGGGGGATCCTCAGACTGTTTATCGATGCTGAGTGAATCATCAGCGGATGCAGAAGAACCACATCACCAGTTTTGCCCGTCATCTCGTGAAATTCATGACACTCGTGGACAATATCAGAGTAGAACCCTCGCTTCGTGGGTGGGGGCTTTCCCCCACGAGGAACCATGTATGGCGATACTCCTTCGGGATGCTCGTACTGGCAGCAAATGGTAAGATATAGACCTGGTGAACAGGGGCGTAGTATACTTACTAGGTATTGTGCCATCCTTTTGATCGCGTCGGGGCAGACCATAGTACCGCCCGCATGATCCTGGATATCGCTGAAGATGGGAATGACCAATAACGCTTGCTCGGGCGAGTCCAGGAAGTGAACGAAGAAATCCCCATCGGCATGCCATCCCGGCAGATCAGCAGGCTCGGGCCACCGACCCTCCCACTCGTCTGTCCCGAGATTGACGATCAGCGCATCATTCCAGGTGGCCGAGTCTTTGCCACGCGGTCTTCGCCGCCGAGGAGCTCGCAGATGGCCGCCCAGGCCTTTGGAGCGAATGTCTTCACCGGCTCTTCTTTGTGTTGTGGCATGTTGACGCGTTCGCACGCCCACGTCGACTTGTCTGTTGGCGAGTAGCCCAGTCTAGTCCACACATCTCCTGTCCATTGTGCAGCTTTTTCCCGGGAGAAGCAGTCGGTCAGGCGCAGATATCCAAACCGCATGTAATGATCGATTTGCTCTGTCGAGAGCTTGTATTCCGCCTTGTGTGCCATTGTTGCTCCCGAATGAGATAGTTATACAGAGTCCGGCGCGACTGCCGATGTTTGGTTATACAATTGCCTTCAATCAGACAGGTCACGTGCCAAACAGTCGTAGTTGACATTGTATGGGTTATTAAATGTATTGTCCTGACTATATTGGGGATTTTTACTGTTTGGATGAATTCCTTTGCGGGGGACGCTCTGCGTAGGCTCTTCGGCTAATCGACAGAGCTTCTATTTTCGGCCTGGAACGGAGCGTACCCCTAAAGGATGCTAAAAGTTGGCATCCAAGATATTGAAATTGAAAGACATAATTTTATCAATCTGACTGTCCCATGAAGGTGAAAAGAAAAGTTGGTAAGATCCATGGATGTCTTAAGCCGATATAGTAACTTAAAAGGAATTAGCTTTTTAGGTCAAAATTCGGGTGCGAAAACTTAGCTCTCTCAACAAATCTTGTCGAGCTCTGTTATCAAATATGTAAGAATGACCGGACGCTCCTTCCTGCCTATTCGAACAGTAGAATTCACGATCAAGCGATGATCGCAATTGGTCTGGAGGGCCATTCATCTCCCCCATGTCGACCTACTCGGAAGGTCGTGCTCAGTTGGGAATCGCGCGGCACCCATAGCTCTGAAAATTGCCATCCGATCCTACAAAGGATGGTTCAGACTGTTTGGTAGAAAAATGAAGACCGCCTTGTGTTCACGATAGATCCCGCGCGGGGCTTATTCCTACCCCACGGGGCCAAGCGGATCCAGGTCGGGCCTCGGCTGCGCTGACAAGCAATAATAAGAACACAGCTTCAGCGTAGCTAGAGCTCCTACAATTGTGTGTACATCCATCTATCTCTTACTCCAGCAATGATGGCACCTCCCGTCCCCCGGAAACTATGGCAACACCCTTCCCCCGAGTCGACGCGAATGGCCCATTTCCAGCGCGAGCTGACCAAGACCGCGGGCCAGAGATTGGGCTCATTTCAGGAGATGTATCTCTACTCCATCCAGAACCGATCTGCATTCTGGGATTTTGCTTTCAATTACTTCCAACTCATCCATGAGGGATCCTACAGCCAGGTTGTGGACGAGTCCGCGCGCATGGATAGCGTGCCGGAATGGTTCGCTGGGATTCGACTGAACTTCGCGGAGAACCTGCTATTTTCGCGCTATGCCGGCGATAAGACTGGAAAAGAAGACGAGAAGATTGCCGTCACGGAAATTCGTGAGGGTGCGGCGAAGGACGCGGTGCATCTTTCGTGGGGAGAGTTGAGAAGGAAGACGGGCGCATTGATGCAGGCTATGAAGGCGAATGGGGTGAAGAAGGGCGATCGCATTGCGGTGTGTGCAGCGAACAGCATTGATACCCTGCTGGTCTTCCTGGCGTCGACTGCCCTGGGTGCCATCTTCTCATCCAGTTCAACCGACATGGGCGTCAAGGGCGTGTTGGATCGGCTGCTGCAAATTCGGCCACGATGGCTGTTCATGGATGACCAGGCTGTCTACAACGGGAAGACGATTGACTTACGAGACAAGATGAGAGATATCGTGCGCGGCATGGAGTCGGTCTCTGAGTTTAAGGGCATTGTCTCGCAGCCGCGATTTTCTTCCAGTCCCGCTGACATCAATCATATCCCCAAGACATGTACGCTTTCTGCCTATCTTGCAGCCGCAGGACCGGGGAATGATCGTCTTGAATTCGAGCGAGTCGCCTTCCGAGATCCCTTTTTGGTGGTTTACTCGTCCGGCACGACAGGCCAGCCCAAGTGTATCGTCCATTCTGTGGGAGGCGTCCTTCTGAATGCCCACAAGGAAGGAGGATTGCATAGTGAATTGAAGCCAGAAAGCGTTGCACTGCAATATACTACGACTGGCTGGATCATGTATTTGTCCGCCATGCAGACTCTGCTATTCGGGTCAAGGGTGGTGCTCTACGACGGCAGTCCATTTATCCCGGATGTCATGGCATTGGTGAATATTGCCGCGCAAGAGAAGTAAGTGAATGATTTTGGCATGGAATTCTTTTTCTCAACATCGAACAGGGTATCACATCTGGGAATATCTCCGCGGTGGCTCCACGAACTACAGCGTGCCAACCTGAAGCCGCGCGAGCTGGTCGATCTTCGCGCTTTGAAGGTGGTCACTAGCACCGGCATGGTCTTACGAGAGGCACTGTTCGAGTGGTTCTACGACGATGGCTTCCCATCCCATGTGCGCCTGAACAACATCTCCGGCGGCACTGATCTTGCTGGGTGTTTTGGGACTGGCAACCCGCTCGTCCCGGTGTATGTGGGAGGATGCGCGGGATGCAGTCTCGGCGTGCCGGTGGAGGTGTACGATTCGACGATCGAAGGAGGCCAGGGCGTTAAGGGGGTCCCGGTGGAAGAGGGCGTTCCTGGCGAGCTAGTGGCTACCGCTGCATTCCCCAACATGCCCACTCAGTTCTGGGGGGACGGCAGCGGGAAAAAGTACCACGACGCTTACTTTGCTCGGTTTGACAGTAGGTGCCTCTTGTCCTTTTGGAGACCAATGGCTCACCCCCTGTAGATGTGTGGACCCATGGAGACTTTGTCTCCATCCATCCCACCACGAAACAGCTCATGTTTCATGGCCGCGCGGACGGGGTGCTCAACCCCTCCGGCGTGCGATTTGGATCTGCAGAGATCTACCGAGTGATCGAAGGCCAATTTTCCAACGAGATCGCCGACTCAATCTGTGTCGGCCAGCGACGCCCCACCGATACCGATGAGCGGGTACTGCTCTTCCTGCTCATGAAGCCCGGGGTGGCCTTCACGGCCACTCTGGTGGAGCGAGTGAATCGGGCCATTCGTAGCGAGCTGAGCCCCCGCCATGTGCCCATGTTCACCTTTGAGACTCCCGAGATCCCGGTACGTTCCCTCACTCGCCGCCCACTGCCAGAGGCTGAAACACGCACTGACGATGTCCTTACACCGCCCCTAGACCACGGTCAACCTGAAAAAAGTGGAGTTGCCGGTGAAACAGATTGTGTCGGGCAAGATCATTCAGCCTTCGGGGACGCTGCTGAACCCGGGCAGTTTGGAGTATTACTATCAGTTTGCGGAGATTGAGAAGCTGAGTCGGGCGAGCAAGCTGTAGAGTTGTACCAACACACCAGAGGATAACGGACCAATCGAGATCTAGAACAGCCTAATTTCATTCGCACACCGCCCAACCACGGCGACTGGCGTCATCTCCCGAAAGGATGGCGCCGATCGTCTTCAGCTAAGCTTTGACCAAGCTTCGGGGGTGCTGCACAGTGGATGGATAGACCCAGGGTACGAACAGTAGGAGGAACGAAGTAATTAACTATTGTTCCACGGGTACCGTCTGTACTTTGGGCCCCAACACTTACTAGTGACCGTCGAGCTGCGTTCCACCGCGTCATCTATTGGTCCCCCGCCCGAATCCTTGTTGTTGCTCTTCACTGCCCCTCTTTCTTTCTTTCTGTCTTTCTTCTTCACCCCCTGGACTCTCTCCATTCCCTTCCTCTCTCTCTGTTATTCTTCCCCAATCGAATTGCCCCATTATCACCACCATGGTTCATCTCGCGACTGTCAAGAAGGACGACGAGGTCTTCCACCCCGCCGCCCGCCAGGTCGAGTCCATTGGCGGCCCCCCCAGCGAGGATGACTTCTATACCAATGTCTATGGCAGCCACTTTGCCGCCGACCACATGCCACAGCATGAGATGCCTGAGAACTCGATGCCGCGCCAGATTGCCTCGCGCATGATCAAGGACGAGCTGAGTCTGGATGGCAACCCCAAGCTGAAGTCAGTACCGCTGCGCACCGACCCGAAGAACACCCACTAATCCCTCGACAGCCTGGCCAGCTTTGTCACCACCTATATGGTACGAGGTCCTTGTGTCAGACAATCTGCGGTCGGCCACTGATAGCATGCAGGAAGAGGAGATCGAGGGTATCATGACCGACTCCTTCAGCAAGAACTTCATCGACTACGAGGAATACCCCCACTCTGCCGAAATCCAGAACCGCTGCGTCAACATGATCGCTCGCCTATTCAACTGCCCGACCGACTCCGCCGGCGAGAATGCCATGGGTACTTCGACCATTGGATCTTCCGAGGCCATTATGCTCGGCACCCTGGCCATGAAGAAGCGCTGGCAGAACAAGCGCAAGGCCGAGGGTAAGGACTTCTCGCGCCCCAACATCGTTATGAACAGCGCCGTCCAGGTCTGCTGGGAGAAGGCCGCCCGCTACTTCGATATCGAGGAGAAGTATGTCTACTGTACCGACACCCGCTTTGTGATAGACCCCAAGCAGGCCGTCGACCTGGTGGACGAGAACACCATTGGGATCTGTGCCATCATCGGTACTACTTACACGGGTGAGTACGAGGACGTCAAGGCCATTAACGATCTGCTGGTCGAGCGCGGCATTGACTGCCCTATCCACGTCGATGCCGCCAGCGGTGGCTTCGTCGTCCCCTTCATCCAACCGGATTTGCCCTGGGACTTCCGTCTGGAGAAGGTGGTGTCCATCAACGTGTCCGGGCACAAGTATGGCCTGGTATACCCCGGTGTCGGCTGGGTTATGTGGCGCTCGCCGGAGTACTTGCCCCAGGAATTGGTGTTCAACATCAACTACCTCGGAGCGGACCAGTCCAGCTTCACCCTTAACTTCTCCAAGGGTGCCGCGCACGTCATTGGCCAATACTACCAGCTGATCCGCTTGGGCAAGCACGGATACCGATCCATCATGGTCAACCTGACCCGCATTGCCGACTACATGGCCGAGCAGCTGGCCCAGATGGGCATGATCATCATGAGCCAGGGCCAGGGCAAGGGCCTGCCGCTGGTGGCCTTCCGCCTGCCGCCCAACCCAGACCGTGTGTACGACGAGTTTGCCGTTGCTCACCAGCTGCGGGAGCGCGGATGGATCGTGCCTGCGTACACGATGGCCCCCCACAGCGACAAACTGCAGCTGATGCGCGTGGTCGTCCGCGAGGACTTTAGCATGAACCGCTGCGACAGCCTGCTTCAGGACTTCAAGCTGGCCCTGCAGACCCTGGACTCTATGGACCAGGCAATGATGGCCAAGTACAAGGCGTAAGTATTTGGTTTCCTTTTCCCGCCCAATTGCACACGCTAACCTGTTTCCAGCCACATGGGGAGCCAGCGTGCTCATCCGCGCCACCATCGCACCCACGCGCACTACCAGAATGAGACGCACTCGCTGCAGGGCAAGTCTGGCAAGACACACGGTGTCTGCTAATTGACTGACTTTTTCTTTCGTTGCAAATGAGGTTACTTCTGGGCTGCCCAGCCGGAACAGCAGGTCAAGGCATGGTTGGCCGCCTACTGTTTTGAGTACCACTTGGTATACGTCTGTACCCAGCTCTGTTTTGTATGTAAGACGTGAACATAGGAAATGCCCAATATGAATGAGAAATGCTGTTTTTTTGGTTCAACCGTGACGTCATGTATACGAGTCGACCTTGTGTAAAAAGGGCAGAGAAATCCGGCTCCCTTCGCTCTTATTCTTTTCTTCATTATCATCATCATGCAGTGCATTACCATCGCCCAGACCCCGCACGCTCCTACCCGGGACTTGCCTCCCTCGACGACCGTTCCGGCTGAGCTGCCGCCGGCCAAGGAGATCAAACTCCATCCCTCGGCTTCTGGAGAGGAGAATGCGTCGCTATTCTTTGTGGGCACGGCGACGACGATTATGTTCGTACGAACCTTACATAGCCCTAAGTGACGGTCCTAATTGCAGCAGCGAATGGGCAGGGATCCGTCTTATGACCGATGTATAAACTTGGAGTCCTAGCGGCACAGATTCCGTGGCTAATGAGACACTGTAGCCCAACTTCCTGCACGCCGGTGACCATGTCCATCTCGGGCCCGGCGTGTCCAGCGTCCGCCGGACTCAACCTGGGGTGGATTTGCATGAACTGCCGAGGATCGACTTGGTGCTCCTCTCCCACTATCATGGGTATGTACCTACTTAGGTTCGCGCTACCCACGCAGCCATCAGCAGCGACTGACCAGGACAGCGACCACTTTGACCAAAAGGTCGAGGCCTCCCTGCGCCGGGATCTGCCCATTATCACCACCCCGCATGCGCAGGCGCATCTGACAGCCAAGGGCGCGGACTCGTTCACCTCCGTAGCTGCATTGGATCCCTTCGAGCATGTCCTCGTTGATATTGAGGGCGTGCAAGCCAACAAACGAGGCAGGCATCCTCGACTGCGCGTCACCGGCATGCCGGGGAAGCACGTCCCTCCGAACCCGATCGTGGAGAAGCTGAATGCGCTGGCCAATGCGGTAGGCTCTTCTGTCTCATCAATGTCTTAACTAACTGCTGTCAGATCCCGCCTACGAACGGCTGGATGCTCGAACTGGGGCACGGCACGCCTAACAGGGCCGAGTTCGAATGCGGCTACCGCATCTACATCTCAGGCGACACGCTGATGGTCGACGAGCTGAAAGAGATCCCGCGGCGGTATGCCGGGCAGCAGATCGATCTGATGCTGGCGCATTTGGGCGGAACCACGATTCCGTCGCCCGGAATGGCGCCGTTTGCGTTGATGGTGACCATGGATGCCAAGCAGGGAGTGCAGCTGATGCAGCTGGTCCAGCCGGATATCACGATCCCCATTCACTATGATGATTATGAGGTGTTTGCCAGCCCGTTGGTTGACTTTGTCAAGATGGTGGAAGCGGCCGGATTGCGGGGCAGAGTGGTGTATTTAGATCGAAGGGACCAGTATCGGTTCCGGGTGAGAGAAGAAGAACCATGAATCCTTTGTTGACATCGGGTCGAAGTTTCCTATATATAGATCGAACCGGTGCCCCGCCATCTGACGGACTCGGTCCCCCCTTGAACACCCTTGTCTTCCTCTTGTGCCTCTCTTCTTCCCTCCCCACGGCCACAGTGATGCCCTTGTTCAGCAGGAAGCCCAAGTCTCCTGCCCAGCATCCTTCGCCTGTCTTCCCGTCTTCCGACTCTCTGTCTGCCGACGCCCAACAACCCCAGCCCGACGAACCATACGCGCGCTACCCCACCGACATTGACGCCGCATACGAGGACAGGCTGGCCCCTTCCACCCCGAGGACCACTGTCGACCTTGTCTTGCCGTCACCTCCTTTGCAGCGTTCTCTCAGCCAGACCCAGCCCCACTTGAAGGATCGCGACCGCCCGACCAGCACTGTTGTCGCCCCTGACCACGCCCAGCCTCGTCGCCTCACAAAGCATCGTCCTCCATCCGCTCTTCTAGGGCGCAGTGTGACCGTCAGCGTTCGAGGCAAACGGATTTCACATCCGATTTCGCTTCCAACCTCCCCGCGTTTCCCTCCTTCACCCTCCCCTCCCTTTGACGAGGACCAAAGCGAGCATTCTATGCCACCACACGGCCGTTCACTTGAGGCCACGCAAGTTTATGAGCCCCGGTCAGCCTCGCTAGCCTACCAGCAGAAGCCCCAGCACACCTATCGGGGTTTGCGTCAACCACAACCGACCTACGCGGGCCAACCGCAATATCAACAACAACAACAACAACAACAACAACAACAACAACCAGAAGTACAAACGCAATCCCCGCAATCCCCCCGGCGCTCCACCGCTCCAGCACCGACCCAACGCTGCTCGAGCAATTGCGCCGCCCGTCCCCAATCAAGTCGGACCTCGAACGCCACCCAGCTCACCGGCAGGACCCTCCAACCCTGAGTGCACGGTCCCCTTCCCGGCAGACTCCCGAGCCCGCTTCCCCGTTACGTGCCCAGACTGTTCCTGACGCGATGCAGCAGGCGCAACAACAGCAGCAGCCGCCTCCAGGGACAGTGTTGGACGAGCGGCGCGCGGGCACGCCTTCGCAGGACTCGGGTCGTCGCGCCAGCGTAAATCCCACGATGCCAACAGAGGCGGACCGCAGAACGCCCACCAACGTGAATGCCAATTCGTCCAACGCGAGCCGGAGTCGTGAGGACATTTCGGAGCTGGATGTTCGTGCTCTAATACAGAAACACGACGAACTGCGTAAGTTGACGTCTGACCGTGTGCTTTCGTCGTAACTAACCCCGGAGAAGAGGCCAAATACTCCAAGGTCAAACGGTACTACTTCGACAAGGAAGCGCAAGTGCAGCACCTCCAGAACACAGTGGCGCACCAGCGCATGGCGGTGTCGCGTACCGTGCTGGACGACAACGAGTACACCAACCGATTCCAGCGGCTGGACGGCGCAATCAAGGACCTTGCCTTCTCGGTGCGCAAGGAATGGTGCGGTATCCCGCACTGGCTGCACGGCTATGTCACTGAAGATGCGGTGGACAAAGGAGCGAAAGAAATGACGGCGTTGGGACGCGCCGTGATCAGCCGATGGCTGGTGGAGGAGGTGTTCCAGCGACATTTCCACCCGGCTCTGGAGCCGAATCTGAGTCTGCAGCTGAAGAGCCTCGAGATGAACCTGCGGCGACAGGCGACGCATGCGCAGTCGGAAGAGGAACGCGAGAACATGGCGGCGCGACTGGCCAACTGGCGCCGCACAACTTTTGACGGTCTGGGTGATTCTCTCGTTGGCCCTGCAGCCGAAGCCCACCGTGCCGATCTTGTCGAACATCTGGTCGCGCAGCTTACTTCTTTCCTCAGTGGACAACTGCACGAATCCGGCCTACCGGGTTTGGAGGCGGGTGTGCGCATGATCATCGAGAACACGATCAATATCGCCGAGAAGATCCCGCTCGAAGCCCGCGACGTGTGCGTCGAGTATTTTCCTCCTGGGGCGCCCACTCAAGACGCGTACATGAAGATCGAGACCGGTCTGCCGCCGCTGGCGCACATCCCGCAGGCCCCGTCCCTGTCCGTGGAGCAAGAACACGAGGAACACAATGCTACAGGTGCACCAGTGGAAGCCGATTCGTCATCTGGATCAAACTCGAACTCTGGAGCAGTCGCCGGAGACCCTGCCTCGCCTGCGCACCCTCACCGCAAGAAACCATCCATGCTCGGGGCGTTAATGGGCCACCGCAAGCCGGCTGGCGGGCAGAGTGGTCGATCTGCGACTGAGTCGGACGACAAGGCCGAGAGTCCCCCGCGCATTCGGTTTGCGGGCTTTGTTGCCGTCGAGGTGCGCAATAAGGGGCCTTTGATGAATGTGTTGGCTAAGGCTCCGGTGTGGTTACTCGAGTAGAGCGGAGGATGGGAATACCTTGGGGGTGGTGTATATATATGGAGAAGGGACTGGATTTTAACTCCGATACCTGTGGCATCATAGCGCATAGCGATGACGACCACGACTGATACATTGATATCCCATGCTTTTTTTCACTCGCTGGCGGATGCTGACATGGTAAAGCAAGGTAGGAATAATCGAGTTTAGATTTAATTGATCTGAATCGGGCACACAGAGAAAACAACATATAGAGAGTCAACTCGTTACAGCGGCGGTGGCGCAAGATCCAATCCCTCTACACTCAGCTTAAACGCATCGCTACGGGAATAACTCCCCGCAACATCGAGATCCAATCGGCCGCGCTCGCAATCATCCAGATCGATCTTCGCAATGGCCAGTCCGTCGCCGGCCGCCACGGCATCCTGGGCGGGCACACCGGGCGACGCGGTGATTGCTGCTTCGGGGCTGTCGGCCGAGTCGTCGGTGCAGACTTCCCAGAGGGGGCCGGCGAGGACGTCGCCCAGGGGCGAGATGATGCAGCTGCCGCCGCGGCAGATGTAGTCTGATGATGCCGCTGTGGGAGTTAGCAATTGTATCGTCCTTGCAGGGCATATAGATAGGGTGTAAAGAGGAATAGACATACTCCTTCCCACCGATTGGTCACGCTCTTGTCCACCACTTTGACCCTGCGGCCAAACAATCTCATGCGGTCCCTCCGCCGTCGTAACAGACATCTTCCTCCCCCCAGCCTGAGCCTGAGGCTGGGCCTTCTTCTCCGCTTCAACCTGCGCCCTGTCCTCTGGGTCCGCCACACTACAAACCCAGCTGGGCAGCTCCCCTTGCCTCACGCACTGATTCGCCGAGAGCACAAAACACCTGCCCTCCGCGCCGACCGTCCGCATCAGCGGCAGCCAGGTATCGCGCGCATCCGCCGTGGGAGCCAGGTAGATGTTCACGTTCTGTGAGTATAGGCTCTGGCGCAGGAGGGGCATATAGTTCTCCCAGCAGATGGCCGAGGCGAGGGTCAGCGGGATGCCGTTGAGGGTGGTTGTTACGGCGCGGAGGGTGGAGGGGGAGCCTTGGGCCCAGATGAGTCGCTCCGAGCCGGTCTACGCACAAATCGTCAGGAAGGGTTGATTATAGGGAAGGCGACTGGGGCTACTTACCGGCATGACCTTCCTCCTCTTCCCCAAAATCCCACGCGACGGATCAACGTAAACAACAGCACAATACAAACTCCCACCTGCCCTCTCCACCAAACCCGTGACAATAAAAACCCCCGTTTCGCTCGCAACCCTCTCCAAAAACTCTCGCGTCCCATCGCCACGGTGCGACTTGCCGGGCGCAACCTCCAGATTCCGCTGTACCCAATCCTCGCCGGCCCCGGCGGGCGTATCGCCCAAATCAACCGCGGCCTTAAAATATGCCAGGAACTGTTCCCGGCCGAGCGGGTCGCGCGAACCCACTGCTGCACCGAAAGAGCATGTTCGTGGGTACCCGCCTAGATAGGCTTCTGGGAAGAGGAGGAGGTGGACGCCGCGTCGGCTGGCGAAGACGGTTGTTCGTTCCAGGGCTGAGAGGGTTTCGGGGGAGGGAGGAGAGGGTGCGGGACTGGGCGACTGCTACTGTAAGGAAGGGCATCTTGGGTGTGTGTCTTTCTTTTTGCTTCTGGCCTTGGATGTGTAGGGTAGTTATGAGGTGAGGTGAGGTGAGGTGAGGTGGGAGAGTACGAGCGAGTGGAGACCCGACGAGTTGGGGTTGCTGCTTTTAGCGAGGTTGTGCGGGGTCAATGGAGTTGGAGTATGTAGTTATGTAGTTGCTGTGCTTTTGTTCTGAATTGCTGAAAGTCCTTTGGAAAGACCAGAAGTATACTGTCGACGAGGTACGCATGTCGTGCGGATTGGGTTGCACTAGAAGCTCAGCATGACATCATCATATAGATCCATCCCCGGCATTTGCACCTAGTACGATAGTCTAGGATTTACAATAGTAGTCGGATCACGGTATAGGTCGACGACAATTATATTGGAGTAACTATAATAATGTACTTTGTCAATCTGTTCAACTGTTCACAAGTCCTTATGTTCATCAACACGGCATAACCAAGACCAGAACGAAACCCAGACCAGACCAGACCCAACACACCCTTAAGACACAGGCGCGCGAAAACCCGGGGAAACCATGAAGCAGAAAAAAAAAAAAATTCAAAAACTCATGTAGTAGCAGCGCCCGCCACACAGATGATGCAAAATTGGGACAAATAGAAAGAGATGCTCCCGGGTATAAGCGCCTTGCGATGTAAATCAAGAAAATAATAAGCCCGAGATGATGAGTGAGCCCAAGAATAAAAAAAGAATAAAAAGATGAGATGCTCAAACGCAAGAAGAAGACCAAAACGATGTCAATGCGTGGGTGAACATGCTCCAGTGAAGAATTTTAGATGGAGATGCCGTTGGCAGTGGCGGCCTGCTGCAGCACGCGAGGCCAGCGCGAGATCAACTCAACGTCGTCCAGCACGCCCTTGCCCTGGTTGCGCACGTACTGGGTGCTGGGGTCGACGCGCGGCTCCCAGTCCCAGAACGTCGGGGTGCCCTTGATCAGGGCCGAGTAGACCAGGCGGCGGCGGCGCTGCGAGGTCAGCACGTCCTGACGGATCTTCTCCAGGTCCCACTTGGAGTGGACTTCTTCCATGAAGAAGGCTAGCAGCTTCGCTGGGTTCTGAGTGGCGGGCAGGTTGCCCCGCTTAGACGGGCTGGGGGTGCGCGGAGGAGTCACTCCTCCCGGGAAGGGATACGAGGTCTGATTGCCGCGCTGAGGAGTCGGCGACACGCGAGGGGTCTCGAGAGGGGTGGGCAGGGACTGGGGCGCCAGAGCAGTGGCAACGGGCTTGACGGCCGCGGGCTTGTGAGACGCCGAGGGAACCGGCAGGCCGGCCACCAGGTTCACCTTCTCTTCGGGATCGTTGACCAGGTCGAACAGCATCGGCTCATCCAGGGTCGAGTAGATGAACTTCCAGCGGCCGCGGCGGATCATGATCAGCGGGGCCTGCGTGCCCTCGCCCATGTACTCGCCGTACACGGTGTCGGTCTTGGGGCCATCAGAGCCATCCAGGTAGGGAACCAACGAGACACCGTCCATGGGCAGCTCGGGGATGATGGGCGCGCCGACCAGCTGGGCGAAGGTGGGCAGCAGGTCCATGGTGGACACGTTCTCGGGCACGCGCTTGGGGGCGAATTTCTTGGGGTAGTGGAAGAGCATGGGCACGCGAGCCGAGTTCTCGAACCAGGTCATCTTGTACCACAGACCACGCTCGCCGAGCATGTCACCGTGGTCACCGGTGAAAACGATGATGGTGTCATCCGCAAGGCCGGTGTCGTTCAGCACCTTGAGCAGCTTGCCGATGTTGGTGTCGACGTAGGTGCAGGCGGCGTAGTAGGCGCGGCGAGCGGCCTTGATGTTCTCCTCGGGCATCTCCTTGCCCCAGAGATCAATGCACTTCAGGACCCGCTGCGAGTGGGCGTCCTGCTGGTCGTGTGGGATGGCGCCGTTCTTGGGCAGCGGGATGTCGACGTCCTCGTACAGGTCCCAAAACTCCTTGGTCATGGCGTAGGGGTCGTGCGGGTGCGTCATCGACACCGTCAGACAGAATGGCTGATCAGTGCGAGTGCGTACGTGATCATACAGGTACTGCTTCGACTTGTAGATGACTTCCTCGTCAAAATCGAGCTGGTTAGTGCGCACCACGGGTCCGGCCTCCATGACCGAGGACATGTTGTGGTAGTAGTCCAGACGGATTTCCTGTGGCAGGTCGGTTAAATTTACTGATCTTTCTCATTCGGCAGTTCGGGATTACTCACTGGCTCGTCCCAGTTGACGGACCATCCGTAGTCACCGGGGTAGATGTCGCTGGTCAAACGCTGCTCATAGCCGTGCAGCTGGTCCGGGCCACAGAAGTGCATCTTGCCAGCAAGAGCAGTGTGATAGCCCTCACGGCGCAGGTAGTGAGCATAAGTTGGGGTGTCGGCGGGCAGGTCCGCCGCATTGTCGTAGGCGCCAATCTTGGAGGGCAGCTGGCCGCTGACCATTACAAAGCGCGATGGCGCGCACAGCGGCGAGTTGCAGTACGCCGAGTCAAATGTGACACCTTCGGCCGACAGACGGTCCAGGTTTGGCGTCTTGATGGGCGAGTTCTTGTCGTGCAGCGACAACAAGGGTGCGGCCATCTGGTCCGCCATGATGTACAGGATGTTGGGCTTCTTGGTCTCCATGGTGGCGGTCTTCTTGGGGTGGGGATGGGTGACCAGAAACGGGTGGGAAGGAGGGAGAGAGAGATGGAAGAGAAAAAAAAAGGCCGGAGGAGGGCGAGGGTTGATATATGAACGAGGCCGACGTGGATGTGGGGAACAACTGAAAGGAAGGTAAAAAAAAAAAAAAATTGGAATGGGAAAGCGAACGATAGTCCGGGAAGTATAGACGGTATTATTGATCGGCCCCCGTTAGTTTATGTTACAAGTATGTTGTATGTATCGCCGAATAATAATAATCGTACAGTCCGAACACCTGGCAGAAGACTTAAAAAAGAAATGTACAGTAGCTCCCGCCCCCCCTGCAAGGGAGATCAGGGGACAATCTAGATGATCTGGGGCTGACGTCGTCGCAGCGCAGTTGAAGACGCAAGATAGCACCATCGTGCGGTGCGATGGTGTGATCTGATCGACAGGAGATTCGTCACGGTCGGTACCGGCAGTACCGTTAGTGTGGATAAGGGAGTATACCGTTCTTGTCATTCTAGATCTTCGGTGATTGCAAAGCAACTAGGCTCGGCAAATCGAACGAGAAAGAAAAGAGGAAACCGATAAGTAGCCTGGTCATGCGCTACAATGGAGGGGTCACTCGAACCCATTCGCATCGCGCGACTCAATTCCGAAGGCCCCAGGGGGGGGGCGGCCGTCGCCACTTGGCTTGGACCGCATGCGTATAGTTCGAGTTACAGCCGCAATACCGGCATGCAGACGTAATGACGGGACCATTTGGTTCACATTAAGGGCTATAAAATAGTCACTGCGGCAAATCTTGGGAAGACGTGGGGACAGTCGATGATCAAGCGTCAGTGCCGGAGTTGAAGACACTCGCCTTGTGGTGGTGTGGTTGTCCAGATGGTGCCTGTTCAGACCCTTGTATGGCGCAATACCACAGGATCCACCGGCTCGTGTCACGACTTGCCTGGTTCGGTTAGCCCGGAGGGAAGGCCCACTTGCTTATCTGGCCGCCCAATCAGGGGCCAGATAAGGGCACTATAGGCGAAGCGAAGGAGCAAATCTCTGTAGGAGTGGCCATGTGGAGGATGCTATACAACATAGTGAACAGTGCGATGGAGTATGTGGATGAAGACACGGCAGAGGAGAGAAAAATACTGTCATGGAAAAGGCATTCGGTAACGCCCCTGCCATCACCTCATCGCTCCGCCCGCTTTCTCATCTGCCTGCGAAAGCACGCCATGGGGGCGGTCTGCCCACCCCGGATTTGCGGCCGTGCAACAGCGTCACCGCTGTTTTGGCTCGCGGCACCATTCCATCCAGAAGGCCCTGTGTCACTCCACTCCGGGGCCACATCTTGCATGGCCGGGATGGTTTCACCCGATCTAGTATGGCGCAATCAAGGCTGATCTTCTCAGTGCAACATTCGGAGACATCTTGCCACTGATATCAGAGGGGGCAATCACAACACGGGAAAGGGGGTGGCCTAAGGGGCTATGTGGTCTGAGAGCAGGAACCTCGGAGATTCGTAGATGATTGTAGGGGAAGCAATACGGAAGGATAACCTCAGTAATTGGCTAAAAAAAAAAATACATTCTCAGGATAGCTCACTACCGCCGCTAAGCAATCCCTAAGCAAGCCCTAAGCAACGCCCGTTCCGAATTCCTAGCTTCGAACTAACTCGTAGCTGGAGCAGCTTCAGTGGCCGGTGTAGCCAAATGCTCCATGTACCAATGGGTGAGCTCCCGGCACGCCATCGCATCCTCGATGCTGTCATGGCCCCGGCGCCCCTCCTGGATCCGCCGGTCCAATCGAACGGCAGCTAGGTTCTTCAGCGAGCGGCCCGTCTCCGGATTCTCATGAGTGCCCTCGACATGGAACGTGTCGACCATGCGACGGTGGATCCACCGCAAGGCCAGCAGATCGGCCGCACCTCCGTGCGCCATAACGATGGTCTCGGGTCCCACAAACTGCCACAGCTGCTGTCGCGCCTGCTCACGACTCACAAGACATCTGCGCGTCGCTAGTGCGTTGTTGAGCATCTGCCAACTAACCCCGGAGTACCTGGTGTTGAGGTGCAGCATGGGCACGGTGGAATACACCAGCGTATCTAGCAGGATGTAGCCGGTGAAGTAGTCCACCGCACTGATCCTGATCAGTTCCGACTCGCCTTTTCTGGTGACGCCCATCTCGCAGTCTAGGGCAACGGCCAGCCGTGCGCCGCGCACGAACCGCGGAGTCTCGTAAAGTTTCCATTCATCCTCGAGACGGCCCACACTATCCTCTTCATAGGCTTCGTGCTGATCTCGCTCGACACATCCCGGGCTGGATCCCGGTTTCTGGCAACAGGTCCATTTCTGCGTTGCATCGTCACTATGTCTGTAACAAACGCTGGCGGAAAATAACTCACATTGTAGTTCACCCTGCCGGGATGGTTCTGACACGTGGGCTTCTTCTTGACTTTTTCGTTCTGAGCCTTCTCGCGTTCCACATGCTCTTCCTCCGAAATGGGCTCCGTGTGGACGGTCACCTCTTCCGTCTCGGGGTCGATGGTGATGACATACTTGACGGGAGACTTGTCAGAACTAATAGAAGAAGACCAGGAATCCTTCTGAGGAGATACCTGAGAAGAATCCACCTCGCTCTTCGGCGGAGTCGCCGGGTCTGCGGCGGTCCGCTGATCATCCGGTGACTTTTCCTTGTCCTGACCATCTTTCTTCCCATTTTCTTGGCTGTCATCTTTCTTCTCCTTCTTGTTCTTCTGCTTGGTCATGCGCTCTGCAAGCAAACATTAGCTGACTGTGTGGTTTCAAACGAGAGAGGAAACAAACTGCGACAGAACTTGCAGCGTCTCATTCGCAGGAGGTCACCCGAAGCAATTTCTGTAACCTTGTATCCCTCCGTTTTCATCTCCTCAGCGGACAGAATCAGCTTCTTGAGCTTGCTGTAATAGACTGGAGTTGGAGCAATGGAGCCCAGCTGGTTCCCTGTTACCAGGTGTCGGTGGGGAGGAAGTGCCATGCCGTCTTTATAGTGAGGATGGCTGAGATGTATGTGACGCAGGCGGGCTTGAGTCTGACGCTAACTGGTTCCTGTCTGGTCTTGTCTGGGGGAAGAGAGGAATATCATACAGACGTGATCGCAAGACAAGACCGAGTGGGGTGAAGGAAGGGATGAGTGGGAGTAGAAGGGTGAAGCGACAGACTTGGGCGAGTGAATGCGGAGAAGAGAGGAAGGAAAGAGTCTAAGCCCATTCAGGATGTACGGAGGCCAGGCTGTGAACGACCGGGGTGGTGGAAAGAACACAAAGAACGCGGGAGAGGGAAGGTGCAGTCAACAACCCACCAGTGTCGCCATGGAAATGTTTCAGAAAACGTTGGACTTGCACTCGCTAAGGGGACACTCGCAGTAAAATACATAACAGAACGGACAGTAAGTAAAACGATATACGCCGTGGTGGAAAACATCACCGATGCTTATCAGACAGATCCGACCATTCAGAAATAGTGGAGGGAAAAGGGAAAGAAAAGTAATTCATGTACGAGTCGATCCGTGTCAACGGGGGATGCTAATCAACTTTTATCGCACTGGTATCCTATCAGTCTCTGTTTGACCATCAGCTCATGGAAACATACCTATAAACCCGTCGGACGAAGGCGTATGCAGCCAGGAACCCGACGGTGCCCATCAACAGACCGTATACGGTGCAGGCGAGGAAACTGTAGCTGAAGAACAGCAGACTCGACACGAATCCGGTGACGTGGAGCCTGAACAGATAGAACCAGATACAGTATGCAAATATCCAGAATGCGCTACTGCTCCCAACCAGGAAGCTCCGCCACCACCAGTGGTAGTTCTAAATCAAAGGTCAGCTTCAAGATCCTGGGTGTTTTGGGGGGGGAGGCACTCACCTCGGAACACAGCTGGCTGTATGTGGCAATAACAGTCACTTCAATGACCGTGACGAGGAGGATTGCCGAGACCACGCTCAAGAATCCAAAGACATAGTAGTATCCACTCTTGTCCTGCCAGAGGTTCTTGAACACAAACAGGAGTTCAATAAACAGCACGGCGAATGGGAGCAAACCAGTGAGGATAGGTCCATAAAAACTCTGGAGATACCACGGGTGCGGCGGGATTTGTCGCGGAATGGCATTGGTCTTCAATGGGTGTTCCCACGGTGCCGCTCGCACGTACCCATACCAGCTGCCAATGTACACCAGCGGAACTTGGATGAGCAGCCAGAGCGCCAGCAGGCCGACAAGCGTACTGAACGGGATTGCCGTGCTAGAAGATTGGGCCCACACGAACAAGTTGAGGATGAGAACAAGGCAGAATGACAATCCGGGGAAAAGCAGCGCGGTGATGAGAGTATTCTTCCGCCAGGCTGCCCCGCCAAAAGTCTTGTAAAGTCGCCCCGAGAAGTAGCCGGAGAAAAGGCCGGCGAAGACAAAAAGACCCATTCCGACACTGACGAAGCCACCACGGAAGCTGGGGTTGAGCACTCCCAAGCAGCTAAGGAGAAGCAGGCCTGTCACCATAAACAGTAACTGCATACCCGAGCCGACCAGCGGGGCAAGGAGACCGCTGTAGGCAGGCGTCCGAAAGACATCGCCATGAAGAAGCTTCCAGCCGCTGGTATCCTCGAGGAGCTCATCGTCCGAAGACATATCTGCGTCGTGTTCCACATCTGCGTCTTGATCCAAGAGACTCTCTCCTTTCTTCTCTGCGTGCCGGCCAGACTTCCGCCTGGACTGCACCTTGAGCTTCCGCTCTTCCATGGCCCCATCGCCACGTCCTTTGATATCACCTTGGACCGTTCGACTCCAGATGACAAAGACGGTCACACCGAGCACTGTGGAGATAGTCAGAGAGTTGACGATCGCGAGCCAGTGGGTCATCGCGCCCTCTTCCTGGTTGGTGAAGTACAGGTCCCAACGGTTCGACCAGTCGATATCGTTCTCCTCGCTGAAGTAGACCGAGTACGTATAAGGGATCTTCAGCGTGGCGCCGTCATCTTCGTCGTCATCCTCAGGGATGTACGACGACCCGGGGTATTTCTCGCGTAGTCGGGCTGTGTTGGGTGCAATGTACAGCTGCAGTCCTTCTTGCTCCTGGTGGACGGCCTTGGGGCAACCGTCTTCTTTGCGGTTCTCTGCCGTGATACTCTTGGGGTAGACCTCGAATCCGACAATGACCTTTCCTCCCTCTGGCTGACTCCTCCATCGGATCAGGATGGTAAAGTGATTATTTATGAAGAATCGTGGGCGACTGGTGATCGGTGAGATGTCTTGATTACCGAGCTTGAATCCAGCGGCATAATACTTGCGGCTGCGGTCAACCGTCACGAATCTTGTAGCTCCTGGCAGGTTATCCGCAATCCACTCAACCACATATCCATCCCTGACGAGTTGGCGAGCCCATTTGACATCCGACCTGCTGATTTCACGGGTACAGAGCGACTGGCACTCGACATCCTTGCCCATCTCCAGCTCGAAATCTGACGTCATGATGCGGTCTCCGCGAAGCACCTCGCCAAGATTGAGCGAGATGCTCTGCCCAGATCCGAAGGGCGAACCACCATGTTTTCTGCCACTCGGGGGACAGACAAGGGGGAGGTCGAAGTAGGCATATTGCAATTGCGTGTGGTCGGAGAAGATTTTATTGACAAGAAGAGGAATCGGATCGCCATCGTTGTAGCGAGTGATTGAGTAGCCTGGAGAGAAAATGCCCTTGTCAGTGCTGCAGGTTCAACCCAGTTCACAAACACCTACCAGGGATATAGAATGCCCAGGCGTAAGACACAAACAACAACAGCCATAGCGCCATGTTAGGAGGGCGTGGTACCCGAGGACTCATTATGAATATCGAAATCAAAGGATTAACTTTGCTCGCACTGCCCAGAGAAGAAAATGGAGCATGCACATCAAACGGGGCGAGAAAGGCGGCGGATGGGACGAAGTCGTGTAGATCACTGACTTGTCGCCAGTCAGCCTTGTGTGGGCTGTGAGCGGCGATTCGACTTCGGGGCGGACGATAACGATAGAAGGTCTCGGGTATGAGTCCGGCGCAGATCTAGGAAGGTATGGACCTGGTAGCACAGGGAACTCGCACCGCAACCAAGGCCAAGGCCCAGGGATCGGGTGGTTCAGGTCGCGGGCCAACACCCCAACGATCGGGTGGAGAACGAGTGTAACTGGCACCGAATGCCACAGAGACCGAGATCGAGGAGATGGCCACTAGAAACAAACAAGATGAAGAGAAGCGGGATTGGGGGAAAGAAAGGAAAGAGGAGAATGATCGAGACCTCGTCCACCGTGTCAACAGGGTTATGTAAGCAGCATGAAAATGGGGCAGAAATAAGCATTGGCGCAGAGCCAATCAAGCGATAGTGGGGAGCGAGTATACGTAGTTGATCGATTCTGTATTGTTATTATGTGCATGGGAGGAATCAGTGAATGAATGAAGGGATTACTATTGCTGGGGGGAATGTGGCAGAAAATGCATAGCTATGGAGGGGAGATATATATCTGGTACAGCCGAGCCACGCTATAACAATACTGCTGCGGGCAAAGACCCCAGGCGAAAGGAACAAATCAATATCTTATCAGTTGTATTTCGACAATGTCCCAGTCAAGGAACTGATGTGCAAACTGACATATGTTATTTTTGTCGTGGGGTTATCAGTCGGTTGAATATCTTTTTCCAAAAGGACGATTGTCGGATAACCGAACGGGTATAGCTTATGACAGGCGATCCATAGTATGATGGTCAGCATTTGGAACCTATGCGTATTTAAATCCTCATCTGTATTGCTCTAACTGGCACAAGCTCTCTCCTCCACCCTTATCGTCTTTCGACGCCTCTCGACTTACAATGCCTCTTCCCCAACGAGCCCTGGGCCGAGATGGCCCCAAAGTCACTACCGTCGGTCTCGGCTTCGGAAGCCTCGGCGGATTCTATGGACCAGCTGGGACACTCGACGAAAAAGTGGCCCTTTTGGAGCATGCACATGCCGCCGGACTGCATTTTTGGGACATGGCCGACATTTATGCCGACAGCGAGGATGTCGTCGGTGAATGGATTAAGCGATCTGGCAAGCGTGATGACATTTTCCTAGCCACCAAGTTTGGGCTCCAGCGCCAGCCTGATGGAAGGCACTCTTTTCGGTCTGGTCCCGAGTACGTGAAGATTGCATGTGAAAAGAGCCTCCAAAGACTCGGGGTGGACACCATTGACCTTTACTATTGCCATCGGGTGGATGGGGTCACGCCCATTGAAAAGACCGTCGAAGCCATGGTGGAGCTGAAGAAGTGAGTCTAAACAATCTGCAAATAACATGCAAGAAAGCAATTACTAACCTCCCATTGTCCTAGCCAGGGAAAGATTCGGTATCTCGGTCTGTCGGAGGTCTCAGCAGTCACGCTGCGTCGGGCACATGCCGTCCACCCCATTGCCGCTCTGCAGATGGAATATAGCCTATTCACGCTAGACATCGAATCATCGACCTCGGAGATCCTGAAAACCTGCCGCGAGCTGGGTGTAACCGTCGTGGCTTACAGCCCTATTGGGCGCGGTCTTCTGACCGGCCAGTTCCAATCTCACACAGATATTCCCAAGGATGACTTGCGCTGCACATTGCCAAAGTTCTCTGAGGAAAACTTCCCCAAGATCTTGGAGTGGGTGCAGAGATTGAAAGACGTAGCCTGTGCCCATGGAAGCACCCCAGCACAGGTCGCTCTTGCGTGGCTGCTGGCGCAAGGATTAGATATCATCCCTGTCCCGGGTACAAAGTCAACCGCCAAAATGGACGAAAACGCGGCCTCTACGCTGCTTCATTTGAGTGACCAAGAAGTGCAAGGCATTCGGACTCTAGTGGAGCAAACGGAGATCCAAGGTACTCGGTACCCTGCTGCGTAAGTGTCTCTCCTTCTGGTTTTGGAGCTTTCTATTGATTGTATAGGATGATGGAAACTATCCTCGCAGATACACCGCCACTGTAGAGTACGAGAAATGGATATATAGATGTGCAGCGTACCCACTAACTACGACATTCATCTCAGGAGGGAAACAGCACCCAAAATCCATGAAAATAGCAATAATGGGCACAGAATAAAGAGTAGTACAGTGGGACATTTGGTTGATAACGAAATAGTGAAAGCTGTCTGTAGAATTAGAGTCGAGGAGGTTGAAAGCTGTGTGTGCACTGCATCCAAAGTAGGACACAAATTCCAAAGTAGGAATCGTACAGCTGTGGACATAATTTTGACAACAGCAAAAGCTGAGTAACAACGCCCGCTTAGTTTAGTGGTAGAACGCGTCACTCGTATAATGCCCGACATGATGAATCGGCGGTTCGATTCCGCCAGTGGGCAATTTTTTTTTTGTCGATAAATATTTTCTTCTCTTTCTAAATATGCTAGCGACTACTACGCGATGCACGCACCCTTTCTGCATAATTCAATTCGACTAGGCCTGCATGGCCGTTTGTACTATGCGTCCCGCCCCCAAGAAAAGTGTATGATGCTGCGCTATAGTCTATTGAATTCTCGTAGGAGGCCTTTCCGAAAGAATGTACATCAAGGTAGAAGAACGATTTACTGGGTCCTTTTCGTCGATCTTTCTTTGTTTGACTGAGATAGAGAATAGAGAAGGTATAGTTATCTTTACGGATGAACAGTGTAAGTTATAGGTTGAAGTGCCATGCGATCTATGGATTATGCTCAATTCCAGATAGTCGCGAAAAAAGATAACTGCTATAGAGACTGACCCAAACAATCAAGCTACCACCAGCAGATCTAAAAGAAGAGAGATATGATTTGCATTGATGAGGCATGTCAAAAGGGGAATGAGAAAGTCATAACCACTAAGCAGACCGTCGCTATCGCCGAGATAGGGAAACAAAAAGCGCAGGCCATGAAAATACACTGAGGGAAACAGGACCAGAAGATGGTCACAAGAAATGAAAGACACCCAAGGCAGCACCATGCGAGTACTTCATGACGGATGGGTCAGGAGATACTCCACGGCTCCTTGCACGCTACCACCGGCTCGGCGTAGCGCCTCAATGTTCCGCTCAAACTCATAGAATCCCATATCATTCAGCTGGCGGAGCTGCTCTGCATATCTCTCCTCTGGGGGGCGGTTATCTGGCGGTTGAGGGGCACCAAAGCCACCACCACCGAACCCGCCGCCTCCGCCGAACAAAGATGCTAGGGGATTGGCACCACCTTCTGCACCCTGACCTCCGCCCATCGCCTGCATCATTTGTTGGAGCATGGCAGGATCACGAAGGAATGGATTCTGTTGAGGGTTGAAAGGATTGATTCCCGCTTGGCCACCTTGACCAGCGTTGCCTTGACCAGCACCACCGAAAAGAGCGGGGTTGAGCAGAGAAGCAAACGGGTTCTGAGGCGGTTGTGCGTTTTGACCCTCGGTGCTAGTGGTGCCCTCGGCAGAGGTGGTAGTGGTGGCATTTTGAGTACCGTCACGTTGAGTGTTGCCAGCAGCGGTGGCGTCGGAAGTCGGGGGCGGCATTCCAAAAGGATTGCCACCAAAGAGTTGCGCGAAGGGATTCCCAAAGGGATTCTGCGCCATTTGACCGAATGGATTGGCCTGCGCATTCTGCTGCTGTGCGTTTTGACCGTCTTCGGGAGTTGTGTTTGTCACGCCAGGCGCAGGGAATGCGCTCTCGCCGCCGAGTCCACCACCGCCCATCGCACGCTGCATTTGCATCATTTGCCGCAGCGAGTTGGGGTCGGTCAACATACGGCGAAATTCTGGACTCTGCATCATCTGTCGTACACCCGGACCCATATCACGGAGCATGGGATTTTGGTTGATCATCATGTCGATCATGGCGGGGTTTTGCAAGGCCTCATTGAGGCTCGATTGAACTTGGGGGTTGTCCAGCATGTTCAGCATCGATTCGGTATCTGGGGGAGGGCCCATCTAAGCATTCCAGTTGTCAGTATACAGGTTCAAGAAGGCTAGAGATCAACTTACCCCGCCATCTGGGCCGAAAAGACCCGCGCCAGGCAGTTGAGCAAACCCAGCATATCTGGCACCCGTCAGGCCCGCGAGAGGATTGTTGCCCGTACCAGCAGCAAGATTGGTAGGGACACCAGTTGCAGGTTGGCCGGTAGTGCCGGCAGCAGATGCAGGGGCAGTGCTAGCCGACTGGGCAGCCGGGTTTTGGCGCTGGTTGCTGGCCGCACTCTTCACCAAATGAATAGTGTGCCCATCCTTAATTTTGTAGGACTCCAATGTCTCGTTATCCTTGAGTACTCTTCCAGAGTAGATCAAGCGCTGCCGTTCTGCCGGAGTATCCGCATACTCGGAGCTTGAGAGCTTCTCCTTGAGCTCCGACACCGGAGTAGAGAGCGGGAGGGTCAGAGTGAATTTGGCATCGGTAGAGGACTTGACAGTGAAGGTGATGGATGTATCATCGGCTGTGCCAGCATCGTCGGCCATGGTGGCAATAGAGAGGTAGAAGCACTTGAGGAGACCGCAAGTGTGGGGTTGGCGGCTCAGCGCTTAGGGAGGAGAGAGGGAAGATACTGTCAGAGAAAAGGCAATGGCCTGCCGAGGACAGCGCCCGGTAAGAAACAAAGAAGATAGAGGGGGAGAGGAATAGGAAAGAGCAAGGAGGAAGAAGAGGTGAGAGAGTGGACAGACTTATCTTTGCCGATGATGCTCCATGTGCTATCACCCAGCTTATATAATAATGCCAGAAGGCGGTCGAATCCGATCGTTACAGGTCAGGTGACACACCCTGCGCACTGGAATTTTTGCACGAAAGCTCCACAGCTACACCTCAACCTGCTTCGACGCGACACCCTTCTTTGCCTCCGAGTTCTTGCACTGGGAGCTCGCCCTCATCTGGCTCCGTCCAGCAGCAATGGGATATTGGTGCTAGTCATACCACCTGGACTGCAATCGCGTCGTGAACTCTGGGGCTGCTAACGCCGGGGAAGAAAACACTGCCCGCTGCCCGCCATGGCGACCACTTCGCACATGTTTATGTACTCCCTAACGATCCAGCCTCCCACTGCCGTCACACAAGCCATACTGGGACAGTTTGCAGGCACCAAGGAACAACAGATCGTCACGGCGTCTGGCTCCAAACTGACCATCCATCGCCCTGATCCGGCACAGGGGAAGGTCACGCCGATCTTCTCGCAAGATGTCTTCGGCATCATTCGCTCGCTGGCGGCTTTCAGGCTGGCTGGCAGCAATAAAGGTACGTTTGCATCGTGTCCCGGTTTGCGATTTACGAGTCCAACTTAGTGATTCTTCAAGCTTCCTGGTCCTGGTTTTCCGAGCCGGCTTCTTGAAGAAGAGGGCGGGAATCTGCCCCACCTGGCTAGCGACATTGATGCTGTCTGTTGTTTCTAGAACTATACTGAACAATTCTTGTATAGATTACATTATAATCGGGTCTGATTCTGGTCGGATCACTATCATCGAATACGTCCCTTCCCAGAACCGCTTCAACCGCATCCATCTGGAGACTTTCGGCAAGTCGGGGATCCGACGAGTGGTGCCTGGTCAATATCTCGCAGTGGATCCCAAGGGACGCGCATGCCTGATTGCCTCTGTCGAGAAAAACAAACTGGTTTATGTCTTGAACCGCAACTCGCAGGCCGAGTTGACAATCTCGTCCCCATTGGAGGCACACAAGCCACAAACACTGGTTTTTGCTATGATAGCCTTGGATGTCGGTTATGAAAATCCTGTTTTTGCCGCTCTTGAGGTAGACTATTCGGAAGCCGACCAAGATCCCACTGGCCAGGCGTACGAGGAAATAGAGAAAGTGGTGGTGTACTACGAACTCGACCTCGGTCTCAACCATGTCGTTCGAAAGTGGTCTGATCCGGTTGACCGCACAGCAAACATGCTGTTTCAAGTGCCTGGAGGAGCCGATGGCCCCAGCGGCGTCTTGGTGTGTGCGGAGGATAACATCACTTACCGGCATTCCAACCAAGATGCCTTCCGTGTGCCTATCCCGCGTCGCAGTGGACCCACTGAGAATCCGGAGCGCAAACGGACCATCGTTGCTGGCGTGATGCACAAGATGAAGGGAGCCTTCTTCTTTCTCCTCCAAACTGATGACGGTGACCTGTTCAAAGTCACGATTGAAATGGCAGAAGACGATAACGGGCAGTTGACTGGTGAAGTCAGTAACTTGAAGATTAAATATTTTGATACCGTGCCCGTCGCCTCGAACCTTCTAATTCTCAAAAGCGGGTTCCTTTACGTCGCGAGTGAAGCAGGAAATCACCAATTTTATCAATTCGAAAAGCTCGGCGATGATGATGAGGAAATCGAATTCAGCAGCGAGTCATTCTCGGCTGATCCATCCCTTCCTTGCGACCCGGTTTACTTTCGCCCCCGGGGTGCAGAGAATCTCAATCTTGTGGAAAGCTTGAACTCCTTGACTCCACTGATTGACAGCAAGATTGCCAATTTGACCGAGGAAGATGCACCCCAAATCTATTCCGTTTGTGGCACTGGAGCTCGCAGCTCTTTCCGATCTTTGAAGCACGGACTAGAGGTTACCGAGATCGTGGAGTCGGAGCTTCCCAGTGTGCCTTCCGCAGTGTGGACTACTAAGTTGACACGAAGTGACGAGTTCGACGCATATATCATCCTCTCTTTCGCCAATGGCACACTCGTTTTGAGTATCGGAGAGACCGTCGAAGAAGTCACCGATACTGGGTTCCTTTCAACAGCGCCTACCCTGGCCGTACAACAGTTGGGCGAAGACTCTTTGATTCAAGTTCATCCCCGGGGTATTCGTCACATTCTCGCTGACCGCCGAGTGAACGAATGGCCTGCCCCACAACATCGTACCATTGTTGCAGCAGCTACAAATGAACGCCAAGTCGCAGTTGCTCTTAGTTCCGGCGAAATCGTCTACTTTGAAATGGACGCCGACGGGACTTTGGCCGAGTACGATGAACGCCGGCAAATGTCTGGAACCGTCACCGCGCTCAGTCTGGGCCGAGTTCCAGAAGGCCGAATGCGCAGTTCCTTCCTGGCTGTTGGGTGCGACGATTCGACCGTGCGCATCCTTAGTCTAGATCCGGACTCTACCCTTGAAAACAAATCTGTTCAAGCTTTGACCTCCGCCCCATCCTCTTTGAGTATCATGGCTATGTCCGATTCAAGCTCTGGAGGCACCACTCTTTACCTTCATATCGGCCTCTACTCTGGTGTCTATCTTCGCACCGTTCTGGACGAAGTGACTGGTGAGCTCTCGGATACTCGGACACGTTTCTTGGGAGCCAAGCCTGTGAAGCTTTTCCAAGCATCTGTCAAGGGCCAGACTGCTGCCCTGGCTTTAAGCTCTCGACCATGGCTTGGATACTCTGATATTCAGACCAAGAGTTTTATGCTTACACCCTTGGATTATATCGGACTCGAATGGGGCTGCAATTTCTCCAGCGAGCAGTGCGTAGAAGGCATGGTTGGAATTCAAGGCCAAAACCTTCGGTATGTGCTACATCCCTTTTCTTTCTTCAAGCCTTTTGCTTTTCTCCCGATCAAATGATGAAACATCAAAACCGAACATTTTATGTGGATCAAATTTTTTTCCAATTGTTCCTACTGAGATCGACCTTCTTTCGCCCATGCTACCTGCAAGCTTTTGACCATTTGACAATCTTGCTGACTTGAAATTAGGATCTTTTCCATCGAGAAGTTGGATAACAACATGCTTCAAGAGTCTATTCCTCTTTCATACACTCCTCGTCGCTTTGTGAAGCACCCTGAACAGCCCTATTTCTATGTCATTGAATCCGACGCCAACGTTTTGTCTCCCGTTACGCGAGAGCGGCTCATACAGGATTCCAAGATGAGCAACGGTGATGCCGCAATCCTGCCGCCTGAAGAGTTTGGGTATCCCCGAGGAACCGGACACTGGGCCTCGTGCATTCAGATTGTGGACCCGATCACCACCAAATCGGTGGTTTTTACTCTTGAGCTCGAAGACAACGAAGCGGCGGTCAGCGTTGCTGCTGTCTCGTTTGCAAGCCAAGATGACGAGACCTTCCTGGTTGTTGGCACTGCAAAGGACATGGTTGTCAGCCCTCCCTCCTCCTCTGGAGGCTTTATCCACATCTATCGATTCCAGGAAGACGGCCGGGAATTGGAGTTCATTCACAAAACCCCGACCGATGAGCCCCCCCTCGCTCTTCTCGGATTTCAAGGTCGCCTTGTTGCGGGTATTGGCTCGTTACTTCGAATTTACGATCTGGGTGTGAAACAGCTTCTCCGCAAGTGCCAGGCGAATGTTGTGCCCAGAGCCATTGTGGGCCTCCAGACCCAAGGCAGCCGGATCGTCGTGAGCGATGTCCGTGAAAGTGTTATTTTCGTTGTTTACAAGCATCAGGAGAATGCTCTGATCCCCTTCGTGGATGACTCCATCTCGCGCTGGACCACGTCCACGACTATGGTCGACTACGAGACCGTTGCCGGTGGCGACAAGTTTGGTAACCTGTGGCTGCTGCGTTGCCCCAGCAAATTCTCCGAGGAGGCCGATGAGGAGGGATCCGGCGCCCATCTGATCCATGAGCGAGGTTACCTGCATGGAACCCCCAACCGTTTAGAGTTGATGGTTCATTACTACACCCAGGATATTCCCACCAGTATGCACAAGGCTCAGCTGGTCGCCGGCGGGCGTGATATCGTGGTCTGGACCGGGATGCAGGGTACGATCGGCATGTTTGTTCCGTTCGTCAGCCGCGAAGACGTCGACTTCTTCCAGAGTCTGGAGATGCAACTGGCCTCTCAACACCCTCCTCTTGCGGGACGGGATCACTTGATCTATCGCAGTTATTATGCACCTGCCAAGGGCGTCATCGACGGCGATCTGTGCGAGATGTACCTTCTCTTGCCCAACGACACGAAGATGATGATTGCTGCGGAGCTTGATCGATCCGTGCGGGAGATCGAGCGCAAGATTTCGGTAAGCTTTTCCCTTTTTGGATCGTGACATGAGGGCTAACTGGATTTGTCTAGGATATGCGGACGAGGGTGGCCTACTGATTTTGCAGCGTGATTCACTCCGGCGTCTGATGCTGGCGTTCTTTGCTCTGTCTACATGTTTCAGATACCTCCGGTACAGGACAATTTATTCTTTATAATGACGCGGCTGAGGAATAGCCGCCCGATCCTCTCTCCGGGCCGACCCCTGGTCGTTCACTCTTCCCCACCCTTCCCCATTTCTAGACGACGTCTCTTGCCTCGCTCGGTCTGCCGCTCTTCAATCGGCTAATCTTGAGCTGGATGCCGCCAGCCATTTGCTGGCGGTATGAGACAAGAGGGAGCGTGTATGCGCTCCGACGTTCTTTGAGTACGGTTTTATCTGCACTGCACCACGGATATGATCGTAATTTATCAGTCGGGACAGACCTCGTATAGATGACTCCTCACCGTAATGTCTTCCATTTCCAAGAAAGATGATTGGCACCACATCTAGTTAGTTCCGTCGAATTCAAGCGGCGTTCAAGGATGCGCCTAGTTTCGTACCAGGCTATACGCTCGATCATTTATAATCTCTCAACCTGCCTATCCTGCGCAAGTTTCCCACCTCAAACCCCTCGCTCCAACAATGGGTCACACTCTTTACGACAGCACCATCGCGGTGGCTCAGTCCATCCTCGGCTCCCTGTCCTACTTTCTCCACAAAGCCGAACAACACCCCAATGCCAGCACTCTGTTGGAGGCCCGATTGTACTCGGACATGTACCCATTATCCGACCAAGTCCGGCTTGTGACGCAGTTCTCCGAGAATCTCGCGGCAAGACTAACCAGTCGGGAGCCGGTGACGTTTGAGAGCAACCTCACGACATTCGCGAAATGCTACGAGCGCATTGAGACGGCGCAGAAGGCGCTCAGCGCGGCTGACAAGGACGTCGTCAACCAACACGATGAAGTACTCGGGACTACTAAGATTGGCCCAGAGCAGACGATTGAGACGACCGCCGCTGCGTATGCCACTACCCTTGCCTTGCCGAATATCTACTTCCATCTTGTTACCGCGTATGGGATTCTGCGGAAGGAGGGGGTGCCGGTGGGTAAGCGAGACTATTATGCTGGCTTCTACCCGGGTGAAGCCGCTGGCGGTCAGTAGAGGAAGAGAAGAGCCGTCGAATGAATGATGGATAGTTTGCGGCAGCAGAGAACTATGGCTCCAAGATGGCTAGTACCTGGAGTGGTCTTGAATCTCATAAATGGACTGAGAGATCCATTGTCTTCAATGGTTCTACCATAAGCTCTTCTAGTGTCCATCGGAGTGATTTACAGCCTTTAATTAGTTACTGGCATCCTGTACTACTCTTACTCATTCAATCGACTCAAAAATCTCTACTCCTGCAGTCTCTTCCGAGCCCAATGCCGAACAAGCAGCCTAGTACTCGGCACGGTTATGGCCGGAAATATCTGGGTCTCCCGACCGACGCCCGCTAGCCGGCTACCGTCGTCCCGTATTCCCACGGAGAAGAGAATTGGGCAGAACCTGAATTAATAATTCCATTGTTTGTGTTTCTATCGTAGTAAAGCGATGACATCCCCAGACGTCAACACGCCAGGGCAGATGCTTTGAAATCCAAGGGAACCCTAAATACGAAAGGTCCGAGCCCATGATTGGTCACCTTTTACTCCTGGTGAAGCTCGGACGGGGAATGGATGAGCGGGTCAGCGGTTCACAGTGAAACCCAAATCAGTCAAAGGGCGTGCAAGGGCGCGCATGTCGCCGTAAGGCGCGGTCCACTCCTGGTTCCAGACCCACCCCGAATTCTCGGAGAATTCGGCGTCCACGGCCGCCTTTGACCGGCCGTGTTGTGTTGAGGGATGCTTCTTGGGTTTTTGATTCTGTGATCGTCTGGAATCACAGAATCACAGTAAACATGTCCACCGCCGGAGCGAGATGATCAGGCCCGGTATCATAAAGCGGGGGTGGCTCTCGAAACAATCACCCTTAACGACAACAAAAATGTCAATCCAAGGGCGTGGGTATGGGCCCGCCAACCAATCACTCCGCCTTCTTGGACCAGCCCGACTTAGCCGATACTAGATCGCGCAAGTGCTCTCTGGCCCCCCGGCTGTAGTCTCCTCTTGCAGGTTTGCGCGCCTTCGTCATCGCACCATTTCCCCCAAGGTGCTTATTCCGCTGGCTGACGAATGACTCACGACCAACTGACGAGGATGATTTATAATAATGAGTACCATGATCAGAGATCGTCCAGGACGTGGTAGATTCATTATAAGAGGAAAGGAGCCTTGCGCTGGACTCCTTCCCAGTTCTCTGTTTGTATACACCATCACATCCACCGCGCGGTTGTTGACGGCCGGCTCCACCTTATTGTGGTCCTTGCCTCTTTAGACCCAACCCATAAAGAATATCGCCTGCGATCCTTGTATCCTTTTGACTTTTGCACTCGCGACCTCCGCCGCTCTTCAGTCGTTGCGTTTACAACCCAAACCCTAATCCACCGACGCAATGGCCGCGGTCTCGGTGCTCAGCCGGGGATCCAGCTCCCTCGATATTTTGAGCAAGCGCTTGCGCCCATCAATCGACATCCATCTGGAAGGCCAGACCCCCGGCCTGGTCAATTCTTATACCACCGGCAACCACATCGAAGGAACCGTCACCCTCAGCGCCGACGTTGACACTCGATTCGACGAGGTGGAGATTATCTTGCAAGGTAGCCCTTCTCGACCGACTCGTGCACGAAGCAGCAGCTAATACCCGTTTTCCAGGCTCATCGCAGACGTCGGTGGAGCGTACGTCAAGCCCGGGCCGTGCAGGTGCCCAACAGGTGTTTCTCAGACTGCGCCAGCCGATCGATGAGACCGAGTATCCAACTCCGCGAGTGCTGGAGAAAGGGCGTACTTATCAATTTCCCTTCACATTCGTCGTCCCAGATCGGCTGCTGCCCCAGGTTTGCAAACATCCCAAAAACAATGCGCACCTTGAACGTGCTCACACCATGCTTCCTCCGACGCTGGGGGATCCCATGCTTGCCAGCAACGGTAAGACGTTGCTGGATGATATGGCGCCAGACATGAGCCGGATCGCCTATATGGTTCGAGTCGCCGTGTTGAGGAAGTCTACGGGAGAGGACCAAACCACCAAATCGCTGGCTGGGTTCGCCAAGAAGGTTCGCATCATCCCAACAGTGGAAGAAGAACCGCCCATCAGTGTGACCGAGACCTCGGGGTATTGCACACGGAAGGAGAAGAAAGTCAGGCGAGGACTCTTGCGAGGCCGACAGGGCCGTTTAACCGTATCGTCTGCTCAACCAAAGCCCCTCCAACTCTCACCCAGCTGCGAAGTAAACGACATTGGGAGCACGATGGCCACGGTGCAGCTCCGATTCGACCCCGTGGGCAACGAGCAACCGCCGCGGCTGGGCTCGTTGACGAGCAAGCTCCGCGTGTACACTTTTTACAGCGCCGAGCCCTGGCAAGACCTTGTCGCTCCCGCGGGACTCGTTCCATTCTCCCAGATGAGCCGTGGCCTATACATGGAGAATGTACCGCTATCGACGATGTGTGTGGCATCTGCGCAATGGACGAAGCACTCCGACTCCAGCCGTCGCGACTCGATGCAGTCGACCGTGTCCGAAGAATCTACCGCCGACGGAGAGATTTACTACACGGCGTCGGTCCTCGTGCCCGTCTCCCTTCCCAAGAAGAAAGCCTTCATTCCGACCTTCCAATCCTGCCTTCTGGCCCGCATCTATTCGCTCGACCTCTCGCTGTCCTACCACCCGGCGGGAAAGACCGTTCTCACGCCGACAGTTTCCCTCCGTCTTCCGATCCAGATCACCAACCAGCCCAAGTTCTCCGAATCGCTCAAGTCGGAGCTGAGCGTGACCGTCACCCAGGCCGAAATGGATGAGTTTTTCCGCCCTCGCATTGTCACTCTCCCGAATGCAGATGCGGTCGCCGAGGTAGATCCGACACGATCGGAAACCCAGTCCCTCGCGCCGCCCGAGTACTCCGAGACGTACTCGATTCCTACCGTGGCGGAAACGACGAGTTGAGTTGATCTTCGTTGATCTTCATGCGGGTCCAACATCCAACAGAGATAATTTGACCTGAATGCGACGGAAGACCACCAAAAGTTTTTCCTTTTTTCTTTCATTTGCACGGTGTTATTTTGCAGGGACATATCTCATCTATTTCTTTTGTCTTCGATATACCCCGATTACATTGTTTCATTTCACGAGCGCGGTTCTCTCTTTATTTTACCTTTTTTTTTTAACATACAGTCTCATGTACATGTTTTTGGAGAATAGTATAATATATAATAATAAGCATAATTATATCCCCCGAGCAATGGTTGAGCGCCGTGTATTGCTCGCCAAGTCAAACCGGCGGGTTCGCCCTTAACCCGTCCACGCCGCCATGTGTTTGAGATCTCCCGACAGATCATGCGACGTCCTGACGCCTCCCGGGTGGTAACTATGCCCGCCACATGGGCCGGTCGCATGGCCTGAGTGTAACATCACGGAGGGTCGACCTCTGTATGTGGTCCTGCCATTCATCCTATCGTGAACGAGTACCATCATCGTTACATCCTCCAACAGTGCCAAGTTAGTTCTCCCGGAATCACCAGCACTCGACTATCGAACTCACTCGACTATCGGATTGAGGACCGACTATCGAAGGTTTGCAGATGACAATGTCACATAGTGGGCAACCACTCACATGACGCCGACGACCCTGGATCACAGTCAATACCGTTGCACGCGATACCCGGGGAATCTTCAGTCTCAGGTTCCGTCGGGACCTGGATTTCTCAACTGAGCCATTTGCGCCAGAGCGGAATGTGGCGCTCGCTCCCCTGAACTTGCCTGAACTCCCCTGAACTCCCTCCCCTGTGATAAATCAATGACTGCCCCTTTGGATCTGACTGTCCAGGCGGATGCGACACTTGGAGCTGCAGCATCGAGCCGGGGAGGGTGGGCTGGCGTCGAATCGTATGGCCCCATCTCCGAACAATAGGTCCAACAGAGCAGGTCACCCTCTAGGTAGCGCTGAGGCTGCGAGGGCTGCAAAGGACCCTGGATATGTTACAGCCGCCATGACTGGATGCCTTGGCGGATGGATGGTATGGGAAGTATGTAGGTAGAGGCCATTGTCCTGCTGGACTACAAATAATCCATGTTTCCCTGTCTTCTTCTTCTGCTTCGTTCTCTCCTTGACTAACTGACTCCTTACCTTCACCTCGCTGGCACGAGTACATCCACTCCTTCCACTCACCCCCTTGATGCTCCCGCGCGATTATGCGTTTCGTCATTCCTTTCCTCCTGGGTCTGGCGTGGCTCGTCAATAGCTCTGTCATTCCGTCGCGTGGAAGCGATGTCGTCGAGCTGGCGCCTCGCGCTACAAGTTCGGGCCTGCGCTCCGTGGTATACTTTGTGAACTGGGTGAGTTACCTCTTGTTCCGACTTTGGAGTCTAGTTATTGACCTGCCTTACTTATGCCAGGCCATCTATGGCCGAAACTACCAACCCCAAGAACTCCCCGCGGAACGGCTGACGCATGTACTGTATGCGTTTGCCAATGTCCGCGGCGACACGGGAGAGGTATTCCTCTCCGACACGTATGCTGATCTCGAGAAGCACTATCCCAGTGACTCGTGGAATGACGTTGGCAACAATGTCTATGGCTGCGTCAAGCAGCTTTTCCTGCTCAAGCAGAAGAATCGACAGTTGAAAGTGCTGTTGTCGATTGGTGGCTGGACGTACTCGCCTAACTTTGCGGCGCCGATGGCTACTGATGCTGGGAGGAAGTTGTTTGCCTCGTCCGCGGTTGAGCTGGTCAAGGATCTGGGTTTTGATGGACTCGATATTGACTGGGAGTATCCTGCTAATGAGACCCAAGCCGAGAACATGGTCTCTCTATTGCAGGAAGTTCGCTCGGTAGGTTTGAAAAAAAAACTCTCCTAGGCCAAACTTGCTAATTTTATCCTCAGGCTTTGGATGCCTACAGCGCAGCCAACGCTAGTGGCTACCATTTCCTCCTGACGGTTGCGTCTCCTGCTGGTGAGTCTCTCCCTGTTTGTGATGATTACCCTCTGACTAACGAGCCACAGGTCCCGCAAACTACCAGAAACTGAAGATGGCCGAGATGGACCAGTACCTCGACTTCTGGAACCTGATGGCATACGACTACTCCGGCAGCTGGGACACGATTGCCGGTCATAACGCGAATTTGTACAACTCGACTTCCAACCCAAGCAGCACTCCCTTCAACACCGACCAGGCCATCAAATACTACATCGCCAACGGCGTAAGCGCCAACAAGATCGTAATGGGCATGCCAATATATGGGCGATCGTTCATGGAAACCGACGGACCCGGCACGAACTTCACCGGCGTCGGCAGCGGGAGCTGGGAGGACGGCGTGTGGGACTATAAGGCGCTGCCGCAGACTGGCGCGCAAGAATTTGTTCTCGACCAGCCCGTTGCTAGCTACAGCTATGACTCCACAAAGCGCATGATGATCAGCTACGATACCCCGGAGGTGGCGCTGGTGAAGGCGAAGTACATCCAGTCCCAGGGACTGGGCGGTGGGATGTGGTGGGAGAGTAGCAGTGACAAGAACGGCAGCGCTAGTTTAATCACCACGGTATGGTTTTTTTCTTTTGCTCTCATTGTTGTCAATACTGATTTCCTCTTTCTTGTCAGGTTGTTACTCAGTTTGGAGGCCTCGCTGCTCTAGACCAGAGCCAGAACGAGCTGAACTACAACGAATCAGTCTACGCCAACATGGCAGATGGGTTTGCCTCGGGCTAGATCAAGGCTGTGATAATTTATGACAGAACATATCGGTCATATATTCCCTTGCATGTGATATTACGCTCGTTATGACCATTAAGTTTGCCAGAGACACGTATGATACGCTGATTGAAATACAGACGTTGAATTTTGCGTATATATTAACGCGGTAAAGCGTAAAGACCGGTCAACGAGTAAAGACAGAGCCCTAACTATCCTCTTCCACGATAGAGTTCATCGCCACCTCTCCATCTGTATCAATTTATCGATTGCTCTCATCTCTAAGCTCCTTCTCTCGTGCAGCATCATTGATTGACCCTGCAGACGGCGTCGAGGGAGAAGTGCTATCATCACCCTTATCATTGGCAGCACGAGCTTCTTTAGCACCTTCCTTTCGTCTAGTCAACCCGCGGTAGACCTCGCCCATCTGCTGGAGTCCACCATCAATAAGTGGGTAGAAAATGGCAACTAGCATTGTGCCCCAGAGCCAGATGATGCCGACAACCACCCAGGCGATAAAAAACTAGATGCATACCGGTTTAGTATTTCCTTCACAAAGCGCAAGCATGAAATAACCCACCTTCTTCTCAAACACATATTTCGACCCGTACATAGGCAACGGCCACAACACCCAGTGGCCTAAAAACGTAGCAGCCGCCCAGAAAGCCGCAATACGACCCCATCTCTTCAATTCCTGCGCATCAGTTGCCGCACTTTGGACTCCGCCTTCTTCAAGACGGGTCTCCTTGACCCCATGCGCCGTGGTCAGGTCATCCTCCAACTTCTCCAGCGCGAGCTTCTCTTTCTTGAAGTCCGCCCAGTCGTAGTTCTGCGGTTTGAACAGCGTGATCAGCACCGAGTAGGGGATGGGCGAGAAGCATGATGCCACTGTGCCGTAGACGCAGGGTAACACTTCGCCGGTTGTTGCGACAGAGACCGTGCCGTAGAAGTGCGATGCGGTTCCTAGCCAGACTGCGATTCCTGTTGCTAGCCCCAGCACCGGGGAGAGGATGGCGGCTGCGGTGCTCTGGCGTCTCCAGAGGATTGTGAATACCATCGGGAAGATTCCAGGGCAGGTTACCACGCCTAGTGGGATTGATTAGGGGGTTATAATGATTATGTATGGGGATAGAATTACGTACCGAGCATGTATAATGTCCAGCCCAGATCGACGCCAACATAATGCAGCATCGTGCTAAATCCAGCGGAAAATGCAGCGAAGAAGATCACACCAACGTGACTGGACTGAATCATATCGCGGTCTGTTGCGTTCTTCTTGAAATACTCGCGGTAGACGTCGAAGCTGAGAATCGAGCTGACGGCGATGACCTGGGCCGAGAGGGTAGATGTTACAGCCATGAAGGTGATTAGAAGCACCGCTGCGGCGCCGCCTTTACCGGCGATAGTCATGGCTGCGTACGGAAGTACCAGGCCGTTGCTGACCTCGGACGAGGTCATTCTCTGGAGTTCTTTATTAGCGCAGTATCACTTTTGGGGTTTATGCAACTACGCGTTACGCTTACTCTCGGATATGTTGGGAAGTCAGGTTGGTTCTCCAGGCCCAATGCCACAGAGCTCATTATGGTTCCCAATGCCCAGGGAATGGCAAAGTAGGCAACACCACCGATGGTATATCCCGGCACAACAGCTGCCGGAGAGGCCGAGAAAGCTTTGATAAAGTAGCTGGTGTCCATCTGAAGGAGCAGTTAGTAATGCTTTTTAGACTTGGGTCCCGGATTCTACTTACAATGACCAACCCGAAGTTACAGCAGCAATGGAGAATTCCAAATAGGATGGCCTAGTACGGGAATTAGCGAGTTTTTAGAATAAGGAGGATCAGTCCTAACTCCTTTGGACGTCATCGTCAAGTACGTGCCATCCTGGTTACCGGCAACCGGGTGACGCTGAGCCGCATTCTTGACGAGCTCGAATAGATTACCCACAGAACCGACCTGGGGACTCGTGAAGGCTTTGACTGAGAAATAACACGCCACAATGACAATGACGGCCGTATGGAAGTAGTCGGTAAGGAAACTGCAACGGAAGTCAAAAATATGTTTCAAAAGGTGGTTAGAGATCAACTCACGTAGCCTTGATACCACCGACAAAAGTGTACACCGTAACACCCACTGGGAGCAGGAAAGTTGCGGCAATAATATGCATCCCAGACCTGTTATCAATTAGCGAGATTATGCTCATGATATCAACAAGTAGCTTACATGGCCGAGATGACTGCTGCGGCACCGAGAAGCATGTTCGCACAGGCGAAGATATTGTTGATCAGACACAGAATCATGAAGACGATGTGGGCCGTTCGTCCTTTTGCAAGCAATTAGACTCGATCAGCAGGGCGGATCTCAACAACGTACCATATCGAATACGAACCACTTCCAGCGAAGTGTGTGCCTCTGGGATCTTGCGTTTGCAAGAAATACCCAGTAACGCAAAGAACACGATCATTGGGCTACAACCAGCAGCAAACCAAAAGGGACCAGCAACACCGTAGGAGTAACCGACGAATGAGGAACCAAGCAATGCAGTTGACCACAGCCAGGACTACAGAGGTGATAGATGTCAGTTGGTATACAACCGGCAGGAGAGGGATGGAACGCACCGATATCACAGCCGAGGCAGTCAAACCAGTTCGAACTGTTCGGTTTGCTGTCATGAACCTATTGAGTGTATGAGTATGTGCTTGGAGTTAGGGGTGCAAATAAAAATCTACATCTCAGTCTTCTTGTTATCCTCTCCGGTTGTTTGTTTCAAGACCTTGGTGATAAGCATCATGACTGGCCATTGTGAGCTGCGAAGGCCAATTTCGATATTTCTCAGAATTGTAACACATACCCAGGGCGACAATGATACCGACCACAAGGACAACAATATATCCAACCGCCTGGGAAAGAGGGGGCTGGACACTTGAAATGCCATCACGAACATGCAAGCCCGACATGACGGGCAAGTCTCTGCAAATCAATATAGAATGTGAGTGAGAAATATGTAAAATTTGTCCAATTTCCAGACAGTCGACGTTGAGACTTATATCGTGCCAAAGTGGCAATGTAAACACACGATCAACACTTGGTACCGAGTGCGTGGAAAGCCAAGGGCTCACGTATGCTTAAAAGCATATTGATTTTTCAATGCAGCACGCACCCTTACCCAAGAACAGGGGGGTGCAGGATCCCGAGCCACGCGAATCCATGGGGTCTGAGTCGTCAGAGCGAGTGAAGATTATGGATCCGCAATGGGTTGATTTATGCAAACGATGAGGTGCTCGAGTATTAAAATGATGCGGCGGTAGAATTCGGGTTTGAGTTTGGTTTTTGATAGGTTTCGAGATGGTGTCATATAAGAATTGTGAATCTTTTATTTGACGAATTTACTAAATTCTTTTATCAATTTCTTGCTGAACTTTTGAAAGAAATAGTCGACTATCGAACCGCCATCGTGATCGCCGCGAAGATTAGGGCAGGCCTAAATGGCAAAGGCTACTGACCACCCGACTGATATAACTGTCAATTCGGGATGAGCAGCCGACTAACAGCCTGACACCATCACTGATGTATCAGAAGCGAAGGCCTGGGCCATTTGTCCTTATCAGAAAGGAACGTGGGGGGCCTGGGAGTCTCCAGCCGGAACCCTAAAACATCACACCAGAGCAAATCTCACGTCTCTCGCCCGAGAAAAGACAAAAGAAGTAAAGGTCTTGCAGGGTAGCTTGCACATGCTCAAGCCTATTCTCATATTATCCAGTAAGATTGAAAGCTGCATTTTAATGCCCCTCAAGATCTCCCGGATCGCGCCATTATGGCCCACATTGATGCTATAGGGATTCTAGGTTGCAGTGACGTACACGGGGAATGCGGCAACTAAGGTCCTCGGCTATTGTGATACAAATTACTGAAAATGTCTTGGAGATTGTGGCCTTCCATAATCGAAATTTATTCGAGTGAGACGTGTCGAGTTCATTGCGCTAGGGTTTGGCTGTACATATCAACTTCACTGTTTCGAGCCCATCCAAACACGCCAGAGCATTCTCAAAGAACAAGACATAAAAGTCAATCATGGCTGCAAATGGGAATACATCGGGAGACAAGGCCCGCAAGTCGCTTATCCTCAATGCTTTCGTTGAGATGTGTAAGTACTCCTGCTTAGGATCGCGCCAGATTGGTATATTTTGGCATCTAACCCAGTTTACAGGCAGTGGCCATCAATCACCCGGCTTATGGCGCCATCCTGAAGACGAATCTCATAGATTCAATGATATTGACCACTGGACCGAGCTGGCGAAGCTTCTGGAGGATGCCAAATTCCACGGTATCTTCATTGCCGATGTATTAGGTTAGTAGCGAATCGAAGATTTGCTATGAAGTTGATCTTTAATACAACCACAATTTCTGCAGGAGGATATGATGTTTACAAAGGACCCAGAAACCTCGACCCAGCGGTTGTGTCGGGTGCTCAGTGGCCAGTGAACGAGCCGCTGGCTGTCGTTCCGGCGATGGCAGCAGTGACCAAAAACATCGGGTTCGGCGTGACGGTCACCACAACATATGAGCAACCTTACCATCTCGCGAGACGCTTGTCTACCGTTGATCACCTCACGAAAGGACGGTAAGGAAAAACCAAGCCCAGTCGCTCAACAAGATACGTAACTAACAGTTTATTACAGGGTTGGATGGAACGTGAGTGCCATTCAAAGCTTGACTGGGAACGTCTGAGGAAAAACTGACATACGTATCTAAAGGTTGTCACTGGCTACCTTGATTCTGCTGCTCGAAACTTGGGTGCAGCTGAACAACCTAATGTAAGCTCTGTGCCACCTGTTTTTGCCGAACAACGGTAACTAACAGTGCCTAGCATGACGACAGGTATGCGGTTGCAGAGGAGTATATCAAAGTAACCTACAAACTGTGGGAATCATCATGGCGCCAGGATGCCGTGGTCCTAGACCGTGAGCGCGGCATCTACACCAACCCAGAGCTTGTGCGCCAGATCAATCACGTCGGCAAGTATTTCAATGTGCCGGGCCCTCATATCTGTCAACCCAGCCCGCAGCGAACGCCGGTCATCCTGCAGGCTGGCACCTCCAAAGCCGGCAAGACTTTTGCGGCGCAGCATGCGGAAGCCATCTTCGTGGCAGGCCACAGCCCGTCCGTGGTGGCCAAGAACGTGGCTGAGATCCGCCAGCTGGCGAAGACGGAGTACGGACGTGACCCGCAAAGCATCAAGTTCCTGGCGCTTTTGTGTCCGGTTTTGGGCAAGACAGAGGAGGAAGCCCTTGAGAAATTCAAGTACTACCGTAGCCTTGGCTCTATTGATGGTGCTCTCGCTCTGTTCGGAGGCTGGACTGGTATCGATTTGAACAAGTATGAAGAGGAAGAGGAGCTCCGGCACGTTCAGAGTAATGCCATTCGGTAGGTGGATTTCTCACGAAATGACATCCACCAGAACTGACTATCTCCTAGTTCCGCTGTGGAGGGCTGGTCCAAGGCTACGCCGGAAGTCGCTAAATGGACCAAGAACACTGTCGGCCAGCACATCACCGTCGGCGGTCTCGGCGCCACTCCTGTTGGCACGGCTGCACAGGTCGCTGATGAAATGGAACGCTGGGTCGAGGAAGCAGATGTCGATGGCTTCAATCTGGTATGATAAACTGAACCCTAAAACCCATTCAACCCTAACTGGCTTGTTTCTCTTAGGCATACGCCGTCAAGCCTGGCTCATTCAAAGACATCATCAACCTTCTCATTCCTGAGCTTCGCCGACGCGGCTTGTTTTGGGATGACTATGCGGTGCCCAAGGGCACGTACCGTGAGAATCTGTTAGCGCAGCCGGGTCAGTCTGGTCCTCGTGCGGATCACCCGGCTTCGAAGTACCGGTGGAATGCGGGTGTCGATGCTGCAAAGGCCCCTGTTCCAAACTGAGTGTCAAGCCTGATTCTGTAAATGACTTACGAGATGTGAGGGCGAAGGAGGGACCAGAGGAATGTCGGCTATTTGTGTTTCTTCGATGTCTAAATTGCGACACTTATCCTTTCCTAGAAAATGCATATGTGATGAAGAAATCATGCGAATGAACGTACTTTTGTTCTAGAACTGAGTGCCTGTCTGTCCAAGGATCTATATAAACTCCGAAAATGCAGGGATCTTTTTACATGGCCACCAAAGATGACGGCAAACAACGAGACTCCTTCAAGTCAACATATCATCAAGTCTCTCGCCAAGGACACCCTCGATCTGCTTCACCCACCTCCGCACTTCTCTCTCCACGTTCTCGTCCTCATCTTCCATCAACTCGCTGATGTACGGCAGCATCTCCGGAAGGAGTGCAAGCCATTCTTCACCAAGCTGCTCCGTGAGCGCCTGCTCAGCCTTCAAAGCCGCAAGACGGGTATGTGGGTTATCGCCGCCAGCAGACCTAGCATTAGGGGCAGTCGAAGGACGCAGATATCTCATAAGAGCAGAGTTTAGCTCTTTATGATTATCCGTCGAATCGGCAGCGATGGCAAGCTCCGTGATGGCAGGCACCGCCTCGGAAATGACCAGCTTTGCCGTAGATGAATTGGTAGCGTGACCCAGTTGCGAGATCAGAGGCCCGGAGATACTGGCGAGATGGGAAGGAGATTGCCAGAAGTCATCTTGGTCATGTTCGAAGGAATTGTGCAGCATGCGCAGTGACGCCAACCAAAGGGGCTTTGAAGCTTTGTCGGTTGGACTGGCCACGCCAAGCACCTCAACCACGTTCTCGAGAATGTAGCTCGAGTAACCGGTGACGATTGACTGAAGAGTACCGAAGAAGACCTGGAGGAATTTGTAGAGCGTCGTAAGTCGTGCCAGTCGGCTCTGTTGGTCCTTCTTGGATGCATCGGTGGTGGCCCACTCCACAAGTTTGATAAAGAGGGGCCGGAATGTGCTGTCGTTGAGCTTGTAAATCATCTTAATCGTGACGTCGTTGAGTGTCGCTTCTACTTCGTCAATATCGGCAGAGTCAAAGACGGCCCGCTCGCCAAGTGCAACTTGCTCGCGACGCAGATCAAATGCTTTAAAGAGAATCTTGGTGAGAACATTGATGTTCTTGGCAATGGCTGATTTGGGATGCTTCTCGACAGCGACACTGAGAATCTGCAGAGCTTCATGGGTGGCTGCCGGGCCGGCTTCCACCCCGGGTTGCCAATTGCGCTCAACTGCACCCAGGGTTGCGCTCAAATCAACTTTTCGTGCCATCAACCGAAGAGCTTCTTGACGGCCCTCATCGCCGCTTTCTTCCATATCAGAATTGGCGGACTTGAATGAGAGAAGCAAAACCTTGTCCAAGTGAGCAGCCGAGATCATGTAGGGCAGATGGACAAAGAGGGCGGAGAAGAGAGAAAACACGGCGTCGTGCAGCCTGGAGTTCTCCTTTCCAGGAGCAAGACTGAGATCTAGCAAGTTCAGAGACTGGCTCAAGGCATCTGGAAGTGCAGGAATCATGGCCTGACCAAGCACCTCTGCCATAGACGCAAGACACAGTACACCCATGATCCGAATGCGGTCATCAGCTTGGCCGATACAAGATTCACTGGCGACAACCTTGGCAGCAGGGATGACCTTGGATGGATCTTTTCTGCCGTATTTGTCGGTGATACGATCGATACAAGCGACAGCGGCATGTTTGAGGAGTGTATCGGGCGATGATTCCACAATATGCACCAAGTTGGGCAGGAAATCAAGGACACGGATCTGAGAGACACTGTCACGCTCAGGGTTTCCACGCAGCCTAGTCTCAAGGAGACGGAGAACCTTGCGCCGAAGTTCATCATTTGGTCCCTGCAGAAGGACTTCAATCGTGTCCAAGAAGTCGACAAGAGACAGAGTACTAAACAAGGAGCCGAGAACCTCGCCGCACGCCTGACTCACAGACTTTATGCTTTGCACAGAGTCGCCAATGGCCAGAACTTGTTCCAAGATACGAGAGAAACAGCCGCGGACTTGGTCAGCATTTTCACCTTCCGATTCAAAGGCGGTTTCAATCTTTGACTTGAGAGACGAATGTTTGAGCAGGTGAGCCAACACGCGCTGCAGGTCGACAGCCACCTTCTGAGGGTCGCGCCCGTCATCACTTCCAATTCCCAACAGAACCCGTGAGATACCAGGCTTGGTCTTGAGTGCATCGCTGACGAGGTTGAGATACTTGCTGTAGGTCGTGAGCTCCACAACAGCACTGGCATCCGAAACTAGACCCGTCATGAGCGTAAGGACATCCTTTTCTGTCGAGTACCGATTTGCAAGCATTGCTAGCACCGCGAACAGGAAATCCTGAGTTCCAAGTTTGCTGATCAGAGCATGGAAAAGGCGGAGACGGCGGTGGGATGGGATGTGCTCAAATGCAGCAGTGAAGCTGAGGAGCAACTCCGACGTTCCAGATACAATGTCCCTCTTTTGGTTGCGCAACGACTGAATAAGCGCTGGGACAACCTGATCGATAGTCTGGTCGATCACGGACACCGAGTAGTCATCGTCCTTGCGGAGAACGCTGGAGCCCATGAATGTGAAGATCGGCATCACACTGTGAAGCACCAACTCGGGAGCAATTACGGATAACCCAGCCACGAGAAGGAGGGCGGCATTCTGTACTTGAGGGCTGTCGGTTGTCCGTACACAATCCACTACCAAATCAGCGCGAATAACCGATGGATTAAACTGAGGCTTCGCAGCTCCCTAGTCCCAGTTGTCAGTGATAGACAGGCAGAAATGAAAAAAGGGTCCTTACTTTCGATTTGTTAACAATAGCCAAAAGGCCTCCCAAGGTTAGACTGAGCAGATACGTCATGCCAGACTGTATCTGTGACTTGAAGTGATGAAGAGCAGCAAGGGTTTGGAACAGTCCGTCGGCCAACCCAGGATGAGATTCTGGTGCAGAGCTATCCACAATCTCGAGAATGAAAGTCATCTTGTTCATCAGCTTGCTGAGCTCAGCTTCATCCTTGACAGTCATAGCGACCATGTTATTCTGACTGGTGCGTCTCCGCTTGGGCGCAGGGCCAAGAGCTTCAATGTCTGTGAGAGACACAGGGATCTTCGTAATGAAGTTAACTAGGACGGGCCCCGGAAGCTCAACACTGCGAAGGACATCCCGGCAGCTGTTTGCTAACAACGAGCTATCTGTGGAAACTCCAAGTGAGATGTCCAGCAGTTTCTCAGACACGGAGAGTTGACCATCCTCTGGGATTTTGGTCCAGGCCTCCTTCATTCGAGCGAAACAAGCGGCGACAAATGAGGGTCTTAAGGACTCGGTGCCAGAGCTGACAGTCGACAAGAGGGAATTGATAGCATCCTTGTCTTTCGACGTGACAATGGCTGCCATTTGGTGATCCATATCAGTAACCGACAAGCGCTCCTTAGAACAAATTTCATCAACGGCCTTCTGATTCAAGTCACGCCATTTCTGTAGCAAAGGGAGGAGTTGTTGAGTTCGGGTTGTTCCAGAGACCTTATCGACACGGTTGATCACCGACAGTAAGACAAATTTAGGTGCAAAGGTTGGCATGTTGATCGCTTGCGAGCAGAGGAAGTTGAAAAGGCTTAGCCGAAGGGACTTTTTCAGCTCCTCACCACCAGACTCTTCATGCAATGCAGTTCCTCGCAAGGCAGCCTCCATGACTTTTCCAACGTGGCTCGAGTCGAGAATACACTCTTCCAAGGCCGGAAGCAGTACGCGCTCCAGCACTTTTGTTGTATCACGCGCCGAGAGCCACGGAATGTCGGCTGCGTTTTTGCCTTGACCATATATCGTATTATAAGCCCACGGCTTTTTAGAGTCGTCATCGGCCTTGTTGCTTTTCTTGTAGAAGGAACCAATTACAGCCAACACACCAGCTGTCTCGCGGCGGATCCGCTCAGAGGGATCTGAAAGTGCAACAACTAGGAAAGGTAGCAGCGCTTGGGGGTCAAAGTCACCAGGAGCCGACGCGAGAGTGGATGAGATGACAGTCAAGGCGGCAACCTTCGTTCCAATAGGATAAGGACCCGAGAGTACTCTGATGAAAAATGACAAGAATTGAGGGGTTTTTGTGGCCTCAGTTTTGCCCAAAGCTGGCAAGTTGGTGAAAAGGTCAAGCCGGTCCTTAGATTCGGCACCCAAGACAAAGGCCTGCACCAAGCTATCAAAGTCCGGAATCGATTGCGCACTGAGGAAAGAGGAGGAGAAAAGAGATTTCTTCGACAAAGATTCCAGAGCTGGGGTAAATCTGTCCACATCCTGATCTTTGTCCGCATCTTCCATCTCCACATCTGCGATTGCTGGTGACGGAACAATGGCCTCAACCACAGTTTGCAGATTGTGTTCCAGGGCAGGGACATTGACGGATGGCTCGGCCAGGGCTTTCTGGAAGATGGGTTGAAGAGATTCCGACCTGCTGAAGCCTTGAACCAACTCAGCGAGGCGTGTCTGATTGTCCAAAGATATCCCGCGAGTCTTGTCGGAATTGCTCGCTGCTTCAAGCACCATAGTCAAGGCATTGCTGAGGTCGGTGTCGCCAAGTAGTTTCTCGTCAAAAATTGAGGACAGTAAATTTAGTCGCGCATCGTCCTTTTGTTTATCGAGGTCGCTGAGACAGCTAGCCACTAATCCGAGCAAAAGCTGCGATGTTCGGTATTGCGAGGCGACCTCAGATAGGTTGTTGATAGCATTGTCAAGTCGAAGAATAGCTTTAAACACCTTTTTGGGGAGGATGGTCGACGGCTTTTGCTGTGCGAGAACAGAGAGACAGATAAGGCCGGAGCTCGTGGTTTCCTCTGTCCAGGAGCTCACCACGCTCTCCATGAGACTATCAACAACGTCGTCCGTGAGTGAAGCCTTTTGGGCTAGGACGACACTGATCATGTAGGAGCTGATGATCAATTCGGGGACGTTCTTCATCGTGAATGCGGAGCTCAGGACTTGAAGAACGCGCAAGATGATATCTTCGTGCTTCTGCTTCTCTGCTTCTCTCCTTCCCGAGCGAGCAGCATCAAGCATGGCAGCCACTGCCTCGGTGACGATCCCGGCCCAGAAAGAAAGTAATGCATGACTTTGCGCCTGCTGTCGGCACACCTTAAGGACATATTCATTCAACGCCGAGAAAAAAGGTTTGTTCGTAGTGGCACTGTGCACGAGAGGGTGTCTGGCCGGGTTGATCAGACTGTTCTTGTACGGGTAAAGGACTTTGAAAGTCGGAGTGAGGTCGTCAGGCAGAATCGAGAGCAGGTTGAGGAAAAGAGGGGTCGTGTGGTAGGGAAGGAAGGTTAACAAAACACAAGCAAGGTTGTGCTCGTGAACTCTGCAATTTTTGTCAGTTCCATCTCACCCCATCGAACCGAGACGGGAAAAGTCTGCCATACCTAAAACGTCTGACAAGCCAATCCACAGCCTTGACGGCGGGGCTCAGCTGTAATCTGCCTCCAACCAAAGCAAGAAAAGCCTCTATCACGGTGTCCAGTTCCTGATTTTGAGCCGCACTTAGTTGGGTACGGTCTTCGGCTTTGCTCTGTTCGCTGAAAATCGAGCGCTCAAACTCGGTGAAACGGGGGTCCAAGGAACACAGCTCTTGGAAGCCTTCATAGCAGATATCGAAGATCGTGTCGAAATCCTGCGACCCGGCAACCTTCTGGTCGAAGATCAGTGATTGCGAGTGCGAGATTCTCTGCGCTTTCAAGTCGAGCTCGTGAGTCGACTTTGCCGCAATTTGCGACAACTGTGCTGCAAGGGACGAGGCCATTATGGGTGACTGGTAAATCTCACAGGCCAGAGTCCATCGCTTCTGGGGTCGTCGCAGGTTCAGAAACTGTTGATCCGCGGGAACTTTTTTTTCTGCTTGGCGCAACAACGTTTCTCCGGTATCTATATCTCTCGCACTCCGCGATAACTAAACCGAACCCAAGTCGCTGCCATCCACCACGATGGAGGCCGGGGTGAGTGCAAATAGCCGATACTCTTGCAACTGCAGGATACTAACTCACAGTCAGAAGTCTGTCCCGCGGTTTGCCAGCTTCAAGCGGCCGCCGCCAGCCCCGCCAGAGCTCCAACGCGCGTCAGATCGCGATGGCGCGACCTCCGAACGAGACCACGAGGATCATCGCCACCCGAAACGTCGTCGTCGGGACCGTGAGGATCATGAGAAGGAGTCTCGGGAACATAGAAAAGAGTCTCAGCGATCAAGGGACCATCGTTCACACCGATCAGAGAATCGCACCCGCTCTCCTCACAGCAAGCGCCGTCGGTCTCGCGAACGTCCTGCGGTGAGCTCGGAAAAGCACCGTGAGCATGAGAAAGTCCGCTCCTCGAACACAATTGAACGACCCCGAGCTAGATCTCCCGCCGAGACGAACGACATTTATGTTATCGACCGCAAGGGCGACCGGGACATCATCACATACGGCACAATTCACAGATATAGCATACCTGAATATCACCGAACTGGCGCAGGATTTGTCATTGGAATTCCGTCGTCATACCGGATTGATCGTGACTTGACCACTCTCGACAAAGTGGTTTTGAAGCCTTCAGCAGAGTTCGCGAGGGCCGCCGGCTCAACCAAATCTCTGTTCAAGTCTCGTATTCGGACCACAGACCATGTCCGCATACGCCCAGGCTCTCTTTCCCGTCCTGCAGAAGATCTAGCAAAAGACTACCTTCCATTCAAGACCAGGCGTCGTCCCAAATACGCAGCAGGCGAAATCCACTCGGAAGATGAGCGGCATGCCTACCGATCCATCCTGGGTAAAGCGAAGCCTGAAGATATACTTTCTAGCGATGAAGAGCTCGTGTTGGGCTCAGAATCTGAAGGCGATGAGACTGCTCGGTCTGACCCGGATACAGAGATCCGACTTCGCAATGCAGAGCTTTCTCGGGCTGTGGAGAATCATCCTCACGATGTCAGCTTGTGGCTTCAGTTCATTGATTATCAAGACCTTCTTATCCGTGGTTCACGAGCAAAAGATCAGTCCTTAACCTACGCCGAGCGGCAGGGCTTGGCCGATATCAAGCTTAGCCTTTACGAGAAGGCTCTGAAAAAAGCCGGCAAATCTCCTCTTACAGTTCGCTTGTTACTTGGGCGATTGGAAGAAGGAGGGAAAATTTGGGACACCAAAACACTTGCGGCAAAATGGGAAGCCGCTCTCAAAGCGCACCCTGGGTTCATCAGTCTCTGGGTCAAATACCTCGACTTTCGCCAGACTGAAACAGTTGATTTCACTTATTCCAGGTCTGTGAAGATTTTCATCGAATGCCTGACGCTCAATGCATCCAACACAGCCGGGTCTCAGAGAAATCAAATTCAAGGCTACCTCTTTCTGCGTTTAACACTCCTTATTCGAGAAGCGGGTTTCCTGGAACTGGCTGTAGCTCTCTGGCAGGCGATTCTCGAATTTACTTGCTTCCGGCCGAACTCTCTCATCGAACAAGGCCATCGAGAAGAGGCTCTTACACGATTTAAGGAATTCTGGGAATCTGAACGGCCTCGCATTGGAGAAAAAGGTGCGCAAGGCTGGAATCATGGAAACGGTCTGGAGGTTGAATCTTGCACATGGAATCACCACCACAAAATAGAGACCCGGCGTATGTTCCCTTCTTGGGCAGAGACTGAGCGGGAGCGGATTGGTAATGGTCAAATGCCTGCTCGATCCTTGGATGCAGGGGATGAGGATGATCTCAACCGAGTGGTTCTTTTCGAGGACTTGCAGGACATTCTGTCCTTGTTTTGGGACTTAGAATCTGTGGATGAGCTGATCGATGGCTTTTTGTACTTCTGTCACTTACCCCATCTGGCAGTTGCTGAGAATTCACAGACGACCCGTCTGTGGAGTGGGGACAATTTCCTACGCAACGAATTTTTGGACAACCCTCTCTATCACCTCGAGCAGTGGGTCGCTCGCTCAGAAAACGATGCATCTACGCCCTCGATGTCACCATTCCTGTTTCGACATCACAGCTTTCTCCACACCACTAGCACATACTTTGCAGATTCCGGTTCGTGGTTTGCTTCATTTGAAGCATGGAAGATTGTCAGCTCAACCCATTCATCTATCATCAACTCGGAATGGGTGCGCCAGTCCCTCAGGTCTTTGGTGGAGACCAATCCTCAGGACGATGAGTTAGCCGAGTACTCTTTGGCAGTCGAATTTGCATGCGACGTAAATGTGGCGAAACGATACGCAAAACAGCTCTTGAAAAAGAGGTCATCAAACATGCGACTTTACAACTGTTTTGCGCTGATGCAGCATCGTTCTGGTAGTCTTTCAATTGCTGAGCATGTGTGGTCCACTACCTTATCAATGACTTCGAGCTTTGAGGAACGAGACCGAATTGATTGCGGCATTCTTTGGAATACCTGGATTTGGGAGTGCATGCAGAGCGAAGACGTCTCCCGTGTACGAAAGCTTCTGCACGCCATACCGCATAACAGCATTGATTTGAAGAAACTCGAGGAAAATGAATATCCACAACAATTCATCGCAACTAACTTCCTGCGGATCCAGAATGTAAGCACGCCTGCTCTGTGAAAGTGTAAATCGACACTAATTGTCTACAGTATCTGTCCAACGCACAGGAAACCGCGATCGGGTACAGGAAACCCCAAGTCTTTACCGCTTACAGCGACTGCCTTGCGATTCTGGTCTACTTCGCAGAAGCATTAGCCTTCGAAAAGTCTCTCAAGGTTTACAGTTCTGCTGTTGCCCGGCTCGCGGCCTTGCCTCTGCAGGAAGAAGGTGTCAAGGCTTTCACAGCTGAATTACTGCACCAGGCACGAGCCAAATTCATTTATTACCACATCAAACGACGCGGCACGTTCGTCCCCGAACAAATCCGCATCTTGCTCGAAGAGAGTGTGTCCCTTTTCCCCAGGAACACCATGTTTTTATCACTCCTGGCTTGGCACAAGTCTCGGTTCCACATATATGATCGTATGCGAAATATTCGAGAACCTAATGGAGGAAATCTCAACACCGCATTCGACAGACTTGACACCTTTGCGATTTCGCCCGTCGCTTCACAGAGCACTCCAGTCTCGAACCACCTATTTGCCATATACAACGAGCTGAGCCGCCCAGTAGTGGGAGGCTCTACGGTCCATTCTGTGCGCGCTGCATTCGAGAGAGCAATTGGTGACCAATCTCCACCCGGAGATACGATAGCCCGCCACAGTGCGGATGCCAGCACGGCCCGGTCGAACTTGAGCCTGTGGAAACTGTATGTTCTCTTCGAGCTCTACGTCAACAAGGATGCTCGCCGTGCCAAGCAGGTGTTCTACCGCGGTATGCGCTCATGTCCGTGGTCCAAGGAGCTCATCATGCTTGCCTTCGAACATCTGCGAGCAGATATCTTACAAGGCGATTCTCCGACTGGAAATAATCAAGACGGAATGAGTTTCTATGAGCTTTGTGATTTGTACAATGCTCTTGATGAACGAGAACTCCGCATCCACGTCGACATCGGGACCCAGCTCGAGGATATGTTCCACACGCTCAAGCGAAAAGACCAGGGCGATGTTGTCAACTCGGCTTTGGTGGCTCCAGTCCATCTACCAGATGACCTGGAGAGTGGTGATGAGAAAGTGTAAGCATTGGAGTCCCCGACTCGTTGAGAATACCCAGGCCCAGAGGCCCTTCTGTATTCTATCTACCCTTGTACATTAAACTATTAAATAAATCATGCATGAATGAACAGCAATGACGATTCAGCACTTGGAGAAGAAGAGCTTAGGTGGCATGCAGTGGTGCATTTGCAGGGATCAAAACTATAGTACAGGACACAGATATCGTCCATCATTTATATCCAACAACCCAAAGAAATAACCAATAAAACCAGCGCAAGACCGCAGAGAGACTCGTCAATCATGATGTCGTATATAAGGCTATCTCAGCAAAAGATAAACAGAACGCCCAGAACCTAGAAGTGCTCCTTCCAGAACTTGAACCGGACATTCTTAGTCGATGAAGACTTGGCTGCATCGTTAATCTGTCTGGCAGCAGTATTCGGACCACAGAAATACACTCCGATCTCGGTGGTGGGTGTATTCTGAAGACCCGAAATGTATTTTTGATTGTGTAAGCCGAGACGCATGGCCGTGAAAAGACGCTTGAAGTCTGGGCGGCCGAAGTTTGTCCGGCTGCGCAATTCCGTCAGCGGATCGAGGGCCTGGCCGACGGAGTTTAGATAGATATTGGCGGCAGTGTCATCGTCAAGACGTTGTGTAAGGTAGGTGTGGATGCGTAGGAACTCGGTACTACCCTCGTGGGCGGCTGTGTTGGCGGACTGGGCCTCGAGGGAGGAGAGAAGAGCCTGGAACCATTCAAAGGACGACGTGTCCTTGCAGACCCAGATGAACTCGACACGGCGCAGACGGCGTGGCGGGTTCGGGCTTGAGCGCAGGTGCCAGATATTTTTAAGGATGGAGGCCCAGGGCGTCACGCCGATGCCGGTGCCGATCAACACGGCGATTTCGTTCTCGAAGACATCCTCAGCCGGTGCTCCGTACGGTCCATCGATGCGGAGTTTGGGCATCATCTGTCCGTTCTGTAGGGCCACTTCGTACATGCCCAGCGGGTCTAGGCCTTCTAAATCCGCAGCCTGTGCCGGTCCACATCCGAGAGCATCACCGAGTGCACGCGTGAAGTCGCCTACTTGGCGGACGTGGACGCTGATGTACGGATCAAAGGGACACGAGGTGATGGTGAAAGGGTGCCATTGTGTATTGGACACATCTGGCACTTGAAGGAAGAGCCACTGTCCGGCTTTGTATTTCATGCTGGGTTTGTGGAATTGTATTTCCATGGCAGCTGTTGCGGCGTTAGCATTTTTCATTTCTCTTTATTTTCGAGGCATTGAACTGTCTTACCGTAGGGATGGCGGATCACCTTCGTGATCACAGTCTCCCGTCGAGATCGAATCTCGCGGTAGAGTCGCTCGAGCAGGTAAAGGCCGCCCGCCACCAGCTCCCATCTCCAACCTTCATAGCCTAAACAATGGTCCCAGAAGGGTTTTCCGGCAAACGGCGAATAAGGACTGACGGTATCTCGCACAAAGCATCCAGTGGCGTGTGTATAGAGGGCCAGCATGAATGGAATGAATAAATGGTGAGCATACCAGAATGTCTCGAATGCCTGCTGTCGAATGCGAGCGTGTGCCGTCGTGTACATGAGCATCATACAGAGGAGCATGACGTGGCCTGTAACACCACCGGCGCGAGCGAAGTGAATTTCCACCGCCAGTTCGGGTCGAATATGGTTTTTTTCGATGTTGTAGAAGCTATGGTGAATTAGCAATATGTTTCATCCCGGGGTATGGGTTGCATACTTGACATAGTGGGCAGCGGTATGAATGGCAGTGAACACCAGCAATGCATAGGCGACCTGACGGTGGAACCAGGCAGACTCGTCGAGCGGCAGCCATCGGATCTGAGGTCTGAGCCATCGCACGATATTCCGGCACATCGGAAGTAGAATCAAGGTTGCATCCACCGAGAGGGTAAGGCCTGCACCTCTTGAGATCCAAACGGAATACGTCAGGACGTTTAGACCAGCTAGCTTTGCATTCGTTGCTTGCAAGTACCTGCCACGGTGTTAGTGAGAGATATGGCAACTAAATGAACAACGTACCATCCTACGCCAAAGAGTCCAAAATGGGCTCCCCAAAAGAACAAATAGAACACCATTTTGGACCATGTCAGATCGTGCCGCCGAATCCATGAATCATTGGAGACGGCCATATTGTGGGTGGGGTTGAGATTCTCGGTATGCACGAGAGAAGATGTCGGCCAGCGACACGGATTTGGCAGATTAAGGAGAGAAGGATTGAGATGGTTGACCAGCAACCCGGAGCTACTGTCGATCGCCGCTTTATGAAGAAGTGGAGAGTAATTCACTTAGTTGCGATATCAGGAATAAAATGGCCCGAGATATTGTAGATGGACAGGTCGTTTGCAAATCGGGTTCTCCATGAATTGATTACTGCAGAGACAAAGCCGTTTCTTTCGATATCAGGGAACTCGCTCGACTTGGACTGTTGGAATTGGCGGCTTCGTGGTCGCTTCGTGGTCGAGGGATATTCGTGGGATGGCCGCCTTAAGGCTCGGTTCTGTGAAGGACTCCGAAGCCACTGGAACTGCAGATATCGAACAAAGAGAGCTGACAGTCACGGCACACAGATGGTCTGGTTATTGCTGTTTTCGTGGGATGATGCGCTTCGCGAGTCCAGCCTGGCAACGTTTGATGTTTCAAGATGCGGTTGCGCGGCTAGAGGCACTGTATAAGGCTCAGGATGCAGAGGATAGTCGAAACAATCATGGCTGGTGTTGACAGTGAAGTCGAGGGCTGATGTCAGGGAGACGAAGATTCCAGCGATGTGGTTTTTGGCTGCAGGGGTGCGAGGGGCCGATCTATAATTACATTCGCATTCAGCGGCCACAACAACCGAGCAAGAACGGTGGGTTCGGGCCCAATCAGACTCTAATGTCTGACGATGTCTGTGCTTCTAACTTTGTTCCTTTAGGAAACAGCCTGCTCGTGGTGTGATAGGTGTCGTTTGCTGGCTCGGGGAAATGGGAAATGTGGAGGCTGGAGCGGAGTCTACACCGGATTTAGTTCCTGCTATCAGTGCATGAAATGTTGTATTTTGTTGAATCCCGGTCGCAATCAGAACGTCAGGTCCGATCGCGCGAGAATTTGTTTCATGCACAGAAAGCATACGTCCAAGGGTAGGGCATGGATGCCCAACCTGATCTGATACCATCCCGACTCCGTACCGTCCATACGAACAACCCGACCATCGGAGAAAATGCTTTTGGGGGGAAAGTTGGCAGGGAGGCTGGTGAATGGTCGGCGCCAACTGAAGCGAGTGAGGGACTCGCAGTGTACGCTGGCCTATGAAATGCATTCTGCAAGCGCTGGCTTTTCATCACATCTGATCTCACCCTAGTCGGCCATCCTAACTCGGACGGGCTTAGCGTTACGGTTTGGGTCTGGCGTCCTGTGTCTTTAGAGTTAAGGTGCGTGGTCCAAATGCCAGAAAGATGATCTGTACAAATAAACCTGGATGTCAATGCCGATAGTTAGGTTGCGATATAATATTGTGCTGTTTACTCTTCCTCGAATCTCAATTCCTCTCGGGGGTATCCCAATCATAAGTCACAGACAAGGCCGCAAAGGCTGAATCGGGGATGAACTGCAGGAACGAGCCATAAGCAAGTTAATAGGGGTCCAGTGATTCGACGAGGTTCTAAGTCAGAAAGAAAAGAAAAACGGTACAGCAATATTCGAAATCAGTTCTACCTCAACACTCTCGTGGATTTTTTCCTAAAATCTATATTAAAACACGCCAGTGTGAATGTGGTATAGCCGTGAACACCCCACTTCGTAGAACAGACTTTGTATTTTACTTACCCTGGAAGAGACTTTGAAGGACATGTTTTATACGAAAGTGCTTTAAATGCTGCCTCCCGTGCAGTGTTTTACAAGCGAGATATCTCGATAAATACAAAAAGAACTCAACGACCATGGATTCAAATGGGCACTAGACATCCACTTCTCAGCTTGATCTTGTCATCCGCTGTATGAAGGCAGAAAGTGCTGATCTTCTTCGAAGGATGATATTTGCATTGGAGTCGCGATTTTCACTGAAGGGGCACCGTGCACCTCTAGTCGTAAGTCCAAGGTGTAAGTCCGTGAGATGTGACAAGAATGAAAGGTCGGAATAATATACTGATGAGAAACCTTGACCGGTATGAGCAAAATAGCAGAGAAGCAATCTGATTGCTCATATGTCCATTGAAGTGATGCAATAGAATGAGAAAATGTGGAGAGAATGCTGTCAGAAAAATTGATCCCCTTTCCAAAAATATCCTTCTTTTTCGCTGGTATATCGCAGTGGAAGGTCTTGGTGAAAAAAGTTGTAGCTATAACACGTCCTCTTAGGGAATGAACGCGAGGTAGCTCGTCATGTCTACCTTTTTTCTCAAAGCGAAGACTGAGACGAATTGTCTGGCGCATCGATCCATCCGTCTCACGTAGAGGAAGATGGAAAAGCTCGGGTGTTATAACTGTCGCAACCAAATGCCCCAATATTGAATTTGAACGACCCTTTCGAATCGCGATAGTCTGTTGCGGATAGCACTGGTTGCCACTGTACATTGAAGACGAAATCAAAGCTTGTCCAGCTGGCTTAACTCGTATTTTCAAACTTTTTTGCACCGTAATTTGCGATCCCGCAGATGTTAGGCTTTTGCGATTCAATTTGGCCTGAATCATATAGATTATCTTGCAAGCCGATGGTGCAAAGTCATCGCGCAGCCTGCCACCAAAGCCGGCTATGCTTGGATCACCAAAGCTTGGCGGAGGCTGCAGATGGGCTTCCCGGATAAATTCATTGCGGACAAAGTGGTTACAGGAAGCCCTAGCCAGACGGTCAGTTACTTCAAAGCCAAATTTGAAGCAATATATATGATTCTTTTTCAATAAATTCTGGGGCGGAAGAGCTGATTCGTCTATTGGAAATCTAATGTTCTGAAATTGACGGACAGTCTTCTCATTCCGTACAGACGTCGATTCTTCTCCTACTCCTAAGATAAGTAATCTTCTTGGTAGATGACAATAAACGAAACTCCACAAAAGGGGGTATTAACCTATAAAGCATATATCCAACGAGTCAAACCGCACGTCTATCTCGGATCGGATAGAGACTGATCCCAAGATCTTGTCTCCTGCATGGTAAGAAAACCGATACGATGTAATTGAATTTGGTGGATCGCCGAGAAATATATCCATCGAAATTAAGTGGTCAATATTCATAGTTGCCATGCTGCCGAATTTGGTGGCATCTGTTTTGCTTTGACGGTTGCTGAGTGATGACTCGGGCGGGCAAGGGGAAGCAAGTGTATGCAGAAGAAAATCCTAATTCGTCGTCGGAAAATAGTTATTCCGTTAAAAACAATATCGGCTTGTAGCCAGCGTTCTTGACCGGTCGCATTGAAAGGTTTCATACATAAGGGCAAAAAGGCGCGAGGGTGATGAACTTGGACTTTTGGAGGCAAGCCAAGCCTATGTCATCGAAATTTGGAAGATGGGCACATTATCCTCAATTTCTGACACTAATAGACTTGAAGTTTCCGTTTATACATTGGTATAGCTGATTTCGAATATTGCAGTAGAAAGGGAAATATTAATTAGAACCAAAAGAAGTGCCTGAGAGCGGGCCGAACAAAGAATACGAACGAGTTACACAGATTCATAGTTCCCTCGAGAACATCGGATTGCGCTACAGGGTACATACATAGTTCCGTCCAAAGGCCACGCACCTCCCACAGACTAAATATAGGCACCCTCCCCCGTGTGTGGGGATAATCATCTGACAATCGGGGGTGGCCAACCTTTGACAAGTGCAATGTGGGCGAGACGATCCGTCCTGCAGCTCGTCACGCCCAAGGCTGGCGCCAGGGCCGCTGATTTGCGTACGCCCGCTGCAAGATCCGCTCTGTCACATCCCCGTCCCGCCCAATCACACTAACACCACAGACCTTTGAAGAATATCAGCCGAGGGCACCATGCATTAGGTACTCTTCCAGCCACGAGGGAAACCTTTCTATCGTCGCAAGTCCGGCCACTTGAGCGATAACCACGTTTTCTCTTCTTCCTTGAAACGGCGGAATCTATCGAGAGATTTCCCAGAACTATACACACCACACACACATACACATACACGATGGGCCGGTTAATCAAGAACCACTGGGGGCGCCTAATCATCCTCACAGCATCAGCTTGTACGTTGGTGTGATTCTCACAATCCCATCTTCTATCTAACATCCCGCCCTCCAGACCAAATCGCCAGCGCCATCGAAGGCTTCATCTGGCCCAAAGTTTTCTGGGATTTCATCTCGCGCAACCTCGACGCCGCCGTCAGCCCGATTCCGATCCTCCAGATCCTCAACCTCGTTACCGGGCTGGTTGGCCTGGCGTGGGAATGGCCGCTCAAGCCCTTCGCGGGCTCAATACTACACCGCAGCATTGAATTTCGACTCATCGTCTACCCGCTCAGCGCTGTGTTCGCAGCGCTCCTCTACCAAGGCACCGATCCGGCGATTTACTATCTTGTGGGGATCGGGGTGTATTTCTGGGCGTATAGTGAAGGCGAGGTATGTTATTGATGCGTGCCTTGTTTTGAGAGGTTTAAAGCTAACGCTGGCTTCCTAGGTGGTGTGTCCCGAGCCGTGGACTTTACCGAAGAGATCGAGGGTGCTCAAAGCATAGCATTCGTTGTTTTTCCTGTCGGGGTACTATTGCTATACCCCTCATGTCTGCTAGATATCTACAAATGAATATAATTCTATAATGACTGGCTGGTGAACTACGCATACGAGCAAGAGAGATCAGGAGGATGAGTATTTCTCATTTGAGTTCATTATCTCATATCAGGTCCAGAAAGAAGCCTGTTATTTCGATGCAACTGAAAAGGAACATAAATTCCAGACCAGACAATCTCTCTTTCCTCGACTCATTCCGGGCGGTGTAGATATTGGTCATCGACCAAACCATCCGCGCGATGTCGGAGAGGAGATACATAGTAGATAGGCCGGGAATGTGATGCGATATGGAACACTCTTATCCGAGGAGGGATAAAGAATTCGCCGGAACAGCTTCCTCCATTCCTGTGAGGAATGGGGGATATTTAGCGGGAGACGCCCATAGCGCCCTTGGAGTCATTCTTGGAACCTTCGCGCTCGCGTGTCTAGCAGAGTAGGTATGCAAGGTTAGCACTCGGACGACACGATGGATGGAAGGGGGAAAGACAAACCGTGGAAGCCTGGTACTCGCCACCTTCCAGGATCTTCACCATGCACTCGTCCTCATTAGAGGTCCCGAACTCATTCTGCAGACTCGCGTTGCTGGCACTGTCCAGCACACCTTGTGCTCCGTGGCTGCAGTCCGGCGATGTTAGTAAAGAAGATTGCCTCAGGACCGATAAACCTACGAATGAGTAACGAAGATCTTCCACCCGTTCAAAACATCGCTCAATGGGATGCTGCGGTCCTTCCTCCACTTGTGCAGGATGTCAAGGTCGTCGACGAAGACGATGAAGTCGTCGGAGCGACCCTTGTAGAAGATCTTGGAGGTAGATTCGTTGGCACGAGGCATGTTGGGTGGTTCAATTGGAAGGAATTCGGGTGTGTTTGTCACAATGGTTCAAAACTGGAGGAGGGAGGATGTGGGAAGAGGTGAAGTGGTCGACGAGCCGCTTTAAGAAGCAGATGACAGTGGATGACGTCAGTGGGTCGGTCGGCGATCTATAAACAGCCAAGCTGGACAATGCGGGTTGCGAGCGAGGGATTCACAGGGAAGGATAATAATGCGAAAGTCAGAAACTGATCGTGTGCCTTCCTCGCACCTTCGCTGCGCCTTTTATGTCTTCGACCACGGCTCCGCTGCGACAACCGACGTCATCGTGTGGGAGCTCCCTGCCTGATGTGGAGAAAGGACAATTTGGCCGATCAAGGCCCAGTGGGCATTCCATTTGACTACGGAACGGCCTACAATTACGTCTCAGCCAAGGCATCATCGTACCACTCACTCCATGCCCCCACAACCCCCTTCGCCCCCCTAATAGTCCTCCTCCGTACCTTGGCCCAAGCTGGAACGCGGCCGCATCAGATTCCTGGGCGTCAGCGCACTCAGAAACGCCATGGGAGACCCCCACTTCTTGCGTGACGGGGACCACTCTGGGTTTCCATCCTGAGACCGACACTTCTCGCTGCGTGGAGAAGATGCTGGACCGGTGACTCTCTTGGGCGCACTACGGAACCGTGACGTCCTGGATCGCCCGAGAGTCGAGGTCGGTGTTTTGGGCAGCTCGTAATCGACATCCGACCCCGCGTGCGAGTCTTCTGCACATTCACTGCCGGCCAGGGATGCGGTGTATTCATCCAGCGACCCCGAATCGGCGACGGGCCCGGATCGAGAGGTGCTGACGGAGCTGGATCGCCTGGCAAATCCCGTGTGGAAGCTGAGTCGTCTCATGATGGAGCCACGTCGGAAGAGATCCCCTCTTCCAAGGACCATTCCGGGTAGGGGAAGAACATCGCGCGTATAGACTTCGGCGATCAATCTCTCCAGGCGAATGCGGTCCATCCGTCTGGCGGTCACTACCAGTGCGGAGCGGGAGGCGGGAGTCTTCGGCCGTTCAACCTCCCCGTCGACCTGGCTGATGGCCTCTTCAGAATTATGGGGGCAGTGCGTCTTCTTGATGGACACCTGTTGGACATGGCACTTCCGCGAGATTGCTATGGGATCCATGGACGATCGCCGGACCAGGGAAGCCGCGGCGTATTGAATGCGATCCAGTGGCACGAGCGCGATGTTCAGGAACGAATATTTCCTCGAATCCCACGCGCCCGGCTTGGCCATTTCTGCCAGCACTGCGACAGATTTCAGGGTCTCGGTCTTCCAGTATTTTTCCTCCGTCGCTGAGGAAGCGCTCATGACAAACTCGTAGTTCTCATCTTGATCTTGGAACAGAAGCTTCCATGAAAACAGGCACCCGTAGCAACAAAGCCCTAGAGAAGTTAGTCAATTGGTCACAAAAGAGGTCAGTGGGGAGCGTTTACCTCGTCCGTTCTGCAGCGTGTCCATCTTCAAATCCCCAATGTGGATACAAGCCACCGCTTCCAGCCGGCGGAAGTCGTCGATTCCTTTGGCAAGGAGAAAGTAGCAATTGAAGAGAACGCATACCATGAATTCCCCCATGGGACCTTCGGGCGCTTGATAGGTAACGTGCAAGACGCCGCACAAGATCATCGGGCCAAGCTCCTTGTAGATGTCCTGAAGCGTGTGCTATTCAAAGTGTTGGCCCAGTGTACCTGAATCAACTCAAAATCACATACCATATCGGAGAAATCGATCTTCCCTTGCAGTTGAATGGTCTTCTGGATCCGGTCTTTGTTAACGGGGTTCCCCGTCGCCGAGTTGATTTTTGTCACCAAGACACGTAGGCTTTCTAGGATCTGTCGGATACCATCATGGGAAGATGGGCAGTCACTGACAGGAGTGTGTCTGAGCAAATCTTGAAGGAGAAGAGGATATTTGCAGAGACGTTGGACGGGCTAGTTCTCTATTAGCGACTGGGACATATCCCAAGGTGAAAACTCAAACCTTGATGAGCAGATCGTTCAAGGACATCGACCGGTTTTCCTCCTGTTTCCGACTTTCCATCGACGTTACTGATTTTGATAATGCCTCGATACCCTGATCAAACACGGCCCAATTCGGAATCGACCGCCGTAAAAGTGCCACATCCTGCGTAAGCAGTTCATAGTTTCTGCAGAATTCCTCGTATACCGCAAAGGAAATGGACTATATTTCATGGTCAGTCATTCGTAGACGATGCACGGAAGCTGAAGACCAACCAGTTTTTCAATGTCTCGAGCAACCTCGAGAGCTTCAAAAGGCTCTGCCGAGAGCGCTTTCAGGCGCTGTTTCAACGATACTTTGAAGTTTCGCGTTCTCAAGGACCGATTCTTGAATCCAGGGAGATCAATCACACCTAAACGTTTATGAAGTCCGCGCGACAGGATATCAGGCACGCTAGCATCATCAGCGTTGGGTGCTGATGTGGGAAATGTGGCCTGAATCTGCGTGAGGAAGCGCTCATGGATCTCCCGGATCGACTGCACGTTGTGATAGATTTCGGGCCGAGTGTTGAAGATCGAGAGAATCTGTCCGAGCAGGAATATCAGCGCCAGGACCAAGCGGGTCGGTCCTTCGGAAACATACCCCAGTGAGCGCTTTCAGACCACGGACATAATCCGACTCCGTTGCCACAATCTCCCATAAGACCTGCCGACGTTTGGTCGCCCGCAGATCGGCGGCCTCGTCGATGCAGTGGCTGGAGGTTGGTCGAGAGCTGTCTGCGGAAATGCGAGTATCGGAGATGGTGCTCTGGCCCGCCGTGCTCTGGGTCGTCCCTCTCGATCTGGCCATGCTCTGGCTGGCGATGCTCAGGGTCGTGGTTTTGACAGTCCCCAGCAGCGACGAGTGGCCCGACAGTCTCTCCCAGTGCTGATCCTGTGGTGATCCATGGCGAGCCGTGGGGTTTGGCACGGAGAATTCCGCAGAAGAATCCGACCAGCCCTCCACGTATCGCTGTGGGATGGTAGGAGCCGTGTGTTTTCGAGCCCGAAAGCTGTCCACCCACTTCTTAAAGGGATGAGGCCCAGCAGGCTTCTCGGTCATGGTGCCGGCGGCGATGGTCTTGTTGACCAGGGCGACGTTTTCACTGTCGGAAGCATCCAGCAGCATGGACTCTTCCGCACCACACACCGGGGACTCCATGGTAGATAGCAACCGCAACTCGGCTGAAGTATGCAGCAACAACTCCCGCGAGACCAAGCAAAGACCACCAGAGCCATGACGACGGAGGAAGGCGCGAGGCAGTCGCGACCAGGCAGGCGATTTGAATCTCATCCAGGTACGTCATGATGGGAAGGCGCGAAGGTGTCACCGAACCTCCTGCGCCGGAGCCCGATCAGGCGTTCGTGTTTCATTGTTGGTGTTGGTGTGGTTGTTTGTTGAGTTCAGGCAAGTTGGTGAACTAGAAGATGCTTAGATAAAGAGAGAGCTTGCCCGACCCACACTTTCATCTTCCTCCACTTCTTACTCTTCCTCCCACCCGCGCAATGATCTGATCTGCCTGTCTCCTACTATGGGCATCCTCATGGACGACGACATCCACGCTCCCACTGTCGCCTCCGGACCCACGTCCGGGGGGCTGCCCCGCGCGACCTGTCGAAGCTGTCGATGGACGAACTGATGACGGAGAAGGACCGCATCGAAGCAGAATTGTCGGCGCTCAGCAGCGTTCTCGGTTCGGTATGAGTGAGGATTCACAGATGTCGCCGCTTGCTTGCTAATAAGCTGCTAGCATGGAGTCAACATGAACTCCTCTCTGACGACCTTTGATGGATATCCCCGCGATGACATCGACATCGCTCAAGGTGGGCTGCCATCATTCCCTCCACATCGCTACAGGTCGCTGAGACGTTTTATACAGTGCGAACGACGCGTGTGCGTATCATCCACCTACGTAATGACCACAAGGAGGTCATGACCTATCTCGAAAAGGGCCTCCATGCCCACTTCGCCAGTCTGCAGAATGCGCAGACCACCACACCCACTCCAAATGGCACCAGTGTGCCGGCTACAATACAAGCCCCGTCGGGTACTAGCGTGGCGGATGCGGGGGCACCGTTTGCCAAGGTCAACAGCGTGGTTTCCGGTAGTCCGGCAGACCAAGCAGGGCTCAAAGCGGGCGATACCATTCGCAGCTTTGGGAATGTTCATTGGATGAACCACGAGCGCCTGTCCAAGGTCGCAGAGGTGGTGCAACAGAGCGAAGGGGTAGGCACACATACTCTCTCTGATCGGAAGCCAGTGTTAACCGTCTGTGCAGCGTCCGTTGTCCGTCAAGGTGGTTCGAAAGGACGAGAGCGGGTCTGGGACTACGATGGAGCTGGATCTCCGGCTCGTTCCCCGGCGAGATTGGGGTGGGCGTGGTCTGCTAGGTTGCCATCTAGTTCCGTTGTGAGGAGACATGGGCTGGGCTCGGCGCAAAATGGGTTTTCGTCTCTTTTAGTCATGAAGAATATGATGCTATGAGTTGGTGTCCAATGTAGAAGTAAACAAGTGTGCTTGTTTACCAGGCACACAGTCCACGTGACCCGCTGGGGCAAAAATTCCATCCGCGCATTATTCACTTCTTCTCTCCTTCTTTCGCCTCACCCCCAACCCCCCTTCCCCCAGAACCGCTTCGCTTCGATCATCCAGAATCGACGACGCGCATCCTCCTCTTCGCTCCAGTCCTCGTTTTAATCTCGAATTTATTGTCTCATCGCCCACCATGGCCGATGCGCAAGCCCCACCCACCTTCAAGCTCGTCTTGGTCGGTGACGGTGGTACTGGCAAGGTAAGCGGATTTGGCTCCTGAAGCATCTCTCGATCGTCTGAGAGCGAATGTCCCATCAGAACGGCCACCCTCCGCCTCGATAGTGGATGAACAGCTTGTTTTCCCCCTTGCCCCGCGATTGCCAACAATCAAAATAAATATCTGCCCAACCGGCCGACCTCGCCAAAATTCCATCGCTAACGCATCCAATCCCGACCAGACCACTTTCGTCAAGCGCCACCTGACTGGCGAGTTCGAGAAGAAGTACATTGCCACTCTCGGTGTGGAGGTGCACCCTCTCGGCTTCACCACCGTATGTTATCTGCCCCGCCAGCCCCCTCCGAGCGGGGGCGCTCGTGTGAACTGTCCCGACTAACCTGATGCGATAGAACCTGGGCCCGATTCAGTTCGACGTGTGGGATACCGCTGGTCAGGAGAAGTTCGGTGGCCTCCGCGATGGATACTACATCAACGGCCAGGCCGGTATCATCATGTTCGATGTCACCTCGCGTATCACCTACAAGAACGTGCCCAACTGGCACCGTGAGTTTTTTGGTCTCCTCTGATCAAAGTATCCGAACTAACCCTATCTAGGTGATCTCGTCCGTGTCTGCGAGCACATCCCCATCGTGCTGTGCGGTAACAAGGTCGATGTGAAGGAGCGCAAGGTCAAGGCCAAGACCATCACCTTCCACCGCAAGAAGAACCTCCAGTACTACGACATCTCTGCCAAGTCCAACTACAACTTCGAGAAGCCCTTCCTGTGGCTCGCTCGGAAGCTGGTTGGCAACCCCCAGCTGGTGCGTTTTCCTCCCCCTGTCCCGTTTAAAACCAAACACTAACGCTGTCTCCAGGAATTCGTCGCTGCCATTGCCCTCGCTCCCCCGGAGGTGCAGGTCGACCTCGAGCAGCTCGAGGCAGCTCGCAAGGAGATGGAGGCTGCAGCAGCGATGCCCCTGCCCGACGAGGATGACGCCGACCTGTAAATGGGCGGTACATCAGCCTACAAAGTTTACCAACTTGGAGGTTGGGGCTCCTCAGCTTTTCTTTCCTTCCAAAGGGAATCCATTCGCTCCGCGTCGACGTTTTTGATTTTTGCCTGCAAAAGCAAAGTCTTTGAGAAATCACGATACAATGATGGCGGGTGTGTGCTAGCGGTGGTGGTGGTTTGAAATAAAAGACTGATGGCGCTGCGCACGATTATGCATTTCTTTTTTCTTACACTTTTGTTTCCCCCAAACACAACACTTAGTAGCTTAGACTCTTGACCATCTCAATGCCCCCAATATTTTGCCCCCCCCTGAAACGAAGCAGACGGTATAAAAAAGCAGTTTGCAAACAGACTGCAGAACGCAGAAAAAAATTCTTCTTTCAACAAGACTAGACGTTGTCTCTAATTCTTCATCTATACGTAGTGCCTCGAAAAAAGGTTCAGATCAAAATACAACCGAGATCAATTTCTATGGTTGTCTTAACGCAAAATCATCTGGCAGAGCGTAGAGATAGAAATGGGAAAAGAAAGCGTTCTATTCGTATGGACAGTTGGACATTGGACTGGAGCACCGGGGGTATAACAAAAAACAAAAGCAAGGGGCTATTTTCATCGGTGCCATATGCAACCCAAAAAGCAAAGACCTGAAACCAAAGCGAAAGAAAGATAAACCGAAAAGCACAGCTGCAACGAGGCGGCATGCATGCAAATCCCGGTAATGAACCAGACATCCTCGAAAGGACTGTGCTTAGTCCCGAACGCCCTTTAGAAAATGAAAAAGTTAGCAAGGCCCAGGAGAGGAAAAAAGAAAAAGGATGCGTCGAACATACGAAGAGATATGCTAGTTCTCTGTGATCCAACCGAGCGACGTTCATAGTACCACCCTCGTCGAGGGCACCGTCAATCAAATCGCGCTTCTTATCCTGCAGCTCGATGATGCGATCCTCAACGGTATTGGTGACGAGCAAGCGATGGACGAAGACATCCTTCGTCTGACCGATCCGGTGTGCGCGGTCAACCGCCTGATCCTCAATATACGGGTTCCAAAATGGATCAAAAACGATGACATGGGATGCAGAGACGAGATTCAGGCCCGCATTGCCCGCTTTGAGCGAGACGAGCATGATCTTGCAAGCCGGATCCTGCGAGAAGACCGTGACGGACTCAAGGCGGTCCTTGGTAGCCATGCAGCCGTCGTAGCGGGCGTACCCCCAACCGCGGCGCTTGATAGGGACCTCTAGCAGATCCAGCAGGGAGGTAAACTGGCTGAAGATGATAGTCTTCTCGTCATTGCCGCGGTCTTCGTTGGCTTGCAGGATCTCCATGGCTTTTTCAATCTTCGAACTGGGCACGTACGTCTTCTCCAGACGGCGCAGGTACTTGTTCTTCTCCTTCTTGTTCTTCTGGGCTGCGGCGCGGAGCTCGGCCAGGGAGAGTTTCTTGGGGTTTGAATCTTCTTCGTCTTCGGTGTCAGGCTCCGATCCTTCCGATTCAGGCCCCTCTTGTTGTTTCTCTGGTTCTGGCTGGTCATCGACCTCGGAGGGGGGCAGTGAGTCCGGGTTGTGGACCTTTTGAAATGAATATCCGTCCGTAATCGTGCGAGGATCGACAGGCCCACGACAGTTCTGGCATTTGATCAGAGTCTCGATATCACCCGGGCTGTCCGTGCCAGGACCTGAGAATCGAGCAAAACATTCGGAACACAGGGAGTGGCCGCAGGGAATGTAGATCACTGCGTTTTCCACGCTGTCCATGCAGATAGGACAAGTGCCGTCTTCTTCGTCTGCGTTATTCTTGAGCCGGTCGACTACGGTTTGACTCAAGAGCTTAGCATTGGCGATAAGATCTATACCCGGCACGGCTGTGGGCAGGTCGAGACCGATACGGAACCCCTTCAGAAGGTGAGCGTGGCAGCAAGCCTGTCGGAGACGGAGGAGAAGAACCAGTACATGGCTGTAATTTTTGCCCATGGTGCCAGCATCCAGATACCGCTCGATCTGGCCCTGTGTGTTCTTCTCCAACTCTCTGTACATCGCATCTTCTTGGTCGCTAAATACGACGTGGGTCTTCTCCACCACTTTCGGTGGTAGCTGCAAAATAGACTCGCCGTCGATCTTCGTTTTCTTAGTACGGCGAAGGCAGATAGCTTTCACCAAGACACGCAGCATTGCCATGACCACCTCAGGTTGACTCCTAAACGACCTAGGGCTGGTAAATGTCTACAGAGAGTGGTCAATATCTTGTCTTTTCTTGTGGGCGTAAGGGTGTAACTCACGAATTTAAATTTGTCGGGATTGTTGTAGGGCCGAATTTTAAGAAACTTGATGAGAGCCTGCAGATCTTCCAGGCGGTTCATCATGGGTGTTCCCGTCAAACACCAGCGGTAGGTAGCATCCAAGCGGCAGCATGCCTTTGACGACTTTGAGCGAGGGTTCTTGATGTTCTGTGCCTCGTCGACGATAATACGGTGCCATTTGCTAGACGGGCCGAAGAGCGATGACTGCTCACGGAGCTGCCTCACGATGCTGGGGTCCTTGCCCTCTTCCGAGGCTTTTTCTGCCTGAAGTATCGTCTTAAAATTGGCCACAAGTGTGCCAAAAGTTGTAATCACAACGTCGTGATTCTTCAGCTCTCGCCATGGAACGTGTCGACTCAGGTTATGGAAAATGAAGACCGACAGCTGATCCTTCCCCGGTTTGACATGTCGCATGATCTCTGCCTTCCATTGCTCCAGCAACGCCTTTGGGGCAAGAATTAAAGTAGGCCGACGATCAGGATCGGTGAACGGACGTGAAGCCATAAGAGCAATGGCCTGAATGGTTTTCCCGAGGCCCATGTCATCTGCGAGAATGCCTCCCTTGTGGGGACTCTCTTCCTTGGCCTTCATCCATTTCAGACCAATCTTTTGGTGCTTCATGAGCGTGACCTGGAGCGACTGGGGCGTCTCCTCGTTGTCAGCTTTAGTCGCTTCGCGGATATCTTTGATACCAGTGAGAAGGTTTTTGATGTCAACTGGGAAGTTTCTCTCTTCATAGCGCTCGACTATATCGTCTGAATCTGCATCGTCCTCTCCATTAAAGAACTCATTGCTTGTCACATCTTGGGCAAAACCAAGACTTCTTTCTGCTGCGTTCGGGTCCACGCCCAGCCACGGAAGATTTCTGGGAGGCAACAGTGGTGGAGGCATCCCCATATACGGACCCCCTGGGTGAGACATTCCAGGAAACGCTCCCGGCATCCCAAAAGGCAGTCCCGTAGACGAAACCCCAAACCGAGAACGAAAATGGTCCCCGGAGATTTCCTCAAAATCGTCATCATTATCGTCTTCGTCGAGTATAGTTTCATAGTGACGAGGTGGTTCGATGAGAGGATAACCGGGATCCTTCTTGATCTTCGGCAAATGAGTTCTGTCAGGGATATTGTCAAAGGAGGGCAGAGACCGGTGGAACGGAGGAGGCGAAACGGAGCTACTCAGAGAAATATACTCGTTTTCCTGGGCCTGGAGCATCCGAGCGAGTTCAGCGTCCTGCTCCATTTGGAAATCTTCACGGATGAGTCTTGCCTGGTCCTCTTCCTCTTTCCGAAGATTGGCAAGGACGGTGGACGGCGAGATCCTCTCCAGCTGTGCGGTCATTTCCACAGAGTCGGGTTCCATCATCTCCTCGTACGCTTCCCTGTTTGCGGCCAATTTTTCCTCCAGTGTCTGTCTGGTTCTTGAGGGCTGCGGTCTCGATGGATTTGTAGGTGGGTTGATGACCGATCGATACTTTGACGGTCCATGTTGATGCGGGGAGCTGCCTGAATCCTGGCGAGATCTCTTGCGAGAGGAATCACGAGACGATGACACCTGGCTTGGGAGAAGGTTGCGATCCTGAATGGCAAAGGGTGACGGCGCAGATGAAGGCCAATACGAATCCGATACAGGGCCTGGCCCTGGCATCCTAGAAGTTGGAGTAGATGGAAATCGCGGAGTGTGCATGCTGGGCAACGAAGGAGCCGCAGGAGATGGTGCTCTGGGCCTGGAGGAAGACGTAGCCGCGGGTCGGGGGGAAGGCCTGTGTGTATACCCTTCCTGTGGCGGTCGGGGAGGCACCGCTGCGGCCCCGAGGGCTGGAGGAGGCGTGTCCCGGGGTAACTCAACGCTCTGGGCGGAGGCAGGGCCATCGGAATCACCACCAAGTAGGGCAGCGACCTGCGCTTCAAGATTCCTGATGGTTCTCAGGATCTCCTCCGACTCCTCCGACTCACCCGGTTCCCTGTCTTGCAGGTCCTCGTAGATGAACTTTTGTAGGTCGATATCCTCGCAGAGGTCCTTGATCTTGTCCTCAGCGGACATGGTTCCCACGGCAGAGGCCATCTTTGGAGACTGGCCTGCCAGACCAGGTAGGGACCGATGGTTTCAGTTCGGTCCGGAGTGTGGTTGATGAAGTGACGGTTTGAAAGAATGCTGGGCTGGGCAGATCAACCTGACGACTAGCCAGTGGGTATATGACAGAAAACCGTAGAGAGAGTGAGACGATCGCGGAGAATCTGATAGGTAGGTCAGCCTATGATAAGCAAACATGGGAAGCCACAGGGAGCGCGGGCAGTTGCAGAGGAAGGAAAAGGAAAACAAAGCATGAGAGGTGAAGAAATCATCGTTTCGATCGGATGCTGAGCCGCTGAGGGGATGCTCGAGGGAATACATACCGAGAGAGACGGAGACGTGAGGTGTCCAAAGAGCTTCGTACGCGATAACGCGAGATGGCGGAGCCGAATCGTTGGGCAAAGCAGAGAAAGAGTTAAGAGAAAGAGAAGGGAGACCAGGAAGGAAGGCAAAAGGACACCATGAATCCAGCCGTGGCCGGCCTGCTCCCTGCTCGTCACCCCGATCGATCAATCAATCTTTGAATGTTCCCAAGAAGACGCGGAGGTCGATGTCCTCCCGAGACCAGGAACGCCAAGGCCGCGGCTCTGGCCAGTCATCCACCACCCCGAGAACAGTTATCAGCACCTTGGCCTATCCGATCCACGTCGTTTCACGCCGGTGGTTCGTCTCTCCAGGTTGTTGCCATCGTCGCGACTTTTATCTACACGTGACGGGCTAGACAAACGGTGCAAACACGATAGGGCCGGCCCTATCTCCGGATTGGGAAGTATATGCTCTTCTGTTCGTTTGCCATTTGGACTCCATGGACTGAGGAGTGGTGTCGGGAACAGAATGATCATATTAGTGTTGGTACACAGAATGTCCCACGGTCAACTGGAACGCTGGTGATAGATCAAATGGTCCCAGATCCATGGTCGCAGTAATGATACATTCTCTACAATGGCTACGAACCTCACACTCACTCACTCCGGGAAAATAGAATCATAATCCGCGCGAGAGGATCTCGCCTGCTCTCTGGTTATCCGCCATGGCTGGGCCATCTGATTATCATGGCAGGAGGTGGCAGCCGCCGCCCATGGCATTTCGTTGGCGATGACGTCGAGCACGCATCGTCATCCGGCTCGGGGGCCACTCCTGGGTCCCAAACTAGGTCCCCGGAGGAAAAAAATTGGCGGTAGGGTTAGCGCCGCGAAGGATACCGGATTTGTACGGGGCCTTCAGAGGGAGGAATCCATAAGAGTGATCCATCATGGGGGAGCTCCGCATTGGGGGCTTGTGGAGTCGGTTATTCTGGGGGTTCACCAAGTCCCTTAGTTAGGGGTTGTTGGGGTTGAGAGCACCCAGTGCAGCGGGGAATCGAATTGGTGGAGGGCAGATCGTCCATCATGGCACAGAAAGTAATACTGCACGAAGTGTCCTCGGCTGGTGTCTTGCACAAGAAGAATTAATTTATGAAGAATGTTGAGTGAAGCAATGTTCGGGGCCTCGGCACGGCACCGGGGGTTCACATGCACCGATGGCATCATAAATAACTGCGTCGCGGTTCTCACTTCACCCTGACCCTAACCGATTATTCTATCCACCCTGACCATCCATCATGTCGCTCAAGAAAGGTATCCTAATCCATCGTCGATCTCTGTGAAATCATGCGCTGACGGACGGCTAGATTCCTTCCCCTCCTCCGCCGCCTTTGACGCGATCAACCAGACGCTCCAGGCCGACGCCGCCGAGCGCAAGGATGCCGTCGACAAGGCCAAGGCCATCGTCGCCTTCAACCTGAAGAACAGCAAGGGTGAGGAGCAGAGCTGGTACCTCGACCTGAAGGAGAAGGGCGAGGTTGGCGAGGGCGCGGCCCCGAAGGGCGGCAAGGCTGATGGTGAGTTTTCTCCGACAGGGTAGCAGCGCTGTGTCTTCTGCTCCCATCACTCGGCACAGACCGTTATTGACCGCCTGCAAACTAGTCACCCTCTCCCTCTCCGACGAAGACTTCCAGCAGCTCGTCACCGGCAAGGCCAACGCCCAGCGCCTGTTTATGGGCGGCAAGCTGAAGATCAAGGGCAACATCATGAAGGCGACAAAGATGGAGCCCATCCTCAAGAAGGCCCAGGGCAAGGCCAAGCTGTAAAGATTAGATACCCGTTTTCTCATCGCATCGCTGTATATGAATGAATTCTACCTGCAGAGGGGTTTGCTTGGTCTTTCTATTCTGAAACCCGCGTAAATGGAAAATAGATCGATTCTAGAGGGAGCTCGGCTACTCTACAAATCCCGGACATGGCCCTGGCGCGCCAGGCGGCCCTGGTCAAGCACGACGAAGTAATCCGCGTCCTTGACGGCTTCGATGCGGTGCGCGATCGTGATCACCGTCGACAGCTCCAGCTCCTCCCGGATAATCTGCTGGATCTCCAGAGACGTCTCATGGTCCACCGAGGCAGTCGCCTCGTCTAAGATAACGATGGGACTGCGTCGCAGCACGGCGCGCGTGAGAGCAATCAGCTGGCGCTGGCCCTGACTGAGGTTTCTCCCGCCGGCCTCGATGTGCGTGTCGAGATGCCAGCCGTGCCGACTACAGAGCCGCTCCAGGACCTCGGCGCACTGCGTGTCGGAGTACTCCTCCGTCGGGTCCAAGTTGAGACGGATACTGCCGGGGAACAGCACGGGGTCCTGTGCGACAAAGGTGACACGCGTGCGGAGGGCCTGCGTGCTCACATCGGCAATGTTGATGCGGTCGACGAGGATGCGGCCGGATTCGGGACGGACAGCACTGAGAAGCGACACAGCCAGCGTGGACTTGCCGCTTCCCGTGCGGCCGATGATGGCCGTCGTAGATCCGCCGGGGATGCGCAGGGAGACGTTGGTCAGCGCGGGATCAAGATGTGCGGCGTAACGGAGCGTGACGTCCTCGAAGATGATATCACTGCCGTAGGTCGGCCATGCGGCGGGCGGGTCGATCGTCCCGGGGGACTCTTCTTCGATGTGGAGGAGCTCGTCGATTCGCTCCACGGAGACAAAGTCCATTTGCAGCTGGCCATACTGCTTGCAGAGGACATGTGTGGACTCGACGAAGTTGTCGGCAGCGATGAGCACGAATGCCACCAAGCCGGGTGTCGTGTTGGTGTACAGCGCCAGGGCAGTGAGAACGAAGGTCGAGCACGCCGACAGGACTTCGAAGCGGTATGTGAGCCAGCTCTGGAGAGACCAGTAGAAGTGGTCCATGCCTTGGAATTTGTCAGCCACGGAGATGACGCGATTTTGAAAGCGTGCTTCGGCGCGAAAGGCTCGCACGGTGGTCAGGCCGTGGAGCAGCTCGCCAAAGTTGGACAGTAACGGGCTCAAGGATACCATCTCCAAGCGTCGCAGACTCTGCGATGTCGGCAGGAAGCGTAGGAAGACGTAGACAAAAGCGATGGTGAGCGCGATTGAGAAAACGAGGAAAATTGGGGTTGCAGTGGCGATCACCAAGAGGGACGAGATCCAGATAATGATCTGGAATGCAATCACCTGGAATTGCTGGCTGATGTTGCCGTCTACCACACCGATATCCGACGTCAAGCGGTTCATCAACCGACCCATTGGAGTGACATCGAAAAAGCGAAAGGTCGCATGGCTGACTCGAATCATTACCTGCCGGAACAGTGCCTTCCCGGCGCAGTAGACGATGACGAGCATGAGCAGCTGGGCGACGAGGAGCGTGGTGGCTTGGAAGGTAATGATGCCGAAAAATGTCCAGAGCCAGGGACGCACGTCGTCGTGCGGAGGTGGGAGCTGGTCCATAGGGTTATGAGGCACGAAGTAAACATCTGCGCTCGAACCAGACACCAAGAATGGCTCGTGGTCGGCCAAGAAACTGCCGAACATCACGACCGTCTGGTCATAGGCCTCGCCCCATCCCTTGAGAAACCACGACTGTCCAACAGCCATGACCCGGTATACGGCCAGAACCAAGACGAGGGCGAGCCACCACCGGTACTTGCCTGCCCGGATGTAGTTCCAATAAACTTGGGCCTTAACACCCCATTCTGCTCGATATTCCTCCTCGATGAACTTGTCTGGCACTGCAGCTGCCTCGTCTTCGAGCGTAGTCTCTTCTTCGGCCTCGCCTTCTGCGTCTCCATTATCCAATCCTCCGATAATTTTAGACACGTCCTCTTTGCCATGCACTATGGCAAGCCCATCGCGTATCTCAATAATCTGATCCGCAACATGGCGAACAAGTACAGTACGGTGTGTCACGAGTACGATGGTGCGGCCCTGCATCAGAGGCCCCGAAAGGCATTTGCGGACAATAAACTCGGCAGTGTTATGATCTAGAGCCGACAAGGGATCATCCAGCAGCAAGACGCGCGAAGCACTGTATACCGCTCGTGCAAGAGCTACACGCGCCTTCTGGCCTCCGGAAAGACCGATACCATTCTCGCCCACGAAGGACAGGTCGCCGTGCTTGAATTGTGCGAGGTCGGGAAGGAGGGCGCAAGCATCCAGCGTCCGCTTGTAGCGCTGGTCATCGTACGGAGCGGAGAAAATAATGTTGTCGCGGATGCTCATGCTCTGCAGCCAGGGAGTCTGCGCACAGTACCCAACCATTTCATTTGGAAGATGAGAGACGCCTTCGAGTTTGTCGAGCTCGCCGAGAAGACCCTGTAGGAAAGCGGTCTTGCCTGCTCCTACTTTTCCGCTCACGACCGTCAAGCCCTTGGGGATTGTCACGTCAATGCTGCGAAGTACGGGTGACGTTCTGCCTGGCCAGGCGAAAGAGCAGGACTCTAGCTTGATCGGTGGTTCGTCGGTCGTCGGTTCGAAGGGCGCAGGCTCCTTGTCTGGTTCTGACATAAAGTCTTCGATACGCCCAAGAGCAATGTAAGCGTTGATGAGGGATGTAATTAGGTTGGGGATATCCCGAAGCCGGCTTTCAAGCATCGTGAAAAGCTGCAGCGCAGGAAATATAATCTCAATCCGCAAATCATGGCCAGCCAGGAGTGCATAAGAGTACAAAGCGAGAACGGGGAATACGCCGCTGGCAAAAGCATTGATGAAACGGATCAGAATGTTCCACAGGCTTGTAATTATGCGCATGTTCAGCTCATGCTGTCGGGCTTCCATGACCTGACGAAGCCAGTGATCTTGCCACCCATACCAGCGGAGGTGCCGAATGGCTTCCACAAACTGTGAAGTGATCTGCAATCTAGCGTCGGTCGCTGCCCGTCTCACGCGTTCCCATCGAAGAAGAGCCCGAGTAATCACGGCGTTGACTGCCTGGGCCACTAGCACGGCCAAAATTCCCAGGAAGCAGGATGGTCCGAAAAGGGTCCAGACAAGAGCAGTGGCAATAACCAGACCCAAGGGCGAGTCAATGAGGGTGTCAACTTCCCAAAATCGCTGAGCGATTTCATAGACATCCCCTCGAAGAAGGTTGAAAATCTTGCCGAGGGATGCTGCTTCTTTGGCCTGTGCCTGGCTTGATTTGTTTTCTTTTGCGAAAAGACGCCTCCATAGATTCTGCTTCGGTTGGACCGGGGATTCCTCGGTTCCTTCGGTCGCATCGCCATTGATTAGACCATCTGTCTCATTGTCGATACACGCTTCATCATCGTCCTGGATCCGCTGGCCAAAAATATTCTTCCGGGAAAGCGCCTTTTCATAGACCATCATCATCATCTCGCCTCTGGACCGTTCGTAGGCTCGTCGGCCGTACCATATGGTCAGCACTCCAGACTGCGAAGCAATCAGACCCGCAGCCAGCCCGAACGCAGCATAGGTCAAAGGGACTCTCTTGGAACTTGTCGGATCTTGCATCGTCTGCAGGAGTTGGTGCAGAATCAATGGCGTGGAAAAGTCGCAACACATCCGTACGGTCGCGAGAACGGAAAGGATGAAGATATCGATGCCATTCGCCTTTAACAAGCGACCGAGGACCGAGCCTCGGATACGCCGAAATTTCTCGTGGAGTCGGCGGTGCTGGAAATCAAACCCGAGCAGCCAAACGTCTTGCTCGTGCAACTGTCTGACGCGTCCCGTGGCAATCAATGGGGCCATCCAAGATACAGTGAGGAACTGCCACAATCTCAAGTTGTCCTCTGGACTGCGGAAATCACTGGAGGGCTGTTGGCCCACGGCACTGATATCCCGCAAAGGGAGCGATGGTTGGCGGAAGGGCATTAACAGGATCACAAAGCTGGCGGCCGCTGCAGCGCCTGCCGCAATATAGCGAGCAATGAGCTTTGATTTTGAATCGGAGTGACTGGCCAGCGTGATTTCCACGGCGAAGGTGCAGACAAAGTACGCCAGCATTGAGATCGAACATGATCGTGGGCGTTTGACCGTAATCAGAAGCCATGCTTCCGCCTGTAGTTTCTGTCAACACTGGCGGGCACCCACAAGACCTCCGAGAACACATACCCATGCGATAGTAAGAATAGTCGACGAAATATCAATCTCAATTAATTGAAAAAACTCCGCCGCAAAGCCAATGGCCGAGAGAACGAAAAGAACGATGGCCCATCGCAGAGAGTGCTTGGCTCCTTCGAGCGGGAGTGAATGATGGAACTCATGCTGCTCCGAGATGAATGGAACCGTCCATTTCGGGCGCCACCTCCGCAAGAAACGGGCAAGAAGGTGGCTCAAGGCGATCAGCAAGACGACAATCGCCGGCACGGATGCCAGGTAGGGCAGTGCACAGGGCGACAGCCGTGCATTGTCGGGGTCCTGTATCTGTTAGTCGGGGGATCGTTGTGCAGGAGATGGGGAATCAAATACCCAGAATGGGCGACAACCACGCAGGTGGTCATCTTGCATCAATGGAAATTGATTCATACTTCATGGCGAGGTGAAAGATGCAGTTTGTTCCTGGGGAATTATTGGAGGGGGGTTACTAGCGGGAGCCTTTGGTCCGACATTCTTCCGACTGGTCCGTTTCGTGTTGGGATAAGCTGGAGCATAGGTGGACTACGATTGACAACTACACGAAGTCACCTTGAGATCGGAAGGGCCGGTCTTTGAAACAATGTGTTTGTTCAGAAAAAGCCGAAGATGGTATGAGAACGTCTCCGCTCGGATTTTTACAAACTTAAGTTCCGATCTCGGACAACGTACGGACGACGAACTAATTGTCCAACACAAGCCCTATCCATCACCATCCATCCTAAAAGATAGCAAACGCATTCGGCGGACTAGCCACACCTCCCACAACCTGCAATCTTTCATTAGTGGATATTTCGAAAAGCAAGACCCAGCTCAAACATACCTTGAGGGGCATACTCGACAAGAAGAACGTATACCGTCCAGTAGCCTTACAATGCTCCGACAGCTTCTCCAGATCAAACATCTCCCCAATGGGAGTCCCCCAACCGGCCAGAATCCATTCGTGCAGATTAAATTCCGGGTTGGCATGACTCCCCCGAATCGGCGACCGTTCAAAGCTCGGGGCATCTCCCGCAACGGCTGCGAACTGATGCTCCCACAACCACCGCACCATCTCCTCCGTTGCCTCAACACCACTGAAATCTGGTGACGGGCGTTTTGGGAGATCCTCGCGCTCCTTCGCACTGAGCTTATTGTACGCAGCTGTAAACCCGCTGCGCACGAAGAAGATATCGCCTTTGCGGAAATCCAGTTTATAGTCTGCGGCTGCCTGCTTCAGGTTCTCGAGCGTGATGGGAGTAGATTCCAGTGCTGACACGGGAATGCCCTTGGAGGTGGCCCACTCTGCGTAGTCGAGGAGGATTCCTCGGCCAGTGACGCCTCCGTTCTCTACCCAGGCTATTCCTTCTTGTCAGTTGTATCAGACCAAAAGCGGTTGAGCGAACATACAGTGAAGACCAATCGCATCCGACTTCTCAATATCCTCCGTTGTATTTCCATTATAGAAGAGACGCGACTTTTGATGCGCTGAACAAACCAAGACACTGTCAGTACATATATCTTTTCGAATTTCTGCGAAGAACGTCACCCACCATAATGCCTAAACCCATCCCACTGGGTCGAACCCTGACTATTAAAAGTCAAGATATCGTCATAAACGCAGTTCGGATTCCGCAGAACAAGCTCTTGCTTGAACGGCGAGCGATTGAAACTCGGGTACGAGGGCATGCTGAGCGGCCAGTCGAGCGAGATGCGCACCCCTGATCGGATTTCCTTGGCTGCTTCCACGACCCGCTCGGGGGTGAGCAGGTTCAGCGTGCCGAGCTGGTCGGTTGGCCCGAAGCGACCCCAGGCATTGCCGCGGGGGCCGTTGGGGTTGAGCGGGAGGGCGTCGAAGGCGACGGTGGGGGGGTCTTGGGTGATGGTCATGGTTGTTGAAGTGGTGAGCGAGTATAGATAGGGCCAGGTGAAAATTGGAGAAAGAAGAGAGAAGGAGAGACCACTCGTTATAATATCAATCCTCCTCGGCAAGCCCTCGGCACGGTCACCGATGCTCCGTGGGAGTCTCGCTACGTGGGTATCGTTGATCGAATTTAACCCCATCAATAACCCCCACATCTCCACATCCCCCGGAGTCATATCCGCCGGTCCTACGTTCCCGCCTTTACTTCTGGCCTATGTAGTAATAAAATCCGAAAAGGAATCCGTTCTTGTGTATATCATCCCATAGGGGAGAAATCCTCTCTCAATATGTACATAACGAATGAATGGCCGCACTGCTGATCTCTTTAAAGGGTAAACATAGCAATCGTCGCGGCGTAAGTATCCAGATTGTCGCTGACCGTCGCCAGCGAGGTGCCAGACTCGACAATCATGTTGGTTGTGCCAACGGTGCTGAGAGAGTACACCGTGAGAGCGCTGGTTGTGCCCTCGATGCTGAAGATTTCGCTCTGGCAGTTCTCGGGGGTGGGGAACGTAGAGCAAGTCGTGCTGTAGTTGTCGAAGAAACTATAGAGACCAGCACCGTAGATAATAACGTTTTCACTGTTGAGGATGCGCAGGCCCAAAGCATCGCAGTTACCAGTGCTAGGACAGCTGCTGCTGTAGTCTGGATCGTTGATGGCCGAGTTGGTAGGGTACGGGCTGTTGGCCGCGTTGGGGCTGGGTTGATAGTATCTAGGATTATGTTAGTTGAATATGCATTATCATAGCCAGGTCACATACGGTGTTTCGGTTTGAAGGAATCCTCCCACAACGGCGCTTGCGCCTGAAAGCTGGAACTGATACAGCGAGTGGTGCTCAACCGCGGTGCCGTACCTGTAGAAATCAATGTCAGCGAATCATCTAGTCATAAAAAGGGTTCGCAATACTCACATCCAGACGTTCTTGCCTTCAATGAGCAAGCCACGGCCAGTGAAAACAGAGATCTGGGTGCTGGCCGCATTGTCCAGGTCGTGGTCGGCGGTCCACAGCCACACGTTCTCCATGTAGACATTGCTGGCGGAGCTGGTGATGTGCATGGACATGTACGCCGCCTCGCAGGCCGCGGTCGGTTGTGCCGAAGTTGGGCACTGCGCAACCTGCAGATTCGAGCCGGCGAAGCCTCCAATGCGAGTATGGACATCCCACATACCAGACCCGGAGTCCGCATCCAGATTCCACTCGATCAACACGGCTCCAGGAGCAGAACCCTGCGTGCTCACGATCATGTCAGACCACTCGACATGTCCGGATTGCCCGGACGTGCCAACCTGGACCACGGGCACGGGGTCGGTGATGCTGGACCATGCACTACCACTGGCCATGATCACAGGATAGGACTCTCCAACAATGACAGAGCCCGGCGGGATCGTGATCGTGCTGGTGACTTTGTAAACACCCTGATCAAAGAAGAGAATCTGACCGGAGGATGCGGCAGAAGTCAGGGCGCTTTGAATGGCCGCGGTATCGTCCGTTGTGCCATCGCCTTTAGCACCGGCGTCGCGAATGCTGCTGATGGAAGATGTTGGTGATGCGGCGTACTGGGGCTTCGACTTAGTATAGTAGGCGGATCCTCCGCTAGCGAGCAGGGCGCTCGGGCGGGTTGGAGCAGTAAATGCGCCCTCGAAGTTGGTGGGTCCATTGGGGGTATATTTATGGCCCTGGCCCCAGGCACTGATGGTGGTAGAACCACCGTCCAGAACCGTGCCGCTCACTCCGCTGACCGCAACCGGGGTGTTGTCAAGGGTAATGTTCTCCAGGATCAGACTGCCGTTGCTCGATGTAGAGCTCTCCCAAGCAGTAGTGACAAAGGTCTGGCAGTCCTGGATGGTGCTGTCGAGGATATTGACGGAACCAACTTCCTGATTGCCAGCACCGCCGTTGGCGATCGAGACACCGGTGGTGCAGTTGGACAGAGTGAGACCCTGGTAGGTCCAGCCCCAGTCCCAGATCTGAGAAATGGCCGTCACTGCGTCGGAAATCTGAAGATTGCGCATGGTGAACTGCTGGTTACCAACGTTCATCGCGTAGAGACCTCCCGTGGTCGTGATGTCGGTCAAGAAACCGCCAGAGCCTAGGTAGCAGTCAGTATTTTCTCAAGCCTAAATCTACCGGTGTCTCTCACCGTTCTCGATGAAAATGCCCTGATGTTGGGTTCCTGACGCAGCACTCATGGCGATCTCTACATTCTGGATACTCGTAGCCTGTCCAACTGGCCAATGAATACCTGTCGCGGCCGAGGAGCCCGGAATATCGGTCAGGTCAATCTTCAAGTTCCGGATCTGTCGGTAGAACACATTCGTTGAAGTCCAGCCTTGGTTGCCCGACGACTGGTATTGATCACCATCGATCACACCCAGGCCTGTGAAGCCCGATGTGGCCTTAAGGGTGGGCATAGCATTCGGGTTTCCGATCAGCTGGGTGTAATAGTAGTCAATGATTGACGTGGAGACCAGATAGGTTCCCTCCGGGAAGTAAACAATCGCCGGCGTAGTAGTCGAGGTCTGTCCGCCGTTCGGACCAAAGCGACCACCGGAGCTGATGGCAGAGTTGATGGCAGCCGTGTCATCGGTGACACCGTCACCTGTTTTCGACCGTCAGATTCGTCCCGCTCGGGAAAAAGAAAAACATCGATGAGCACTCACCCTTGGCGCCGTAGTCCATGACATTGCGGAAGACAGTGTAAGTGGATGGGTCGGAGTTAAAGGCCGCGAGACCCTGGTGCTTAATATCCGCCAACCAGTAGGACGCGTCCGCCGCTGTCGACTGGCTCACTTGCGTCTGCTGCTTTGTGGGCTTCATTGCCGCGAGAGCATCCTTGCTTGGACCATTATAGTTGATATATTTGGAGAACTGGCGCACCACCTGGGCGGTGATGCGTTCCACTTCGGGGATTTGGAAGATCTGCGCATTGGCAGAGGCCAGCAGAGAGAGAGAGAGAGCCGCGGAAGTAATGCGCATCTTGACGGGCACTGACCGGGAATCAACAGATCAGTAGGCAGGAAGAGGCAATCACCATTGACCGAAGCCCAGGACAGGCTTCTTATAAGTAGCCGCGTGTCGTCTTTGTTCGGACTCTAGAACCAAACAGGAAAAGGAAAATACTATGCACGAACGCGCATGATGATCCCCCAAAGGGGGATCTGTTTATTGCGCTCCACTCCCATTCCAGGCTATCCCGGCAGCGCCAAAACACCCGACCGCGTTGAATGCCACGCTGACAGCCACTCAGGAAGTTGCAAGTGACTCCAGACGGAGATAAATGACCGTCGAGGGTGGTATCTGGAGATCAGAATCCTGTGGCTTGTGACGCCAGGCGGGAGAGCCCTCATGATCGCGCGTCCGTAAAGAAACCTAGTCGGTGCCGATCTTACCCCAGGAGGCGGTCCGCCTCCCTTGTCTAATTCCATGCCTCCACCAATAGAAGGTTGGATCCTGCGTGGCCGCTAAGAATTAGCCTGACGGATCATATCGAATCAGGCAAGGATGCGGACTAGTGCCGGAGGCATTGCAACTGCACGGAGGAAATGTAACTCAGGGGCAGTTGTTCGGCTTTGTGTCCCAGCTGTTCGCCAGTAACTACTGTACCAGAGACAGGCGTCAATACCGACATGAAGAAGTGAGAGTGGGACTGGTCCGATGGATTGCGAACAAGAAGTTGGGTTGGGCAGTCGGACAAGGTAACTGCCGAAGGCTTCATCGGCGCTACAGGAAATAAAATTTAAGGATGTGATTTAGTCCGTTTCGACGCACGACCTAGACTCTTCCTTCTCGGGGGTTTCTTTTCTCGTGTGCCTTGCATCCTGGATCACTATTAATGCGGGTGGTCTACTACTGTTGCAGAAACGAGCCAGGAACCCTGTCTAGAACCGGCCTCTGAAACGGCCGTTCTATAGGGTCTTTCCCCCGCGTTACTACGCCATCCTTCTGATCTGGGATCCTTTTCCAGATCTTGGTGAGTCAGCTTATTCTTCATCCTGTCTATCCGTGAATCAAACTGGCGTGGGCGGAGATCATCACCCCACGGGTTGGTGCTCTGCCGAGATTTAGGGCTGGAGAAATATATATCTTCCCACCACCACTTGATCCAGCCATTTACACAACAATAATAGCCGGCACTTGCAATGCTAGTCTCCAGAGGGGCGGTAAATAATTAATAGCGCATCATCATCATCATTATCCTTTTAAAGAAAAACTCCGTTCTTCATTCGGAATGCCACTAGATGTCCTGGTACATACTTCAACCTGCTTACGATGTAGCATCCAGATCACATAATCCCGAGAGCTCCAATCTTCGAACCACTAGCTGATTTCCAGGCCCCTTGGAGCCCCTCGAGACAGAAGCAATTCAAACCACATGTAAGTAGCCGTAGACTCTGAGGTGGCATAGAGGCTCAATCACCCCCATGCGGCCGCAATTTCACGCCCGACTAGGATTGCCAAGAGCGCATACACTATGCAGTCTAAGCTGCAGCCCGAGAACCTGTTCTGTGCTTATCCCATCTCGTCCTCTGCTGACGAAAAGGGCGTAGTCTTCTTCCGCCCATGGACCGACCTAGTGACGTCATCTACAAGTGCCTCAAGACCAGCCAAACTGTTGCTAGACCTCACACTGCCCGAGAATGCCAGAGTGAGCTCGAGATGGCTAAGTCCGTCAATAGCTCGTTAACTAATAATGTATCGCATCAGTCAGCGTAGAGCCCCAATGCCAAGCCCGATCCACGTGACCTCCCCCGTGATTCTTGCCTCACGGAAAGAAAAAAAACACATCGAGGGAGAACCCATTCCGCGTCAACCTCAGGGCAGAGAGTCATCGAATCCAGGACCTGCAGCAACAGAGAGTCTTCCACTTCGTCTGCTCTGCTTCCGGACTCGACGCCTGTTCCCGTCGTGACCTCCCTCAACCCCCGGAGTCAGCTCGTGCTTCGCGCCGGGTCGCGAACGTGTCACCGCTCTGCCATCATCCCAGCGCATCACGGCGAAATCCTCAGAGACAGATTGGCTTCTGATCTCTCCACAAGCGACGTGATATATATCGCTTAATAGCCATCCACTCGGCGACTTCGCGCGCGACCTCGGGGAGGTCCCCCCTCCAGCAGCACCTCGGAGCATTATCGCCCTGCGGGAGCATCGTCAGCGAACGCATTACGAGCATCGAGGGAACTCGCCGCCAACAACGGTCTTCGATATACATACAAACTCACGAAACCCCGGTGCACGATATCCGCGGGACTACTCGGACTCGCCGTCGATAATTGAGAGGGGCGTCCAAGCTGCTCGCCGTCCATCGACTTTTGAGCTTGTTAGGCCTTGGCCGGAAGAACTCGAAGAAACAGACGGTAGATGTCCAAACGAACAGCGCAAGGCCCTCAGGGGAGCAAAGAAGACGAAAATCAATTTCATATGTCGGGTACTCCAGATGAGAAGCCCCAACGGGCCACGGCGGCCCAGATGGCCAACCGCAAGTAAGTAAAGTGTACCTTTCTTTCCGCCCTTTTCTGTCTCTGCATGGTCCCTACTATGGGGTGGCAGTCGTTGTTTGTCGGAGCATTGAGGCATATAGAGCTGGCGGGGGCGTGGTCTATCCTTACCCTAACCTTCCTATTTGGGACGTGTCTTGTTGCCGTGCCCGCCTCTCTACTTCCTTCCTTCTCTCACAACGACAACCAACCCGATTCACTTCTCTCCCATTGATTCACTTCTCTCCCATTGATTCACTTCTCTCCCATTGATTCACTTCTCTCCCATTGATTCACTTCTCTCCCATTGTTCACGGCTTCTTCTTCTCTGCTTTCTCTTGGTTTCCACACCCTCTTTCCTGTCTTCCTACCCTTCATGTCCAAATACCTCCGCCGAGCTCTCCATTCCCCCACCAAGAAGGAGATAAAGCGACAGCGCTCCCTCTCTCCCGCCAAGGAAGAACCCGACTCCTCTCCCACCTCTAGAGAACCTGATCCCTCCCCCACCAAAATGAACAAGAAACGCAAGTTGTCGGACGCTGACCTTTTCGGGGCTTCCCCCGCGCATTACAGAATCAAAGATGTTCGCGGCAGAAAGCGTGCGATGACTCCATCCACTGCACCTGGCAGCCAGTCTTTCGGCAACGCCTTTTCTTCTGCCCCTGCGCCGACTTTTGGTGGCAATCCTTTCTCCTCCACCCCATCGCTGCAGCCGACTGGCTTTACCTTTGGCCAGAGCCAGAGCTTCCCCGGTGCCAACGGCAACGCGTCTCCCGGTCAGCCCCAGCAAGATGGCTCGGCACCATTCTCATTTGGAGGTGCCACTCAAGGCGGTTTTGGCTTCAACGCTCCTTCCTTCGGTCAACAGACCAACTCCTTTGCTGTGAAGAACCCTTATGTCAACGGCACATCCGGCGGCCAGCCAGCCGAGCCAGCCCAGCCAGCCCAGCCTACTGGGTTGTTCAGCTTCGGCGGGAACAGCCCCTTCAACGCCCCACCTGTCACTCAACCCTCGGCTCAGTCCTCTGGCATGTTTGGAGCGCCGCAGACCACGAGTGCTCCGACTTCTCTCAACATGTTTGGCAAACCACCTACCACAGTCACTGGTATTGATTCCATGCAAACCTCACCCGATGCCAAGCCCAAAGCTAGTGCTCCAGCTTCTGCACCCGGTTTCCAGAATCGAAATCTCTTCGGTGCCACGAGTACTCCCAGCTTGACACCTTCCGTTCCATCGGCTCCTGCTGCCAACCCATTCACGAGCCTTAATGTTGCTTCCACGACCGCAAAGCCAGCCGAGACGCCGCCACTCAAGAACCTCTTCGGTCCTGCCGCTGCCGCGCCCAAGGTCTCAGAGCCGTCTCAGCCTACGGCCAACAATGTTTTCGCACCGAAGACAACTACTGAACAAGCTCCATCCCAGCCTGCGCAGGCCAAGCCATTTGGTTCTTCTCTCTTCGGTTCTGCTCCCACGACCGCAAAGACTTCTGAGTCCCAGCAGTCCGCTCTGCCTTCTCCTTCCAATATCTTTGCTCCAAAGCCAGCCGCTGAGTCGGCTCCTGCTAAGCCCGCAGAGAGCAATCCATTTGGAAACATTTTCGCCGGCGCTCCCGGCGCATCCAAGGCTCCGGAGCCCTCCACTCAGCCTGCCCCTAGCAACATGTTCGCTGGCGCTACGGCATCCAAGGCCTCAGAAGCCTCCACTCAGCCTCCCCCAAGCAATATATTTGCTGGCGCTACGGCATCCAAGGCCTCAGAAGCCTCCACTCAGCCTGCCTCTAGCAATATGTTTGCTGGCGCAACGACATCCAAGGCCTCAGAAGCCTCCACTCAGCCTGCCTCTAGCAATATGTTTGCTGGCGCAACGACATCCAAAGCCTCAGAAGCCTCCACTCAGCCTGCACCTAGCAACATTTTCGCACCCAAGCCAGCTACGGGACAGAACCCCTTCGCCAACCTCATGGGAGGAGGAACCTCCGCACCTCAGGCCACGCAGCCGCCGGCCCAATCGGCCCCGAAAAACTTGTTTGCACCGAAGCCCGCTACAGCACAGGCAGCATCTCAGAACCAGCAGCCATTTGGCAACCTATTTGGTGCCAAACCTGCCGCTCCTACAGTCCCTGCAGCCAAAGAAACATCGGCGCCTGCCGTTCCAGCTGCTCCACCCGCTCCACCCGCTCCATCTTTCCAGCTGTCAAAGCCTCAGTTGCCTTCCAGCATGAACGAAGAACAAGCTGAAGATGCCGAGTTGCTCTTGCAACTGCGCACCCTGAACGAGTCGTTCAAACAGGGAGTCAGCAAACGCAATGCCACGGATGATTTTGATTCACTCATCATGTACTACTTGCAAGTCCGTGAGACCTTGGGTGTGCCTGTCTTCCCCAACATTTCCGGAGCGGAAGCTACCGCGACAAATGGCCCTGTTGCTAGTGCCCAGGATGATACCTCTACTGCCAACGTTTTCGCAAACTCCTTCTCCGCCCCGAAGTCAGATTCAAGCAAACCGCCCGCTCTTGCACCTGTACAGTCGGCGAGTACTCCGAGCCCTGCCGGTCCTGCGGTGGCTCCTCCGAAATTTGAGAACAACATGTTTGCCAAGGCTGCATCGAATGCGAGCACGTCCGCATCTACCGCCAATGCAGATCCATCGCAACCTTCAGGTGCTACAACACCTGCACCAGCGCTTGCAATCCCGAAATTCGGAAATGGTGCATCTGGCACGGATTTCATGGCGCAATTCAAGAAACAGGCAGAGAAGACTGCGGCCGAAGAAAAGGCCAAACGCAAGGCTGAAGATTTTGATTCTGACGAAGACGATGAGGAGGAGTGGGAACGCAAGGACGCCGAGAGACAGCGCGAGAAGCGCGAAAAGATTGAAGCGGCATCAAAGAAGAAGACGAAGTTTGTTCCCGGCAAAGGATTCATATTTGTCGACGACGTCGACGAACCGGCGGCTTCAACCGAAGCTGCCAAACAGTCTAGTGCTCCGAGTCCTGCCGCCACGCCATTGTTTGGCAAGCCTGATGAGGCAAGCAAGATTGGTAGCTCCAATGAAGCTAGCGTGATCAGCAACGCCAGCTCCCGCGCAGCGAGCCCGGCTACTTCGATTTTCGCATCTGCCAACCAGCCGCTTCCCAACTCGCAAAACATCTTCGGCAGCCTTTCTGGAACCCCACAGACCTCTGACAAGGATGACGGCGAGTCTTCCTCTGGCGATGACATCCACGAAGCCATACGCAAGACCCCCAAGCGGCGGCCCTCTGCCGAAGATGGAGAAGCGGAAGATGATCGCCCATTCAAGCGAACCACGAAGTCCTCTGATGGTGCCACCAGCAAGTCAAGCCTGGACACCTCTCTTCCACCCCTAGCGCTGCCGCAGGTCGCAGTCTTTTTGATCGAGTTCAGACTCCTGGTCGTTCTGCGACGAGCTCGCCTAACCCATTTGGTGTTTCGATGGGCGGAAATGCCACCACCAACAATACTGCCAGCTCCCTGTTTACCGGTGTCAACACTTCGGGTACCAGCACTCCACTTTTCGGCGCTTCCCAGACTGCCGATCAAACCTGGAAGCCAAACACCCCGATCAAGTTCGCTGCTGAATCGCTTCCTTCGACCGAGAATGTCACGTCCGCGGACGTCACGGGCGACGAGGAGGAAGGTGAGTCCGGTGCTATCTTCAATCTCACGAATGCCAAGGCTGGTGAGGAAGAAGAAGATGCTGTCTACGAATGCCGCGCTCGTGCTTTTAAGCGAGACGGTAGCTGGAAATCCCAGGGCACCGGAATCTGCCGTCTTCTCGTCCACCGAGAGACCCATGCTGCTCGTGTTGTGATCCGTGCCGACCCGGGCGGCAACATTATCCTCAACACTCACCTGAAGCGTGACTACGCCTATTCCAAGGCCGGCAGCAGCGTGCAATTGATGGTGCCGCACCACAACAAGCCGCCCGAGCACTGGGCCATCCGGGCGAAGCCCGACAACGTCAATGAGCTCTTCTCCAAGATCGAAGAGATCAAAAACTAATCACATTTACAATCACCATCATATCACCATGAAGCTTCGGCTTCAATGATTTTGCATGCAATCTGTCGGTCTATTTCGGTTTGTCAAACCATCAAAATTCTCTCATCAGTGCGGCGCCCCTGGTGCCCCCCAGGAGCTTCGCACGTTACATTTATTGTTGGAAGTCATTGTTTGGAGTCAGGGGGGCATGTATTTGTACGAGCATACTGGCATTGCGTTTGCTTGCTTTTTCATTTCCTGTACTTCGAGAGGCCCTCGAGTCCAGCGGACCCGGATTTCTGTCCTGGGTCTGCTTGGGCTCGATGGGCTCCGCGAAGATGTTTTTCTTTTGTCGTTGCTTTCTGTCATTCCCATTTTCTGTCTGCATTCTCTTGGCCGTAACCGGGCTCGTCGCCCTGAGCCAGCCAAGTGAATGCACCGTTGTACTTTAGCTAGGGAATGGCAGTTCCGTTCAACGGATTTTACTGGAACTACAAGCACCCAAGCCCCCTACAGTAAATAATCCCCAAGAAGATAAGATTAGTGAGAAAAAAAGGTATTTTTATTTTGAAAGAAGTCCCCGACCAGACAAAAAAACCCCAACGTAATCATAGATGCGATGCTTCAAGACAGGACAGGACATGACATGAAGAGATTTACGCATCGTCAACGGTGGCAGTGTGCAGACCCTTGGGGTTCTTGACGTTGACAGCCTGGACGTGCGAGTACAGACGCTCCACGGCGCCCTCCTCGTCGTTACGCTTGCGGGAGATGCGCACGCGCAGACGGAAGGGAACACCCTTGATGCCGGCCTCCCAGACCTTCTTGTTCAGCTGGGGGTCGAGGCGGACGTCCTTGGTGCCCTACACAACCAGAAAAAATAAAATTAGGAAAAGACTGTAGGAGGGGAAAAGAACGAGAGTGATCTGTCTTACCATGGCCTGCTCGGCAAAGGCGCGGATCTCCTTGATGGCGCGGGGAGCGCGCTTCTTGAAGCTGACGCCGTGGCACTATATTCCCGCGAAGAAGGCGTAATTAGTCTTCCGTCCGAATGCCATTGAGTGGTGATTGTTCTGCTCGTGATGGGTGTGTGTCGTGGCCGTAGAGGTGGACTTCATCAAACTAATTTCTTCTTTGGGGGTTCCGGGTTTGTGTGTTTGTGTGCGTGGGTGTGTGGTTGCGTAGGTTCAGCAACCAGTCGACAATTCGGCGAGAGAAAATGCCAAAGACAAGACGAGTAGAGTCTCCGTGCGGGAAATCCCAACAGGATACAACAACAGGTCTTGCAAGCAAGTTCTGATCAGGGCAAGGTTCTCCATGACGGAATCATGAACAACCTTCCCACACACAAACTCCGGAATCTCCAGAAGTTGTTCTCTGTCCATTGGTTCCTCCAGATCACGACGAGTTCATCGCCGGCGCAGATGTTAGGGGACAGGAAAGGGGATCAACGTACCCGCTTGTGCAGGTTGATGGTGTACTCGCGCGACACCACGTCGGCGATGGCCGAGCGGGTCTTCTTGCCGGTCTTGACGTTGGACATCTCTGCTGGAAATTAGCAGGGTGTACAAAAAGAAAACGAGGCGGATATGAGGTGACTGACTGGAATGGGGGGTGTCGACGGTGGGCGAGAGGTGGTCGGTGTCGAAGCGGAAGTGCGATTTTTCGAAATTGAGAGTGTGGCTCGCTTAGTGTGGGGACGGGATCTGATTGGTGAGAATACACGTGACGCATTTGGTGCCTCAGGCAGATAACCGCCCAACTGGGCCCAGGTCAACTAACTAACTAATTAACTCACGAACTACAGACACCCTGGCTTCAGAGAATTAGATGGAACAAATCCCTTGGGCTGAAGGGGCTTTTGTTAAACCCCCACTCTAGGTTCATGCAATCACTGTATGTACAAGAGGGTCGTCATGATTCTAATTCTCCCCACTCACATCCGGATACAGATCAAACCGGCGCTGTGTATAGATCGGGATGCTCGACCGGATATTCTTGATCGTCTCGTTATCCAGATCCGCATATACAATGGTCTCCTTCTCGTTCGCCATGCTTAGGATATGGGCACCAGGATCGGCGACCAAGCTGTGCCCATAGGCATGGTAGTCCGCCTCCATGTCGCGCGCGGGACTGCACATGGCCACATAGGTCTGGTTATCGACCGCGCGTGCCCGACCGAGTAATTCCCAGTGCAGCGGACCTGTAGTGGTATTGAAAGCGCCCGGGTAGAGGAGCAGGAAAGCGCCCTTGCGCGCAGCGATCATGGCCGCCTCCGGGAAGCGGATATCGTAGCAGATGGCCAGCCCGACTTTGCCATATTCCGGAAGGTCGAGGATGGTCAGCTGGTTGCCTGGGGAGAGCACATCGCTCTCCTTGAAGGCGATCTTGCCGGGGATATCAATGTCGAAGAGGTGCGTCTTGCGGTGGGTGCCGATCAAGGCTCCCGACGGCGAGAAGACCAGCGAGGTGTTGTAGTAAGTCTTGGTGGTGGGTTCCAGTTCTGGGATACTGCCACCGACCAAGTATGCGTTGGCCTCGGCGGCGATCGCGGACAGGGCGTGGAAGGAGGGGGACTGTTCCTTCGTGGGCGGGGAGGGGAGCAGAGTCTCGGCGTATTTGGGGAAGTGTGCGGTGCCGTAGGGGGAGTTGAAGCACTCGGGCAGGACAATCAGACCTGCGCCTGCTTTGGCGGCCTCGAGAACCTTGCCACGGGCATGGGTGAGGTTGGCGGCCTTATCGGCGCCTGGAGATTGCGTTAGTTGGTTGTGAAAAGATGGGATGGCGCAGGGGTTCACGACATACCCGATGCCAACTGCACCAGGGCCAGTTTCAGGGGTTTCTTCAGGAAGGCAGCCATGGTGGTGACGTGGTGGAAGGAAAAGGAAGATGACAGGGTTAACTCCGCAACTCCGCAGGGACCCGCCACTATATAAGCCCCTCGCCGCTCTCAGTATGAAGATCAAACCCAGTACAATGGTCGGTCTTGATATCGTGCGCAAACATAACTCAGCCCTGAAGGACTTGGGGCCCAACCTGGTGGCCGTCTTCGGTACGACTGTGAACATCGATCCATCCCTTCTCTACATGCTGACTCCGGATTCTAGTCGGCGGCACCAGTGGCATCGGCGAAACCACAGCCCGGGCCTTTGTGAAACACACTCTCTCCCCGCGTGTCTATCTTATCGGACGCAATGAGAGCCAAGCATCCCAGATCATCGAGGAACTGCGCCAGCTGAACCGTGATAGCCAAGCCAGCTTCATCAAGTGCGACGTGTCGCGCCTGCACGACGTGGACGAAGCCTGCAAGACCATCCAATCCAAGGAGGACAAGGTCAATCTGTTGTTTATGAGCCCGGGCATTATGACGACCAAAGGCCGCGACGGTATGTCTGCTTTCTTGGAGGTAAATCCCCTCGCTAATCCATCCCTAGAAACCGACGAAGGCCTGGACAAGAAGCTGAGTCTTCACTACTATGCGCGCATGCGATTCCTGGTCAATTTGTTGCCGCAGTTGACCAACGCGGGCACCTCGAATCAACTCTCTCGCACGATCTCCGTGCTAAGTGCCGGCCACGAGGCAAAACTGCGGTTGGATGACTTGACGCTGAAGCACAACTACTCGCTTGGCAACTGCGCCAACCACGCCACCACCATGAACTCCCTAGCCATGGAGGAGCTGGCGGCGTCGCACCCAGCCACGTCTTTCATCCATGCATACCCCGGTGGAGTGAACACGGGCCTGCTTAATAACATGCTAGGCCGGTTCGGCTCGAATGCTCTTGCTTTCCTGTTGAGGCCGTGGTTGGTTCCCCTGGATCAGAGCGGCGAGAGACATCTCTACGCGGCTACCAGCTCGACCTATCCCTCGCGAGATCGCAAGGCTGATGATGCCGTGAGTGGGTCTGACGGGACTAAAGGTTCGGGGGCGTATCTGCTCTCATGGGATGGCTCCGTGACTGGGAACCAGAAGATCTTGAATGGGTATCGCAGTGATGGGACCCGGAAGACAGTGTGGGAGCATACGCTCGGGGTATTTGAGGATGTTTGTGGAAGGAAGGAGTAAATCGTCATAGCATCCATCAGAAATAATCGTAATCATAATCCATTTTGACCTTCATTTCAGCTGTATAGATCGGGCTATACTTGGCCGGTCACGTGGTTCGCCTCCCTCATTCGCTGGAACCCAAAGTTTGGTTTTTTCGCAGGAGGCGAATTCCCCGTCGGTAATAAATAATAGTCGAAACGAAGGAAAACCAGGAACAGACAGAGCGGAGTTGGGCCTCTCGATCTTCATGCAAAATCTTGCACAGACACCAGCATAGAATCCTCCTTCCTGCCTCATTTGCCCCCAGCCGCCCGCGCTGATCTGGCCCCCTCCCCATTCACCACCACCATGTTCGAGGACTTCTCCTTTACGTCGCCGTCGTCGCGCCCGCCACGACTCACAGTGGACGCCGATGACCGGATCATGCTAGACTGCGACAGCACGCTGGTCTCGCCGCTCTCCTCGCGATGTCCATCGCCGCAGTCTCATCGGTTTCGAACAGGGTCTCGCTCTCGCAACTCCTACATCCGTTCTCCGCCTGCCCCGACCTCTGTGCCATTTCCTTATGAGCCAAAGAGATTGTCTATCTCGACCTTGACCCAGAAACTGCATGAACATAGCCTTCACCCTGCACAACACTCCCATGACTCCCCCCCTGGCTCTGCAGCACTGCCGGGGTCAAGGTTCGCAGGGTACGTCCTCACGCCGCCAGATACGGACCACGACGAAGAAGGGCTCGGGATGAGTGATCACCTGTCTTCGCCTCTATCGTCCAGCGTGAGTCCCACATCTATGCCCCAGGACTCTCGGGATCAAGGCAGGAGAGCAGCAGACCGGTCACCAAGTGGTGGTGGCACCGGATTACCCGATCAACTGAACGTGCGGATTCAGCGGCAGCGCATCGCTCGGCTACAATGCAGTTCCGCGGAAATGGACGCCATTCGCCGAACAGTGCTAGCCGACGAAGACGACGACAACTGCCCCGGTGGAGACGAAGGTTACCATCCCAGCTCCCTGCCCCCGCGGTCCCCGACACGTCGACGAACGACCACTTCAGTGCGCAGCAGATTCGGCCCAGAGTCTCCCGTCTCTGCTTCGGGACCAGGGACTGCGACTTCCCATGCTCGGCGGAAGAGCAGTTCTGCTGGGGTCTTGCAGCCTCAGGCGAACCGGGTTGAGAAAAGTCAGAGTGCGGGTCCGTCTAAGCGCAGCGAGCATGGTCTGAGACGGAAGAGTCTGGTTAGTGCTGCGCTGGCGAATTTGGCGGAGTGAGTTGAGGGATGATCGGGAATTCATTTTGAATATTCATTGTATATATCTTCCGATTGATACCCGACTTTATTATAACATTGAAATATAGATTGTATATTTAGTCTCTTCCGTTCATGTCCGGTTGGAAATAGACTAGACGGCTCACGATGTGCCTCAAGAGTAACAGAGAGAGCGCATCGAAGGCAAGTAGTTCCGAACCTTCCAATCACAAATTATGCGTGGCCAATTTACTATTCTATGATTGATCAATTATTCTCAAGTCATTGGGTACGTCGAAGGGGAAGGGAGTTCCGCCCCACAAGTAGACGACATGTCATTTGATGCGTGAGAGGTAGTTATAAGGTGGTTTCTCCCTCGTCACGATGCGAAGACTACGTGAGAAATACGACGCACTTTATACCCTATAATGGACGTGGTGATTATTGGCTCCGGTATTATCGGCCTTCTATCGGCTCTCACTCTTACCGAAGCTGGGTACGCAGTGACTATTATTGCACGCGACTTACCGGGAGACGAGACCCAGGACTGGGCGAGCCCTTGGTACGTTGTGTCTCCCAGCCACTAGTTGCAGGACAATAAATCGGAAGCTAACTTGTGACTCGACAGGGCAGGGGCGGCCATACTCCCTCACCCAGATGCGAAAGGGCATTCCCTCCAGGTGGACACCTTCAAGTATTACTGGGCTCTGGCACACCGAGATCCTACTAGTGGGGTCCAAGTAATAATAATCCCAAATATCTCTCATTCATCTCGCTGACTATAGACCCAATTAACTAGGTGGTCAAAGCAACCGAGTTTTACGATGATCGAGCGGACGATTCGAGTATTTGGTACAAGTATCTTGTGCCGCACTATCGCCGAATCCCTACAGGCGAACTTCCGGGAGGTGCAACCGTAGGGTTCACTTTTCATACCATGACACTCAATCCCGCAGTATTCCTTCCCTGGATCAAGAAAGAGTTGGAGGCTCGTGGGGTACGGTTTATTCGCAAAGAACTCAAATCCATTGAAGAAGCCAAGAAGATTACGGGATGCGGCATCGTTGTTCATGCATCCGGTCTCGGTGCTTTTCATCTTGCAGGCGACAACGATGTGGTAGCTATTCGCGGACAAACAATGTTCGTGGAAACCGACTTCGATGAGCTCATGATGCTTCAAGGATCGCAATACACTTATGTTATTCCGCGAATGTATACGGGAGGTGCGATCTTGGGTGGGGTGAGTCAGGAAGGGAATTTAGCGCGCAATGTAGACGAGGATTTGCGACCTGATATTCTTGAAAGAACGAAGAAACTTTCCCCGGGGAGTTTTGATTCTGTGGACTTGAAGACAGACAATATCCAAAACATTGTCGCTTTTCGACCCGGGAGAAAGGGGGGATATCGCCTTGAAGGAGAGGGGAAGGTGGTGCACGCATATGGGTTCGGCAGCCTTGGATATGTGTACAGCTATGGGGTGGCCTTGAAAGTTCGGGATTTGGTGAAATCGTTGGCCCAAGGCAAAAATATGCATAGAAGTCATCTTTAAAGACAGAATTGAGGGACTAAAAACCCAATTGAAAAGGTACGGCTTTTGAATGCCAAGATTCCAATACTACGACACACTGTCTAACCTCAAATATCGACATGCGCAAAGTCCTTGGCTGACCTTGATCTACCAAAATACAGGACTCGCGCATTTTGATGGCATACGAAGGATCAAAATGTATATCATAGACGGACTTATCAATTCAGTGCTTTCAATCATCCAGGAATTAAACTTCAGCTCCTACTCGTACAGCACTCTCCAAAATTGGTACCATCTTACTGCCGACCTTTGCTCAGGCGTCTCGCTAGCGAGGATCTCTGGTAATCCTGAGACCAAGTCCACTTCCTCCTCATGACGAACCCAGGGCTCGGATCTGACAAAGAGACGATGTCCCAAGTAAAGAGCCAAGAAGATGGGAATACCAATGTAGGCAGTTAAGAAGTTGGAAATATTCCACTGGCCGCTTAGGAAGCTAGCGTAGCCGTTAAGAAGTAGAAGCAAAGTAAAACATACTCCACAAATGTATGACACATACGGCTGAAACCGCGATCGAAATGGAAAGTCAGACACTTCTTGCACAGCAGTCGCCTTGCGGAAACGGAGGTAGACGATGCACACACAAATCCAACTCTGAAATCCGCCAGTATTGATGAGATTCACGAACCAGTTGAAGACTATCGCTCCCGTGTTGGAAATGTTGAGATATGCAAGGCCTGACAGGGCCGAACAAACAGCGACTGCATTATATGGAACCCCGGATTTCGTGCACTTTGTGAAAAGCCGAGGCGCGTTTTCTGCCAAGGCCAACGAATATAGGGAACGGCTTGCCAGATACAGGAATGAATTTCCCGACGAGAGGGCAGAAATCAGAATAATTGCGTTTATAATGGAATCAAGAGCTTTGATGCCGGCGATTCGAGCAGCGATTGCCCAGGGAGAAGCGCCAGCACCAGATCCACCCCCTAACAGCTGGGGGTTGTTGCTTGGGATAATCATGCTGATAGCAATAGCACCGAGCACGTAAAAGATAACAAGACGATAAAAGTAGCGGATCCCCGCTTTCGGGAGGTTCTGGCGAGGATTCTGCATCTCTCCGCCGGTCACGACCAGCAATTCGGGGGCGAATGCGAAAGCAAACATCGAGAAGCAGGTAGTAGATATAAATGCGCAGAGTCTACCGGAATCTCCAGTCGTGATATACTCATTCACAGGACTTGGATGTGTCCAATAATGGAATCCCAGCCGTTCATGCTTTGGTCCGCCGCCCAAAATAAGTACCACCGCCATAATAAGCAAGCCGATGATACCCATTACCTTGACAGATGCAAACCAGAACTCGGTTTCACCGTAAACTTTGACCGGAAAGCAATTGAGGGCGACCATTAGGACCAGAAAGATAGAAATCCAGATCGCAACATGCACCCCAGGGTGCCAATACTGGACGATGAGAGTAGCTGCGGTGATCTCCGCAGGTACTTCGATAACAAAAACATAACAATAAAGCCAGCCTAGGGCAAATCCTAAGCTACTGGAGTGGAAGCGGGACGCGTAATAGGCCATCGAACATCCCGGAACCGGTAGGTAAGATGACATTTCGGTCGTTGCTGTGACGATACCGAACACCAACAGCGTGAGGAAGATATAGGCCGCGACTAAGAAGATTGGACCACCCATGTGCAGAGATTGACCCGATCCTACAAAGAGGGCTGTGCCAATTGTTCCGCCAAGGGCTATCATCTGAGCATGTCGGGATTTGAGGCCTCTCTGAGTGGTATCCCTTCGAAACGGGACGATATCGCCCTTTTCCTCTGTAAGGGCATTTTCTGCTTCCGAGGGATCCTTCATTTTCTCGTCCATTGCTGAAGGCCACCGAAGGAAAAGACAAGAAAAGGTATCCGGAAAGAGTCGTGGAACAGCTGGAAGAATTGTGACATGTAATAGGTGTTGTTTGAGGTGCTTCAACTGTTCCTATATGATTCTACTTATAATATCCCCAGGCCAACCAAGTAATAGGGTTTTGTCGCGGGGAATAGTTGGCTAGTGGGCCACTAAGCAAGGCTAGAGCGTTTGCTATTGGTCTGTCCGGGAATGTCCAGGAGGCTATCCGGGACGACTTGCATGGCTCGCGGAACAAGCTTCCTGATAAGTTAGCGGATCTATACTTGATAAGCATCTCCCTCTCTTGTGGATAGCGACCTGCCTCATAGGGAAAAGACAAACCTTTCTCTCTCTTTCTGAAACTTGACTACTGGCTTTATTAAACGATTCCTACCAGCAAACATGAAGAGGAAACATCTTGATATCGAGGCTTTGAAGTCAACAAAATAAAGGCCAAGTTTTTTGTTCCTTCAGAATATCCATCCAGGTCGGGAAGGGCTCACGACGATTGGCCACCAAATGCTCGTCCTGTCTTTTCCATAAAGCAGTCATGGTATCTTCCGCAATCTTGACAGGGGCAAGACCGCATCTTTCCTGTGATCGTTTCACTAGCTTTAATATAGCACACCGTCTTTCATTTGTCATGGCCTCGCAACCAGCTAGGAAAATTGGCCATAGTGTCCCAGGACCAGTGTGTTCCACCTCTGGTAACATAGCATGCAAGGACGTTAGAGCAGTAATAATACCGTCAACATGGCCTTGTAAAATTCCTGGGTGCACTCTTCGAACTCGCCTGTAGAAGAGAATCACCAGTGCAGAGTTAAAAGCTCGCAGAACATGGGAGTAAGGCGATAACGGTGCTTCTGATGGATCAAGATCATTGTTCCGAATACCGTAAGAGTGGATCACATTTTCGAGGCGATTACTCCGTTTTTGCAAAAAATTCCAGATCTTGGAGTCTATCTGCATTTCGGTGCCTTGTGCGGCGTTCATTTTTTCTAAAACGTTGGCCAACCGGATAGTTTGGGAGACTAAGCTTAGCCAAGTCTCCGAGAGGCCATAGGCTTGTTTTGAAAGAGTGTGCTCGGATTTTCTCGAGTCATGGAGGTGAATATCGGGGATATCCCTGTTCTGGTCCTTTGGCTCGTCGATGTTAAGGTCGTCATCCGAATGCTCTAGGTCGAGAAAATCGTCTAGACGGACATTATGCCCCGTCGTCGATGAACGACCATCAAGTCTCCTGGGTGGTCCACAGGTCCGAATTTGGTGACTTAGAGAATCGATGAATAAGTTTGAAGGGCCAAAGTCGTGGAGAATATAGGTGCTTTCACCCACGATGCGCAGCCACGAGTAGACATTTATTAGTAGGCGAGCCTTGTGCGATGTCTTGCTTTTGACTACTCCGCGCAGCCGCAGAAGTCGTTCAGCATCGATCATATAGCATCGCACGGCTTGGTGTTGACCGAGGAAGATCTTCATAGATTAATTTTCGTCGTCTCAGATGAGAAAAGAGCATGGGAATTGCTTACCGCTGATTCTATCATCGCACATATTGCCATGAGCTGGTCCTTATACTTGGCTTTAGCTGGACCTTCTGTCTCCTCACTTAGTGAGATGCGCATGTGATTCTGGGCCTCAAGATATGCTTGATTGGCAACTTGCTGCCAGTGGGTTATCGAGATTGAATCACCCGGCGTAACAGACAGGTACATAGCAGAGCATGAAATAAGACTGAAGAGATTAGCCTGTCGGGCATGGCTAACATCCTGCGACTCCATGACTGTTAAATCTGCAAGCGTTATTATTGCAGCGGGCAGATTCAATATGTTCCACGGTGCTTTCTTGCCAAGAGGAACGATAGTAAATTGAGATACAACGTGCTTTTGAAAAATCTTGAGCAGAAAGGAAGCATCATTGAGAATATCAATTGAGGCTACCGCGCTGTCCGAAGTAGTCTGTAGGATGTTTGTGCAATGTGTCTGTCGTTCCTCGTGACCCATGTTATGCGTTAAATCCAGATTTATTGCCAAAGATGTATTGTACATCTCGCTCTCGGAAACAAGCCAACGGGAAGAAGAGGGAAAATTTGGGCAGTTCATCGAGTCGAAAGAGAAATTGGACGTAATCCCGTACAAGTTATCATTGAGACCAAAGATGTCCGACCACTGTAATGAATCATCTGGGAATCCTAGCAACTCTTCGGAAGCGAAAGATGGATGAGCTGAATGTAGTCTATCACTGGAGGCTTCGGGATGAGATTGTTCGGTTGCCTTGTCTGCAGTATTGCTGGCGAATGAGCCCCGTGGTTCAACAAAGGCAGAAGTCAAATTCAGGACAGCAAACGGCCCAATCTTGATATCACCCTGTATAGGAAACGATGATGCTGATTTTGCTTCAATCTCTTCTAAAGAAGCATCAACGGATCCCGATAACAGGCCCCTGTTCAGGGAAGTGCCCATCGAAATCCTTGATTGTTCTAACGTGCGAATCAATACGTGTCCACACAGAACGTTTACCAGGAGTTAGAATAATGTACCGCTGTATAAATGGCGTCGTAGGCCATTTCTCTTCGTATGACTGCGCTTCTCATTTTGAGGTTCTTGCGAAGGAAGATGCCGTTTTTCCGGCATCCACCGCACCTCATCAGGAAATCCGTCACAAGTGAACCCCATTGAACGACATGTTTCACATGAAGGCCGTTTCTGATCGCACTTGACATGTCGACGTCGGCATGTCGTGCAAGCTCCTAGCCCATGCGTTCGACGAGATTTAGTTCGGCGAGTCATAGCCGGAGTAGACTAATTGGTGAGTTCAGGTAGTCCAGCATCAAAATCGGGGGAGATTCCGTCACTAGATAACAGAGTATTATATCTTAGCGAGATCGCGTAGTGTCGAGGCTAAAGATGAAGACGATCAGGTGATCGGAACCACCTGCCCGTTGTTGTGGGGGGACTGACACCTCGGCGGCCAGGCCACAATTTCTGTCATCGTCGAGTCTTCGCTGACGACAAATCACTTAAAAACGTGGTGCCAGCGTTGGGAATTGAACAATTGAACCAAATCCTACAAGGTGAAGGTGACGAAGCCTCGTCCTGCAAGTTACCTCGGGGTGCCTACCACTACACCACCGCTACTCGCCTTAGCTACAGTAGAAGTAGAAATATGTGCAGGCCAGAAGATACAACCGCTGTAAAACGAGTATTGGAAAGTATCACTATGCATTCTAGACACTGTGTCTTCAGCGGATGCAAGTTGACGAGACTCCTTTGCTCGCGTTATTACGGGCCACTATCTCCTTATCCTAATCCGTTCAAAATCAGTCCACGGAAGTTCATGCCTGAACTCATCCCATCCGCCCAACTTCCGGTACTCATTTTCTTCGTCGTCACCACCAGTCGGGTCAACCCACTCAAAAGGAAGTACCCCCTGCGCCGGCCACTCTGGCCGGTAAAATCTAGTCACATTGGAATCCAGTCCAATCCATGCCATGCGTGTGAAAGCATGGCCAGCACTCAGCATTTTTTGATGCGCGGAGCCTGTACGCACGCGAGTGGCGAGGAATCCGCGCAATCTTGGGCCAGGTACACCCTTCAGGTATCCCTCCTCACTCTGTAACTTTTTACCAAATTTGAAAATATCGGGCTTTACCAGGAGTACTGTTCCGATATCACTGGCAGATGTCTGATCAATACAGATGAAGTGCGGACACGTAGGGCCAAGTCCTTCGGACTTGTAAAACTCCCAGACGATATTCCAGATGTCTTCTTGCGTGGCGTCGTCTTTGCCGTCCCAGGGAACAAAACAGACGCCCTTAGGGACCACAGGCATATTCTCTGAGTCTGAGTCTACGTCTTCGTCGACGTCACTTTCCATGAGAACTTTTCGGATTTGTCGGTCCCTATCTTCTGGGACATCTTTAGTGAGATAGAAGACCGAGGCATACCCAGTGTCTTCCATTCCGGGACGTAGCTCCTTGTCATCATTTGCTGGTCGCCATGACGGCGGATTGTAATACCATGGCTGGTCCGGATCGCACACTCCCTCGATCTTTTCAATTTCAAGGCGCACAAAGTCTTCTTGCATGAATTTAAAGTGTTCTGCCCATTTTATTCTGGCGATAGAGCTTAAAGGTATCCGAATCATGTATGTTGCATATCTGATTTGAGAACACACTGCAGCAAATTGTGCTGAGCTTATGTGCTGGTCTTCAATAGGACTAAGGAGAACATTGAGAACTGGATCGCCAGGTCTCTGATCACCCTCGTGCTGTCGGAATTTCTCCCAAAGTTCCAACACCTCGCGGCGAGACCGAGCATGATGACGATCTTGTGATATGAGTTCGACTGACATCTCTTTTCGCCCATCATACTCTCTCTTAATAATCTTGTTCAGTTCTTCTTGTATGATCTTCTGGCTTCTTTGAAGCTCGTTTGTCGTTGTGGGAAAAAGGATAAAAAGGAGAAGATGCTCTCTACTCTGCTGGCGTTCCCACAAAGGCATCTTAGTAGGCAAAGCAGAATCCGATTGAGATATAACCTCGCCTACCAGCTCTGGTGGCAATTGGCGAGCTGTCAGAACTGATGCTACAGTATTGTAGTATTTCTCTCGCACTGTCGGCATAACAGTGCCGACGGTAAACATACACGCATCCGGATCATGAAGTCTCCTGCCACTTTGTATGCAGTTGGAAATCTCACATGTTTTCTCCTTTTGCAGGTATTCTGTGAAGAACTCCACAGTTTGAGGTTCAACAACCTCTTCTAGCAGCTTCGTCGAACACTTGGTTGAACGGTCGGAGAAGACATAAATTTCATCTTTTGGCTCAGTGCCAGGATGCGAATTCGGGCCTGACTCTGAAGGCGCGATCATAGATGTCTTTAGCCGGACAGTCATGGTAACCACCGAAATATGTTCCCTTTCCCCAGGACGACAGCAGCGCGTGAGTTGGCGTTTCGTGAGCTCATCCGCCACGATAAAACTAGTTCCTTTCTTAAACTCTAGGCCGGACCGAAAGGCGAGAATTGCCAGAGCATACAGATTGGCCTGGCTGTCCCGATGGGAGCTTTGCTTCGCAATGGACCTAAGCAGTGCCTGGGACGGAGTCCATGTTTTCAGTTCCACGCCACCAGAGCAAGATTCCTGGTAATAATGGATAAGTTTCAGCCTTTCCTCCTCGGTCAACTTCGCCAAAATGATCATCAGCAGCACTTTGTCGCTCGCCTTGAATATTGGCATTCGAGCGCCTGGTGCGAGTTGTATGGCTGTTGTGTGGTCGTTATCGGCCATTCTGTGCATGGGACTTGACAATCAGTAAGGAAGATAATTATCGCATCTCACTCCTCAGTGTTTGAGGGTTGGAGCCGCGAAGAAATAGTAATTGTGTTTTTGAGAAGTCCAGAAACCCTCTCTCCACTGCACTAATGACTGTACGTGGCCAATTTCAGTTGGTTATTGTCAACCGTGCACTTCGCCAAGGACTTTGCTCTCCACATACAGCCCCCGGCCGATATATGTAGAATATTGATGGAATCCTAAAGTATTCTGAGATATAATTATTGAGAGATCATGAATGAAAATGAAAAGAACCGATTCAGTGATCATGTATTCCATGAGTGTATCGATGCAAAAAACGAGTCCCTGACTCCAGATAGAAGTGAGGAAAAAGTAGTATACAAGAATAAGATAAAAGTGTATAGAACCAGCCCATATCCCAAGTCCGTCATCCCATCATCCCATCAGGCATATCCAAAAGCCATATCATATCATATCACATAAAAGAAGAAGAAGAAGAAGAAGAAGGGAAGAAAAGAAAAAAAAATCTAAGTTTAGTGACCCCCACGCCAGCTAAAAAACTTCCGAAAGCCCACCCGCTGCGAAAACGAAGCTTTCCGCTCACTGCCTCTGCGACTTCCCAACTGTCCAGACGAGGGATCGCGAGACCGGCGCTGCAGGTCGTCCAGCGCGCGCGCCGGGCCAGAGGCGCGGAGACCCATGTTCTCTGCCGTGGCAGCAGCTAAGACCTCGCGGATATGCGGATCCAGGAAGAGAGGGTCGTACGGATCGTAGAGGCTTGCGTAGCTAGATGATGGGAAAGGGTGGTATGTGTCCGAGTGAGCTGGTGTCGGGGGGACAGTGGAAGAAGGAGAAATAGCGGGAGAGAGTGCAGGCTGGGGCAGGTCGAAGAAGATACCGCGGTCTCGCTCGTTGACCTGGGCCCATTCGCCGTTGGCGTAGACGGGGGACCCAGGTTCGCCGATGTCACTGCCTCCGGAGTAGAGGGTTGGTTGGGAGCCAGGAGAACATGGCTCCCTTCTTTCGTCGTAACGTTCAGGGATGGAAGTCATGTGTGTATTATTGCTGTGTGGTGCGTCGCTGAGGAGGTCGTGGTTGATTTGGTCCTGTTCGTAGTAGTGTGCGTGGTTATCCTCATCAAGAGGCGGCGATGTCAAATCGGCCTGTTGTAAGTCGGTAGAATATTCAGACAGGGAACGAATCCGGTCATTCCCTGTTAGTGGCGACTTGGGCATGGGGTAGAGCCCCGGTAGAGAAGAATATAGAGACTGCGAGGAGTAATGCGATGGCAGCGAAGCGTCTGTGAACTGGGAGAGAGAGATGCGGTCCAGACCCTGCTCGAGAGAGAAAGTAGTGGACGAGATCCGAGAGTCTCGTCTGTTGTCGGAGAACATCGAGCAGCCATCAACATCCTCAATGAACGAGACGATGCGAGCCACATCCAGCGACTTGCGCGGGTTCAAGATCTCAAACGACGCCCCGCCGTGCGAGACGATCGCGGCTGCTTGGGTGGTGTGTGCCAGCATTTTGGGATCTTCCTGAGCCAGAGGAGAGTGATGAGCTGGGGTTTGGGCGGTTCTCTGTCGTTTCTCGCGATAAGTGTTCTGGGGGGACAAGAGTCAGCATTTGTCTTTTTGAGACATGTTGTTTCAGACAACTCACCACCCGCTTGCGGTTATTTGGTTTGGGACGCGCAGAATTGTCCGAGACAAGAGTCACCCGTGGAGCTAGTCCAGAGTCAGTAGGGGCCAGGTACTTTGTTTAGGAGGGCAACATACCAGGGATACTATCAAAGACCTCAGAGTCCTGCTCACTGCGCTGAGAGACCACACTATGAGAATACGACGGCGACAGCGGAGGAGTACTGGACGTCGCAGACGACACAGACACCGGATAGGAAGAAAGAGAGGAGAACGCCGGAGTGGACTTGTTCCAATTCAAATTCAGGGCCCGGGGCTTGCGCTTGAGAGTCCTCCCTGAACCACGATCGGCAGGATCGCCGACGCGCTCATGCGACTGCGACAGCGACTTGCGGTATTCGTGAAGGGACAGTGCTCCCGTAAAACCCTTGATGGAGCGAGGGGCCTGCCCGTTGTGAAGGTCGTCCGGACTAGACGAGCCGTCCAGCAGCTCGCTGGCATAGCGCCAAAGACGCATCGAGTCGTCCAAGTCGTCCGCCATTTTTACTTGCTTTTTTTGCCTCTTGTAACGGTTTGCTTCAGTATGACATTAAACAGGCGGTATGGACCATCTCGTGGGGGAAAAGTGATGCGTCACAGGAAGAAACTCCAACAACGCTGCAAGGGACGCAGTAGTCAAATCGACCCATCGCAAAACCGCCAGGTCCCATAGTTTTATGTAGGAACAGACCGGGACAGTCGGGACCGGTACCTGGGCAAGTCTGGAAGGCCTGGAACAGGAACGATGGGTCTTCTTAAGGCGAACCGGTGGTTCGACCATGAAGAATGGCCATTATGCGCCGGGCGGGACCAGTGGACGACGTCACCTTGCCATTTCCGGATGATCAGAAAAAAGAATCTTCTTTTAGAACGAGGCTGGTTTCTTATGTGTCGCAGGCTAGTGAATTAGTGAGTGAGTGTGTGGGGGATGTAAGGAGGGATCCGTTTTCACAGACACACTAGTGCAGTAGATGACCTGCGTAGTTAACTTGCGCCTGTAGCCAATCACCCAGCAGAGCAGCGATGCCGTCCAGCCCTCCGGATCGTCACAGCCAGTCGGGGCGCCGATCGAGCCGATCGAGGCATCACTTGCGGCTGAGCCAGGGGGATCGATTGGCTGGCAGGCGGCGGTGGCAAGAATCTCTCATCAGCAAACTCTCCACTTTCCGAAGAAAAAATGTCGGCTGGACCTCGGCGTTCCTGGGGATGAATGAAACAGGACTGCGCGGTCCAGCCCGTCCGGGTGTATGAATGAATCATGAGATGATGGGTGACCCTTGGGTATGGCAACCAGAAGGCCCCAAAATCATGGTGTACACACCTGCAGCGCTGATCCCGTGGCTGCGGTCCGTGGCTGCAGGCGTGGCTTTGCAGCCCTATGCACTGGGGCACATGGACACCCGGTGGATGCCTCAGCCCCCGGGATTCCGGTGGCGAGATCGCTGGATTGGGATACCTGCGGTTTTCTAGAAGGGCCGTGGAAGGGAAAGCTAGCATAGATCGTCCAATTCAATTTACGCTCAAGTGCACTAGAAGTATTCACAAGCCAAAAAGAAACAAAATTAACTCCCGAGGCATGATTCGTGGTGTGCACATGCGACAGATCCAGAGCAAGTAGTCAGTCGTTGCGGTCGTGGTACATTTCATGCGTCGTAATCGTGAGTGTCAAGCGATGGCCAGAAACAGAAAAGAAAAAAAAAGGGTATCTCCTTTAAGCTACAATGCCCATAGTCAATCAATGTCGTTTATATTTCTGGAACAACAGGTTAGTCAATCTTTGACATAATGCAGGGGAAACGCCACTCACATCTTCCATTTTCCGCCGATTGCTCGGGTCCAATGTATTACCCGCGCCGAGCAGGGTTTGGCCCACGGCCTTGGAAACACCAATGGCCGGACGCAGGATAACCGTGGGCGCATGCTTCCACACGGCTTTGGCGGCGGCTCGGGCGCTGCCACTTTCCACAACCTCCCCCGGCACGGCGACGATGGCATCGCGCGCCAGAAGCAGGTCTCGCTCGAGACCTGTGAACGCGCCGCGGAGACCCTGGACCACCCCGATGGGCTGGTCGGCATACAAGGAAATCCTCTTGGTTTCGTCTTCGTCGACTTGGTCTTCCTCCGATGCCATCGCGGCATTTGGAGAGGCCAGGAGATCCTCCGCGCCCTGGAGGACAGTCTGCGTGCCGATGGCCAGTTTGGCGCCCAGCTTGATCAGCTCGTTGGACGTGGTCTTGGCGAAGGCGAGGGCGCCTTTCTGGATGCTTCGGACGATCCGGCCGTCCTTTTGATATTCGCGCATGGGCACGACAACCAGGTCTCGCACGCCCCCGCCCACATTCACCAATGACCGGATGGGTGCGAGGCCGGCAAGAACGCCGGGGAGCTGGTTGCGCTTGATATCCGGCATCCAAATGTCGTTGAGCGTGTGGCCCAGCCGGTCGAAGCCCGAGACCCCGTAGATGATCACATGGCGAAGCACCATGTCAGCACCATCCAGCACGAAGAAGTTCATGAATTCTGTAGTTCGACCGGACCGGAGCCCCGCGTAGTCGACCCGCTTGGGCTTGAAGTCAAGTTTCACCTGGACGGCGTTCACCTCCACTCGTTGCAGGAATGGGACGTCTCCGGGGACGCTGGCGGACTCGGCAGATTCGTCGCGGAACTCGAAGAACCGGCTCATGAAGTCCAGGGCATCTTGGTCGACATGTAGTCGCAGCGGAAGAATGGTCGCCTTGAGAACAATCTCTGAAGCCGCGAGCTCAGGAACAGGTTTGACAGTCAAAATCTCCAGATGAATCATACTCGTCCCGCTTTCCTTCTCGCCAACCTCATGCATGTACGTAGCGAATTTCTTCCACGTGGACGTGGGTACATGGTCGTAAATCTCCAGATCATGGACGCGCACATCCAACGAGCTCTGAGTCTCGTCGGAACCCGGCGGGAAAACAACCAGATCCGCACACACCCCGCGCAGTTCGAAGGTCATCTTGTGATGTTTGCTGCGATGCAGACGCAACTTTTTCCTATGCATAGACGATGATCGACCCTGGCGGCTTGCGGTGGCCGTCACCGTTGTCGAAGTAGCGTAGCTCCCTGTCTCGCTTGCGAGGTCGTCAATGTCGCGGTTGATCACGCGTTGTAGCTCGCGCGGGTCTTTGTTGGCTGGGATGCCGATGTAGATTGAGTTGAACAGGAAATCACCGATGACGGACTCTTCTTCGTCCTCCGCGCTGGGTGACATCCGCGTTGTTCGCGATCGTCGCTCTGTGGCCTTGGTCTCGACCTCTTTGACTGCTTTGGAGATGGTATCTCGGGTCTGTTGCCAGTCGTAGCCGTCGAAGAGATTCCAGATAACATGAACATCACGAACGCGTACTCGGAGAGGGCTGCGTTGAAGCTTCGAGTCGTTTGAAAGGCCGTAAGTGTTGTGAGTGGAATCCCATCGGTGGGCGGTTCCTCCAACTGCAGATTGCCTTGCGAAATGGTCATCCTGGAACTCCAGTTCGCCGATACTGGACGAGACCTGATATTGAGAATGAAAACTGTCAAGCAGGTCCTGGGTTTCAGATACCCCCGTAGCAGCGGCAGGGCCGCCACTACTCGAGCCTCGTTGTACAGGATAGAAATCACTGACGTACTCCAACTCGTCTTCGAGAATATCTGGCTGGAGCGGTTCGTCAAGCTCGGAAGGAAAGTTAGGGTCTGCGGTGAATGCATCACCCGAAAATGAAGCGAGCATGTCGTGAAGAGGAGTGACCTCCGTCCGATATTTGACGGTGGGGTTCGGGGGAATTGGAGGCTGAAGACCATTTATAATGCTGATAAGAGTCTGCGTTGAATCTGCGCAGGTCTCGAGAATCAAAAGATCATCTCGTAGCTCCACATCTATTGACTGCACCCCTTCTTCGGAAAGACACATCAGCTTCACGACAGCGGTCGCGGATGAAATCGAAGAGACGGGAACGTAGCCTTGGTCGATGTATGCCTGAACTTGATTACTTTGAGTGACGGCTGAACCACGACGATGTAGGTTATCGGCCGTGCCGACAATTCCCACGTCGTCAATTATCATAAGCGACGCTTTTCGGATGTCCAGTTTGGCCTCTGATGATTCTTGTCCATGCATCGAGCCTCCGAATTTGGCATTCGTCAACACAACAAGGCCCTTTGCGGGGGAATTGCGAGGATTGAGGCCCAGAACACAGTCTCTGAAGATGACAGCCAATTTTACAGGTTTTGTAGCAGAAGTTGGTGTATTCACCGTCACTTCTGCGTCCTGGGAAGGCTGTAACTCGGCAATATTGGCAATAGAATCCACCATGCCACTGGCCAAGTCACCACTGGTCATGTTGCCACCCAGTCCAAAGAAAGCCATGACAGATGGTATGGTATACTCAACACGCAGGTGATGCAACTTGACTTTGAACGTGGGATCCATTTCATCAGGAATAAAACGGGCCATCAGAATCGGTGGATGCGGGTGAATCTGGGTGTGATCTTTGCTCGGCAACAGCGTCTCGCCTAGCAGCTGCTCATCTTCATTGCGGAAGACAGTCATTGTTCCGATCTGGAGGGCAACCAACGAAGGCATGGTTATATAGGCAACCTCGGGGTTGGCAAGGTGAACATTAATATCTCCAACTTCGCCTCCCACGTGAATCTGGCCGTCAAAGTCTCTCACCAGTGCCAGAATGAGAATACCCGGACGATCGTCCTCAGGTAGGTACTTCGTGACGTTGGATAACCGGCTCAGTTCAACACCAAGTGATGAAAGAGGGTGCAAGCCTGCAGTGTTTGAAACAACAACCTTCACTCCGGCCACTGTGATTCTCAGAACAGAGCCCTGCCGTCGCTGTCGAAGTAGTGTATCCAGCATGATATCATCGTCATCATCGTACTTGTCTTTGGACGGGGTGATCAGCGTCAGAAGACGATCGAGGTCGACTTCCTTCGGCGCAAACAGGAATTCAACTCTGATATTGCTCAGAGTGGCTTTGGCAGGAGCATCATGAAGATCATCATCAAGTCGAAGCGGCCCACTCAATTTCGCTTTGTCGATCTGCACACCAATGCCCTCAAACCGGCTGACAATCTTGACGGCAGTTGTAGTCAGGTTGAGATAGTGTGTTTCACCTATCACATCCAACACGATACCGCCTACCCGAGCATTCACCTTCCAAGGCGCGGATGCACTTTTGGCCGTGTCTGCTGGAGCGGGTGTCTCAAAGTGGACACCGCGATGCGGTTTCCTTGGGTTCGTTGGACTGCCTTTGACAGTTGACACGGATGAGATAGAGCTTCCCAGTTCCAAAATCGTGCTCAGCCCACCCATCCAACCCAGGGCTTCTTCTAGACGCTGTATATTGAGATTGAACTGGAGAGGCAGCGTGGAGATGCTAATCTTGGTTGAATCCGCTGATCTGGTTACCGAGAGAGAGATGTCTCCTTGTGAAGGCGTCTGCATATCCCGGGTGGACTCGCGCATTTTCAATGTCTCGTTGAAAGAGATGAGGTTGTCTGAAGCAAATCCGAATGCAAATTTCGACACATCAATAGAGATCTTTGTCGTCGACCCAGTGGACAGGCGAGCTTTCAGACCAGACATGGTCAACTGAAGAATGATGTCTTCAATGGAGTTTCCAGAAAGTGGCAAAGGTACACCGGCACGCTCGGAAGAGATTCCAGGAATATGTTCGATGAACTTGACAGCAAATCGGTGGACGACAAGATTGAGAGATGTTGCAAGCCCGGTTTGATCTGATGGAAGTTGCGGCTCTTTTGGCTTCTTCTCTTCAGGTCCCCCAAGAAGATGTAATATCCGTTGCCCAATCTTTGTCAAAAGCCATCCAGTCGCGATGTCAAAGTAAATTGTTCCCGAGAGCACTTCCAATGCCAGCTCATGCAGATGAGAGGTGGCTTGCTTCTCAGAGTGCTCCGAGAGCCGCGGTTCGGATTCATGGGATCCGCGAGAGTCAATGGACCCGCTTCGAAACCGGGTCGATGCATACGTCCTGGAAGCGAGAAGACTGTCTTCGATTGTAGGAGCACGGAGGCCAGCCGCGAGAAGTTTCGGATCACTATCTGCTCTCTGTCGAGCTAGCGACGGCGATGAATCGCCCGAGAGTCCTTCATCTGGAGGTGGAGACGGCAGCCATACCAATACCTTGTCAATATTGCAGATTGGTTTTCTTAATTCACTGGGTTTGCCGAAGGAGGGTGATGATCCAGTCGAAACTCTATCGGGAGAGGCAGATTGAGACTGGGCCTGAAGATCATCTGAACCCTGGTGCTCGTCGAGGTACGAGTTGGATGGAGCTGAGTGTTTGGGGGTTGAAGTGGTGCCTTCGTCTTGGTCGTGGTGGGCGGGCTCAGCTTCTTCACCGGGATAACTGTGGGGGGGTTTCACAACATCTTGAGAGGTTCTTTCCACATTGCCGTCATTGAAAGAGTCCCAACCTCCAGGGGTCTTTGGCATAAAGCTTCCACCAGGGCCTCCGCTAATAGCGCTCATATATAGACTCTGGGCTTCATCGTGTGAGAAAAATTTGGACTCGGATAGATCTGCATTTGGCGTTTCTGGTGCGGAGCCTGCACTGCCAGACCCAGAGGGTATCGAGGAGCGAGATTTGTGTTGTGGTAGGCTTGGCTGAAAATCATCGTTCATGAGGCGAGGAGACGTTGCAAAGGCCGCAGTTCCAGTTCCAGCCTGACCACTGTTCTGCGTGTCGCTCAATCGTGATCCATATATGCTATCACCTATATTTTCAGCATCTTCAATATCTCGGCGGGTATGTGATGGAAGACCATGGGAGTATCTCCCACTCCCGCGCGACCGCTCAACATCCAAATCATCAAGCTGGGTATCAATCACCGAATCCAAATACCCAGGATTGTCCCGAAAGGGATCATCATGGCCAAAGATTTGAGAGTCCTCAGGATATCTATCTCGTTCAGATTCCGAGCCCGCGTCCGAAAATCGGCCGTCATTAGAGAATGTAGACGCCTCAACACCGGGTTGTGTCGCGCTTCCAGCAACTAAATTTCGAGGAGGTTCAAGGATCGTTGACTGCGTCATAGCGAGAGCGGCCTCCGAGGCGGAAGAATCAGAAAACGAGGGCGAGGGAGCCCTGCTCGATGGCTGGCTGCCTTTCGAGCGCATTGTGGTAGTCGGAGAAGCGGGAGCCGCAAAGCGTGAATAGTTCGAAAAAACCGTCGGATCAGACACCAAGCTGACATCGATATCCACCAGAGAAACTAGCCGCATGCCTTCCCGCAGAGGAAGCGCCTCGTCTGGGCCCGCAGTGAATGCGGACACCCCATGCACATCGATCTCCTTGACACTCAGCAATCCCCCCACAAGATCCGGTTTCTCCTCCGCCTGTCGTTTTGAAGGCCGATCGGACTTCATCTCCATATCCAGACGCACGGCTACATCTAGGATTTTCAGTTGAAAGCGATCCGCAACACCCTTGAGAAACGCCGCCACAAAGCTGGGGAGCGATAGTGTCTCGCTACCAAGTCCGAGCTCCTCATCCTCATCGGCGCTGAGCGATGACGATGTGCGGTGTAAAACCTGCGACCGCGACGAAATGGCGGCTTGGAGCTCCTCTTTCTCTGCCTTTGGCTCGGTCTCCAGGAACGACTCGGCCAGTCCAGACGGCGTGGGAAGAACCTGTTCCGTGCCTGCCTCATGGATGCCTAGTCCTCGTGGATTCCCCTGATCTCCATGGGATGGCTCTTCAGGTACCAAGCGCGCATGTACATCGATCCCGCTGGCCTCGCAAATGATCCCGCTCGAGTATATATCAGCAGGGACCGTGATCCGCAGGAACTGCACGCGAGCAGCAAGAATCTCGCATGACGACGGGAGGTGGAGGAGGGTCGCTAGTTTCTGTTTGGAGTCAGCTTTGAGTAGACAGTGGGGATGATGATCACCATCACCCCGCCACGCCCGCGCAGACTCACCTCCAGCTTCAGGCCGATATCGCGTAACTCGACGGTGCTCCGCTGGCCCCAGCGGATGCCCAGGTTGTCCGGGTCGAGGGCGTCGGTGTCTACCACACCCAGACGCGACAGGGCATACCTGAGCAGCCGCTTCTGGAAGAAGGATGGCAAGAAGTAGGCCATGTTGAGAGGGGTAGGGAGCCAGGGGAGGCTCGATCATGCAGGGACCATCAGGGGCATCATCGAGCGGGTAACGAGGGAAGACGGAGAGAATGAGAGTGAATCAGTTGGGAAAGAGTGGTACATACATAACTAGAGAGGGAACGGGAAGGAGGTGTGCATGACGTTCCGCAGCAGCTGATAACGATAACTACGGGCGACTGACGAGTTACGGGGCGATCAATCACCGATCAGCACACAACACGCGTTTGGCTCCGACTTGCTCTTTCATTCCTCTATGATCAACTATTCATCCTCGTCAAATTCGGCAAACTCCAACACCACCCACTCGCAGAACTTCTCAAACTCCGAGCACCACTCCCGCAAGCGCGCCGCCTTGATCCCCTCGCCCAGAATGCCCTCGTGCACCTCCCCCTTCCACTCCGCCGTCGACTGGTCTTCATAACAGCTCCAGCGGATCGAATTCTGGACCATCATTGCCAGGCCCACCAGGTCCACATTATCCAGCCCTTGGAGAGCTTGCCAGAAATCATGCGTCAGTCCGTTTCGGCCATGTCCCAGGATCGCCGGGTCGTCGTTGCAGAGGGAGACGGGCACGCCGCGGGAGAGCAGTGCCGGGAGCGGATGGCTCTTGATGGAGCTGGTGAGACGGAGGACTTCGTTGGAGATCGGGCAGCATTCCACGAGGATCTTCTTTTCCTTGACGAGCTCGATGAGCAGCGGGTGTTTGAACAGTGAGAATCCGTGGCCGATGCGCCGGGTCCCGAGGAGGATGGCATCGAACAGATTGTGATCGGTCGCATCGCCGTCTCCCAAGCATTCACCGGCGTGGAAAAAGAACGGAATGTCGACTTCTTCCTCGAGGCATTGTTTGCGGAACCAGAACAGCGCCGGGACGAGATCCACCAGCGGCCGGCCTCGGTCCTCCTGCCCGACGAGATCGAATCCACAGATGAGGTCTGGAAACGCCTGTTTGATGGCGATGCACTGCTTCATGCTCTCGATAATCTCCTTATTGGAGAACCGCCGGATGGTCGTCCAGATGATGCGCGCCTCATAGAAGTGCTTTCCTTCTTCCGTGGTTTTGAACCGGGCCACTTCCTCCTCGACCACGCGACAGAACTCTCCATAATCTGTCTCGGGTGTCTCGTGGCCTTCTTTGCGATACTGGAAGAGAAACGCGATGCGAAACTCGACGTACCGCACCCCATCTGTCGCGAGCTGCGCCAACATGCGGCGGAAACATGCCCGGAAAATGGGCTCGTAGTTCACCAGGGAGTTGACGACGGGGAAGGTCTTCTCAAAGATGGACCAGATGGCATCGACGCCGTGGTGATGGTGGTAGGAGTGCTCGGGCATGAGCACACAACGGCTCTTCAGCCAGTCGCGGAAGCCGGCCTCTTGGCCCTTGGGGAAGGACGCCGCCGCTTTGGCGATCGGGGTAAATGAGGAAGACTCGTATCCCTCGGACCACACACTGGGCTGGTCCTCTGCTGGCATTTGGGATGAGAACTGGAAGTTGATCGGGGCCGACTCGTAGTCCTTGGGCGTAAGCAACGGCTTCGGCGCCGACATGTAGATACCGGGCGTCGCCAAGGCCTGGTCGATCAGGAAGTCGATGTCAAACATGGCATCCATGTGGGCATGCAGGAGCGAGCCCTTGGGCATCTTCTGGACAATCTGCCAGAGTTTGGTCTGCTCCATGCGGCCTTTGGCCAGGTTGAACATGACGCCCGGGTACAAAATCTCGTCGGACTCATGGGCGGCTGCGGTGTCTAAGCCGGTTGACCAGACCTGGCGGCGCTCCTGGTCGCGGATGTGCGAGACAATTTTGCACGCTCTGGCGGCGATGGGCGAGAGCGACTTGCGCAGGGTAAAGTCTGGCGAGTCCGTCAGTCAACATCGTCTGCCTCAAACCCTGCCTACATAGGTCGGACCTACCATGGCGGCGCTTCTGCTCCTCGGCGATCAGGGCATCGCGCCCTCGCAGGTATTGCTGGATGAAAGGGTCTTCCACTTGGGGAACACCCTGCTGCAGTTCCCAGTCTACGTCGCCCATATTGTAATTATGTAGAGAAGTGTACAGGTCACGTTGGAGGGGCAGATAAGATCCCCGCCTGGTCTGCCGTGGTCTGCCGTTTGCAACATTCCGCAGTTCACTGACTAAGTGTACCTACTCTTTGTGTTTACCTAGGTACCCGTCCAGGTAGTATCCATTATGCGAGATTTCCCATCCTTGCAACCGCCGCGTAATGGTACCTCTGTTTTTAGACGCAGCAGAAGAAATGGAAGATCGAGGCGACTTGGAGCGCCGGTTCTAGCCGGCACCCCGCCATTCAGGGCGGGTACTTTTATTCCCCAGGAAAATTCGGGAGGCGGTGGACGATAGATGAGCTGTTGAGCATGGGCTGGGATGAGGCTGATGTATGCATACCCTTGGGTGGATTAGACTGGTCACGATCCAGACGTCCTAGAGGAAAAGAGTACAAAAATAAGCCCCGAAAAAGTTACAACACGTGTTCAACTCGGGCGAACCCGGTAACTAACGCGGTGCTGGCTACAAGGAGAATCAAGCTAAGTAGGGGAGAAGTAGGTGCTGGTGTAACGAAATCTAGACTACCCCAACGCTAGCTGGCGGTAAATCAGGCGCCGAAAATAATAGCGCCACGGTGCCATTTTCCGTCATTGGCGCTCGCATTTTCCATCCAGTTGTCCGTCGAAACAAGGCCCAGCCAGGGCGACCCTCCGACTTGTGGGGTCCACCGCATCATTGCTCTCCTTCGACACGCTGTATCCTGATTGCGGGTGCCAAGCCTTAGCCAAGAATCTTGCTTTCCATGCGTGACTAATCGAACTATGACGTCTCAATCATGGATAGATTGGGTCGTCGGACGATGACATAGTGAACCTCAGAGGCCGAGGCCCAGGTCCTCAAAGGGATAAATAGCCCTTCCTGCCCCTCGTAGAATACTCTCATTCACTTCCAACAATCAATAAACCATCTATTCTCACTTCAACCGAATAACCAAACTACCTTCGTCACTATGGAGACCATCAAGGTACGCGAACAATATGCTCCGGAATGGTGTTCTTTGCATCGCCTTTACTAACGTAAAGCCATATTAGAACGCTGCCAACTACGTCTCGGAGTCCGTTCAGGGCACTGGTGCCGAGGCCTCCAAGGAGGCGAACAAGAACGTCGCCAAGGATTCCGGAGCCAACGTCAGCACTCGCGCCAGCGCGGCAAAGGATGCTATCTTCGACAAGAAGGACGAGAAGTCCCACGACGTCAAGGCTGATGTTCACAAGGGTAAGTCTCCCTCATTGACAGACACTTGTTGAATGTGATGCTAATCTCCACATTAGAGGCTGCCAAGCACTAAAGGAATCTTTACTGTACAATTTTATTAGGAATGAAACCAGAATTTGATAATTAGCAGTTTTGAAGCTATTAATCCTTTTCGCCAATCCTCGTAAACGTAGTAATTAAACCAACCTTCCGCCGTATTTCGTTGATGAATGGTTGAGATTGAGAGTAGCAGCTGGTAAGACAGAGGGAGTGTACTGGCCAGCGGAACGTCGTCATCGCTGCTCTAAGTGCTTTCGAGCGGCTAGTTACCCCCATATAAGAGTGTTGAGAAATGCTGCTGCTACCACGCTTGCACTCTATATCCCGAGATGCTAAAAACCTGTCTGACATTCGACTAGCGCTCTACAGCTTTCCGTCTTTCCACGTGCTTGTGCCCGTTTCGCGCTTACCCCAAACGAACACGTAGCTCAAGCGAATAGACCCGCGAACTTGTTCTAAACGCCGTTGTTGCAAGTGAGGCAGTCGACCTTGTCTAGGACGAGGGAGGAAGATGTTTGAAGTTGCTGGAACGTGGGTTTCCTTCATGTGATCACGTCGATTTTTGAACATCAAAATGCATAAAGCGGAAGAGCTTGAAACAGAAATATCTAAAAGTTCAACCAAGCTAAATGCCGGAGAACTCGCTTCACAGCTCACAGGTTGTCAGGATGTGAAGTGAAAAGGGATGCCAATAAACTGTGTCAGTGCGGAAGAATGAGAACTGTAATGCTTGGGTAACAGCCTCTACCCTAGAGAAATTCAAGGATAACGGATAGATCGCCTGAATAACTCTAGCATATTGCCAGGCTTGATGAGACTGGCTACGAGCCAACTCTGTTAGGTACAGTGTTGAAATCTGACAGCTATCAACAGCTTCTCTGAGTAGTGATGGACTCGACACGCGGCGACCCTGAAATATGACCGAGACAAAAACCGCTCCGATATGAATAACTAGATTCGCTTCGGCTCTCATGCAACACGGCTTGCGCAACATGGGTTCCTCAAAAAGAAACAATATCTGATTCTACGCATGATCAACTCGACAGTATGAACTTATTTGCTAGCAAGCCTTATCGGCCCGCGACGAGAGCAGGATCGACAATGCATGCGGGTTGAAAGTACATTTCCTTCTGTGTACCAAAAGATATTTGCACGAAAGGATATATTCATAGAACTGTGTCTAAGAAAATTCACCTGACTGATTTCGTTGATAAAAGCAGGATACATCCCCCTACGTCATCGGCCCATCATACCTATAAGTACATTCAACGAATAATCATTTTCAACCACATTTACGTACATCTACTCAGATTGTTAATCTGAGAGGATTTACAATTTCAAAGTCTTTCTCTTTGGATCTTTTAACGCTCGCAGATAATTTAACTTCTCGGTCATTCGTCATGTCCCTGAATACTGGTACCAGCGGTCTCACAGGTGTCGCCAACCTTCTCCCGCGCGAGAGCACGGACACAGCATCCGTCGATAATATTCAATCGACCGTCACAGGTCAAACAGAACCACTCTTCCAGACAGCGGATAAACTCAGTGAACCTTTAATGCCCGGTGAATTCCCTTCGGATGAGTCCTCTCAAAAAGAATCCGTTAATAACGAAATAACTTATTCGACTCTGCTTCGATTATTTACGGGCTGGATCTCGGGTGCATTCCCTCGTGCCGTGGACTGGTTTGAAGATACCATCAGGCATTTCGTCCACTGGTTCCTGCCGCCGCCCCAGCAGATCGAAATATACGAGGCTGCACTGAAGCGTCCTATTGCGTCGACGTTTATTGTCAGCCAGCTCATCTGCTGCGGAGTGCCCTTACTGGTATTATTGGCTGTGGTAGTCCCCGTCGCCGCTGTCGCTCTCCTTCTGTGGTTCATATTATCACTGCTCATCGGCGGCCCGATCCTGTTGATAGCGAGTATGATGGGTGTCTCCCTCTGGGGTTGGGAATGGATAACCTATGGATTCATCAAGTTCATCGACCAACGATATCTGGGCGGCATGCTCGCACGTTTCTGGTTGCCGCAAGGACAGACTCAGACCGAGAACGAAAAACACCAAGAAGGGGTCCAGACACACCAAGAAGGGGTCCAGACCCCGGAAGTGAAAAGCGATAAGTAAAGTTTTGGTCAAAGGTAGTACGATTGGACTCGAATCTGAATTCTGAATGCACATTACAAATTGTTAAAAGACAAGCTCTTGATTTTCTTTTCCCATTTAAAGCTTCTTGCCCGCCAACAGCAGTGTTCAGAAGACGAGGAGGATTGATCAACCCAATCCTTTGTGATCGGATGAAATTCAAACCGCTCTGGTCATTTCTGACCTGGTGAAATGGCGTGTTGATCCACGCGGTCCGGAGGGCCGTCCACGCCACCATAACTAACGATGGAATTTGAGGAAACTCCTTCACTTTCCATCCCTCTCTGTAAACGTAGTACCATTTCCAGCCAGCAGTCCCCACAGAAGATGATAGGTTCTCTGTTTGCCCGGTCCCCTAGGAAAGCGGTTAAGAAATTAATTCTCCCTAAAACTCGGTCAGCATAAGCTGTTAATTAAAAGACGAGGCGGAACAGGAGAATAAGGAGGGGTGAGAGAAGGGTGTCGGATCCTCACTCGCAATTCCAGAAGAAGCGCGCTGCCGATATTGCCGCTCTGTCATCCATCCAACCTTCCATTCATTCGACGTATGAAGGGAATTTGGATATGCTCATTAAACTTCCCGTTATCCAACTGGATCAGATCCGTCTCTGATGAGTCCGGCGGACTGCGACTGAACGTTATTCTGTATTTGGTAATATCGAGGAAGATATGCGTATCAGGCAAGGTCAAAGCCAATCCTTCTACATAGATAGAGAACGAGAACGTGATGGGTGTTAGGAAGATTATGTCTCGGTTGCTTCGACTACTGGGTCAAATCAACAATATCGAAAGTGGTGTGATATCGAAAGTGGGTGTGATACGGGGCTGGTGCAGATCAGGAACCAAGGCGCATCATCGGAAATAATTCCTTCACAATCTATACAAAGAACCACTTGGACCTCATGTATATATTATCTCTTGTGCTCCATCATGGATAAGACAAGCAATCATTCCTCTGATATTCCATAGCACAGGATTCGGTGCACCAACTTCTATGCAACATATTGGATTTTGGAATGATCGATATACGCGAAATGAGACATATCCTGACTAGATGATTTAAATTGAATTAAGCGCCGCAATCCAACGGGAAATTTTTATTTTCTAATACTTGTCTGAGCGACTGGGCATGGAAATAGGGAGATTCAAACTCACAGGAGTGCGAGGGTCAAATCGCCGGTGATGCGGGCCTTGAGCTCGATCTCGATATCCAGATTCAGCTCCAGCCTCAACTTCAGACCATCACCACTGCCGGATTTATTTTTCTGCTGCGGTACGGGGCTAAAACTGCGCTGTTCCTCGACCATGTTGGTCTGCTGGTACGGCAGCATCGCCTTGCCTTGCATCACATAGTCGTCGGCGTCGTCATCATTGTCATCATAATCGGAATAATCTTGATCGGAGGGATAGCCGTCTTCTTCATCTGAATAGGCCTCTTTATCATCCTCTTGCAATGGCCATCGTCGCCGTCGCCGCTTATTTTGCTGCTGGGGCACTTCTTCCTCGCCGTAGTCGTCACTACTGTCATAGTCCCCGCTGTCTGACGAGTAGTCATCCTCGTCCGGCATGGGAAATTGCTTCTGTTGATCCCGGGTCTTTTGAACGGTGGCCATGATGTACGGTGAATGCGTCTTTCAATGGCCGAGAGTGAGTAAGTATATCAAAAGGAGGACAGATAATCTAGGCACTGGTAGACTGTTGAGTGGCGTGGTGACGGAGGGGGCCAAACAAGTTTTGTCATCTTATTTTCCAAGGGAAGCCGGGGGATAGCGCCCGTGGCTCGAATCGAAAAAAAAAAAATAGCTATCTCGAATTGGCATCATGGGATACATCGGGATTAATCTACTTAATTGTTGCTAGTCACTGCATTGATTGGCCTCTGACAGGGATCGTCTTCTGCCGATCCAACGGTGGCCCCCCGGAGCCCCACCAGAGCAAAATGTCTACTGAAGTATGAGTACATCCTCACAGATACTCCAGACCCATGGGTGCCCCACACCCGAGCCCTGTCAACCTGCCTGACGTCGGGGGCAATACCTTATGTGCCGGGTTTACGCGGCAAAGGGTGGCTTGTGTGACGATATAAACGGTCGGACTGAGAAGCAACCGAGCATCATATTTGGTCATGCCAAGTTTGATCCTCTTCCCCAATCATATACCCCGTTCTTGCCCAACCTTCTCTCACTTATTATTCTATTATGGCTGATCAGAAGAAAACCCCAACTCCAAACCCGGACTCCCAGGCTTCGACACCCAAGCCTAAGCGTGCTCCCAAGCTCCGCAAGAAGAACAGTCCCGCTCAGCAAGAGCGAAGCTCGCCACCGTTTGAGCAGGACCACGAACAGGAGGAGTCTAAACCAAACACCGAAGGCAGCGAGACTAGCCAGCAGGGCGAAGACCAGGACCAAGCCCAGACTCAAGAAGAACCCCAACAAGAACCGGAAAAAGTACAACAACCCGAACAAGAACCAGGAGACCAGCGCATCAACCGCCGGCGCCGCCGACATCGTCCCCCTCCCCGCCCCCAGGAATCAGACACCGAATCCATCCATCGCAGTGATCTAGACCCCCAACCTCAGCCACGCCAGCGCACCCGACGAACCCGTCAGGTTGAGGTCCACCAAGGCCAGCAGGAGGGCGGACCCCTCGGTGCATTGGGTGGTGTCGCTGAACAGCCTGGCCAGCTGGTGCAGAGCACCGCTGGCAACGCCGTGAATGGAGTCACGCAAAACGCGGGCAACGCTGTCGGTGGCGTGTTGGGCGGTGTTAAAAAGGAACAAAAGGAGGAGGGCGGTCGAGACGAGCAATTGCGGCTGCGGCTGGATCTGAATTTGGATATTGAACTTGAGCTGAAAGCGAAGATCCATGGGGATTTGACGTTAGCTTTGCTGTCAGTATTTCTCTTCCCTTTCTTCCCCCTTTCCCCCTTCCACCTCAGCAATACTATACTCCTTTATATTCCTGGTGGCTTTTCCACTGACTGATGATTTAGTAATTGATTGGCCTTCCTTTGTAGAGGCCAGAAAATTTGTTCTTTTCATTGCGGCGGTTTGTGTGCTTTTTCTAACTGGAAAGGATTCCCATCCGTTGTTTTTAAACAGAATAGAAGCTTCAGTAAGTATTTTAATTCCCCAGGGAACTCCGAGGGGAGCGTGCCTATGTAAAATTAGATCACGAATATGCTACTACTCGAGAAGCTCTATAATAATTTACCGACGAGCTATAAGAAGCTGGTGGCTAAAAAGTAGGCATTTCTGGACGGGGCCTAGGTGAAGGACGTGAAGAAAGCAATCCCTATGAAGTGAATTAGACAGCACTAAGTTGGCGTCAGATCGCCTTGGCATCTATTGGGATTAGATTGGAATAATATGTTCTGTTACAATAGGTTACCTGACAATGTTCTTTAATATTAGAAATATGAATGTCCAGGGTCCCCTAAAACTAAATAAATAAATGCAATGACCAGTAGAACTGGGGAAAGTAGAATAGCTCCAATTACCGCCAAGACCATCAAGATCCCTTGCCAAGGCTTGGATAGAAATCGATGTGGACGGTCTCCATTAGAAGTATCCCGAAGGGAAAGGTGGCCTTGGATAGATCCATAATCTCCACTATATTGTGCTGATGGAATGTTTGTTGACAGCCGCAAGACGGGTTCTTGACCTTCCACAGGTGCAGAATCTCCAGTATTTGATACCTTTAGAGTAGCCGAAACTCGCACTGAAATAGGTGGTTTATCCGTAGATCCAGCAACAGCAGTATTAAGTACTTCTGAAACAGTGGAAGTTGGTGGTGGGTGCTTCTCGGTAGATCCATGATCATCTCTATCCTCTGACTTATTGATTTTCGGCTTCCTATCTCTGTCCGAAGATGACGACGCCGGTTGTTTATGGATTTGTGCGATACCCCGACTGCCAACATTAGATTAAGTAAAAATATAGTCTAAATGACTTTACCTTTTATCTGTGAAGTTTTTGCTTGGAGATTCCGGGCTAGATTCCATGATCCCTAGTTGTGTGCTTCAACAAATGCACAACCACTGTTTTATCATGATGCCAAAAGATGACATCCATAATATTTATTGGAAAAATCTGAAGTATATCCAGTTTACGAGTTCCGATTGCGGTCCAGGATGATCTCTTATGACGTGTTTGAGTCTACGCATCAGAATGACTTCATGAAATTGGCACGGGACCGGCTTGAGATTAGAGTTTGTTTCAGCTTCTCGAGCCCAATAATGGCAGTACTATATAACAGTTGTGCCAGATTGTCGGTGCTTTTAAAACGGATTCATAATTATTTGCGGCTCTTAAAACAGCGATCCCAATTCCAGCTCAAGGCGGATCATTTGAGATCACGTGAATTCAGCCCCACCCAAATCGTATTGTTTACTACACCTACAAACACAGAAAAGAAGAGGCAAAATCGTGCATTAAACATGAATGTGAGAACCAATTCATCCATTTTTATCTTTTGGACTGTCTGACATTTGTTAGGAAACTACATTGGACTTCCTTGTATGGTGTTTCGGCGTTAGCGGCGCAGTCGCCAGCAGAGTTCGCACATCAATACTCAACAACGGAAACGATGTGTGCAAGGAATTTCAAATTTCCAAAATATCTATTACGCAGATAGTAGGCGTGGCAGTAGGTGGCCTTACTTAGTATATCTTACATTGGCTAATTACACTCTATATCCTAGGGGTCTCTTTTGGCCATTCTCTCTGCTACCAGCCTCTTCGCACCCATCATGCAAGACATCCATTGGATAGTTCCCGCAATCTTCGCTACGAGTCTAATTTTTTCGGTGTTTACTGTTTTTAGTGCATTCAATGTTGCCTTTGTCCTGTCTTCAATTATATCTGCTGACAGTATTAGACTGTTCTTCGTTGGTTTATCCAAAGAGACAAAGGATAAGCTAGACTCGCGAAGAACGGTCAATGACAAAGGCTTAAGGTTAATTCTATTTTGGGTTGATCTTCCGCGGGTCTTTCTCAATCTATCGCTTTTGGTTTACTTAATTGGACTAGGGTTTCTTCAGGCCCTTTATTGGAAGGGACCTTACATCCCCAATGTCTTAGATGACACGGGGTCTGGGCTCTATGTAAGTTCACTTGAAACGTCGTCCTTGGAGATCGCTAATTGGAATCTAGATGTTCATTATTTTTGTTGTTACCGTGGCTGCATCTATAGCGTTGATAATTCTTCCATGGATTACGAAGTGTCTGAATGAATCTTTGGTAGTGAATGGGTTCACCAGTTGATTTATCACTCTACTATTTCTCAACTAATTGGAGCTTTCATACTACATCATTGCGCAAATTGTATAAAAGTCGCCTAGGAATTCATGTTATGAACACTACATGGAGAACTGTCGCTGAACGTGCTGTCGTCCAGGCTGATGTGTTTGAGTGAATAATTGCGGAATTGTGGGATAGATAGTTAATTATATAAAGTAACCTATAAGAACACCGAATAATTACGAGAACGACGATTAAAATAGATAGGACTCTGATCAACCATGTCGATTATCGCTGAACTCTCCTAATTCCGTCCGCGTTGACGGTCTCATGTTACCTGTGGGCACAGGTCATGTATTACCAAAGAGAGTCTTCATCAATTTGCCCATTTGTTTCAACTTTTCGAGTGGATCCCAAGTGGTAAAAGAATACCGCAGGAAGTCGTTAAATAGCATTAAGAAGAGGAAAAGCCAAAAGTATTGTACATAGCACTTAAGCAACCGCGACCAGAACCATGACCAAAATATCAATTGCATTCTGGCAACTCGTATACTCCCCCACATTCCGGCGCCTGCTTGCAATACCTCAACCGGACATACCCAAACTCTTACCGACATCGCCGAGACCGAGACCGCTGAGGAGGTTGTCGATTCCTAGACCCCCGAGAAGTCCACGGACAAGTCCGCCCAGGCCGAGTCCATCGAGAAGGCGTCCAAGAAGGCCCACTACCCCACTCAAAAGCAGACCCACTGCCGCAATGATCTGGAAGAGTGGTTCGGAGAGTAGAGACCATAGTGGATTGAGTTTCTTCTTTGCATGGGGCATGTCCGCGATACGCCGACGACCATTATCAATCGTAGTAGTGACAGTCTGGGAAAGTTGCTTGAGTAGTTCGGCCAGCTGGTATTCTTCCGATGTTGCCTCGTGAGATACACTCCGGGCTTTGGCTGAGGCTGCAATTTGGCCATCGGGATCAAGAGCTCGAAGAGCACCCTTGCCTTCCTGCAACATGTTCCCCGCCTCTTCAATGAGAGGCTTCACGGTCTTCACCAGATTTTCTTCGTCGAGTTCTTCTCGTGGTGTGCGATCGGCTTTTTCAAGATGCTAGTAGATTGGTCAGACACGGGCACCGATCGATGTGGGATACTCCAAGAAAAACATACATCGCTGATTTGCTTGCATAGCGGTTCAACCGAATCCAAAGTTTGCTGTACAATCGCCGACATCTTCTTCGCCAAATCTCGATCGTGTTCCTCTTTTTCCTTCTGTTCGATTTCCTCGGCAGACAAAGCGGGCTCTTCGGGCAGGTTTTCCAGTAGGGTGCACTCGCCGACCTTGTTCCCATCGTTGTCCACGATATAGCCATTGTCGTCAACGGTCTTGCCCACCAGAGATTTGAGATTGCCCTCGGTGAGTTTACCGATCAGATTGCCATCCTCGTCGCGTATTTCGCCCTCCCGGTTGACTTTTCGGCCACTCATAGGGCTGATATCACGCTCTTTCTCCTCGGGAGCCCATCGCTCGGCGCGACCTATGACATTTCCAACTTTGTCGACTATTTCGCCATCTTCATCCACGGCACGGCCAACAAGTCGGGCGGGATCTCCTTCCACCAGTCTCCCGACAACCTGGCCGGTGGAGTCGGTGATTGTTCCATCCTTTGCTGTCATCAGGCCTTCAAGTCCATAGAAAATGCCTTCAGGCTGTTCTCGCTCCGACTCCGGGATAAGTTCGGCGTTGCCGATTACTTTCCCGTCATCGCTCCAGATTTGACCTTCCGCATCCACTTGTTTGCCGGCCAGCTTCTTGGGAATTCCGGAGGTGATGCGTCCCCAAACCGAACCATTTTCATCCACGATGTTTCCCAATTTATTGACCGTCATCCCCTCCAGAATAGATAGGTCCTCTTCCGGTGGGTTATATGGCTCGGCCCGTCCTTTGACATTGCCTCGCTTGTCGACAATATCCCCATCGTCATCCACAGCGAGACCCTGTAATTTCTGAGGGTCGCCTTCTATGATCTTACCGACAATGCTGCCGGCTTCATCCTCAACAAACCCATTTTTCCTAACCACCAAGTCTCCGAACCCACTAAAGGGCAATATGTCTTCGCGTTCGTCCTCTGGAATGAGCTCAACCCGCCCAATGACCTTGCCATCGTCACTCCAGATCTGGCCTTCGGCATCGACTTTCCGGCCAGTGACTGCCTTCAGGTCACCCTCGCTAACACGCGCAATAGACACCCCATCTGGCCCTATAACGTTACCCAGCTTGTTAGGAGTGAGACCCTCCAATACCGAGAGATCAACGTTCTCCTCTTCTGGCTCCGACTCTTCCCAGGGCTCTGCGTGTCCCAACAAATTGCCTCGTTTGTCCAGAATATCGCCATCATCGTCGACAGCCCGTCCAAGAAGGTTCTGAATTTCGCCTTCGACAACTTTTCCCACTTTGTTTCCATTTGCATCACGGACCCAGCCTTCCTCTGTGACAAATATATCCTCAGTATTGGCAAATGGTCCATTGTCTTCCTCTTCCTCTTCCACGGGAACGGTCTGAGCCTTGCCGATGACATTGCCTTTGTTGTCCCAAAACTGACCACGATCATCAAGCTGTGCATCGGCTTGAAAGAGCTTTCGAGGATCACCTTCGATGAGTTCACCAACGAGTTCCCCGTTTTCATCCACAATTTTGCCAGCTTTGTTGCACTTGAGGCCTTCAAGATTGGAGATGGGCGGTAGTTCCTGGGCAGTTTTCTCGGGCTCTTCGATAGATTCTTGAGTTACCAACCGAGCTTTGCCTAGAATGTTGCCATCATCGTCGATGATTAGACCTTTGTCGTTCACGGTCATCCCGGTGACTTCCGATAAATCACCGTTATCTAGCACACCGAGGACGTTACCATCCGGATCAGTAATTTGACCTTCTTCATCGACCTGAAGACCGTCAAGGACAGAGAGATCGTCGAGTGCTTCTTGTCCGCCCTTTTTGGCCTCTTGTGTATCTTCCCGGAGTTTTTGTATTGCTGTCTCAGCGGCCTCCCCTGGTGTCACTTCAACTTGTCCTATGACTTCCCCATCATCATCTAGGACTTGGCCCTGCTCGTCAGGCACTTTACCGGTCAGAGTTGCCGGGTCTTGGCCTTCCGGAATTTGGCCCAGAACGCCACCCTCTTCATCGAGAATCTTGCCTTGTTCGTTGATCGTTCGACCTTTGAGAATAGAAGTTTCTGGCAGCATGGCGTCTGCTGAATCTTCAACCTCGCCAAGTTGCTCGCCGGCTTCATTGAGAGAAACAGGTTCAACACGGCCGACCACTTCACCATCGTCATCGAGAACTTCGCCCTTTTCATTCACGGTTGAATCGACCAAGTCCCCAGGATCACCTTCGACGAGATTCCCCACTACCTGACCCGATTTATTCTTGACTGAGCCATCTTTTGCGACAGGCAGATTTGCAAGGTCTTTCAAGTTCAAGCCATCTGCATCTAGAAATGACTCTGGTTTCTTTGCAGCATCCGCACTGAGAAGCTCCACGCGCCCAATCAGATCTCCGTCTTCATCTAGGATCTCACCATTCTCGCCAACAGTCTGGCCAGCAAGGTCTTCTGGCTCACCCTCAGCCAGTCGAGCGACTTCATTGCCATCGTCATCGAGAATCATTCCATCTTCACCGACCTCAAGGCCAGACAGAGCAGATAAATCAGTTGGAAGATTGGCACCCTTTGGGATCTCCTCAGTTTTGCTGACTGCTTCACCTGCAGCTGGCTGGGCCTTGTCCTTGACATTCTTCATGCCGGACTGAACGCGACTTGCTGCTTCTTGCTTTACAGGTTCCGGCAGCTGAGAATGAACATTCTTGGCCTTACTGGCGAAACCTGAAAGGGACGACGCGGCATCTTTACCACGTTGGAAAACCGATCTTGCTCCCGACCCAGAAGCTTTTGGAAGAGCTTTCGCTGCGTCTTCTGTCGGTTCTTCATCTTGCTCCTCGTTGGCGCGTTGCTCGTGGTCTTGTAGTTCGATCGTGCTATCCTCCATGTCGACTGAGTCTTCTAGAGGTTCCGGGTCTGCATGTTCTAACCCGTTTGTTTCAGCTTCTTGTGGAATTGGATGCTTGTCCGTTGGCTTTGGCACGTTATTGGCACGTTTGAGATTGTTCAGGCCCTTCGATCTAGGAGCTGGAGATGATTTCTTCGCGCTTGAGAGGTCTGACGAGTTGGTAGCATTACTGTCGGCTCTCGCAGCGGCAGGCGGCTTCCGCGCAAGGTTAGCAGGTTTGGGAGACTTCAAGTCAGGCTTAGTCCGGTCAGGGAGGGCGTTTCGAGAAACGGGACCCTTCTTTGGGACATTTTTAGTCGCCATTGGCTCTTCGAAAGAGGCGGCTTCTTGTCGCTGTAGTGTTGCTTTGTTTTATTGTTGTGTTTTCTTTTCCCACAAATATGGTACTTCGATATCGCAAATTGGTATTTGACAAATCGGAAGTTTGAAAGAACTCAATGTTTGTATAAGCTCGTTTACATAAAATAATTGGAGGGGTCCAGGTGTCTTTTATACGAATCTCATTCTATAGACAAGCCACCCACGTATTCATCCCTCGACAGAGATGAAAATAATGACCAAAACACAGACGGCATCATTACGACAATCGACCCAATCACTTTTTCGCTGAAGCGAAAGAAAAACTTGTTTAAGGGGATGTCTACCTAGGTTCCCAAAGTTGAGAGGTTTGGTGTCGTCACCCCCAGCCGTCAAATAACTGAGCAAAACCACGGGCCGAGTAGTGGCTGGAAGGTCTTGACGCCACACCTTCGCCACAACAGTGACGGCACCGTTCTCTTTAGTAACTCGACAAGCCACTTGTAATTTTATGATTAGTGGGCGATTGAATCTTGTCCATTCACGGAGACGGGTCAATGAACTATCCATGTATAAGGCTGAATTGTGGCTAATGTGCCACCACCGGATACTAGCCTCAGGTCGACTTCAATATCAAGATCTAGATCAAGCTCCAGCCTCACCACCCTTTCACGACTTTTCCACTCCGAACTGGATGGGTTAAATCATTTCCTGTTTCTGGCCCTCGCCACGCATCGTTGTCTATGGGCAACCGGGCCTAGTCGTTGAGATTTCTCGATCTAATCGATCGAATGATATCATTGTTGTAGATGAAGGCTGTCCTCTAAAGAGCCTACATACTTGACGTCACGAGGCGAAATTTCTCCACAAACGTAATGGTGCCGTCCTTTGGCTTCAGGCTAGAAAAATGCTATTCCCCCAATTCGCGAAAATCTCCCACTACCTCTTTTGTCTATGATTTATCATGTCTAATCCACTACCCTCGATGGCAGCACCAGCAGAGCATACCCAAGAGAAAATCAACAATAGTCGTGCAAGTGGTGGCACGTCTTCGCAAAAACGGCGACCGCCGAAACTCAGACCACCCAAGCTTGGAAAGGGGCCGATCTCTGAAGATAAACAACAAATTAGACGTGAACAGAGAGAAAATGGAGATTCAGAGAGAACAGAATCCAATTCTCCACAGAAAACGTCGGACAGCGTCGTCCAAGAGCAAAATCAGGACAGTACGAACTACGACCAACCTCTCGAGGAAGCGGAGCCAAACCCGCGGCCTGCCAGACATCGTCAACATCGATTGGTTCGTGAGGCGTCGATGCCATCCAGCGAGCCCGACAATCCTGGTAACCCGCAAACACAAACAGACGAAACTCGCGTCCAACAAGTGCTGAGCTCTCCATCTCAAAACCGAGAGGTTGGACAACTAGGACATACCGTTCCAGACGCAGATGGTACAGGTGTTAATCAAGTGACAGAAACAACTGAAGTGGTGAAAAAAGAAGAAGACGACGACGACGATCAGCTGAGGCTGAGGCTGGATCTGAACCTTGACGTCGAAATTCAATTAAAAGCCAAGATTCAAGGGGATGTGACCCTGCAACTCCTGTATGTTCTTAACTTTGCTATGTTGTCTTTAGGCTTTTGGAACCCTTCAATAATTTATGCAACTGCAGGCAATAGAGATCGATTAGCAGTGAAAGAATTATATACATTTCTGCAACAGAACGGCTGCTCGTCGAAAACAAGCAATCTCGGTGGCTACCTCAATTTCATGTACCTCTGCTGTTCCGGAATCTCCTAATACTATTAAGACTGGCCTGTAGCTTCGTGCAGGGTCGCAGTGTCTTAGTGTTGTTTTCTCAACATTTGACCCTAAAGAAACGAGGAATATAATAATCCTGTTTCACACAAGGGATGTGAAAAATAGCTAAATAAATTCAAAACACAGGTTCATCATTTACCAACACGGATTAAATAAAAATAATCTTAACTAAGATTTATGTTGTTACAGTGTGGAATTCATCCACGTTTCCACAGTGCTAGATTTGGAATTTCTCATGTACCCATGGACCTAGAGAATATAAGCTCAGTTTCGCCTGCCAACCGTATCGGCTCCTCCTCTTAACCAGGTCCCGTAGCTCTTGAAAAGCATGGGCATAGGGATTAAGAGTTCTGATACGCAACCTAGGACGGTAATCGTCCAGTGAACACCAATTCCGGCGTACTTGGGGTGGGATGCCACCACCATGCCAACCACCACTAGCTAACGCACAATAGTAATGCTTGCTAATGAGCTGGCCGCATGCTTCCCGTGGCTGTTAATAATGTACTCATAGCTGCTAATGTAAATTGATATCAGCACGGCGCCGAAAAGCCCACGCGCAAGAACGCCAGATCACATCTAGATAGTAGGAGAATTTGTCCATTCCACGAAGAATATAGATACTGGTAACAAAAGATTGGCAGTACTCGCTGGTCAAAACCTTGGACCGAATCCTAGGCGAACTATTCGGTTGACAATATGCTATAATCCCTTACGAGCTAGAGTCAGTGACAACCTTCATCCTCGTCGTCAGAGGAAGATCCCGACTGGAAGATCCAACGTAAAGGTTATAGCTCCCACTCTGGAGTAACCACTTCTGCGCAACAACATCCCAAGTGCTAAGATCGCGGCGAGTCAGCGGGAAAGAAACCTTGGCTGACTGGCCCGCTGGGATCATGACCTTCTCAAACCCACGGAGCTGCTTCTTTGGACCACCGGGGATTCCAACATAGATCTGGGCTACTTCAGCGCCGGCTTTGCGTCCAGTGTTGTGAACGATGGCGGTGACCGTTGCAACGGTGTCCCACAGATCTATTGCGCCACCTTGCTCGATGACACCGCAAGGATATGCCTCAATGCCATGCTTCACTGATGAAACCTTGAGACCGGAGAAAGAGAAGGTAGTGTAGGAGAGGCCGAAGCCAAATTCGTAGCGAGGCATAATATCGTGGGCATCGAAGTAGCGGTAGTCGGTCAGCACACCCTCGTCAAAGTTTGACTGAGGGAAAAGCCCGTAGGGAGTGACTGCACCAGCGTGGTAGTAAGTCCTGTAATCGGATTCGTTCTTGGCAACAGTGTAGGGGAGCTTGCCGCTGAAGTTCTCGTCGCCATAAAGCAGAGACACCAGAGCACGGCCGGAATCCTGGCCAGGAAGGTGAGCGAAGACGATTGCGGTCACATTCTCATTGTCTGCGAACTGGTCGACGAGACGAGTACCAGCGTTGTGGATAACGACAATCGTGTTGGCGCAGGTCTTGGCTACTTCATTCACCAGGGCATCAGAATAGTCGTCGTACGTTCCAGCACGATCCAAGCCCTCAGTAGCAAAAGCGTTGATGAAGACCAGGCAAGCATCCGATGCTTCCATCAAGCCCATCATGCCAGGTGTGTTTGCAGTGTCCCACATCACAACGGTATTGTCTTCGTAGGCACGTTGCTGAAGAGCGTCAAGGGGAGCACTCAAGTATGGTCCTGTGTTCGCACCAGAACCACCTCCGACGCTGAGCGTGCCGTTAAACGCAACCTGGAAATCATATGGCTCATTGATGATATTGGAAGAAAAGGCGCCACCAAATTGGAAGACAGCCGGCTCATAGCCAAGCTCCCAGGGGTTGCCGATCAAGCTCTGTCCATCAGGCATGTACTGATCAGGGGCCTTCGCGTCATATCCAAATACGGAGATCAGTTTTGGAGACTGGAGTGGCAAAGCATTTTTCGTGTTCTTGACTAGGACGTGACCTTCCACTGCGCCATCATAAAGCGTTGGCTTCGCGTCGCGATCGAGGGCATTCACAATCTTATGAGGCTCGCTGATGTTGTAGGGCATGCCGATACCAGGTTCAGGGTAGCTCGAATCGTCTTGGCCCATCTTATACCAAGCCGCGATAATTCTAGATTACATGTGAGCATTAACACCTTTTATCAAAAGCTATGATGGTACTAAATCACTTACCGAGTTGCCATATCATCCAGACGAGACACGGGTACACTGCCGTTGGTGATGGCTTCAGTGAATTTGTTGCCCCAGAAGGATAGGCCGTTTGGCATAGCCATATCAAGGCCAGCTAGAGCTGAAGCGACCCCGGAGTGTTGCGCATCCCAGTCAGTTACAACAAAGCCGTTGAAGCCAAGCTCTGTCTTCAAGATTCCATTCAGTGTTTTGCTGTTCTGGCAGCCATGAGAATTATTGACTCGATTGTACGAGCACCTGATCATAGATTAGTCCACCTCTTTGTAGGATTTATGCCACCTGACAACTAACATTATGTTTCCTGTTCCAGCCTTAAGTGCATCTTGGAAAGGCCAAAGGTACAATTCGTGCATCGTCTTATCATCCATGTTGCTCGAGAGTGACTCAACGGTTTGGTTCTCGGAGTTAACAGTGGGATTGCGATACAATTCTTGCTCGTTCGCAATGAAATGCTATTAATATGTAATATCAGTATTTTCTTTTCTGGCAAGCAGACGCAGTTACCCTTGGGCATAAACTGACCTTAACACTTGTAATCACACCTTGGCCCTGAATGCCTTGCACAGTGGCAGCCGCAATTGCACCACCCAGGTAGGGATCATTGGAAGGACCTTCGATAAATTAGGTCATGCAAAGCAATCATATTCTGGAGCACTAACCTTCCCAGTTTCTTCCGCCGGTAGTGGTTCTTCCCAGTGGCCCAACAACAGGTCCCAGAGCCACCTGAACTCCCTTCTTCCTGAATTCGCCACCCATATACCAACCACGGTCGTGGGCAAGTGACTTGTTCCAACTTTTTGACACATATGTTAGCTGAAAATACCCCTGGACATTAAATCTACCACAGCTCTCACCTAGCGCCGATATGGATACCACTGGGGTAGCTGTTCACAAAGTCCGTGTAGCGCACACCGTTTCCTGCATCCTGGAGACACAATCCAGTAAATCCAAGACGAGGGAGAGGCTGGATGATTCCGGAACATCCATTTTCAGTGGTAGACACGCCGTATGTAAGATTGTTCTGCAAACAACCCCATCAGCCTCGATGGAAAAGCGCAGGTAGGCTTCTGCAGTGATAGCAAACCTTCTCTTCCAAAGTCATCTTGGAGACCATAGCTGCAGCCTTTTCATAGGCTTGAGCCCAGTCACCGGATCCCGTGCCCTTTGCTGGGGACTGTTAGGCATGATGAAACCGGGCTTGAAGTAAAGGCAATTCAACTTACGCGAAGGGTACACCGGCTCCGACTGGCCGTAGAAATACGTATCGGAAGTAATGTTACTTTCCGCATGACTTAGTCCACACAAAGACAGAATGGCTGCAGCCAATCCGAGCTGCTTTGCAGAAACCATGGTTGTGTCCTGCGGTCAACTGTAACTTGGCCAGTATACTAGGAGTCCTTGAGCAACAACTACCCAGAGCCGGCTGCTCAAGCTCTATATATACTTTTTTCTTCGGAAAGGGACACCGACAACCGGTCTAGCACGGGTGATGGCCTGACTGGGCCGTAAACTCTGGACTCAGCATTTCCTCTTACGCTAACCCTGAACACTGGTCCAAGCACTATGGGCTTTCCCCACCCGAGAAATGATGAAGCCCAGATAAATCACCCCCGCATCCGTGCACATACTTTGGGATTTGATTTCGTGGTTGCGCAGGGACTTAGGAGACCTTTTTTGTACTTAGTGGCAGATTTAGCTTTCGGCCTGGGTAAACTTCGGGAGAAAGCCATCTCGCGTGCAGTGGGAAGTCATAGAAAGGTTTCCCTGATGCTTATGCACACTATTCAGGTATAACTGCTATAAGCTGGAATAGCGAGTATGATGGCCACGAACCGCGTTTTAGACTCTTTGGTATGAATCAATAGGTCTTCATTCGGAGCCAGCGAGAGGTTCCAATACAAACAAGGAATTGGGAGACTTGCAAGACCACGGAGATTTAGCGGATGTCCATCCAGCTAGTTCATCTCCCTGCACAAAAAGGTATCCATCAAAATCCGAATCCCAACCAATTACAGTGCAGAGGGAACGGCACGATGTGGAGGACGTACCTTGACGATTGTGCGGGGAGGATGTGGGGCTTACCGCAGGACATGGTGTCAAAAGAAGCACGTACGATGCCCCCAAATGAATGGAAGTACGAGTCACGAAGAAATAAAAGTAACCTCATTTCAGACAGATGACGTTCGAATCTGGGGGTGGGAAGGGCGCGAGTGTGAATACAATCTTAGCAAAGAAAGAGTAGTCATCTCGGCAAAGTAATTTGCCGTGGCAGTGCGTCCGTGTGCCCGTCAAGGCGGGCCTGGATGGGGGAATTGTAAGGTTGGCGCAAAAAAAGCTGCCGAGGGATCCTCGGCAATCGTTGTTATATAGACCATGACAACCGCCGCTGGCTAACGCCAAAGCCTTTTTGGGAATTGGAATAGCTCACTTCCCTTCAAATATCTTCAACATAGCTAGTCTCTGCTTTGGCAATCTCTATATCATCCGCCATTTGATCCAGATGGGTTGTTTCCCTTCCTAGCCCATTCAGTGCCGGCAACAATTGGACTGGTCTTGTGAAAGATCGCATCGTTCTCTTTGAGCCGTCTGCTGGTGCTTTCGGGATAAAAGAAGTAGATAAAGAACGAAGCAGAAGTTGAAGACAGCGAAAATCAAGTACCCCTTTCAGCCTTGTTTGTTCATTACGGAAGGACTCGTCATGACTGTCACGAAGTTCCAGTTCTAGTTAGACGATATGATGATGGCATTGCCTCGTGAGCGCAGGTGCAAAGGCAAAATCTCGGCATTATGTAGCCATGTCACGGCGAGGAAGCCTAGCGCGAAAAAGGTATAATAGAGGAAACGCTGCAATGATGCAAATGATAGATGAAGCATATGTCCCGGAACGAACGGTCAAGGATATGGTGAGGAAGCAGCATTCCATGCCGAAAGCGCCGATCATGAGACACCAACGTTTACGGATATGTTTGGCGACAGCGAAAGATGCTAAGACTGGGACCAAGTACTAAAGACCATTGAAACCAGAAAGCAGTGGTGAAAGATTGTGGCCTAGGCAGACAGAGTTCTGCAGCAAGTACGTAATATAATAGCCAATGCAGATCACATTATCATGAACATGGGCCTGTTAGACATATTTAGACAGGCTTGCCCGTAAGACGGAGCGAAGTTGGAACTTACCACCATCCAAGCAAACTCGACGGAGATTTTGGGTCTCCTTCTCATTATTGAAGAGGTAAATCCAATTGCTGGTACCATTACACTCTTCTAGCTCAATTTCCTGACTGGCCAATCTAATTTCTGTCGGAGCTCTTCATCATCCTCATTTGGTATCCATGCATCTTCATTAGGACTGCCAGAGCTTGATCTGATCGGCTGTGTACGAAAAGCCATCGCGGAGACCCTGACATCCAGGGCACTACGGTTGTTAGATGGCTGTAATGAAACAGAAATACCGAGTGCAAAAACGCACAAAGCTTCCGAGCTTAGCAATAATCAAAAGCAGATAGACATACTGCGCCACAACAGAAAATCTCTACTGGGAAGGGTCATTTCTCGAAAAGGATAGTGCATAGCTCCATCAGTAACTGATAGGGGCTCCAGTACAGATTAGCATGTACTGCAATGCCCCGAATTTCTCTCTTCTGAGAGAAGGCAACGTTTCAGCCTGCCAGACGGGCATAATAGAAGTGGTAAGACCTGCCCTTACTTCCACCGCAATCCTACCTTCAAGAAATTGAGCGCGAGAATACGCCGCCGTCTTAACTGGGGCACCAGCCAAAATGAAGCAGGTGCCAATCAATATCGGGTTCTTGTGACCGACTCGCTCGCTTAGATTCAAGGGTGATGATAGCCTTGACTCTCTGCCTAGTAAGAGCAAGGGTTAGGTGTAGTTGGAGGCTGAACACTATATCAAAACGCTGAGTAAGGGTAACTCAGGCGCCAAAAATGGTACCTTGGACGCTTTTTTTAGGGCCACTATTCAAGGCGTCACTGAACGGCCGCTGGCCGAGCGATACACCGATATCAATTCGGTCGCCAAGAATCAACTGCGCTCCAACCCACCTAGAGATCCAACAACGTTACTGGCAGTCGGGCAGAGTCTTCAGGATCGCCAGACAGCCAAAATCCATAATCTGCCCCTAAACGAATCGAAATGGATTATCCATCAGTTGGGAGGGCGTTCGGCTGAAGTTGACATTAAGTTTTATCGGAAGGTCGTTAGTCCACCCTTCTTGACATTGGTTGTACCTGGTTGCTTATTTGGGTCATGGACGAACACGCGACATCCCGTGTTGATCCCTCTAAGGTTACATACGGCCCCACCGTCGGAGTTCCCGTGAGTGGCCGATGCTTATCAGAGAGTTAGGGTTTGATGATTATTCCCCGCAAGAACCTGAACAATTTCCCAGTAGAGTTTATCACGGTCGCACTAAACTCGACGCCGTGGCTGAAGCCCCGAAACCCTTTCTTCTCTCTTCTCTCTTCCCTCCCATCCGGCTCCTCAACGAGCCAATTGGTCTGGTCTGCACCCGCAATATGTCCGACCACAACAATAACAAAGACGACGACCACGTCGCTCCCCAGTCAGAGATTGACCCAGCGCTCCAGCCCGAGCACCAGCACCAGCATGCCCACCTCCACCACACAGCCTTTGCCGAGCGCGGCCGCGACGACGATGTCATCTACACCAAAGACGCCTCGTTCGAGAAGGGGAATGTCCCGGACCCGACGCCGCTGGATCATACCCCCAAGAGCCAGAGCGACGACAACAAGGACGTCGAGACCGCGGACAATTACCCGGCCCAGCGGCCGTGGTACCGCCGGGTGCTCAAACACTGGCGCCATTTTGCGCACGCCGTGATCTGGCTGCTTTTCACCGGGTGAGTCCATTCTGATGGTTTCGGTGGGAACACGGATTGCCTCCGAGTCAGAGACTGATCGTACGTAGCTGGTGGATTGCCGGTCTGATTTTGCACCGATATGACCTCGGCTGGCTGATCCCGTTTCTATTGTACCTGGCCATCACTCTGCGCATTCTCTTCTTCTATGTGCCTATCAGCATTGTGACGCGGCCCATGCACTTCGTCTGGAGCCATACCGCCCACCCGTTCGTGCGCGTGATCCCAGAGAAACTGCGCATCCCCGGAGCGGCCCTGGTGTGCATTGGGGTCATTCTGATCGGCGCATTCGTCTCCCCCGAGTCAGCGGATAACACGCGCTCTAACCGCGCGGTCAGTCTGTTCGGGCTGGCCGTCTTCGTCTTCGGCCTGTGGGCGACCTCGCGCAATCGCAAGAAGATCGTCTGGCACACTGTGATCGTGGGCATGCTGGTGCAGTTTATTGTTGCGCTCTTTGTGCTGCGCACCGGGGCGGGTTACGACATTTTCGCCTTCGTGTCGGGTCTCGCGCGCGATCTGCTGGGCTTTGCGTCGCAGGGCGTGGAATTCTTGACCGCCGAGGACTTTTACACAATGAAGACTCCCATCACGCCCGCCTCCTGGTTCCTGGTGAGTGTGATCCCGGCAATTCTCTTCTTCGTCTCCATTGTCCAACTGCTGTATTACACCAACGTGCTGCAATGGTTCATTAAGAAATTTGCCGTCTTCTTCTTCTGGAGTATGCGCGTTTCCGGCGCCGAGGCTGTCGTCGCCGCTGCATCCCCCTTCATCGGACAGGGCGAATCCGCCATGCTGATTCGGCCTTTCGTTCCGCATCTCACTATGGCCGAGCTGCACCAGGTCATGTGCTCAGGCTTCGCGACCATCGCGGGAAGTGTACTGATCGCCTACATCACCATGGGTGTGAACCCACAAGCTCTTGTCTCGTCCTGCGTGATGAGTATCCCCGCCTCACTAGCCGCCTCGAAACTGCGCTGGCCGGAGGAGGAAGAAACCCTCACGGCCGGCCGCGTCGTCGTCCCTGATGACGACGAGCACCGCGCCTCCAATGCCCTGCACGCTTTCTCCAACGGCGCCTGGCTGGGTCTGAAGATTGCGGCTATGATTGGTGCCACGCTGCTGTGCATCATCTCTCTCATCGGCCTGGTGAACGGCCTGTTGACGTGGTGGGGCCATTACCTGAACATCAACGACCCGCCCCTGACCATCCAGCTGATTGTGGGATACATCTGCTACCCGATTGCTTTCCTGCTGGGTGTTTCTCGGGACGGTGATCTGGTGAAGGTCGGCCAACTGATCGGTCTGAAGATCATCACTGTATGTCCTCCCCACTTGTCCGTCTTCTTTTCCATCTTGATGTCTAACATGACGAACCTGTAGAATGAATTCGTCGCCTACCAAGCCCTTCAATCCCAAGAAACCTACGCCGACCTCTCGGACCGCTCCCGCCTAATCGCCACCTATGCGCTGTGCGGATTTGCCAACATCGGTTCCCTGGGTAACCAGATCGGTGTGCTCGCGCAGATCTCGCCCGGACGGAGCGCGGACGTCTCGCGCGTGGCGGTTAGTGCGATGATCACTGGCGCGCTGAGCACGTTCACCAGTGCGTCGATTGCTGGATTGTTGATCACGGATGAGAAGCAGTATTTCGGGACCAAGGCGGCGTAGTTTTGTTGTTTGGGTGATTAGTTCGTATGCATGCATATTTATTCGATTTCTACGTAGCGCTTCTAGCGAGAATAAATGGATGGTTGGAAGGGATGGATGTATATATGATATTTCCAGCGAATCATATATAGTATAACCATTTTGATAGGTCTTTGCCTGAACAATCACAAGGATCTTCAAGCCAGAAATGATATAATCACTTCAAGCTATATCTATACAGCTCACTAGTCCACAACAATTGAAGAAACCCCACAAGACAAAGCAATATTCTCCCAATATTCCTCGGATCCTGCCAAGTAGATCAGGAATCATGTGACTGATCAACTATCAAAAGATCGCCTGTAGTTAATCTAATCGGCCAAAAATGGGTTGGCGTCAATCCTACAATAATCAATCACCTCTCTTAGAGGCGTGTTGCAAAGATGCAGCAGAAGCCCCAGACTGGTTCTGAACACTTTGAAGGAACTGCCTCTAATAAAATTTCTCCTCGATCGACCAAGAGAGAGACACACGGGCCTTGGATACATCTCCTTGCTGGCGCGTGAGTCTTCTACCGTCCTCATTGTGACTGTCTTGACGTTCAATGTTAGTATTGGAGGGTTTGCTACCGCGATTACAACTTCTCCACTGGATGTCCTAAGGACGCGGCTCCAGTCTGACTTGTATCGAATTTCCTCACGAGCGTCCTCTCACAAACCACACCGGACGGTTCAGATCGTCGGTTCTATCTATCGAGCTGAAGGCTGGCGCGCTTTTTTCCGAGGGCTTGGCCCGAGCCTGGCAGGCGTGGTTCCTGCGACTGCCGTCAAATTCTACGTTTATGGGAATTGCAAACGCCTCGGGCAGACATCTTGGGCTCTGCTGAAGACTCGGCGGTCGTCCACGCCCAAGCGGCTATTTGCGCAGGGATAGCTACAGCAACCGCTACGAATCCGATATGGTTAGTGAAGACAAGGTTACAGCTTGACAAAACACAACCGCTTGGTGGTCCTCCACCTCGTCGATACCGAAACAGCATTGACTGCGTCAGGCAGGTCCTTCGTCATGAAGGCTTCCGTGGCCTGTACAGAGGATTGAGCGCGAGCTATTTGGGCTCTATTGAGACAGCGCTGCATTTGGTTCTATATGAACGTCTGAAGTCTACTTTTCGTAACTCGCTGGAGCCAGCCGAAGGGACAAGAACTGCTCTTTGGGATGAGTTGACTCACTGGGTCAGCACCAGTGGCGCGGCCGGTTCTGCCAAGTTCGTCGCAAGTCTAGTGACCTACCCGCACGAGGTACGTCGTCTGTACCCAGGAACACTTCATTAGCAACCACGCTGACCTTCTGCAGGTGGTTCGAACCAGACTGCGCCAGGCGCCAGTGGAAAATGGCGTGCCTAAATACACAGGTCTGGTGCAGTGTTTCCGTACGATCGCGAAAGAGGAAGGTATGGCGGGCTTGTATGGAGGCCTGACTCCCCATATGCTGCGCTCTTTACCTTCGGCTGTTATTACGCTTGGGGTGTATGAATTCGTGCTGAGGGTGGTCGGGACGTAGACATGGATATGCGGGCAACATTATTTGTACCATCATCGGAGTTGACTTGGGCTTGGTGTATACTAGAGAAGATGCGGTCTGGACCTATAATAAACCATCTCATACTCGGCGTTGGGGGGTGATTCCTGACTTATGGACTACATATAGTTATCTCGCGCTTTGATCAATATCTTTAGATACGCACTAAACCATAGGTAGTACATAATTGCAAGCGCTCACAGCCCATAGGACAGGTCGTGTGGATACTTGCCGAAACAAACTACAAGTCGGAAAGCTCGGAAGGACAAGAAACCATTCGCGGCATTGGATTTACGCCTGGATTGAAAAAAATGCGTGTGTGTAGTGTAGTGCAGGAAAAGCACGGTAACTCCTACAGACCAAGGAGAATAAAATAACAAAAACCAAAGGACCAAAAAGACTCCAAGCCTGACAATACTATCAGGCCATGATGCATATACACCGCATGAATATCCATCCTCCACGCCCAGAAATGCAGGAGAGGAAACTCGGTGTCTTCTATCCACTACTCGTCATCCAGGTCGCGGTGTCTGGCGAGGACGTGGCGCTTGAATTCCTCTTGGTTTGTATCCCAGAGCTCGGCAGCTTGAGCGTTCAACGGGCTCGCACTATGCCGCGGTTAGCATTGCATGACCTCCTCTAATGAGTGGGTCGGAGACGTACTTGTTCGGCTCGCCGAGCAGAGACTGCAAGCTGAGCAGCACGCTCTGCACATTGTACACGGCGCTCCACTTGTCGCGCAGGATATCCAGGCAGATGCGGCCGGAGAAGTCGACGTTGGGGTGGTAGATGGGCGTCTTGAAGAGAACGGTCGGAGGCGCGTAGGGATAGTTGTTAGAAAAGGCAAAGGACAGCTTGAGGATCAGGCCCTCGTAGGGGGTCTCGGTCGGACCGGTGATGGTGGCGGTCCAGGACAAGAGGTTGCCATCGGCGTCGGGGAAGGCAGAGATGCCGGGGGAGGGCGAGAGCATGAGCTGCATCAGCTCAGCCTGCAGGCTGTCCAACCGTCCAGTCAGTGAATTTGCAACACGCGAGCACCCGGACAAGCCTACCGCTTGGTTACGCTCTGCGTGTCATTGCGCTGAGAGCCAGTATTCAGCTTGGTTGCTTCCAGCGCATCGGGCGCCGAGTTCTGCGTATCCTCCATCGTGTAGTCCATCGAAGAGTAGGAAGAAGAAAGATTGTAAAAGGGCGATGTCTGGAATGTCGGGTCACAGTAGCACGAGGGTTGCTGTCTGGAATGACGACGGATCCGAACAAGCGCCGTGGTTGGGTTGGAATGACGGTCCGACCCACCGAGAAGCAACGTCGGGAGGCGCGAGAGGGAGGGAACCGACGGAAGAAGAAGGTGGGCGGGAAGGATCCAAGAGTCGTTCCTGTGGGTGCGTAGTGATGTTGGGAGTGGTAGAAAGATGGTTAGGTGGGAGAGGGAAGAGGGAAGAGTGAGTGAGTGGACTCCGACGGGGCCTTTGTTTACCAGGCGAAGCGCCCAGGCAACGGGAAGAGAAAAGGTCCCACCACCATTGGTGTCGATTCTTCGGTGGCTTCAATTGTGTATTCGGGGGATTTAGCATGGGTTCATGCTGGGCCATCAGTTCCTCATGGAATCCCCGTATGGACTTTCACTGACCCTTCGATTATGATGGGGTCCTGTCAACACACTACCCGAACAGGATAAAGTGGGCTCGGCACGGTCGCGCGTCACTTCGCCCGTGGCTTCTTCCTCCCCTCGTGTCGTATATGATTGATTGATTTCCCCCACGATGCAGCACTCCCAACTGGCCCCGCTGCCCACGGATGTGCCCTTCCGCATCGTCTCCAAGACCATCGGCCAGGGCGCCTACGCCTGGTAAGTCGACAAAGCGAGCGCGTCGCGAAACAGTCTAACCCTCCACAAAAGCATCAAGAAGGCCTGTCCACTAACCTCCGAAACTCCCGTCTTCGCCGTCAAATACGTTCATAAAGACTACGCCGCGCGTCATGGCAAGATTAGTGCGCGCCAGCTGCAATTGGAGGTGACTGTCCACCGACACGTCTCGGGCCACAAAAACATCATCGAGTTCTACCAGACCGGCGAGGACGAGATCTGGCGATGGATCGCCATGGAATTGGCCGAGGGTGGAGATCTCTTCGACAAGATCGAGGCCGACGAGGGCGTCGGGGAGGATATCGCGCACGTCTACTTCTCGCAGCTCGCCAGCGCTGTCAGCTTCATGCACTCCAAGGGCGTGGGCCACCGCGACATCAAACCGGAGAATATGCTGCTCACGGCCGATGGAAATCTGAAGATTGCGGATTTTGGATTGGCGGCGCTGTTCGAATATAAGGGGACGCGGAAACTCTCCACGACATTTTGTGGCAGCCCACCGTACATTGCGCCTGAGGTGGTCACTTGTAGCACCCGAGGGCAGACCAAGGGGGCCGGATATCACCCCGATTTGGTGGACATCTGGTCCTGTGGGATTGTGCTCTTTGTCCTCTTGGCCGGCAACACCCCGTGGGATAGCCCGACGGATGACAGTTACGAATTTCACGAATACATGGCGACCAAGGCACGAACCACCGACGAACTATGGCAGAGGCTGCCTCCGGCCACGCTCTCTTTACTGCGCGGGATGTTGGCCGTGGACCCGAAAAACCGGTTCTCGCTGGAAGATGTGCGCCGACATCCGTGGTATACACGAAGTAACAAATTCCTCTCGGATGAGGGCAAACTACGGGATCCCATCAATCTCGCGACATCCATGTTTGAGTCGCTTCACATCGACTTCAACCAGGATCCCCTGTCCCAAAACCGCAAGAACGCCAGACGCGGTTCCGACCCAATGGACATGGACATGGACGAACAGTCCGCGGGGCAGATTTCCTCCACGCAGCCAGAAATGCTAGGGGGTAGCATGCTGATGGACTGGGATTCTCCGCAATTGGCGTCGGAGGTGTTCTCTTCCACTCAGCCGGCGGGGAAACCATTCACATCCCAGGACCACTACCTGGCCAATCACCTCGAAGACGAGCCGTCCATGTCGCAGTTCTCGCAGCAACCCTCGGTTCCAGTGAGCCGCACGCAGAATGCACAGCGATTCCAGGATATCGTCCCGTCGCGCCCGATGACCCGCTTCTTCTCCGCATGGGAGCTGAAACTGTTGGTGCCGCTGATCTGCGAGGCTCTGCACCGGTTGGGAGTTCCGGTGCCGGCCATGCCACCCGTGGGGCTCGGCGACACGTCTGCGATGGTTCGCGTGGTCGCCAAGGACGGCCGCATGTGTCCCCTGCAGGGCAAGGTGCTGTTCGAGTGCGTGTCGGAGGGCCTGTTCGAGGTGGAGTTTGTCAAGATCAAGGGTGATCCGCTGGAGTGGCGGCGGTTCTTCAAGAAGGTGGCTATTCTGTGCAAGGATGCCATCTTCAAGCCGGACCAGTAAATAATATAATCAAATCTACAAGTACAATGTGTATTCTCCTCACTAGTCGAAGTAAACGAGCGGACAATGGATAAGTAAAGCCGAATCAGAGAAGTAACTAAGCAAGTCCCACCCCGGTAGTCCTAAAACGTCCTGGCACGTCGTGTCTATGGCTAATCCCATGCGATTGGTTATCTTAGCCATACTAAGAAGACCGGACTCCTACAGCATACCACCTACCCTGCAGAGAAGGTACATCCATAGCTGCCTATGTCCGGAGTGATGCCAAGCCAGAACTCCCTCCACCTCTTCAAGGACCTACCTAGAATATCCCTCGAGATTTACCGTATTTCGTGATGGGGTAATAATATGATCAGCACTAGATGTTTCTATACATCCCACGTGACGGACAATCTAGATTGGGCGCAGATCACAACAGGACTTTTGTTTCTTTCCTTCTTATTGTATCTTCCTCCTCCTTTTCCTCTCTTCCTCGCCTCCCGCCTGCCCTCGATGCTTCTCCATCTTTTTCTCCATGGACAAATTGCCGGTAGAGATCCTCACCAAAATCATCGACTGTAAGAGCCGACGTTTCCGTTCCCCCCGCACCTGTTGACCCCGTCGCCCTCAAGCTGATCAACAAGAAAAGACCTCACCCCGCGTGAGAAAGTACAGCTGCAATCCGTCTCCAGGAAGCTCTTTGGTCTCGCCCGCGACAATAACCTCTGGCGCCTACATTGCTACGAGCAGTCATGGTCCGCCCTGCTGACCTCGCGTCCCGCCGGCCGGGCCACCGAGAGCCTGCGCACAAACGAGCCGGCATCTTTGACCACACTGGGACAGACATCTCTGCGCGATCTGATTCAACCGCCGGCGCCCCATGCAGAAAACGGCGTGTCCGATGGAGCGCCGCGGGGTATGTCGCTCGGTGAGAAAGCAAGGGCGGCGATGGAATGGGATTCTTCGGCGGAGGGAGAGGATATCGATTGGTACTCGGAATATATTGCTCGACATGGACCGATCTCACTTACCTGGGTGCAACAGCCCCGGGTCCGGAATGCAAAGGGCCGACAATGGGAGCGCTGTGAGGTCAAGGGCATGGGATTACTGAAGGATTGGAGTTCGGCACGACAGAACAAGATCGTGGCGCCGTTGGATGACGGAAGTGTTTGTATTTGGGATCTGAATCATTCCCATTGCACGGATTCACCGACGACCAAGGGACGGGTTCTTGGGGTTAGCGAGCCGGGGATCCTCATGACAGACCTGTCGGGACGCAGCAGAGAGAATGCGGCCTCGAAGACGGCGCTCGAGTTTATCAATCCGGGCGAGTGCGTGAGCGTGGACTCGCTGCGCCAGCGGGCCTATTTGGCTGTTGGCAACGTACTGAACGAAGTCGATCTAACCACGCTGAAGGTGGTCTCGCAGCAGCGCTATCCCTGGTCGATCTTCGCCCTCTCCCAGGAAACGGACTACTCTGTGCCCTTGACCTTGGCCACCACACTCAGTCTTCAGATCTACGACTCTCGCCTATCAGCGATCGAAGAAGAGGAAGCCATCAGCTTGCGTTGTGAGAAGGTGGTGCCTCCCTTTGTGCCAGAATCGGGCATCTTCGCACCCCCAGACTCACCATTACTCAAACTCCAACCCAATGGCCAGCCACCGCACCGCATACGCAGCCCAGACCCTTCCGAAAAGGGCGCCAACTATGCTCCGCTCTTCCAGCCGGGCCCTCTCGCCATCCTCCATCCTCCCGCCCCGCATGTAAATTCCATTCTCCTTGCTGGCCGCTTCCCCAGCATTTTGTGTTACGACCGACGTTTCTTTCCACGCCTACAGAACACTGTTCATTCAGGCGGCCGACTATGCGGTCTTGCTTCGGTGCCTGAGCCCCGGTTTCCGGTCTTTGCGGACAGTCGGTATCCGGACTCGCACTCCGTGGTGGCCTGTGGCGAGTACAATGGCCGAGGGTCTCTCGAACTATACAGTCTGCGGTCTTCGTCGCAGACCTACACTACGAACGACAACAGCCCCTCGACAATGTCTTCCCGTCTGACAGCCGAATATAAAAATAGGCAGCGTGCCGCCAGTTCCAAGTTACTGTCCGTGGGATCTCACGGAAACCGCCTGGTCTTCTCCGACGCGGAAGGCAACATCAAATGGGTCGAGCGAGACGGCCGCTCGGAAGTCCGACGCTGGAATATCAACACGTCTACACCTCAATTCTCCTTTTCGCGCAACGGCCAATCCCTATCTGCTAGACCGGGCTCACCGCGCGGCCTCTGGCCCAGCTCGCAATCCAACCAAAACAGCGAAGTGGCCCGCAAGATCTTACCGACGGGTGGCAATTTGACCGGTGATGAGTTGTTGGTGTGGACCGGGGAACGCATTGGTCGACTCAAGTTCTCGATTCCGGCCGACTATGAGGAGGAGGTTGAAGAAGAAAATGAGGATGACTTGTTCATGGATGCCGAGGTCGACGAAGCTACACGGGAAGCGATGCGGCGGAAGCATCGGGATGAGTGGGAGGCCGCGCAACGGTATGAAGAGGGGATGCGGCGGGCACTAGAAAGACAAGCGGATGAGGTCCGGTGGATGGGAGCGATGCAATAATCAATCATTCATATAGACCGCATAACCAACTCCATCCTATATCTCTAAATCCCTAGCCCTAACTCCATACTTCCTCGGTCTGGCCTGACTCACCGCCCGGCTCCACTCGGCTCGGCTCTCCCCGCGACATCACGAGCCATTTCTAAGCCTTGGTCAGCGGTGACACTCGGTGGCGGAATTCGTTCGTATCGTTGACTGTGTGATTTTCTCTTCTCACATCCTCCTGTTGATCTGCACTCTTCTCTTCCTGCGAGACTCCAGCGCGACAGTTGTGGGACAAAATGCCGTCTCCGACAGAGCCCGTCCACCAATTCGACTCGATTGAAGATACCATTGCCGCATTTAGTGAGTGCTAGCCTCTCTGCAGGACAATCGAGCAGTTCCGAGAAGAGAATTCCGAAATACTGAGCTAACCGCGCACTCCAGAAAATGGCGAATTCATCATCGTCCTCGACGACCAAGACCGCGAGAACGAAGGCGACCTCATCATAGCCGCGGAGTCTATCACTCCCGCACAGATGGCCTTCTTGGTCCGATATACAAGGTAAATCCTTCCTTGTCACACACACCGTCTTCCTACGCGAGGATGTCCTTACTGATTACTTCAAAAAGCGGATTGATATGCGCGCCCATCACCCCCTCCTCGCCTCCCACCTCGCCCTCCCGCAGATGGTAGCCGAGAACGCCGACCCGAAGTGCACAGCCTACACGATCACAATTGACTCAAGCGACCCCTCCGTAACGACGGGGATATCGGCCTCCGACCGCGCGCTTACCTGCCGCACACTGGCCTCGCCATCCGCAACAATCGACTCTTTCCGGCGACCGGGCCACATTATCCCGCTCCAGGCCCGGCCCGGCGGCGTGCGCGAGCGCATGGGCCACACCGAAGCTGCGGTGGATTTCTGTCGGTTGGCTGGGAAGCCGGAGGCAGGGGTGATTGCGGAGCTGGTGGAGGATGGGCAGTGTGTGGAGGGCGTGCCGGAGATCGGCGGGAAGAATGGCATGATGCGTCGGGATGGGTGTTTGCGGTTTGGAAAGCGATGGGGGATTAAGGTGTGTACGATTGAGGACTTGGTGGCGTATTTGGACAGGACGGAGGGGGTAATCAATGGGAAGAAGCAAGCATTGGTTTGAGGCTTTGCGGGCTTGTATACTTGGATTTTGTTTTTTTTTTTCTGCTGTGTAGATCATACGCTCTGCTCTTGGGATAGACATTAACATGAAAAAAAATGAATGGTCAAAAAATTCAGAAGTGCATTGATAAGTTTATTGGGTATCTAGTCGTACGGTATAAATGTCATCCGAGTTTTTGGTTGGAAAGTCATGTCAGAAACGGGAATTGTTTCAACGCCGAGTCCATGCTGGGAGAAAAAAAGAAAAAAGGGTGAAAGGCATCACATCACCGCTTCAGATGAGAGTAGTCCCGAAGAATACCCATCATGTGCGTGTTGGTGGTCTTGCCGCTGCGCCGGGGCTTCTTGGTCTTCTTCTGCTCCACCTTGGGCCGCGCCTTCACCACCTTGTTCTTGTTGGTAGGCGTGATACCGGCCTTCTCCAGCTCCTCCTTGACATCCTGCGCACTCGGGATCTTGATCTTGTCCCAGATCTGCTTGAATTCGTCATCGAAGTGCTCCATCAGCGAGGGATCGTTCGCCCACACCATCTTGGCATGGTCATCCTTCTTGTTCCGGGTCACGAGCAGCTTCCCTTCCTTCTCCATCTGGTTGATCGCTTCCTCGACATTCGGCCACCCCTCTCGCAGATCACGGACACTCATCCCCGCCGCGGTCGTCTGTGCCTGCAGATGCTGCAGCAGTTGCTCGGGAGTGCGAATGTTGTGCGGGGGACGGAAGCTGAAGGTCCCCTCACCATTTGCGCCGCTCGGATCGAAATCGACCTTCTCGTGCATTTGTAGAATGCTCCGGAGGGCATGGATGTAGCCCGGGTCATTTTCGCGGTGCTGCAGGGAGAGATACGAGACGATATTGTCGAACTTGAGCGGCACGCCCTTGGTTTTCATGTGCTCGATCGCAAAAAGGACCTGCGTCATGATGTCCTTGCCCGTGCCGGTGTTGGCGGGCTGCGAGTAAACTATGTCGACATCGTGGCGCTTCTTCTTGGCTTCGCCGGAGGATGAAGGAGTCGGCGCAGACGAAGGGACTTGCGAGCTGCTGGCCGAAGCGTTGTTGACAACGCGCCGCTGTTGCGGCATGCGGTTCGCCGACTCCATCACGCTGGCGTTGAAGCTCTTGAGCTGGTTCTGTAGGTAGGACATGCTGGCGATGGTGGATCACAGATGCTCAAAGTCGGGTGAAGTGAATCGAGGGAGAGGCAAGTCCAGATACAGCTGGGCGAGAGCCAGGCGTGGCTTTTGTCGGAGCCAGGTCGAGCTCTCGAGGTGCCTAGTCAGTAGTGCGGAACATAAGACGGCAGCAATGATGAGACTGGAAGACTAAAGAACAGCCCGGGCTGATGGGAATTGACAAAAGGCAAGGTCAGAACAAGCGTTCAAGACGAGCCGCAGTCCACGTGACCACCTAACCGCATCGGGCAAGCTCGCCAACCCCGTCGCCGCGATCGAAACTCGCCCTTCGACACACCTCAACCCGCCAATTGCCCTCACTCATCTCTCACTTATTATTGGCGTGTCTTTGTTCCGTTTTCTTTCTCTCTCTTTCTCTTGCAACGCAATGTCATAGGCTTTTCCAGCAGCGCCTTGTGTACGTGTCTGAGAACGGTACACATCGCGCGTTGGACAGCTCCTGCTCTGCGCCGCGCCATTACACTCCCCAACACGCGCGGCCCAACAGCTCGCAGCTGTTGAAACGTCAACCATCATGGCAGACGCTGCAGTTGAACTTCCTTATCTATCCTCTCATTATGCTATCCCAGAAGCTACGCTCTCCACCCTGACGCAGGCCCCGACCGTGGACCTGGTCAATCAGCTACTGGCGTCCATCACCAAAAAGGCACATGAATATGATGAACTTAAATCCGACAAACTTCGCTTGGAGGTTGAGCTGGAGAATGCGGTACGCAGCAATGAATCGAAGATCAAGGGTTTGAAAGGCACCGTGGAGAAAGGTCACAAGGAGGTCGAAGATTTGAGGAAGAAATTACACGAATCAGGTAGGTTGGACCATTTTTGTGGCGATATAAACATCTCCATTCTGACACGATTAGAAACCACTCGTTCTGCTCTCGAGTCAGAGATTTCCACGCTCAAATCATCTTCCACGTCAAACGAGTCCGAAACCACAACCCTCAAGTCGCGCATCTCGTCTCTTGAAGCCTCGAATCGAGATACGCTGGCTTTACTTGAGTCGAAGTCTGCTGCTCATGATAAATTAGCCGAGGAGCTTTCGACGCAGCACAAGAAGACCATCGAGCTGCGGCGAGAGCTTTCCACCGCGGAACAGAATCTTCAGAGTGCGAACTCGGCCGCTGCTAGCGCACGATTCCGCGAGCAGAACCTTCAGCAAGAGCTTGACCTCACAAAGAAGAACAACGAATGGTTCGAGACCGAGCTGAAGACCAAATCCGCCGAGTACATCAAGTTCCGCAAAGAAAAGAGTGCCCGGATCTCCGAACTGCAGCGCGAGAATGAGGAGGCCAATTCGACCATCGACTCCCTGCGGCGCAGCGAGAACTCCCTCAAGAGCCGTTTGGACGAAACGGAACAGCGCTACGAAGAATCCTTGGCCAGCATCCAGCAACTGAAGGAAGAAGCAATCCAGGCTGACGAGTCTTCCCGAATTGAGCGTGATAGTCTCAAGCGACTTGCCGAGTTGCATGGATCTTCAGCGGAGACAGCCAAGAAACGCGTGCAAGAGTGTCAATTGGCGTTGGAGAAGGCCAAGGATGATGCAGCGGAGGAAATTTCGCGCCTCCGTGTCGAAATTGAGACCGAACACGCCGACAAGCAAGCAGCTGAGCGTCGGGTTGCCGAGCTTGAGATATCCGTCAGCCAGCTCGAGTCTGAAGGACCTAGGCTTGGATCTATGAGCCCTGCTCGTTCGCTGAATGGAGCAGGCCCTAGCACCCCAATGCGGCCCGGAACTCCCGGTAGCACCTTCTCTCCCCGGGCCTCTCGTGGCAAGGGCAATCTCACGTTGACCCAGATGTACACGGAATACGACAAGATGCGCACTCAGCTTTCGAGAGAGCAGAAGAACAACCAAGAGCTCCAGTCGACGCTGGATGAGATGATGCAAGAACTCGAATCTAGCAAGCCTGAGATCGACGAACTTCGCGCAGACCACTCCCGCCTTGAAAACGCGGTTGTGGAGATGTCCAACATTCTCGAAACGTCCGGCAAGGAACGTGACGACGCCACCAAGGAAGCGAGGAAATGGCAGGGCCAGGTTGAGGGTCTAGCCCGTGAAGGAGATATCCTACGCCAACAACTTCGGGATCTGAGCGCCGAGGTTAAGGTTCTGGTTTTGGAGGTTGCCGTCGCGAAACAGGGCGAAGACTATGACCGTGAGGAGCTGGAGAAGATCGCCCGCAATGAGATCGAGGAGTCAGCCGCCGACCTGAACCCAACTGGTCGCTTCATCAGCCGAAACCTCACCACTTTCAAAGACCTCCACGAGCTCCAGGAGCAAAATGTTACTCTCCGACGTATGTTGAGGGAACTTGGCGACAGAATGGAGGGCGAGGAAGCCCGTGCAAAGGATGTCGTCCGCCAACAAGAGCACGAGGAGCTGAAGGATCTGCGGATCCGTGTGCAAACTTACCGCGACGAAATTGCCAACTTGGTCGCCCAGACGAAGAGCTATGTGAAGGAACGCGATACCTTCCGTAGCATGCTCACTCACCGACGCCAGCCTGTCGGAGACCCATCCGTCTTTTCTCAATCCGTCCCACTCGGGGCGGCTCCTTTGGGTGCCAGCATCAGCAGCCAGGCCAATGATGCTCCAGATTACGCCGAACTACTTCGAAAGGTCCAGACTCATTTCGACAGTTTCCGTGAGGAGACCGCTACCGATCACAACTCCTTGCGACAGCAGGTCAATGAGCTCTCCCGAAAGAACAGCGAGTTGATGAGCGAAATCAGTCGATATAGCAGTCAACTTGCTACCGCTTCCCAACGCGCCGAGCTACACCAGAGCAACTTCAATATGCTTAAGACTGAGAACGGCGAACTCCAAAAACGTTGTAACACGCTTTTCGAGCAAGCCAACCGACAAGACGTTCGGACACAGCAAGCGGCCGAGGATCTGGTAGAGGCAAAGGGCCTGGCGGAAAGCCTCCAGCGGGAGAATGCCAACCTGAAAGCGGAGAAGGAGCTGTGGAAGAACATCGAGAAGCGGTTGATCGAGGACACCGAAACATTGCGGAATGAGCGCAGCAGACTCGACTCCCTAAACGCCAACCTGCAGACAATCCTGAACGAGCGAGAGCACTCGGATAGTGAGAGTCGCCGCCGACTCCAATCAAACATTGAGTCACTGGAGTCTGAACTACAATCCACCAAGCGAAAACTCAACGACGAGCTCGAAGAGTCTAAGAAGGCCACTCTTCGCCGAGAGTACGAGCACGAGCAGAGCCAGAAACGTATTGATGATCTGGTTACCAGCCTGGGCGCCGTACGCGAAGAATTGGTCGCTTTGAAAACGACAAGAGATCACCTGCAGGCACGCAATGATGAGCTGTCTGTTGGACTCCGAAGCGCCGAGGAGCGCCTCCAGGTTCTCCAAACTCGACCTAGTGGCGTTCCTGGCGCGACTGACGACACCACTGTGGTCACGCAAGAGGCAGGCGAGGGCGGTAGTCTTACCCGCGAGCAGGAGCTTGCCATCGAGGTCTCCGAACTGAAACGTGACCTCGAACTGGCGAGGACTGAGCTCGAACACGCAAAGGAACGAGTCGAGGACTACCAAGCCATCAGCCAGGCCACGGAAGAACGGCTGCAGTCAGTCACCGACACTCAGGATCAGTACCGTGAAGAGACCGACCGTCTTGTTGAGGAGAAGGACAAGAAGATCCAGGATCTCGAAACGCGGATTGAAGAAATCTCTTCGGAGTTGTCCAACACCAACAATGAAATGTCCAAGCTTCGTGAAGAGCAAGGCGAAGCTACGCGCCGTCTTGACGAGCAAAAGGCTACCTACGAGGCAGATATTACTCGACTGAAGGACGACAATGAACGACACGTCGCTGCTGCTCAGTTCCACCAGGAGGACCTGAAAGCCCAGGCTGAAATCGCTCAGCATGCGCAACAAAATTATGAAAGTGAGCTTGTCAAGCATGCCGAAGCAGCGAAGAACCTTCAGGCAGTTCGTGCCGAAGCCAACCAACTGAAACTCGATATCGCTGGGGTGAGGTCCCAGTCCGAGACTTACAAGAGGGACCTGGCCCAGAAAGAGGAGAGCTGGGTGGAGATGAAGGCCAGATACGAAAGCGAGCTTGCTGAATTACAGAAACGCCGGGAAGAAGTTCTTCACCAGAACTCTCTCCTGCACTCGCAACTGGAGAATATCAGCGGCCAGATCTCTTCATTGCAACGGGACCGCGCCAATGTCGCCGAAAATGAGGAGCAGGAAGGAGAGCAGATGGCACCAAACCTAGAGGGTCTCCAGGAGGTCATCAAGTTCCTGCGCCGTGAGAAGGAGATCGTTGATGTTCAATACCATCTCTCAGTGCAGGAGAGCAAGCGTCTTCGCCAGCAACTCGACTACACTCAATCTCAACTGGACGAAACACGCCTCAAGCTTGAACAACAACGTCGGGCTGCTGCTGATAGCGAGCACAATGCGCTGAACCATAACAAGCTTATGGAGACGATCAACGAGCTCAACGTTTTCCGCGAGAGCAGCGTAACGCTTCGCAACCAACTCAGGCAGACCGAGACTGCGCTGGCCGAGAAGTCTGCTCGTGTCGATGAACTCAACCAGCAAATTGAGCCTCTCGGGTCCAAGATCCGCGAACTGGAGAATTTGGCCGAAACCAAGGATGGCGAGATGCAGCTGCTTCAAGCCGACCGCGATCGTTACCAGCAGCGCATACAAGACATCCTCCAGAAATACGACCGGGTGGATCCGGCTGAGATGGAAGAGCTGAAGCAGAAGCTCGCGACCCTCGAAAAGGAACGCGACGAAGCTGTGTCCGCACGGGATACTCTACAAGCCCAGGCCACCGCATTCCCTGAACAACTCAAACAAGCCGAGGACCAAAGGCAGGACCTGAAAGCAAAGCTCACCGAACAATTCAAGGCGCGGTCGAAGGATCTGACTGGGAAGGTCAACAGCAAGCAAATGGAGTTGAATGTGGCCTTGCAGGAGAAGGAGGTTATCCAGGATGAATTGAAGACTACGAAGGAAGAGCTGGAAGAGCTGAAGAGCAAAATGGCCCAGACGCCAGCTCCAGCTGCCACTCCGACCCCAGCTGCCGCACCGACTGCGGCTACTACCGAAACGGATGCGGTCAACCCGACACCTGCGTCCCAGTTCCCGACTTCAACGACTCAAGTTACCACCGCTCCTGCTGATGAACAGAAGATCAAGTCTCTGGAGGAGAAGATCAAGTCTCTAGAGGAGAAGATCCAACGCCTGGAAGCAGCTCTTGCTGAAAAGGATGGTCTCCTGGCTGCGAAGGATGCCGAGCTGGCGGCCAAGATCAAGGAACGCTCCGACAAGCTCAAGGAAATGTTCAACAACAAGCTGGCCGAAATTCGTGCCGCCCACCGAGCCGAGATCGAGAAGCTGTCTGCTGGTGGTGAACAGCCTGCTGCTCCTGATACTCCGGCAGTGAGCGATCAGCAACAAGCATCGGCACCAGCAACGCCATCAAAGACAGTCGAGCTTCCCGAGTTGACCGACGCTCAAGCCAGAGAGCTTGTTCACAAGAACAAGACCATTCAGACCATCGTCCGCAACAACATTAAGGCCCTGATGCATCAGCAAAGAGAGAAGGAGAAGCAGGAGGCCCAGGCCCAGGGATCATCTGCAGGGGGCAACGGAGAAGCGACGGCGGAGTTGGAGAAGAAGTTCAACGAGGAGAAGGAGGCGCTCAAGAAGACGCACGAAGAAGAACTGGTCGAGAAGATCAAATCTGCTGTGGAGCTGTCCGACAAGAAGTCACTTGCCCGGATCAGCATGCTCGACACTAGATTCCGCACTTCGCAGGCCAAGATCGACGTGGTCCAAAAGGCTGCTACTGAGACTCCGCAGAAGCCCGTGGTGGAAGTGTGGGAGGTGGCCAAGATGGCCAAGCCCGCTCCTGCCGCCGCTCAAACACCAAAGCCAGCCGCGTCTCCTGCGCCGGCAGCCACACCACAACCTCCTGCTGCACCCTCTCCTGCTCCGGCCACCGAACAAACAGTCAAAGTACCCGACACGGCTGAAACCGCAGCCAATGGTGAGGAGCAACAAGAAGGCGGCGAAGCTGTCGCTCCTGCGAATCCATTTGGCCAGCTCCAACAAGATCAGCAAGGCAAGCAGCAGCCTACTTCTCTGCCCAGCAAACCACCTGCAGGTACCGCTCCGGGTATGCTACGAGCTCTCCAATCTGGATTGCCGGTTGCGCGAGGCGGACGAGGTGGACGCGGCGGTGGCCAGCAGAATCCCTTCGGTCATCAACAACAGCAAGGAGATCAGCAACAAGGCCAGGCCCAGACTCAGCAGAGTCAGCGCGGCAGTGGCCTTCCACGTGGCCGTGGCGGCCGAGGTCAAGGCCGCGGTGGAAACCAGAACGCCAGTGTTGCGCAGAGCCAACAGAACCCGGGTCAATCGAGTCCGACAGCAGCTCGAGGCGGTGGTGCCTTGAATGTGCAAGCGCGCCAGTTCATTCCACAAGGGAACAAGCGCACGCGCGAAGAGGGCCCTGACGCCACTCCTGAGAGTGCAAGCGGAGGCAAGAGAATGCGAGGTGGTGGTGGACAAGCTCGTGGTGGTGCTGGTTCTTCCTGATTTTCTACAAGGCTTCTTCATGTATCATTGTTACCATTTGTGTTGTATTCTTTTTGTGTTTTCATGTTTTTTTCACGTATGTTTTCATGTGGTTGAAGGGTCATGCAAGCCCTACTGCCATTTCGAGCATGGATCAGAGCATAATATCTATTTTCCTTTGTTTCGTGATGTTTCATGTACCCCATTCGCATCTGATCTGTTGCGGGGGTGCTGAATGGATGTATTGTCTAGTTCTCCATATCCAAAACTAATGGATCTATGCATTCCATTTAGAAAGTAATGTACAAAGGGGTATAAGCAGTAAAAGACATGAATCTCCGAACCAACTGTACAAGACAGCGACCAAGCTGCTCCGTTGCCAAGTACAGGAGAGATAGCCATAGCCATAGCCATAGCCATAAGCATAGTCTACCTCTTCTTCGCACCAGCAATCATCTTCCCCAATGCCTCCCTCTCCCTCACAAGGACCATCAACCGTGCATCCTCTATTAACTTCCCCTCCGGCGCAGACCCGGGCACAGGCACCTGGGCAACATGCGCCGCAACACGCACAGCGGAACAAGGAGGCCTCGCACTTCTCGCACGTACTCGCCGCTGACCGACCCCAGACCCCCAGACAACCGTCCACTCAGCGACGCGTCCATTTTGCGGAACGACGCAGCCCGCGCAGATCTTGGCGTGGGACCCAACCTCTGCGCCGCGGTGGATGGTCGCTAGACTGTCGATTGCGGCGGCGGAGTGGATGTGCGAACCCGGGAGGATGCAGGAGAGGGGGCCGATGGTGACGAAGTAGGATATACGGATTGGGAGGCCTTCCTCTGGCGCTGGTGTGTGTCTTGTTTGTGTGGTGGTGTCCTCGGTGGGTGTAGACGGAGACGGAGAGGCAGTCCTGGAACTCGACGCGCTGCGCTCTTTCGACGCCGACTCTGGCGCAGCGCCAATCACCGCTTTCTCGCTGATAATGCATCCATCTCCAATTGTGATCGGCCCCTCGTAGGAATAGAGTCGTGCGCGTGGGTGGATGACCGTGCCGGGACCGATGGTTATGGGGTGCGTCCCTTGGAAGACGGCCGTGTCGGCGATCGTGGCGCTGGGGTCTACTTTAAGGGGGGCACGAGGAGGGCCTTGCGGGTGGGATGAGGAGCGGTGGGTTGCTGAAGGAGGTTTGAGGGTGGCCATCGCTGTTATTGTTGTTGTTGTTGGTGGTGGAAGTGGCCGGGTTGGTTCCGCGGAGGTGAAGACTGGTGGGTCAAAGCTTGCCCTGCTGCAAAAACAGCAGGAACTATATCCATAGAATGTATCTCTTAAATTCGGTGTCCTTCATGTCTAGGTAGTATATTCGGGTATCTGGATCTAATCACAAGTAGTTACAATATATATATATAATAATAAAAAATCACTCCCCCTCCGCGCGCTGCTTAATGCCATTCCGTTTCCTCCAAGCCATGACCCCACGATCAAACTCATCGCGAGTCAGGCCATCGCGGACTAGACAAAATGTCACCCCCAGCTCAGTCTCAACATTGCGATTCCGTGCCTCGTCATCAAAGAATAGCATATCCTCATACTCGACCCCGCTGGCCTGCTGGATCTTCGCAAAATGCGCCGTCTTGTTCGCAGGGAAGATCTGGATATAATCAAAATGCTCCAGCGCGCGGGTCGTCTTCATCGCGTTCGCGGCGGGATTGTCAGAAAAGGAAGGGATGATATGCAGAGCCTTGAGCATGTCGCGCGCCAGGTCTGGGGCGTGGGTGCGCGATGCGAGCGCGAGCGGGATTTCGCGGCCGTTGCAGGCGTGTACGATGGACGAGACGGCTGGGTAGAAGGCGAATGACTCGCCCCAGCGGTCGACGGCACGGGAGTTGTTGTCGCGCGGTTTCACGGGCGCGCTGACGTGCGTGTCGACCCAGAAGGGCCAGAGCGTGTAGTCCAGGTCGAAGACGATGAGTTTAGGGAGCGGTTGGCCGTCTGTGAAGGTGGCTAGAGCCACCGAGGCGTCTTCGAGTGGTAGTGTGTTTTGGCGCTTGGCTTTCATGGCTGGGAGAGGTAGGGGATTTGGAGGAGAGAAAAATCGTGGACAGAAACAGGGAATCAGTTTGGTGGGACGACGGGGAGATGGAGCCGTGGGTCCCGGGCACGGGCCCGTCCAGGGGGATTGGTGGAATGGGGAAGTATAAGAGTGATGATGATAATGAGCATTGTTGTTGACTACCTAGGTATACGGCTTGAAACAAAATTAGAAGAAGTTAACAATATCCTTAAACTCATCCAGCAGCAGAGGATCGATATCGTCCCACTCAGCAGAGACCTTCATCGCCTTGCGCTCGACCTGCGTCGATTCCTCAGGAGTTGTGGCGTCCATCGAAGAAGCAGGCTTGACCCGTTTCTCATGCTGAAACAACTGCCCTTCCACAACATCCATCTTGCTAGCCTTTCGCTTAGGTTTGCGCGATCCGTTTGCCTCGGACGGGTTCAGCGCCACAACGTCTTTCGAAGCCTCAGGCTCTTTGGGATCCTTGAAGGTCTCCGGTTCGGATGTCAGATCATCCCACACATCGAAGAAATCCAGATCGTCCTGTGGCTTGGCAGGAGATTTGGGCACGGCTATTCCGACTTGGGGAGCAGTGGCCTTGGCAGTGCTGCGTACTTCTCCCATTTCCCAAGTTCCCACTGCCGATCCAGTTGTTTCGTTCCGTTCTTGAGCATTAGCGTTCGGCTTCACCACACTTGATCCCACTTTCCCCATCAGCAAGGACCGAGAGGGCAAGTCGTCGAAAAAAATGTCATCGTCATAGTCACTCGACATAGTTTCCGGCCGATGGTTGATGTTAATACCACCACACTCCGAAGAGGCTGGCAATCCACTCATCCTTTTCTTCTCAGACTTTCTCCCAAGCAAGGCATTTTCCGCATCTTGTTCCTGCTCCCTCAACCTGCTAGTCGAGTCTTTCTTGCTCATACTCGCCGACAAAGTCAATTGACTGAGACCGGCACTCTTCTGATTCGGAATAGCAGCCTGCTTCCTACTGCGTTTGGGCGGTTTCTCCAGGCCATCTCGGCAACAGAAGTGCTTGCAGCTATGCCACCATCAATTAGCAGACGAGATATAGAATTAGAATGAGAAGGAAGAAAAGCACCTCGTCTTGTCTTTGCATTTGTGATTGCATGCCCACCGCCCAGTGGGAAGTCGGATCGGCTCGTTTTCGTTTTCCTCGTCATCTAGCTGGACAGAACCCATGTTTGTGTTTGTCGGCCAGTTGTCATTTATGGCGGTCCATCCGTGGGATTTGCGTGCTGGGTGCGGCGGGCTGGGAGTGGGAGTATTGTCGATGAACATCCAGTCTGCACTGTCCCGCTGACAGCTTGACGGCTCAATGAGCTTCTTCGCTTTCTCAGGGCTCTGACTTGCAGCAAGGAAGTCGTCGAGTTCCAGGTCGTCGCCCTCGAAGTCATCTTTTACTCGATTACTTCGTATAGATACATCCCTGTTGTGGGAATTGTGTCGCGAGATGTCTTTTCCCGGTCCCCTGGCGTTCTCATCGCGTTTATACGGAAAGAAATGTGAAGGCACGTCAGGTCTGATCTCAGCCTGTCTCCAGGTCCCCGCTATGAACTGTCAGTATATTCCCAACCTCGTTTTGAGAGAGTATACGCACCGATATCATCACACATGACGTGACAAACAATGAACTGATCTGGGCTCTTCAATTCCGCAGAGAGCAGCGTTTGAAGTCCTTCCTGGAGCTTACTCGCACTTCAAGACCATCAGTATCCAGCAGCAGATCTGCATGAAAATAACTGACCTGATCCGTCTGAAGTCAATCATCCGTCCATCTGAAGTCTCAGCCAAGGAGCAGACATAAACAGGCCGACGCTGAAAGAAGACCGGGACCTTGTCGTTCATAAATGCCATGTCCACTTTGAAGCGGATTTTGACGGCGCCAATCTTCGTTTCCTATTTGTCCCTGGTCAGTGACAACTCCCAATACAGACCGATGATATCAAACCTTGTCCATAATCTTCACAGAAACCCTCAACTTCGGAAACTCCTTGAGTCGTCCGAGGAGCTTGCTCCCAAAGGGGGGGGTTCTTACTGAGAATCATCTCGATGCGATTTGCCTCTGTCGACTCCAGTGCCTCGATACTCGTAATCCCTGCAGTAGCCAGTCTGCGCACAGTAACAACGCCCACCTGCTCGATCTGCTTCATCTGAAGCGGCGAGTGATCCCACACCTTCGCGCCGAAGCTGCGTGCTAGGGACAAGGCATTTTGAATGGCGACTGAGTCGCCCCGCGCAATATGGCAGTCGATTACGCATCGGATCAATCTGTTGACATGCGCAAAGACCTGGTTCTTGTCCTGCTGGAAGGGGAACTTGTGCTTTTGGAGCTGGTCAGTGTCCGGAAACTCAGTCGCTCCCAGCTCGGATTGGAGGAGAAGTGTGATCTTGTGGCATGGCAGGGCGATGTCGACTTTGATCGGGTACCGGATGCCGGGGTCATTGTTGATCTCTCTGTATAGAGACTTTTCGCCTGCTTTTAGTCTGAGTTCGCGAAATTCCTCGGCTTGGGAGATTGCGGTAAGCTGGTAGTTGGGTTAGTCGAATCTTCGACAGTTGTATGTTATAAACTCACGGTCTGGGAAATGGTTGCCTGTGGCTTCAATGACAGAAGCGTCTTCATAGTCTCAAATCGGATGTAGTACCGCGCCATTGCTTCCCCGAACTGGGTTGATCGAAGAGCATCGGACTCCACCAGCCCATTCTCCTGAAGAAGCTTGATATCCTTCTCACAGATCCGCTGAAGCATCTCATCCTCATCATCCTGGTTCGCATCCTCCTTGAGCTTGTAATGCGTAGGATTTCGGCGCAGGCGAATAAACAAAAACGTGCCCGCAAGCCATTTGGCCGCCGAGTCCACGTCAGAGACGTTCCCCAGTCCGATTTCTGCGTTCAGGTGCTCAATCAGGTTGAGATGCAAGCAGCTTTCCAGGCTCTCAGATCCAGAGACCAGTTTCTCGTAGTGAGCCACTCGCTCCTTGCGGGTTAGTATCACTGCCGTGGCACTATCGTCGAACTGGGGCCGGCCTGCTCGACCGAGCATCTGCATCATCTCGAGATCGGAGTATTCTTTGCAACCGCCCTCTTGCCAGCCAACGGTGTTTTTGATGATCACCAAGTGGCAGGGCAGGTTAACTCCAACTGCGAGTGTCGATGTACAGCAGATAACGTTGATGTCGCCTCCCAGAAAGCCCTTCTCGACGGTATGGCGGTCTGCGGGACCAAGTCCGGCGTGGTGGAAGGCCACTCCCGCGGTAATGGTGGCTGCTTGTCAGTAAGCATTCAGCTATCTTATAGAGGTTGAGGGGATACATGCTCTTCAGGTCGTCATTGTGCGATTCGATACGCTTGCTTGGCCCCTTCCAAAGTCTAGCGGGCGGGTTGGTCCTCGTCCACAGCGAAACCAGTTCTTTGGCAGTGGCAACAGTCGAGTTCCTGGTGCAGCAAAAGATCATGATAGGTTTCTGAGAAGAGTGCATCCCAAGAACCTCAGGAAGTCTACATATATCTCACTCAGCACGAGACTCACGCTCGTCCAGAAAGACTCGACTCACTTAGAAGCACAGATCTTATCAAAAGCAAAATCATTTGCGGTCGACTGATATCCATAAACGAACTTCTGTAACTTGACCGGCCGAAACTCCTCTCCGAAATGCTCTCTGTGCGCAGGCACATGCTGATTCGTGGCGTCCTTGCCAAGCCATGTCGCGACGTCGTCTGAATTAGGGACCGTAGCGCTGAGAGCCACGAAGCGCACATTCGATCCGATAGTCTTCATGCGCGAGACGACCGCTTCGAGGGTTGCACCGCGAGTTTCCTTGAGGATATGCACTTCGTCAATGAGGAACAGTTTAATGAGCTGCATGAGACGTATGTGGTCTTTCCATTTGCGGGTCATGCTGTCCCATTTCTCGGGCGTTGTGATGATGACCTGGCTGTTCTGCACGCTGCGGAGCTGCGTGTAGTCTGTGTCGCCGGTGCACTCTGCACATTTCACGTCCAGGGCGGATAGCTTTTGGTTCCAATCTCGGAAGCGTTCTGCGCAGAGCGCTTTCGTAGGCGCCTGGTAGACAACCTTGAATCGCTCGTCTTTCAGGGTGTTGAGAAGTCTGCAGATAGCCAGTTCCATAACAACCGTCTTGCCGCTACCCGTTGGAGCGGAGAGAACAAGGTTGTCACTGGTGTTGTAGACGGCATGGAAGCATTTAGATTGGATTGCGTTGAATAGCGGGAATCTAAAGAGCGATCTGTGTGATTCGGGCAGGTCGTTCACGGAGACAAGAAGAATCCCTCGAATAGAGGGTGGGATATTGAGGAAAGGGACTTTGGGGCGTGTTGCAGCCTCTGAGCTTTGATGGGACGAAAAAGGCTGGGGAAATGACTGCATGGTGTCAGGTTGATAGTACTTGCGGGCAGTCTCAAGATAGCCCTGTTCCAGCGGACCTGCCTTCCGCATCAACGGACTCGATGGAGTCATTGATCCTATTTCCGACGATCTGGACCCTTGGCCTCGAAGAGGGGTGGTGCTAGAACTTGCTGGATTCTGTTAGCAACGAGAGTGGATGGGTTGAACTACCAGAGTCAAGTCACTCACGATGAAAGAATCTCGAAATATGCTGGGGAGCATTGTCGTGCCCAGTATTAGACTGGCACGATCCCTGAAGAGGCGTAGATACTGGAAACCCTGAGTTCCCTCGAGGCATCGTCATTGCTGGAGCTTCGGTTTGGGCTAGTAGCTCGAGATCTGCTTGCCCATCAGCGGACGTACACACGAGGGTGTGTGCACTTACCGAAAGCATCAAACTCATCTTCCTCATCATCGTAGGTATGAGGCATTGGATCGTGGGTAGACTGCTGAGAGAGCATGCGGAATTGTTGTGGCTGCTGGGATCCTCCGATGAGACTCTCGTCAATCAGGCCAGGCCTGGTGCTGTGGGTGGGAATGGCAAGATTTGGGTTATTAGGCTGCAACTTGGAGTTGGAAGGGAAGCGGTTAGACTTGGAGAAGCGATGATTCTTTCGCATTGTGATTGATGGGGGTCAGTCATTGAGGATGGGTGGGAAGAATGGGAGAGAGAGACTACGTGATGGCACGTGGACAGTATATGAGAACGTTTTCATTGCTTCGTATATATGTATGCATGACTGACATCCTCGAGAGGAAATCGATCAAGAACAAGTTAACAGGCAGACAGAGCATCAAGCTAGTCAGGGAGATTCTACCACACATCTCACGGGTCTATCAGATAGGTATTCAAAAGTCATTGAGCCATGAAGGAACAGCAAGGGTCCCCATTCATATCTGGACAAATTCCATGTCCATCCCTCCCTCTAATTCTTGTCGAGGTAGTTGCTGGCACTCACATTGCGACTGGAGCTGACGCGAGTATGGCCGGGACCCGGGGAGTTAGGACGGGAGCTGGACATGCCATCCGACAGGAATGGGGTGCTGGGGAGCTTGATGGAGAAGTCGTTGGGCGAGTTCGAGACAGGAGAGCCCTGCTCTCCCGTGGAATCCTTTTCGTAGCTGTCCACCTGGATTGGAGGTGGGCGGATGCTTCCAGGGCTGAAGCTAGGGTTGCCGTAGTAATGTGTGCTGACCAGCACCGCAGCAGCACCAAGGATGAACTATAAACAAAATGTCAGCGCTCGCCCGTATGAATGGGATGAATGCAGCTTACACTCCCAGTAAGCTCAAAATCAAAGAACCAAATGCTGCCCAGGATGCTCAAGATGATACTGCCGGTCGTGGCAAAGCTCCTGGCATCTCGCTGAGCATGAGTGATGTAGAAGCCCGAGATGAGACCACCCAGGGCTTGCAAGCCGATGGCAGACCACACGGCCCAATTATATCCCTGGAAGAAGCCATCATTGGCGATTTTCTCGCCATCCCGGAACACAACTCCAATGAAGAGAGCCGGGAAGGCGGAGTAGAAGGCCAATTGCACATTGCGAATCCAAAGAGACACGCTCGCAGAGCTATCCTTGAGCACTTTCTCAAAGTAGATGCTCGCAAAACCTGAGGCCACCGAGGCCCCAATAGCTGCGAGCAGGCCAACGGTCGAGTCCAGGTGTGGATCAGCCGTCTGGATATCGTCCTCAATGCCCTCATAGGTCGCAGAGCGTTTATGCATATTCGCCGCTACCCCTTTAACAGCCTTCCACTCCTCCAATGAGCGCGGGAAGTGCACGCTTGCACTCTCATCCTGGAGGGCCATCTGCTCGGAGTTGGCATCGGGGATCTGCACCAGCGCCACGCCCACCAGGAGAAGGAGAAGCAACCCCCACTTGCGGGCCCCAATGCTCCGTCTGAGGAGCATCAGCCCGAAGACAGCCATCGTGAAAAACTTCAATTGGAACGTCACCTGGAACGTGGCGGCCCGCAAGTTCGACAACGCAATGTACTGGAGGGAGTTGGATAGCACCTCGAACCCGGCGGGGATCGCTAGCTTCCAGGAGTCGCCTGAAAACACCGCGTTGGTCAGGGAGAAGAAGAGGGAGGTGGCGGGCATGGATGGTGGAGCGGTTTTGGAGACGTCGTAGAGGGCCATGGTGAGGGAGAGGGCGAGCTTGATCACTTCGTTCACGAAGACGGCGGTGGAGGTGAGATAGCGTTTGCCGCCGGCGGGGGGCATCACTCGAGAGTAATGGGATAACTGGACCAGAATCAGTTTCAGCTCCCGAGGAGAGATGAGTCTGGCAACCTACCAACACGAAACCCGTGGTCTGCACCGTCAGCTGCACGAGTACACAAACAAGTCAGTCAGCTTCGAGTCCCTCACGTATACACCGTGGAGCGGGCAGCACATACCAAGATCCACGGGGTATTCTTCGTCGTGGCCCGCAGCCACGACGACTGGCGTTGAGCGCGGTCTGCCATGGTGACAAGTTTTGTGTGTGGCAGGAGGTGGGTGATATTTCCGCAGCTCTTTGGGAGCACGAGCACAAGAGCCGTCGCAAGGCAATTGAGGTTCACTTCGGGGGTGTAGGGGGCGACCAGAGATGGATGACAATCAGAGCAAAGGGTCAATTCAAGGGCTGGTGGGTGGGTGGCCTGCCAGATCGATGAGCTAGACTGCCTGGGCCCCAACCTCCACTTCAGCTTTCGGCGATCGGTCAGGGCGAGGGAAGAATAATGACGTGGCTGGGTAAGGACAGTGCGGACCAACTGGGGGGGGATCCGAGTTATTTATTTTGTTCAAAGGAGAGTGAGATGGGAGAGAGAGCTATGCAAGGGAGGAAGGAGAGAAGAAGAAATCCGGGGAATCTGAAGAAGCTGGACGAATGGGCGGTGTGGATCACGGGCGTCGTTACGTCGTTGGTGTTATCGTTGGGCATGAGCTGTATGTCATTGTCTTATTATCGACTTGGAATTCATTCTAAATTCCTAGCAGCTATCGCACTCCTCCGGACCCCAAGAGAAGACTCCATGGCCCGCCCCCTGACGTCAATAGTCCCCGGCCACGCACTGCCCCTGATCCCCATTCCAAATGTCGTCCGCCATGGGGCCAATTTCACACTCTGCTAAAATAAAAATAGAAAACCACCATTGTAGGAAATGGATTTCCATTCGTTTTCTCCCAAGATGCAACAAGTAGCGTTCGGGTTAATATACGACTGGTTTAGTAGTCGTTTGTTCTTCCCTCGCGTCCACCGTCACTTATGCGCCTCGATAGGCCTACTTTCCAAAGGAGAACCGTCTACCCTACTAGCAATTAGAATTTTGCCAACCCTGTGACAGATTGAACACGAATAATCACTTTACGAATATCCGTACGAATATAATTTGCCTTTCTTGTAAATTATTCGTAAAAATCACGTGCCGAGTTTTGTCTCGATTACTAGATCTCATGTAGTCTAAAAAGCTAGTGTCCATTGAGTAGCTAGCGAGGAACATCTCCAGATTTGAGAATCTAGCTGACGAGAGGAGCTGCATGGTTGTCACGTGCGCCGCTATTATAGGCTCTGTGTTTGTTTCCCCGGTTTCTGTCTGGGGGGTACAGGAATAGCAATTGGGGGCTAAGGTTCTTTAGGTTGTCAGCCCTGATAAATCTCGCATCAGTGAGCACCACCATATATTCCCCCTCGGGAAGGCTTCGATGTCTTCTCTCTGAGCCAAGGATTAGCTCTGCAGTCATAGTATATCCAGTAACAAACCATGCCGACCGCGACCCCACAGCGAAAGTACACCAGAAGGTCCCGCACGGGATGCCGCACCTGCCGGTGAGTTTATATCGCTTTAGTATAGGAATTAAAGCCTCTGTTGTTCTAAGATCGATGCGCGTAAGTTATATCGTCTCATTCGCTCATAATCTCCCAGGTGCCAAGGAACCCAAACCATCTACCTAGTCGGCAGTCCGCTAGCCCAGCCACCGTCCACTTGAGGCGCTTCATCCATGCACGTCAGACTTAATCTTAATTCGAGAGATTCTGAAAGACGAGACGATCTAAATTGTAGAATTGGGTATAAATAGACCAGGTGTGTAGAAACAAAGAAAAGACACTGTCGGTGGCGAACAAAGGTCCTAATGCAATCAACCAAATGGCCAACAAGATAATAGAAGAGACGCCTGGAATCCGATATGCACGAAGAGTCAAGGAAATTCAAAAAGAATGGGTGGGCGATCGAGCGAGTACACGAACGCAGGTGTTGATACAGATAATGTGGGAAGGGGGAAACAAAGTGGATATTTCTGGAGAAGGCTCAGTGCACGGCAGCAACGCTGGCACGGTCGTGGTTCTGGTTCCAGTCAAAGTCAAAGGACCAGAGCGGAAGAGAGTGCTTGTGCTTCGGATCATCCTTATCATCTATCATGATCGCCTCACTGCTATCGGTGCGGCGGCGGGCATGCTGTTTCGGATCCTCCGGGATGGCGGGAGGCGGATGGTTTGGAGGCGGTTTGGGCGAAGGCAGCGGCGAGAAGCGGTGGATGGGCAGAGTCGGGGTGAGCGGCGAGGTGCCGCTGGTGGTGGCGGGCGAGGGCAGACTGCTCTCGGAGTAGGGCATGCTGAACCCGGGTGACACGATAGAATTAGTTTTCTGTTCAGTATCAGAACCCGAACTCTGCGAATAGGGACCGTCTTTGTCCGAGTGAGTTGCACCTTGAATCTGTGTGCCGGCATAGATGGGTGGGAGACCCGGCGGCAGGACGGCGCTGAGGCGTAGGAAGGATGTGTCGGAGCCACAGAATGAGTCGCGCGACGGCGCCGCCGAGATCATGGATGTTCGGTCGGGCTGCTCGCCATTGTAGTGGAAGATACTCGGCGTGATCTTGCCCTTACGCACGCGCATTGCTTCCAGGAGATCCTGTTCTTGTCGAGTCACCGCAATAACACGGCTTCTCCGGTTCATTTCTTTGAGCTCTTGCGGCGTGAGTTGTTTTGGCTTTGCCGGCTGGGTGATGGCCGGGGTGGCACTTGATTGCCGGGACGGGGTTCGTCGAGTCGAGTACGAGGCCGCACCGGCCGATGACATGGACGTGTTCCTGCGTGCTGATTGACTCGGCTGACTCGGTTGGATCTGAGCCGACCCGCGGCTGCTGGTCGAGGGTGCTCGCTCGAATCGTTTCAGAGTTGGGCTGATCATGGCATGTGCCGTCGAGGCAGTGTAAATCTCAGGCTCAAACTCCCCATAGGTAGCCACGCTATCCCTGAACTGCTTGTGGGCTGTAACAGGGTGATTCTCCGCGGTCGGTGTGTCGTCGTCATCTTCACCCTCACTCTCGGAGGAAGAGAGACAGAGAACACTCGAGTTCTGCAAGTCCTTGTTCTTCAAGGTGGTCTTGCTACTCTTCTTGGTCAACGAGCTCTTCACACTCCGCTTGTCATATGCTTCCTCGGGCGGAGTCATGAGTCGGTGACGGACCGAATCCATCCGGGAATTGGGTCCCAGATATGAGTCTTTACGCCGACTACTGGCAGAGGGACTGTGCGTTGGCCCTGAGTGGGCGCCTGTCTCCAGGGTCTCCAATGTACGTCCGCGATCTGCCCGCAATTGCTCGCGGCTGCTGCTGTACACGCTAGAGCGACTCAACATTGACCGCCGCGCGGCATATCGGTCGAGAGCGAGATCAATCTCACTGGTCCCGACTGTCCGCTCGAGAGGATGTTCAAACCACTCGCCATCTTTCGTCTCCGCGATTGACGTCAAATCCGAGTTATCTGCCGGCTTAGGGGCCTCGGTTTTCTTGACCCGACGCGGTGGTGCATCGGCTAGTCTGGGAACTGGCTTGCTTGTTGCCATACTGGGTCTGGTTGACGGATAGTCTGAAATTACCGAGACGGGGGACGGCGACTTGGTCATGCGTTGAGGAGAGAAAAGAGGCGGTGCCTGGTTCCGTGGCTTCGGGAAGAGGAGAGAGAGGTCAATTCGCGAGGGCCGCATCTTCCGTTTGGACTCTTTGGTTGGGGTCCGCGGCTGTTGGTGTTGGTAGGTGACCTGCGGTTCGGCATGCAGCCCATGTCGAACTCGGGGCTGAAGACTGGGGTCTTCGGTCGTTTTCGGCCGAGGATGAGACTCCTTCGAGCTGAAGTATGAGAAGAGGGTGGACGAGGAGCCGGATTGGTGTACTTTCTTGGAAGGTTTCGGGAGTGGCGGTGCCGCGTCGTGGGAGTAGTAGTCTTGACCCAGCAGTGGTGACGAGGCTCGGACACGAAGCTGGTGCGCCGGGGCCACGGCCTCTTGGGTTGAACGACTGAAGATGCTGTTCTTGCGGGAGCTGCCGTCCTGAGGGCCCATATAGCTCGGCCGTCGTGCGTTCCTGGGTAGCTCCCATCCGCCATGCCCGCTGTACACGGGTAGATCGGTGCCCAGGATCCTCGAGGCCTTGGACGCCTTCCGTTCGAGGTACCGCATGTCTTCCTGGCTGGCGTTCATTGTGGATGATGGCCGTCGCGGGTTGGCACTGGAGGTCCGAAGGGGTACATGGACCGGAGAAGGGTCACGGTGTGCCATGGGAAAGAGAATGGTCAATTGTCTATGAAATGGGGGGTTTTCGGGCGGTCCAAGTAGTGTTGGTGGTTCTTCTCGCTTGGGCGACCGAGTCGATCTACTCCACCGGGGGTTGCGACAGGGGCCGTGGCCGACACTCCACCACAAACCATGAAACCGCGGGATGAGGCGGGGAAGACGGGCAGATGTCTCACTCGGTCGTGATGATTGTTGGTATCGAAGAGACGAAGGGAACAGGTGTAAAGGGGAAGAAGCAAGCAGTAGACAAAAAGACAGAATCAAGCGTCCCTAAAGATATCCTGACAGGCGGCACTGAAAGGGGGGAGCGATGCATGGACCACACACTAGGCTCACTAGGGCTTGTTTCATTTCGACGGGTGGAGATGATGGGCCTCTCGCTTGCTGGCCGATTCCTCCCGTTTGATGGATCGGGCTAGTAGCCTCGTGTTGGATCCATGGCTGTCTGTCTGTGTGTCTGTCTGGTTGGCTGTGCCTGTTCCATTCTCACGATCCCTTGCGTCGAGGAACAAGCTTAAAGGCACACGTGTGACCGGCCTGGTGAGATTTCCAATCCGTCCGCCATCATGGAGTGGATGGGGGCATTTCGAATCTAGCGCACGGGGCTGCGCAATCCGATCGGTGGATCAGGAACTATGGAGTCCACCCCGATAGTCTCGTCCGCCATTATTGTCCGTCCCAGCGCAGATCCCCTCGATCGGGCCAGTCCGGTGGTCGCCAGCCGCGTTGGCTGGGGATGTGGCGCTGTGACAAATAAATCTCCATTGGCCCTGAGAACGGGAGACTAAAAGGGGGCACCGATCAACAGGCCCTGGTTTCCATAGCAAGCCATCCGACAGGCGAAAGTCAAATACTCCTGAGCCGACAGATGTCGTAGTCGGACTGCATACGACTCTGCGGGGGGACGGGATAAATTCAGATCGATCGGAGACTCCAACAAAACAGAAACGGCGGTGCAATAGAACCCGAGATGGTAGGAGATGTTGTGATTGTAGTTAGCGAATCATCATGGTAGGCGAGGCTAGTGGGTGATGGTCGGCAATAATCAATGATGTGTATCCAATAGCGTCCTTTTCGGAGAATGGGGATGATTTGCCTCCTAGGAAGTGCCGATCGTGCTAAATCATCCGTCCGGGGTCTGTGTCAGAATATGTAGGTCGAGTAACTACACTGGAATCGGATGAAACAAAGGAAAGCTTTGTATTCGCTTGTGAGACAATAACAGAGCGTGTAGGATAGTCTGGCGAGCAGGCCTAAGACTCATGAAAGCCGTTGTTTGTCTTTATCTTTACCTTTATAATTTGATCTTTTTCTCTCCATCTTCATCACGATGGGTATGGAATCCAAGATGCGAGGATAAAGTCTTTATCAATGTCATACTCGGACACCCACATGTATAAATTAGCCTAGCTAGGTGAATTGGATAGAGCGTAAGACTTGTAAGCAGGACGTCATCTACTATCCCATATTCAATTCATAAAAAAAAAGTTACCATGGAGGTTATCTTAGTGGATTGTAGGCATGCTTAGTTATTTTGCACTATTGTGATATAGCGTTCCTAGGGCTGTCTATAGAGAGTGTTGTCGTGGGTACAAGATCTGACAGGCGCGTGGTAGGGCACCATCGTGGAGAAATTCTCCACAAGATGCGCCGTCAGCAATTCGCGTAGGGCAGGCAAGGCTTAATGTGGTGTCGTGTCAATTCGCATTCACCAAAACGCACCCTAAAAAAGTAAAAATAACTGAGGGTAACATCCACAGAAATGGAAAACGCCCGAACGGGGGGTCGAACCCCGAACCTTGGGATTGTCAACATAACAAGACGTAAAAGTCCCACGCTCTAGCCAATTGAGCTACCCGGGCTGACATATACATGTGGGTGTCCGAGTATGAAACTGATAAACACTTTCTCCTCGCATCCTAGGTTCCATACGGCATCGAGATGGTGGTAGTGGTGAGAGAGAAAGATAGAGTCAAAAGACAAAGAAAGGCTTTCATGAGACTCAGGCCTGCTCAACAGACCACCCTACGCGCTTTGTTACTGTCTGCCCTCCATCCCGACTCTTTCATTACTGCGTCGCAGTTCTCTATCACTTCTCTGCTTATGAAGCTATTCCAAATCGCAACTTTTCCATGCATGCCGACTGTTTTAGGCCGAGCCATACTAAGGAGGGGGATAATTGTTACGACCATTGTATGGCCCCCTGTCATATCCTGTACTATCCCGCGGGTTCCGCCGTTCCTAAAGAGTACTATGCCGTATCCCGAAACCTGATTCCATCCGAAAAAGAGCACTATGAGCATGGACATATTCAAGCATTTCTCCTTCTGGTTTCGGTGAACATGGATGGGCCTTGAAGACTGGACAGCTGCGTAGCCGCTGAGCGACCAGGTAGTGCGCATGGCCATCGCCATGGGCTTGTGGTCTTTCGATGACACGCGCAGATTTGACGAACTGAGACAAGGGAAGGCGGTCTTCTTGGGATGCTCTGTCATTAAGACCATGCTGTCGTTCCCTTTGTCTCGAACTCCTGCGAAGTCTTTATCCGATCTGGCTCCACTATCCATGGCGAACATCTTGCCCCCCTCCGGCTTCTTCACCGGAACCTTCTAGGAGGTACCGGAAAAAGGATGGATGGATGAGAACAACATGTTCATGACGAAGCCAGTTCTCCATACTATCAGTCTTGACACTTGGATCTCGCTGGAGAGCCTGTGCTCGCCCGCCGACCTCAAAATCCAACAGTATGTTTTATAAGATTTGACGACCCAACAATTTGTTGATCGGATCTTATCTGCTTCCAGCCAATACGAAAAGTTGAAGCTAGGCGAAAGGTTACCAAAAGATTCCACGAATCATATCCCTGTGCCTCCTCCAATGCCAGCATACCCACCGGAGCGGTGCGAGCAGGCCCAACACGAATATGCCTTGCACCGGCGAGAATCTATTCCTGTTACCTCTCCAGGCTTGCTTTCAGACGGTGGAAAATCCGGCCAAGTGCAAAGGAACTGCATAGCATCCTTATTTGTGGATGTAGTGTTTTCTGAGTTAGGGTTGGGCCAATCATCACTATCTCTCAGGTTCTGCAGCCACGGCCTCCAGGATATCGATATTCAGGTGGCATCCTTATTGGCTATTGGGCACCTGTGCCAAGCTCTGGGTGCTATCATACGTCCCAGGGTTTATTTTGCAGGTACAGGATAGAGTTAAATATATATCGCTACAGCCTGCACTCCTTGCTTCACCGGATTCTATACTACCCAAGTGCAGATTAAGCTTCGTGACATTTTACCTCTAAATCTGTGATCATATTTACTTCCCATCTCTATAGATAAAAACTCATATCCACAACTCTACACGGCCGCCCCATCGTCATGAGTGATGGCGTCAGGTGCGCCCCCACTCCACGTGACCTGTGGCGACCAGGATCTGGACCGAAGCCGGTTTCGCAGACACGAGGAGGGATGGCGATGAAGTAATACACAAGGGACAGTAGGTGAACAGGCTGGTTGTGTGACGGTGTGTAGGTGAGCCAGGTTGGGCAGTAGTGAATCATTCTGACCACACCAGGGAGAAGAAGGAGGTGGAGTTGCCTGCGGCGTAATTGGGCAGTGAGACAGAAAAAGGAGTGCTAGGCAAGGAAGACCAAATCAAAATCATTTAATCGCAGTAGTATACCATTCACCATTCACTATTGTTCACATTTAGCACCTTTGGAAGAACCAAAAGTGGCTGGCCACCGAATGAATTGTTGTTGTTCTCCGCCCCAACTCCTGCTTCTTGCCTTGTCAGCCGCCACTGTTTCTTCTCCCCTTCTTCCTCTGCCTTCCTTGCTTTAACACCCTCGGCCGTCAACGTGTTTCCTCTTTGTTATTGTCTCACAACTCTGCCTTTCCTCCTCCCACTATGTTCTAGTCCCTCTCATCTCCCTCCTTTGGATGCTCGTACGTGCGTCTACCGTGCTGACGGTTGTGCTCTGCAAGCATCCTCGGATCACTCCGAACTCGCTGAGGCTACGGACACCTTTTTTGCCTTCTCTCCACAGTTGTCTCCTCATGAGTGCCTCTCCCTCTGAGAGCACTCCATAATGACTTCGAATCCCTCCGGCCCAGCCACCGGTCTGAACGCGTCGTCCTCCACCCAGCTCCCTCCCTCCCGTGCCACTCACGGCCTGGAATCTCGCCTTGTACCCTCCCAAAAACGTGAGATGGATGGGCAGGATAAAGACTCCTTCGGCCAAGGGCATCCGAATGACGCCCTAGGCCAGTTTTCCTTCGCCCCCACCACCCGCACAACCGTGGTGACGACAACCACCACTACCACCACAGCCTTTCCTCCTCTGATGATCAAACCTCCGCGCGCAGTCAAGGACCTAGACACCCGGCAGTACCCTCTCGCTTCGTCTCCAACCCCCGCCGCGTTGAGGAACCTCAAGTTCAAAATCGGGGACCGACCGATCGTGTTCAACGAGCCGGAAGACTCCGCCAGCGCTGTCCACGAGGTGAGTTAGATCATATTCTGTCTAGTCTCGGAGTACTAACGATATTTGCAGCTGAAGGAAAAGAACGACGCGTTGAAAACTTTGAATGGTCTAATTCGCTCCGTGAATTCGTTTACTTCGGAAGGCGAGAACCCATCCCGACGACTGGCACCGCCGAGATTGTCGACCAACGCTTCAAGTCTCTCTCGACACCGGCCCGTCTCTCCTATCTCCATCCCCGAGCCACGCCTTTCAGCCTTGCCCCGAACCCGCTCCACTCGAAATATCTCTGAGCCGATCTCGCGGCGTACCCGCACTCATGGCGGCCCTACATCCACTCACCTGTCGCCTGCTGGTTTGGTGACGCCAGAAACTGAACATCAAATGCCAGCCCCCGTGGATAGCATTTTTACACGGCAGAGAATCAACAGCGCGGCTTTCCCGCGCAGTGAGCCTCTGCTCGGTTCACCTCTCTCATCCGAGCTCGGAGCAGCTGGGGCTCCGCAACCCCCCAATGTGGACTCTTTTTTGTCGAATAGACAGACCAACACTCGCCGTGCAGGCTCTGCCTCGAGAAATGGACCAAATACTGAAGCCGAGGTGGACGGGGCAGCTACCAATGAATCGGCCTCGCAGCAGCCTGATACGAGCGCAGAGCCTGCCGTGCAGCAGGAGCCGGAACAACTAACTTCGCTTTCTGCTATTGAAAATGCTCTAGCGCAGGACATGTGTCTACCGAGCCCCAGCCTGTCTCCCGTGGCCGCCATGAATGCCATGCAGGTCGACTCTTCGTTTGAATCGGAGGGGCTTGATGTTGACACGGATTCCAGCCTAGATCATAGTATCTCCCGCTTCCCGAAAGCTCTCCGATCTGAAGAGACTGATGTTTCACGGGCCCGCAGTCTCCATTCGACCAGCGACCCAGCTTCACGTTCGACTTCTCTTCTGGATATGCCGAAGGTGCTGGAATTCTTTGATTCTGTGCCCGAGGAACTCAAAACATATCTCATGTACCAGTTTCTTCGTCGGTGCCCCAAGCCTACTCTGCATTTTGTGGCCGACATTGTCAATCCGACTTTGAAGTGTGATTTCCTGGCTCTTCTTCCCCTTGAACTCAGCCTCAACATCGTGAAATATCTTGATGTTCAGACCATGTGCCGTGCCGCTCAGGTGTCCAAGAAGTGGAGACACATTGTTAACTCCGATGAGAAGACCTGGAAAGAGCTTCTTGACCGGGATGGCTTTGTGCTCTCAGACGGAGAACTAGAACGAGCCATCAGAGAGGGTTGGGGTTGGCAGCTTCCTTGCGGTGTCGACGAGCCTGAAAAGAATCTTAGCTCACAGTCGTTGGTCAAAGGCGATCCAGAGATGTCTCCTCTTCTTTCTTCAAATTCTGGCCCAAGTGATAGGACATCTTCGTTGGGATCTTTGGGATCGACCCGGCGGTCTAAGCGCAAGGCAAACACTCGTGCCTCGAGTCGTAAACTTGCCAAGCGTAAGATCTCGTCAAGCGGGAATGCCTATCCTGAACCGGATTGGAAGAAAGACATTGCTGCTTCGGAGGCTCCTTACGCAGCAGCCAATGCAGCAGCCCTAGCTGTTCCCTATCCGGAGATCGGTCTTCCTTCGCTACGCGGCCTCTATCTGCACAAGTCTCTCTATCGCCGGCACCATGCCATTCGCAGAGGATGGATGAAACCGAACGTCAAGCCTCAGCATATCGCTTTCCGTGCCCACGACCGTCATGTTGTAACCTGCCTCCAGTTCGACACGGACAAAATCTTGACCGGAAGTGATGACACTAATATCAACGTGTACGACACCAAGACCGGCGCATTGAAAGCAACTCTGGAAGGCCACGATGGTGGCGTTTGGGCTCTTGAATACCACGGCAATACCTTGGTGTCCGGATCCACCGATCGCTCGGTTCGTGTGTGGGATATCGAGCGAGCTAGATGTACCCAGGTCTTTCAAGGCCACACCTCCACCGTCCGGTGCTTGCAGATCGTTCTTCCCACTGAGGTAGGCAAGGATGAGCACGGTCGTCCCGAGATGATGCCCAAGCATCCACTCATCATTACCGGGTCTCGTGACTCCAATCTGCGTGTGTGGAAGCTCCCAAAGCCTGGGGACCCTGTGTACTTCCAGAACGGAAGTCTTATGGATGATTCCGACTGCCCATACTTTGTCCGCGTCCTTACTGGCCATCAGCATTCCGTTCGTGCCATTGCAGCTCATGGCGATACTCTTGTTAGTGGAAGCTACGATTGCACGGTGAGGGTGTGGAAGATATCTACTGGGCAGGTCTTGCATACGTTGCAGGGCCACTCCATGAAGGTGTACAGCGTGGTCTTGGACCATGCGCGTAACCGCTGCATCAGTGGTGCCATGGACCACATGGTCAAGGTGTGGTCGCTGGATGACGGTTCCGTTTTGTATAACCTGGAGGGCCATACATCTCTTGTCGGCCTTCTCGCCCTGCAAAACGATCGTCTTGTCTCAGCCGCTGCCGATTCCACCCTTCGAATCTGGGATCCTGAGAATGGCCAGTGTAAGAGCATGCTAAGCGCGCACACTGGTGCTATCACCTGCTTCCAGCATGATGGCCAAAAAGTCATCTCAGGATCGGATCGGACTTTGAAGATGTGGGACGTGAGCAATGGCGCGTGCGTGCGCGACCTGCTCACCGATCTCACTGGCGTCTGGCAGGTCAAGTTCAATGACCGGCGCTGTGTTGCGGCAGTGCAGCGTGACAACCTCACATACATTGAGGTGAGTAACCTTAAACTTCTAAGAAAAGACTCATGCTAACGTCTTTGCTTCTAGGTTCTCGATTTCGGCGCTGGGCGGGACGGCCTGCCAAAAAGTAGACTGGGCAAACGGACAGTCGTCAACCGGCGCGGACGAGAGCTACTGAACAATGACAATGACGACGATTCCGACTAAGACCAACAATCCCAACCCTACAAGCCAACTGTTTCTTCCGAGCCCTACACCCGGCTGGAGGAGACAACCTCCCTTCCTGCATTTTTCTTTTTCTTTCCCTCTATCTCTCTCTTTCGGACAAACATTGCTCCCATTCACGATACCCATCCTCACGGCTCTTGTCTTCCATTGGGAACCCCTTTGCATAGCGCGGTCGGCATTGTTTGGTTAAGCAGCATTACACAGAACGATGGGGGAAACAGGCGTTTTAACTTGACATTGACATTGACATTGACATTGACATTGACTGCCTCTGATTTCTTACCAACATTCCCCCGGGCAAAATCATCCTCTCCATTTCTCCCCTACCCCCTGCATCTTGTCAAAAGGCTTCTACTCTTCTTCGTGCACAACTGATTTTTCCTCTTTGAATCTCGGTCGGATCGACGATGATTCGTTCTGGGGGTTGTTCATCTGTTCTGGTTTTATGCTGCTTAATAGATTACCTGTCAATTATTGTGCGTTTATTGTTTGTGTCCTCTGTATTTCTCTGGTGTCGTAGTCTTTTCCACTGCCAGGTACTCAGTCATATAGGCCGAGCTTGGTTCCAATGGGGAGGGATATATCGTCTCCAGATGAAAATATTCATTATATGCCGAGTATAGGAGTAGATATAGTACAATGAAAGGTGACCCAGTCCTGCTGGGATAAACGTGGTATCAAACACCAGTACAGATGCATCATCAACAGTATTCACAGCTCGTAGGTCGAGGAGCAGTCCAAGGATGGTATATTGTACAATAGAGCAACGGAACGACTGGAATCCTTAAGTCAGTATAGACAGGGATGTGTGCAAGACGAGAAAATGGTTCAATACCTTTGTACAGTGCACGGTTATCAACCCTGGCGTGGAAGAATGACCTCTGCAGGTCTATCTTCGCGCGGTCTCGTTCACGGCGAGAAGAAGCGGGTAAAAAGAGATATAGCCCTCTCCAGGCTCAGGAGCTACAAAGAAAGCACGATGAGAGCTTCGATGAGATGGATACGTACCCCATCTCACACTCACGAAGCTCACTTGGCCACTATATCCTCCCCAATCCCCGCCGCCGACAGAATCGCCCAGCGGACGGCATTAACACCCAGTGCCTGACCCGTGCTAGTCAACGTCTCAGCGCCAGCGGTGATAATCTCACCGAGGGCACCGGGTCCCTCGGAGACGCTGAAATCCGGCTGAACAACAGGTTTGAGATCACGGAGCATGCTCTGCAGCCGCTCAATGCCAGCGGACGACACACCAAACTTGAGTTTCTTCTTCTTCGACAGGACCTTGTCTACCTTGGACACAATGATCTGGTGCGGAATGGCATACCGCCGGAAGAGACTCAGGATGTCTGCGTCGGTTTGCTTGATGCCGTGTTCGCTGTCTATAAGCAGAAATGCTCGACGGAGTCTGCAATCCAGTCCGTCCGTCAGTTCCTAGGACGAGATATCAATAAAGCTCTACTCACTGCTTCCGACCCTGGAGGTACTTCATAATCTCCGCGCCCCATTCCGAGCGACTCGCCTTCCCATAACCCGGCATATCCAAAAGAACAACCTTATGCTCTCCGCCCTTCGTGCCCCCAATGCCAAACGCATTCATTTCTCGCGTTCGACCGGGCCTCGAAGATGTCCAGCAGATTTCCTGGCCCATTATCGCGTTCAGCAAGGAGCTCTTGCCGACATTCGACCGCCCCAGAAAGGCCACTTCGGGCTCCAGCGAGGAGAGCGGCGTCGTGCGGAATTTGCTGGCGGACCATAGCTTGATTGGCGAGTGGCGGGATGGTGTGAAGATCTTGTCGGCGAAGGCGAGTTGGGCCGGTTGTGGTGGTTGAGTGTCCCAGTAGTAGCATAGGTCTGTCGGGGTGAGGTCTTGAAGTTCGCGCGTGTTAGATGGTGGTGATGGTGGTGGTGTGGATGAGGATGATATTAAGGATGAGGAGAGGGCTCTTGTGGAGATAGGCAATCGAGATGTAACTGCAGCCGCTCTAGAGAGGAGCATGCTGGTCATGCTTGGGGCGCAAAGGAAGTCAGTGTCGTGTTTTGCACGGGAGAAGATCATCACCTACGAACGATAAGATAACCAACTCCATCACTTCCTCCAACTCCAACTCCCCGTCTCTCTCTCTGCCCTCTGGCGTCGCACACCATGATCAATGCCGTGCTTGTCTTCAATAACACTGGCCAGCCGCGTCTGACCAAGTTCTACACGCAGCTGGTCTGTCACTCCTCCGCCGTAGTCTTCTTCCACCCAGCTAACCCCGCCGAACAGGACACCCAAACGCAACAATCCCTCATCGCCCAGATCTACCATCTCGTCGCCCAGCGCCCAGCGAGCGCCTGCAATTTCCTTCCACTGCCCCCCTGCTCTCCCGTGGTGCCAGTTCCTCCGCCGCCCACGGCCCCTCCGATGCCCCAACCCAGATCACCTACCGCACCTATGCGACCCTCTCCTTCATCATGATCTCCACCTCGACCGAGTCACCACTGGCGCTCATCGATCTGATTCAGGTCTTTGTTGAAGCGCTCGACCGCATGTTCGAAAATGTTTGCGAGCTGGATCTAATCTTTGGATATGAGACTATGCATGCCGTTCTGGGAGAGATGATTGTTGGCGGCGTCGTTGTTGAGACAAATATCGAGAAGATTGTTGCGGGTGTGCGCAGCCAGGAGGGCTCATTGGGGAAGAGGAAGGCTGTCCAAGCGGCGAGTACCAGTTTGGGACGCGGTACGCTTCCTGGTCTGGGGGCCTGGCGGTAATATTGGCTGTAGCATGGCGTTTGGGTTGCTGGGGTATAGATTTGTCTTTCAGCGGGTCCTTTCTGGTTGTATATAGCACATTCACGCCATACTATCTACGGTTTATTATATGAATAGCATTGAACATCATCATCTAGTAGCGCCAAGTGATGATTTCCCTTTACGGAAAGGTATATCACATGACACTATCAACCCTAACCCTGATAGAGTCACATGACGCACGGCCCACAAGCACTCGTTCTTCTTTCCGTCGCTTCCTCTTTTTTCTTCTTTCTTTCTGTCAACCGCCCAGCCCGCGCACCCCGACAACCGACAACAATGGTAAGCACTTGAACAACTTCGTTCAGCTCTAGTGAGCCTTCGACTACACACAGCGACTATGTCGTAAGACATTTCGTCTGGCTTGAGATCGTCGTCTCGAAGCAATTCCGCCGATTGCACATCGTCTCGAAAGAGATGGTGTGCTATTGGTGATGATATGGCTGGAGGCATGAACCAGGGCCCGTAACACGGCTCCGGCTCATGCCCTCCCTAGAGTTAAAAGAAGATGCAGCATTTGGTGGACACGATCGCTGATCTTCTTTTCTCAATGATAGCCTCCCAAGTCTGGAAAGAAAGCCGCTGCCATGCCTTACCCCCAGGGTAAGGCTGGTGCTAGCAAGAAGCAGGCCAAGGTTCGTTTCTTTCCACTGGGAGTGCCCGAGAAAAGGAGGAGTTGCTAATCACCCCCCGCCGCAGAACCCGCTGATTGAGAAGCGCACCCGCAACTTCGGCATTGGCCAGGACATCCAGCCCAAGCGCAACCTGTCGCGCTTCGTCAAGTGGCCCGAGTATGTCCGCATGCAGCGCCAGAAGAAGATTCTGAACATGCGCCTCAAGGTCCCCCCGGCCCTTGCCCAGTTCCAGAACACCCTGGACCGCAACACCGCTGCTCAGACCTTCAAGTTCCTGGCCAAGTACCGCCCTGAGACCAAGACCGAGAAGAAGGAGCGTCTGCACCAGGAGGCCACCGCCGTCTCCGAGGGCAAGAAGAAGGAGGACGTCTCCAAGAAGCCCTACAACGTCAAGTACGGTCTCAACCACGTTGTCGGCCTGGTCGAGAACAAGAAGGCTTCCTTCGTCCTGATCGCCCACGACGTTGACCCCATTGAGTTGGTTGTCTTCCTCCCCGCTCTGTGCCGCAAGATGGGTGTCCCCTACGCCATCGTCAAGGGCAAGGCTCGCCTGGGTACCGTTGTCCACAAGAAGGTATGCAACCCCAACCATCCCCGAAGTGACTTATCTCTAACCGTCAACTAGACCTCCGCCGTCCTGGCTCTGACTGAGGTCCGCTCCGAGGACAAGGCCGAGTTCGCCAAGCTCCTGTCCGCCGTCAAGGAGGGCTACACCGACAAGTACGAGGAGGCCCGCCGCCACTGGGGTGGTGGTATCATGGGCGCCAAGGCCAACGCTCGCACTGAGAAGAAGCGCAAGGCTGCCGAGGCTGCCATCAAGGTCTAAGCATTTTCTTTGATGTGTGACCGGCAATGACCCCTTACCAAAAAGCGCTTTGTCTTTTTCCGGATGGGAACCCCAAGAAAGGTAGTCAACGGCTCCGAATGACTTGTTGACGGTTGAATTCCTGTTTAGCTTAGATGGGTGGGAACGAGTCGCGGCCTTTTTTTGGATCCTGTTCTAACCAACAAGAAAAAACTTTTTTTTTCTCACGAACTCCTCATATGGCCCTCATGTACCAACCTCCGCAGATACCCTTGAATGCATTTCACCCTCTTCAACTGTCTACTATGTAGATGTAGACATAGAATAGGTAGGCATTCATCATCTGCTCGTATCTTTCCCTCGTATGTGAACTCCCTTGGTCGAGAGTGAAGTAGACTTTCTTACACAATGGTCACCGTGGATGTTGACTGGTAGGACCCAACGCGTATTACGGGGCTGCTGCGAGTTTCAAGCGTAAACCCGCAAGTGGCACAGCTATGGTTGACTACCAGGATTAGCTTCGAGATAGACTGAGAGGACAGTAGACATCCCCTGGAGCACAATCGTTCAGCATCTCTTAGCAAGGTTCAGGATATACCTACTTAAATGTACACCTTCCCTTGACGCTGGTCTATGGACAAGGATGTGCGTGTTACTGACCATGCCGAGGCTCTTCCATCTCACTTTTCAGCTTTGTTTGTTGGATACGAAAACGACCTAAAATGGGAAGAGAGAGTAGTACGTACACGCATACACACCGATTGCTTATACCTCTACAAGTGGTATATACTCATCATTTCCCAGAAGTAGAGGGTTGTGGCTGGGTATTGGTTAGAGATGGCCCCAAAGCCAACAATGTATGATATACACTTGGTTCTCCAAGGAAAGACTGCAACGGAAATAGATAGCTTGTAATGCCTCAGCTCACAATTGGATATTTCTATATCACGCGGTTCCTGTTTTAGACAAGGGTGAAATCCATTTTCCAACTGGAAGAATAACTCAAGAGATGGTCCCAACTAAATATCTTGAGATACCACGCATTGTCTGGAAATGGTAATTCCCGATATACTCAATCCGGTGTCCTCAAACGGGATATCGTATCCACATCCCCGGATTGCTTGGGTATTGCTTAGCAAAGCAGGCAGTCTGACTATGAAGGTTGGTGCCATCCTAATTAGGAATGACGGCCCGTGTCTTACGTCAAACCTTCCATGCAGCTCCTATGCTGCGCCACCCTAGAGCCAGATCATATGGCTGAGACGTCAAGAGACCATCTGTGCTTAATTGTGATAGGCAGATCCGAACAACCAGAGTCGTGAAATGGTATGACGCCTGGCTTAGTAGTCGTTCTGCACATTCTAGAACCCGTCTGTTATCTGATCCAGGGTTTGCATTTTCCACTTCTAGCATGGGGTCATTTAAGCTTTCTGGGGGTAAGCTGTTTTAGTCTTTGAATGCTGTCAGTTATTTGGAACGCAGCTTTCTCTGGCTAACATGGCTGTGCCGAAGCTCTTCCATATCACGTCCCAACTACGTTCATTGGATACGAATACGGCCAAAAACGGTAAATGACAAAGTATACACACCTATTAGTATTGCTTATACTTCTACGTAGAAGCGGTATATATAAAAGGGTGGCCATCCACTGACTCCGAGGGGGTAGAATCCATACATAAGGAGTTCTATGCAAACAGTGTCAGAATCGTCCAAACAGTTGCAACAATGGTCAGAGCATCTCTATGTCTTCTTGTTCCCTTCCTTCTTCCTCTGGCTACGGCTCAGATTTACGGAGGAGGAGGAGGTGGTGGAGGTGGTGGTGGTGGTGCCACCACAACCAAGATGACTGCGACCACGACTAAGAGCAGTCCCTCTTCAAGCTCCACCCACTCTGTTAATGTTGGAAAGAGCGGCTTCACCTTTTCCCCGAATTCCATCACCGCATCTCCCGGAGACAAAGTCGAGTTCCACTTCTTTCCGGGCGACCACTCGGTGGTTGAAGCTGCTTTCAACAACCCATGCCACCCATTGAGCTCTAGCAGCTTCTTCAGTGGATTCTTCCCTGGTGGTTCTGAGTCGGTACGATTGTCATCTCAAGTTCACATTCTGAAGGTCTCTCTGACGTTTCCACTAGTCCAAGGTCTTCGTCCTGACCGTTAACAATACCAAGCCCATCTGGTTCTACTGCGCACAAGTTGGGCACTGCCAGTCCGGAATGGTTGGAGTGATCAACCCACCGTACGTGAGCCTACAAGTGGGAGCCATAGAATGAAAGACTGACCGTTATACTTTTAGTAAGAGCGGCCCGAATACCCTCAATGCATTCAAGAAGGCGGCGTCGAGTGCAAAGGGTTCCACCGTGCCAGCCCATGTCCAGGGAGGTATTATTCAGGCCGGTACCGGTGATACATCTGAGTCCACTATGGACAACATGATCCGTTCAAATGACGCACTGGGTGTGCGACCGTGGGCTGACCTCAGTGTCTTGTTCGTTTTGGCTACCATGGTGGCCATGTTCATGACGTAGGTTTCCGCTCTGGGAGATTGGGGTTGAGATTGGTCACAAACAAAACCTACATTTCTGTACCTAGAACGTTCGATTATTAGTGATGAGAATGCAGGTCATATCTGGCAAATGTCTGGCCTGTAGATAACTGTTCGATGGTAGTTCCCCAAACTAGGTTAAAGCTAACTACTCTATTCATAGCGCGTTCCCATTGCTTCCGTGCTCCACTCAGATGCATTTGCAACAGAACAGCAACGTTGCCGAGGTCGTTACAATTTCACGTGTTGAAGAATGGCAGAAGAGAAACCTTATAGAGAGGTATGGACATAAACACAACAGACAAAAGTGTGCGCCCTGTATATATCCCAGATAGTCACTGTCATGACGGCCACAACTCCCACAGCCAAACCACTACCACGCTCTATCCCCAAGGACCTCTCCGGCAAACCCATCCCGCAGAACCAGCGCTGGGCATATTCGCCCTCCTCCTTCACAAATGGCAAACTACTCTCCATCGCCGCTAATGCGGTGGTCATCGGTGCCTTCATCTCATTTAATGCATCCACTACCGGACACCAGTTGTACACATACCTCGACACCACGTACGGTGCCTACAAAGTGAACGTATGGGGCACATTCATCGTGACATCGGTCTTCTTCTGGGCATGGGCGGGGCTCTTTGCCCTCGCCGACTTAACAGGCTCTCCACGCTGGCTATTCCAATACAAAACGCAGCCCTTCACACGGGTCGCGGGAGCCGCGTACTTGCGCATCGCAGCCGTCTCCCTCCGCAACCAAGTCCTCGTAGCATTCCCAATGCTCCTCCTAAGCACTCACCTAGGCCACGCCCTGCACCCCGTGGCACCAGAATACCTCCCCAGCGCCACAACAACCCTCACAACGCTACTATTCGACGTCGCCTGCACAGAAATAGGCTTCTATTATATCCACCGCACCCTCCACCACGGATCGCTATACCCGCTCTTCCACAAACAGCACCACGAATTCACCGCGCCAGTCGGGCTGGCGGCAACGCACTGCTCCGCAACAGAGCATGTCCTGTCGAACCTCCTCCCCAACGCACTGGGCACATTACTAGTCCGCCACCACTGGTCGCAGGCGGTGTTTATCTTCCTGTTTCTGGAGTTCAATACCATCTGCGTCCACTCGGGCTACAATATCCCCGGCCTGCCGTCGAATCTGCAGCATGATTTCCATCATTTTGCGTTTACGGAGAATTTTGGGCCCATGGGCGTTTTGGATACGCTTCATTCGACCAATAGGAGGTTCAAGAGTGTTTTGGCGGAAGCGATTGCTAGGGCTGGGGGTAATGAGGAGAGAGCGAGAGTTATGGTGTTGGAGAGGTTGGCTAGGGCTGAGATGGAAATGTCCGACAATAAGGAGTGATGGCGGTTTTGAGACAAAGCGTGCATGTTGCATGGATATATCTGGAATAACAATGCACATGCCTGTAGTAGACATCTACAAATAGCATCTGGACAAGTGGACTAGGGCTTTGCGAAAAAAAAAAACGAATACGAGAAGATAACCAAAGGAGTTATACATCGTGGATTTAGTCAAACAGCACTGGGTGTGTGTGTACTCGATACAGAACCATCCCTTAATAAATCGGCCTCAAAAAGCAAACAGGAAGATAGCCAAAAAAGAGGGCGCTTTCGCAGCCCCCCCAAAATAAAGGGGGTGTGGTGTGAAATTACATGCGTGAAAAAGACCGACACAATCCTCAAAACCCCAGCCCGACGCTCCGAAGAAACAAGTAACGTAAAGAAAAGAGATGGCCACTACCGCTGGTGCCTCGGCATGATGGGATCGTGAGAGATCCAGGATAGGAAAAAGGGAGAAACATAAGCATATTTGTGGTCATTCCGTCATTAACGTTGAGCAGGAGGTCGTTGAAGTCCTTGTCGTGCCTAAACATCATGTGTCAGAAAATGAATCAATACAGAATAATAAAGGAAGTACATACCTTCATTTGTTCGATTCTCGCCTTAAGCTGGCTGGTCACTTCAGCTGCACGCTTCCAGTTCTCCGGCTGATCTGCACTTCGAGGCTGCTGTTCTTCATCGGTGGGGTTGCCAGAGCCCCGTGTTGATGAGCGTGTCGGGCTGCCTACGGCGGAATAACCGTATGTCGGGCTCAGCTTGCGCCGTCCCAGACTTCCATCCCGGGAGCCGAGACCTGGAGAGTCCACGCCGCCATTATTTTCCTTTTCCTCGCTGGGGCTGGCGGATGCGTAGCTGCGCGGGCGTTCACTATTGAACCGGGAGGCTGAGTGTAGACCAGAGCGCGGCGCAGCATGCCCGTTGCTGGCAGGCTCTTGGTATATGGCCGCGTCGGCCATACCCATAGCTTCGGCGGTGGCGTTGGGCGGGCTCATGGCTGTTGCACGGAGTGCTCGGGCCAGTTCGCGCTTTAACCGTTCGATTTCTCGCTGCTGTTTCTGGACGTTCTCCTCAGCGGCTTCGGCGTCACTGCGTGCCCTGACCAGCTGTGTCTCCTTGGCCTTGATGCTCAAGACGTCTCGCGTATGGTCTTCGATCAGCTGTGCGTTCTGGTTTTGAAGCTCGTTGATTTGCGAATTGAGCTTTGCGCGCTCGGACCTCGTCTCTTCGACAATCCGGCTGAATTTATCCTTCTCCAGTCGTAGCTCTTCCAGCTCGGCCTTATCGGCAGCCGACATGGCACTCATTGCTGGGGCAGGCGGGGCGGCAGCAGCTTCAGCGGACGCCGACGTCGGCTTCGCAATGGGACGGCCGGCAAGGCCACGTCCAAGACCGAATTTGGGTGCTGGCGGTGCTGCCTCTTCTGACGGGGGAGATACGACTCGTCTCTGAGGTGATGCAATACTTCCTGGAGCAGCGAGTTTTCGTTGAGGGGCCTTGAGGCCAGACCCTGATAAGCCCCCAGGTTTAGGGACACCACCGATCTTTGAAGGGATGCTTCTGGCAGCAGGTTTGGTCGGAGACTCAATCGCAGGAGGCGCCGCCGCTGCCGGTTTCTTCAGCCCCATGGCCGGCTTCTTTCCTGCAGCAGCAATCTTCTTGCTAGGGGCAGCGACCTTAGGAGCGACAATTGGCTTGGGTCGATCTTTGGCCTTGACTTCGGCAGTCTCGAAGTATTCCTTGATCTTCGTCTTCCGAATATCATCGAGTCCGTCAAGGTATGGATTCATGGCACGTTCCCCCAGGATCTTCATGAGTGTACCCAGAATCTCGGCACCTCCAGAACGAATGACTTCGGTGGACTCAGTGAGCAGTTTCGTGCCTGCACCGGCGATGGCTTTCTGCTCGGGCTTGGATGGCACCTCCCTTGTCGTGCGTAAGCACCCAATCAAGAATTTGACGGTCCCCTGCTTGACTTGCGGATTCTTGTGCTTCAGATATTCGAAAATATCTTCCAAGCAGTCTGACAGAGTTGTTGAGCCGAACACAGCATCCAACGCCTGGCCCAAGGCATCTGCCACGATCTGTTTCTTCTCCTTCAGACGTTCCAGCATCGGAATCATGATGACAGATCGATACTTGCCAAACCCCTTTCGCAGGCCTCTGGCTAGCACATCGACACAGTTGGCTGCTATCGTGACAACGGCGACGTTCGCATCTTTCATACACTTGGCGAGCGATCTCACAATCTCATCATACGGCCCATCTTTGATTCGAGGCACATTCAGGACATTATAAAGGGCATCCAAAGCGTCCTTTCGGTCCTTCCACTTGGATGAGGCGAGTTGATCTTGGAGGTCTTTGGGGACCTTGGGCAGGACATCCACGGGCTCCGCGAGATCCAAAACCTCGCCGTCTGGAGCATCCTCTTCGACATATTCTTCATCAACCTGTTCCATCTCGTCACCACCAGCTGGGGCCGCGCTAGCTGCAGCCATCGCATCCTGTTGTGCCCGAGTGAAGCGTTCTTGTTTTGGTGTAGGATCCTGCTTCACCTTCTCGAAAAGCTTCTCCAGGTCCTGCTGTTGCACTGGCTTCAGGTCGTTCCAAAAGACCGGCTTCATGGCCTCCCTTAGCCATCGGTAGAGTTCGACGGTGAGGCCTTGCGCTTCCGCTCGCACATTCTTATCTGCATGTCCGAAGACCTTGGGCAGGGCTTTTAGGGTTGGTTTCGGGTCGACAATCTTGCATCCAAAGTTATGGTAGAGGAGAGTCAAGGCCGCCAGCACCGCTGCGACCACCTTGGGCACTTTATGTGAGAGCACTGGGAGAAGCTCTTCAATCACGGGATCGGCCTTGTCCACTTCCACGCATAGTAATAGGGCTTCCTGCGCGCTCGCTTTGCCTGCCGGTCGTGCACATGAGAGGCCCTTTTCGGCTATAGGGCCAAGCGTCTGCCCGCGAGATCTAGATAAACAAAGTGTCAGTCAACCCATAGCAACAAGATCTCTCTCCTTAACGCACCGTGTACAGGCCTGGGTGCCTCCGAATTCCAAGAAAGCGCAGTAGGCCGCCAGACCCTCTATCTGCGCGGCGACGTTGGAGTCGGCGACGGCGCCTTTCCACAGACCGGGGTCTTGGATGAACGGGACAAACACTGGATGTGACTCGTCGGGGGTCTTTTCGAACTGGGCTTTTGCATCCTCGTAGCCCTCCTTGCGGACCTTCCAGTTCTGTGTATCTGGGTCAGCAGCAGCGCAGGCATCACCAGAGATATGAGCGAACCTTGTGGGTGAACCGGTCGGGCAGGGGGAGGGAGGAGAAATCCTCTTGGCCATCAGCCATGTCGACAATGCTGGTTCAGGGTCCGGTCGGCGGAGAGAGTAAATAGGCGGAATAAAAAGAACGTAGAAAATTACACCATGCGTCAAGTTAGGTATGAATTATGAGGCTCATGGATGATGCAGCGTGGGTGGGGAGTTGAGGAAGGAGAAGTGAAGATAAACAGACAATCGGTTCGGGAGTAAACAAGCGGTTGTTGTGGCGTGACCCCGCGGCCGAGGATCGTCTGGCACAACTACTTCAAAGTACTACACACTTGTATAAAATAGGCATGGAACAGATATTCTTGGTTGTTCTTAATGCAGTTTCTTCTACTACTGTCATACCGTTACTTTCCTAATTGACCAAGGAAGATGATAATAAAGGAAATGTATAGTTAGATAGAGTATAGTACAAAGAATCCGATATGCCGATACCAGACCGATCTCTTAACCAACGAGAGATCCCATGGATCTCATTCATACTTCAGCTGCTCCTCCTTAGGCTCCTCCTTAGGCTCCTCCTTAGCAACAGCTTCAGCCCGAGCCTTCGCTCCAGCCTCCACCCTCGCCGCCTCGGCAGCAGCAGTCCTCTCCAGGACCAGCCGCTTAACCCGTCCAATGCGCTCATTTGCACCGTGAATGCGATGAATCAGCTCCGCATCGCTCAACCCCTCGGCTTGGACCTGACCTTCCAAACCAGCAATACCCGCCAGATCAACGGGACCCCCAAGCCTCCGCTCCTCCCTGCGCAGATACTTGGCCGCCCACTTGCGCTCCCTCTCCTGGTCCCTTTCTTCGCGCGACAGGACAGGACGCCGCTCCTCAATCGGTGTACCGAAGGGCGCAACAATGCGCTCGACGACGTGGTGCACGCGCCGCGACTTGGGCGCGCCAGAGGAGAATTCAATCACATCGCCTTCGCGGAGGGAGTTGTTCGGGTCCGAGACGAGGAAATGCGTCTCCTTGGGGTAATGTTTGCGGATGTGTCGGTCCCAGGCTCGGTGGCGGAAGGAGACGCGGACGGTGCGGTCCATCCGGCCGACCGAGGTGACAGTGCCGGTGCGGCGGACGGAGGCGTAGGTGCGCAGCCGGGAGGGTGGTGTTAGGTCTGCCGGGGTGATGGGCGAGGATGATTGTGTGGAAGAGGTGGTTGGTTGTGTTGGAGGAGTGGTTTCTTGTGAAGGAGTTGGGTCGCTGGTGATTGTCGAGGCGGACCGGATGGTTGGTGTGAGGATAGAAGAGCGAGGGAGGAGTTGAGACCGTGCTGGACTCATGAAGGAGGCAATGGATGGGCGCAGGGGCAGAGTCGCCCGTAGAAGGCTGGGGAGCGCCATGGTTGGTGTTGTTACAGGAGAGCCGTGAAGATGCTGGAGTTCTCGCTGGCCGAGAATTTCTTGGTTAGGGCGTTTGCACTGTTTGCACTTCCTAGACCACCACCACCGAGAACAAAACTACGAGTATTATCCAGGGAGGAGTCTTTAGATGCGAATAATAGAACACATCTTCTGAGTTTACCAAGAACTGTCAAAAGCGAGCGGAGACGTCCATTGTCTAGAATCTAAATCAGAACAGCATGCGCATTCCTAACAAACCCCATACCCAGTCCCGGAAGCACAAAGTAAACAAGAAAATACATTTCGCCGCATCCATGTTCGTACCCAAGCCTCTAATAACGGTCTAGCCTACGCCTCTTGCTTGTTGGCAACGGTGTCGCCATCTGTGGCATCGTTGGCGACGGCCACTTTCTTCGACTGGAACTTCTCTGCCGACTGTGCGGATATCCGACTGAGTTCGGAGACGAAGGACTGGCCCCAGAATGCACTTGAAGAAATTAGTTGGATGCTCCTTTTTGTATAGTGGGGTGAACATACCTGGTGTACTTGGACACATATCTGTCCAGTTTGCTGAAATTCAGCGCTCGGTGCTCGTCGCTCATCGTGACGGCTTCTTGGTACGCACCCGCCAGCTCTTCCGTGTTCCATGGATTCACGATGATGCTGCCGTTGAGGGACTGTGCTGCGCCGGCGAATTCAGAGAGCACCAGCACGCCATGGCGTTTATGTTGCGTCGCAATGTACTCGTACGCCACCAGGTTCATACCGTCTCGGGTGGACGAGACGATGCAAGCATCCGACACGGCGTAGAGCGCAATGAGCTCGTCGAAGTTGACAGACTTATGCAGGAAGTGAATGGGCATGAATTCGATAGTCCCTGGTGATCATTAGAAATGTGCGTCAAAGATGGCAGAAAAATGCAGACTCACCAAACTTGCCATTAATCCGACCCACGAGCTCGTTCACCACTGCTCTCAGATTCTGGTACTCCTCCACATCCTGGCGGCTAGGCACAGCGACCTGCACAAGCACGACCTTGCCGACCCATTCGGGGTGATCGCTTAGAAAAACCTCGAGCGCATGCAGCTTCTGAGGCACGCCCTTGATGTAGTCAAGCCGGTCGACACCGACCATCAGCTTGACGCCTTGAAATTTTTGTTCCAGCATAGCAATTCGTTTCTGCACCTTCTCCTTTTTCAGGCCCTCCTTGAACTTCTCTGGATCAATGCCGATCGGGAAGGCGCCGCAGGTGATAATCTTGCCCTGGAATTCAATGCCATTGGGAGTCGTGGCAAGTCCCCTTTATTCCATTAGCTCGGGACAAAAATCAAATGCCGGTGCACGTACAGTAACCGCGAGCAACTGCTCAAGAAATGCCGGGTGTAATCGTAGGTGTGGAACCCAATGAGATCACAATGCAAGACACCTAGGAGCAGCTCATTGCGCACAGGCAGGATGCGATAGATCTCACTGCTGGGGAATGGGGTATGCAAGAAGAACCCAATCTTGACATTCTGCTTGCTAGAGCCGATTTCTTCGCGTAGCATTTCGGGAAGCAGCATCAGATGATAATCGTGCACCCAGATCAGATCTCCATCCTGGACATCCTTGGCGATTGCCTGCGCGAACAGCCGATTGGCCTCCTTATATGCGTCCCAGGCGGACTCGTCGAAGGTGATTTCGCCGGGGTGGTAATGGAAGAGGGGCCAGAGGATTGAGTCTGTCTGGTCAGTTTGTAGCCCGACGTCCAAAGAAGTCACGACTTACTGGAAAATCCATTGTAGTGTCGATCAGCCAATTCATCATCGATAAACACCGGCACGGCACCGTACTCGTCCTTCAGGCGCCGCTTGACCTCCGAGATCTCCCCCTCGGGCACCTCCAAACCGGGCCAGCCGTACCACTGGAAGGTTGTTGACTTGGATAGGCCACTCAGTCCACTGACCAGGCCACCGGAGGACATGGAAAAGTCATATTTGCCATCCTCGGAGCGCTTGATGGTGATGGGCAGGCGATTCGAGACGAGGAGGAGGCGTGCTTCAGTGGGGCTGGAGTCCTCAAGAGACGGCATGGTCGCGGGAGGTAGATGGGGCACCGGGCGGGATGGGGGAGGACTGGCGAGAAGGGATTGAGGTATTTGAAGGTGGTGAGACCCCTGTCGCGTTGAGACCGGTGAGCTTCAAGGCTCGTCGATGATGGGCAAGCAGACAGGATGGCTGGCTGCAGCCAAGAGAAAAAGCCGACGAGGTCTAGTGAGGCAAGAGCCAGACAGACAGGCAGCTTGTCAGGCTATGATAGGGGAATGGCAGGCATAGACGTGGGGAGCGGGAAGTAAGTCTGTCCGTGAGTGAGTGTTGCGGGAAAAAGACGTTGGAGCAAGGGCGGCGGGGAAGAGTGGTCAGTGAGGTCACAATTGGACTGTGGAGCTGGTGGACACTACATAGTATTTATGGAAGAGCAGAAACGCCTCGAGGGATAGACTCTGGTGAAAATAATCATCGTCTCCATTATTTATTCCTAGATCAATAAGACTACCGCAGGGGATAAGAACCAATGGACCACGAAAGCCACACAACACAACCTGTAGGCGGATGATTCACCACTACTCTAGATCTAGAACCCTAGTCTCGCTAACCAGAATCCGGATTCACCGTACAGCGCGACAGGGACAGCCCGGCCAGCCAGCCTAAAAGTCTCATTGCATGACGTGGGCCGTGATGTAATCTATACAACAGAACCCTGGAAGTGGTCGCAGGTATATCCAAATATAGGTACTTGTATTCAAGACCGACCGAGCCACAACAACTATCTACAGCGCAGACCGCTCCCCCAACCGCCACATCCCAGAGTCCCGATCATGCACCGTCCTCCCCTCGTCCTCCAATTTCATCAACACCTGCAATACGCCATGCGACGCCGGCAGATGCAGACTCTCCGGGACATCACGGTAGATAATCTTGACCAGCTCTAGCGGAGTAAATGGCTGTCGGCGCTCAGGCGATGGCTCATTCTCCTCGATGCTCAGCTTTCCATACCGCAAAACCCGCAGTACCTCGTCTTCTCGCTGCTGGCGGTGCTTGATATACTCCGTTATCCGGGCCGTCGCACTCTCCAGCACGGCACCGTGCCCGGGATATCCCCGTCCGGAGACACGGTCGCGCATGCGGTGTAGACTTGAGAGATATGTTTTGAGGTCCTCGAAGACGGCGGTGCCGTGGCCCAGGACATCTGTTCATCCAATTAGTCTGATGACCAATACTAAAACAAAGAAGGGAATCTTGACTTACTATCACCCGTAAAGATCGCATCCTCCTCCTCCAACACAAAAACCATATGATCAACCGTATGTCCAGGCGTATGAGACGCCGTCAGAGTGGCGCCGTCCACGCAGAAAACCTGTCCGTCTTGGATATCCGTCTGGGTGTCGTCGTCAGGCTGGTGCTTGAAGACCTGAACCTGGGGACAGATGGCACGTAGATCCTTGAGGCCATTGACGTGGTCGCCGTGCCAGTGGGTGATCAGAGCTTGGTGCACGGTGGCTTTTTCGGCGGACAGCACGGACTGGAGGTGCGTGGCCCACGACGGCTTGCCTTCGCCGGTGTCGATTAGGATTCGTTGGTGGCCGCGGCCGATTAGATATGTGTTTGTTCCTGGTGGGTGTCAGAGACAGGGATGGATGGTGATTATGGACGAGTATCAAATAATACCTTGTAGTGTAAACTGGTGATCACAATGTTAGCCCACGTAGTCCCTACTGGCCTTGCGATAATCCAAATCTACCTTGCCAGGATTCCCTCCCAGAATCCTCACCACCGATGCGCTGAGGCGCTCGACCTCCGGAAGCGGGACGAGCTGTGTCGCCATATCTGCAATAGAGTCGAGTCGGTACGACCAGGTAGTTGTATAGTACAGAGGAAAGATAGTGTATTGCTGAAGTTTCCCGTTGGATCCGCAGGCTCCAGTATGATGAAAGTCAAGAGTTCGTCAGGCCGAGAGTCGGTTGAACAATCACGACATTGGCGACATAGATGAAGCGGAAATCGTCTGGATTCCGCGGGGCAAAAGATCCGGGCCTCGGCTGAGCGGCTTCGATTAGATCAGCTCGATACTCGCTGCAATCAAAGGACTCCTAGGACTACATTGGAGATCTACAATTGGAAATTACAGGTTTAGAACAAACGAAAAGGTGTATGCATGCATCCTAACATACAAAAACAACGGAGAATACCACATAAAGCTATATCCATGGAGCCCACCCAAAAAACTGAGGGAATCCAACGCAGACCAAAAAAAATAAAAAATCAGGCGTCAAAAAGTTTTTGAGTTTTCCCAGAGCGCAAACTCCTCGAAAGGCGGACACATTCGTCAAACTGCCTCAACACACTCGGCGGGCTGAATCCCGCCCGCTCGCACCGGAGAGAGAGAGATATATAGTTTACAGACGCTGAGGCGCTTATTTGGCCGCATTGCGGGACATGGTGTTCAGGGCGGAACCGTCGTGGAACCACTGGATCTGCGACTCGTTGAAGGTGTGGCTGAGAGAGATGTCAAAGGCCTTGCTGCCATCCTTGGGGTGGACGCGCAGAGTCATGGGCTTGCCAACCTCCAGCTGGGTGCACAGGAGGTCCACCTTGTCCTCGGGGTTGATCTTGTCGTAGTCGGCCGGGTTGGAGAAGGTCAGGGGCAGCATACCCTGCTTCTTCAGGTTGGTCTCGTGGATACGGGCGAACGAACGGGTGATGACGGCGAGACCGCCCAGGTGGCGGGGCTCCAGGGCAGCGTGCTCACGCGACGAACCCTCGCCGTAGTTCCAGTCACCGATGACAACCCACTTGACGCCACGGGCCTTGTAGTCACGGGCAGTGGCGGGCACGGCATCGTATTCACCAGTGAAGGCGTTCTTAACCTTGTTGGCCTCGCCGTTCTCAGCGTTGATGGCACCGATCAGCATGTTGTTGGAGATGTTGTCCAGGTGGCCACGGTACTTCAACCACGGGCCAGCCATGGAGATGTGGTCGGTGGTGGTCTTGCCCTGGCACTTGATCAGGATGGGGATGTCAGTGGCATCCTTGCCGTCCCAGGCGGGGAAGCCCTCCAGGACCTGCAGACGGTCCGAGGTGGGGGAAACAGCGACGTTGACGGACGCGCGGTCCGCGGGAGGAGCCTGGTAGGTGTCACGGCCGGGGTCGTAGCCACGGCTAGGGAGACCATCACCAGTGGGGGCCTTGAGCTTGAAGTCCTTGCCGTCCTTGTCCTTGATGGTGTCGGTCAGGGGGTTGAACTTCAGGGATCCAGCCACGGTCATGGCGACGACCAGGTCGGGCGAGGCAACGAAGGCGTGGGTGGCAGGGTTGGCGTCGTTACGGCCCGTGAAGTTACGGTTGTAGGAGGAGATGATGGAGTTGGCCTCGCCCTTCTTCACATCCTTGCGGTCCCACTGACCAATGCAAGGACCGCAGGCGTTGGCCAGGATGACACCACCGTACTCCTCGAGGGTCTGGAGTTGACCGTCACGCTCAATGGTGGCGCGAATCTGCTCGGAACCAGGGGTGACGGTGAACAGAGACTTGGACTTGAGGCCGTGGTCGAGGGCATCACGGGCGATCGAGGCGGCGCGGGACATATCCTCGTACGAGGAGTTAGTGCACGAACCGATCAGACCGACCTTGAGCTCCTCGGGCCACTTGTTGGTCTCAACAGCCTCCTTGAACTTGGAGATGGGGGTGGCCAGATCGGGGGTGAAGGGACCATTGATGTGGGGCTCGAGCTCAGACAGGTTGATCTCGACGAGCTGGTCGTACTGGGCACCCTCGTCCTCCCGGAGCTGGGCAGCGTACTCGCGCGAGAAGTCACCAATGTGCTGACGCTTGGTGGCCTTCAGGTAGTCGTACATGCGGTCGTTGAAGGGGAAAATGGAGGTGGTAGCACCGATCTCGGCACCCATGTTGCAAATGGTACCCATACCAGTGCAGGACAGCGACTCGACACCGGGGCCGTGGTACTCAATGATGGCACCAGTGCCACCCTTGACGGTCAGGAGACCGGCAACCTTCAGGATGATATCCTTGGGCGTGGTCCAGCCAGACATCTGGCCAGTCAGGCGGACACCAATGACATTGGGAGCCTTCAACTCCCAGGGGAGACCAGCCATGACATCAACGGCGTCAGCACCACCGACACCAATGGCAGCCATGGCGAGACCACCCGCGTTGGGAGTGTGCGAGTCAGTACCGATCATCAGACCACCGGGGAAAGCGTAGTTCTCCAGGACGATCTGGTGAATGATACCAGAGCCGGGCTTCCAGAAACCAATGTTGTATTTGGCAGTAGCGGAGGCCAGGAAGTCGTAGACCTCCTTGTTGATCTCGTTGGCACGAGCAAGATCCTTGTCACCACCAATCTGGGCCTCAATCAAGTGGTCACAGTGGACAGTGGTGGGGGTCTGGACGGAGGGCATGCCAGCGGACATGAACTGCAGAATGGCCATCTGGGCAGTGGCATCCTGGCAAGCCACACGGTCCGGACGCAGCTTCAGGTAGGAAGTGCCACGCTCGATGTCCTGGCCATGGGGGTCGTCCAAGTGGGAATACAGGACCTTCTCGGCGTAGGTGAGAGGGCGCTGCAGACGCTTACGGACGATGTCGAGGTTCTCGGACATCTTCCTATAAGTGGGAAATGTGTCAGCAAGCTCGGGTCGGGTGTCGTGATGTCAGGGATCTCGTACTTGTAGTTAATGAAGTTACCCTTCTCCGCATTGGTCATCTCGACCTTCTTGTCGAGGGGGAATCGCCCACGGTAGCGAAGGCCCGAGTCCCGAGGAGCTAGACACTACTGTTAGTACTGGGGTCCTGTGGCCCTGCCTGCGGATGACCGCGCGAGGGACCAGCTGGGCGCTGCTTACCAGACGGGATTTCGGGGCCTGTCGTCATGGTGAATTAGTATTTGATCGCGTGGGTTGGTTGTTTGCAGGACTTACCAGCGCCCCGATGCGCGCAAGGCGGGTGGAGATCATGATGACAGCGCACTCTCAAAGCTAATAGCACATCCAAGGAGAGGCAGCAACCACCTTCACCTGTGGCAGCTACTTAATTATGGGGGAGGAGGAGTGAGTGGGAGTGAGTGGAGAGTGGGAAGAAGAAAAGAATGAAGGGGAAAAGAGAAGCCGTGGTGGTTTTGAGAAGTGGGAAGACCGGACATCGCTGTTACCAGGGCGATACCGTCACAGGCCGAGACGGGGTGTGTACATTCAAGGATATTTTCCCGCATAATTATTGTCGACCACGACCATGATCAAAGATTTTTTTTGGATCTCTCCATAGCTGAGAGACTCTATTCTGCAATCTCTCGATTTCTGCGCTTCCTACCGTCCCTTGTACCCTTCTCGAGAAATCGTTCCAGTGTAGAGGTCCGTCAGCATGTGACGGCCCGCCCAATCACGGAGGTGCCAATTCCCTCTCCCTCGGAGCAACGGCAGTTTCAACCTCTGAGCCCCAAGATGCCCCGATGATATAGGAGAATCGTAGTTGATCCTCGGTGATATTCACCGTCGTCATGGAACCCCTTCGCTCCTATCGTCTCTGTACTCGACGCTCGCCTCCGCGATCCTGTCCGACCTCCAAGGTGAATGCATGCAAACGTCATCGGTCAGTAATACGCAAAATTACACCACGGTAAGCCGGTGACCAGCCTGAGCCGAGAGCGTGCCGAACTTGGAAGCCGCTGGCCAGCTCCCAGACCAATCACGGCCAACCCTTTTCTAAGCCCCACACTCGGAAATTTCGCTGCGACTGTCTTCCTCCGGATATCGGTGATATCCATTTTCTCTTTGCGATCAGCTATCGATCTATCACCATGGGTGCACTGCGACGAGTCAAGAACAAGCGCCGGACGAGGTAAGTCGCAGTCGTCGCAGGCATGGATTTTTATGACATCCACTCACTCCAGCAGGGACTACGACCAGGTCCGCGCAGACCTCGACTCCCCTCGGCACCTGGCGCAGTACAAGGCCACCAAGGATGCCGAGGATCTCCCTGGCCTCGGTCGGCACTTTTGTGTCGAGTGCTCCAAGTGGTTTGAGAGCGAGTACAACTTGAAGGCGCACACCAAGGGCAAGAACCACAAGCGGAGGTGAGTGGAGAGGCATTGTTCGCACTGAAGCATCCTCGCTGACTAGCTGGCGGTGGCCATTAGACTCCGTCTGTTGCGCGAAGAACCACACTCCCAGAAAATTGCCGAGGCCGCTGTGGGACAAGGCATAATAGATAATGGCAAGCGGACGGAGGAAACGACGGTTGCGATGGAGGAGTGAGCTGCGATGGGATGAGAGGGCCACAAGACAAAATTTATACCCAGACATGCGACTACGTTGAAAATATCTTTGGTGCTACGATCCAACGTCTACATAGACACAAAAGTTTACTGCAGGTCTTGCCCGACCGGAATTATCTACATCCTGTCCTGCCTTCCAAATGTTGATATCGAATTTTAAGATCACGTGAGATAAAGCCATCGCGCCGAAACCGACAGTTGGAAAGCGCCGATATTCGGCACTGCACTATATTGTGCGGGATGGGAGGATAAATTGGCTAGGTTACATGCGGCATTCTGGCCGAAATGTATTTTTCTTCAAGTGGCATTGTTGTTCTCCGCAGATATGATTAATAGCTGTCTTAGTATCATGATTATTCCCTGTCTATCATACATTCAATTGGATATCCGACTGCTCTCGTCGTCTCGAACACGACTATTGCTGGCCCTGGGAGACTTTTGTGTCTCGGGTTATCCAGAAGCTCGCGAGGTATATCTTCTCATCCCGCCAGTTCTGCTGCTGTATCTGGCGGAGGATCCTGATATTCATTGTTTTGGACGTCCAATTCCGGCTTGTCCCAGTATCTCATCACCCGGCCGCCCTCTAGCTCAGCTTTCCCTGTATAAGCCTCAGCAACCGGTTCACTTGGCTGAACAGACTCGGTCCGCGGGGCGATCTTGCTCGCCCGTCTGCGCCGATGCCGCCAGATAAACCATATGGTTGCGAGTATAATCATCCCCAAAGGAAAACAGATTCCGATAGCAATTTTGGCACCAGTAGAGAGACCCGAGCTAGAGCCGCCACTCTTTTCAGAGTTGCTTGTCCCGGCGCTTATAGCAGTCGCTGTAGCAACACTCTCAGAGGAAGATGAGAGATCATTCACCAGAACGACTGGTGCAGCAAAAATGCTTAGTCCGTCGGGCCCAACGCCGTTTGTGACCGTCGTAGTTCTGCAACCGCTTATCGCGGCGCCGCTCATCCAGCCACTTGACGCAGTGACCACACCGTACTGGACATATGTCACCTTTGTCGTTGCAACGGACACGCAAGTTTGATAAGTGGCCCATGTGTATCCACTGTCTCAAAAGTCGGTGTTAGTGCATATGTTCATCGTGGAGAACTATAATACTGAAGAGAAAAACAAACGTACCCAGGGCAACATCCTGTTGCAGCTTGGCCTATCGACAGGTTGGCATAAACGCCAATATCGCTAGTGTGCCACGGGGACTGCGAGCGAGTGATGGAATAAACGGCATCCCATCCAATAGGGCAATAAATGCCCGGCGAAAATGCGCCATAGTAGTAATAGCTACCGTCTTCGTCGCCAATTACAGTTGTCTGCTTCCATCCTTCTGGATAGCAAGATGACGCGGGATATGCAAATCCATAGCTGCAAAAAACACCCCAAAAGGCACCCCCGTCGCCAGGACCTGAGGCCGCCGTATAGCAAGCAGAAGGGGCAGTGAAGACGGTCGTGAGAGGACCATAGTTTTGAGCCATGGCTGTGTGTTCGAACTCTGTTATTATTATCGGAGGGAGATGTAAGAGAGAAAATAATGGACGACAGTGGTCAAGGCCATTCCCTTTGCTTACCACGAGTCTAGCTATACTTAGATTCTTGGTCCTGGTTCTAATGTTGTACATTGCCAATGCCCAATCAACATCTGTCTATCACCGAAAAAAAAAGCCTTGGCATTTTCAGTTCGCGGAGAAATGCCTCTTCTCGCTCTATACTTGCCTAATTCACTAGAGTGAGTTCAGACGGTAGCATCTACTGCGTATGGAGCTCTTAGAGGTCTTCATGTAAGCTGGTGTAGTCATTATAGAGAGATCTAGAACCGATGCACATATAGCTGAGCTTTGGGCGCCGACGAGATCACGAACTAAATTGCCGATGATCATGTCCAATCTGTACGTAGTTGGTCACGCTGTTTAGCTATGTTCTCTGACTTGATGCTTAGCTTTTTCTTCTTTTATTTCATTATTATTGGTCACTTCTCTCTTTAAATAACGCACAGAATGAATTTCCCAGAACCAAATGTCAGATCAAGCCATCCTTCACGTTAACGCGTTGTCAACACTCCCCGCAATGGAAGCCCTGTCCATTCCCTCAAACCCAGGCATAAAACAAACTTGGTGCCATCTCATAATGTCCTAGATTCAGATAAAACCGTCTGATAACGAGTTATGTCCACGTTTGACTATTATTTACTACTGTCCTGCTAAGTCTTTGTCTCGAAGCCCTAACTGCCATTTTGAACAATAAATCCCGTCATGTGACACATTTACGTCATCCCATTTTGTTGATCCGACCCAGACTGACCCGAAGCACTCTTCTCTGTCTCTCCATGAATTGGCTTCGCACTACTACCCGCCAGTCCATCATGTCCTCACCAGCATCATGCTCACCATTCACCAAGGCTGTGGTGAGCTCGATGCGTAAACTGTACTGCACCAAACCCCACAATTGAAAAGAGCTTGCATCTAACATGGCTGCAGATACCCGGAGTCATTGGCCGACAAGAGCTTCGATAATACCGGCTGTAAGTCTACACCCTTTGTATAAGGGGGTATGCTTCTAACCAAAGCTCCAAAAGTGCTCCTCGAAGCTCCCTTCGATCCCTCCCGCCGACAGAGGAACTCCGTGCTCTTGACGATCGATCTCACCACGGCCGTTGCGGATGAGGCAATCCGGAGACGGGACTCTGCCGTGGTGGCGTACCGTAAGCTGCCATTCATTCTCCTGTTCTGTCCATGTTGAAGCTGAAATACTCCTCGCACAGATCCAATCATCTTCCGCGGGCTCAAGGCCATTACCCTCGAAAACACCCAACAACAGTCCCTCCTTCGATTAGCACAGTACGGTATCAGCGTCTACTCCCCACACACGGCAGTCGACACCGTCCCCGGTGGAATGGCCGACTGGCTCTGCGACATTGTCACGGGCTCCTTCTCTACCACCAAGCCGCCTCCAACCCACAGCCAGGTCGAAGCCGGGCTGTTCTACGCGGAGCCTGTATACCCAGAACCCAGGCGCGCCGCCCGCACGGGGTCTACAGAGAAGTCAGTGCCCCATAAGCGAACCACCATCCATCCGTCCCCACCACCGATCCCCGAGGGATTCGAGTCGGCCGGAGCGGGTCGTCTTATTACCTTTGAGTCACCGCAACCTCTTCCAAGCCTCATTGAAAACATCTCGACGGGCACCGGATATCCAGCCGGGATAACTATTGCGCTCCCGCAGTCTATCAAGTCGACCCGCGATGCCACCATCCGCACTGTAGGAGTCTGTCCCGGCTCCGGATCGGGAGTTCTGCTTGGAGGAGGCAGTGAACTTCCAGATTTGCTGGTCACGGGCGAGATGAGCCACCACGAGGCACTGGCAGTGACAGAGCGCGGCTCTGTAGTGATTGCGCTGTCGCACTCTAATTCCGAGCGTGGTTATCTGGGAACTGTCATGCAGCAAAAACTCGCCGACGACCTGAAGCGGCAATGGAAAGAAGATAGGGAGACGGCACTGCGGTCTGTCGCAGAGAGCGCGAAACAGGGCGGTGCGGCGCCTGCTTCCGGCGCTGAGAGCGTTTATCAGGACGAGATGGTTGAAGTTGCTGTCAGTGAAGCGGATCGTGATCCGTATGGGGTCATGGTTAGCCGTATTGCGCCATCCGTATAGGAGGATCATGATTAGCCCAGATTTATTCTTGTGATGATGCACAAGTAAATTTACGGTAGTTCCAAAAAAAAAGAAGCTCTTTGACTACTACTAGTTATCTACTCAAGACATCTGCACACCAGAAAAGAAGACCGAGCACCGAGGGGAACTTGACTTGTATTGGTCACGAGAATTGTAGGTAGGAAAAAGGCGTAGTGAACAGACGAGGACGAGAGAATCCTCTCCTCGGAGGAAGGACAAGAAAAAAAGGAGGGTAGAACAACAAAAGAAACAGGTGGTATCCGCAATCCCGTCACGGTAGTGTAGAAGGTGAGGGTAGTGTTGTGCTTCCAGCGAGAATGCAAGGCCAAGAGTAGGTCCAGTCAAGGTTCAAGTTCAAGTTTGAAGGGCGAACAAGAATGAAGCTGAAGCAACAGAAACGAAAAAAATGAGAAGAAACATCCGACTCAGTTGAATTCAATTGAATAAACCCGTCCAGCCATTCAACCAAAACATCACAGATCAATCAGACTACTACCTCCATGCTGCGACTGCTGCTGGCCAGCACCCCAAGGATTGTTACCTGGCGGCTGTTGTGGCTGCTGCTGCTGCACGAAGCCAGTCTGCTGAGGCACAAACTGCTGACCAAAGAACGGGTTGCTGCCCGTTTGCGCAGCGCGGAGACGGTCCGCACCATGACCGGCCGAGTTGACGAACGTACCCGGGGCAGTGTGCTGCGCAGGAATGCGCAAGTCGCCGACGTTGCCGAAGGTGTCAAGGCCTTCACCTGAGGCCAGCAGGGCATTCAGACGCGCGTGATGTGGATCTAACGGGGCCTGGACAGCTGGCGGCGGGGTGCCATTTACTGGTTTGGGAGCTTGGAAGTTGGCGATTGGGTTGGGCTGGGGTTGCTGCTGCTGGATGAATTGCTTGTTCGACTGGTTGAACTGGTTCGTTGCGCGGTCTTCGGACAGAGTGTTGAGCGAGGGTGGGCCTGTTGAATGGACGGGCTGTTGGAATTGAGTGCGAGCGGCGAAAGGATTGTTCGAGCCTGTTGGCATCGGCTTGAGGGCATCGGCCTGGGGCTGTGGCTGTTGGGGCTGAGTCGCGGCCCACGGGTTATTGCTTCCGGCTGCTTGATAGTTCTCCTGGGGCTGCTGCTGCTGCTGTGCGAAGGTATCCGTTCCCCAGGGGTTGTTAGGATTGAATGCCGTCTGCTGTTGTTGAAGGGTGGCCTGGGGCTGCAGCATCATGTTGTTCTGAGGCTGGCCGTACGGGTTCTGGTCAAGTTGCTGCTGGAACCCGTTCGTGTAAGGGTTCGCCATGCCGGTGGGCTGGTTCTGGAATCCGGTCTGCTGCGCGTACTGGTTGTTGAGGTAGCCCGTTGTCATGGGCTGTTGCACGTTGATCGGGTTGCCAAACCAATCCACTGCACCCTGCTGCTGGTATCCCTGGTTGTATCCCGTGGGTTGGACCTGAGCTGGAGTGTCGTCGAAGAGTGCGTGCGCGTTGCTCTCTTCCAACTCACGCTTCCGCAGCTCCTCCTCTTCCCGGCTGAGTTGGATCGCCTTCGCCAGATCCTCGTCATCGTTGTCGGTCGCCTCCTTAGTCCGTCGCCTGCGCTCCTCCTCCGCTTCAGCCTTACTCGCTTCGATAGCCAAGCGGTACTCTGCATCATCGTCCTCCTCGCCGGGGCGGCGTTGACGTCGTTCTCTGCGCGGGGGTTCGTTCCCATAACCATCGTCGAGTCCGCTGACACGGGATTTCCAAAGCTTGCGATCAGACCGTTCACTGCGCAGCCGATCTTCGTCAAGTACCAATGCAGTCAATTCCTTGGCGGCCACGCGAACTGCAGTCACAACATGATTAGCAATGCGACAAGATAAGCCGCCAAAGACAACTCACCATTCTGGCCCACATCCCGCCCTTCCTCGTCGACGTACTGAAACTCGCGCAGTGTTTTGATGATGTACACATTCTTGCGCGCCCACGTCACCACCAACTCCGAACCCTCGTGCAGACAGTAGTCCAAGACCTTCAATGACTTGAGCACGTGGCGCCAGTTTTTGCCTTTATCGTTAAGCCGCTTATCGATCATGTCCATGATCTCGTAGAACTCGTTCGGACTGTATATGGAACATCGCGTTAGACTCTTGTCGTCAGATAGTCTGAGTCAATCAATCCTACCTGCCGAAAGTCATGGCCGCAATCTCGGACATTTCGGTGCCCGTCGGGCCCCAGGGATCGTTACTCGTTGCTGTACGAGTCGAAATATTAGCATTTTGACGTCAGAACTTAGAATTATACGTCGATGTGGAAAGCAGGGGGAGGAAGGGAACAGGTGGCAACGGGAAGACGAAGTGTGGCGGCGGCCATCCTCGACACGAATCAACAGAACGGTCGCGCGACAGCACTAGAAGCCTGCCGCGGACGAAAACGTACCATTTCGAACCTTGACCTGTACCGAAGAATAGCCCTTCGTCACGTTCTTGACACTCCGCACGACCTTGGACATGGTGCCGGTGAGGATGAGGATGCGACCGTCGCGGCAGGGCTGAGAAAAAGAGCAATCGCAGGAGAATCAGTCCGTCTTGACAGGGACCGAAAAGGGTTAACGATGTCGTTGGCAAGGGTACACAGCCCGCTGTGGTTGGATTTGCGACAGAGAGAGTGAGTGAGGTTAGGCGCGGTCGTTGCTCATGCACGGCTCTTCTCCGAGATGAGCAGAGTCAGGGTGGGTCAAGGGACACAAAGACCGAGGGGATTGCCTGGGGGGGAGGCAAGAGAAGGCGGGTAAGAGAGGAAGAAGAGGTTGGGAGTAGAAAGAAGGAGAGGGAGAACCGAGAGGGAGAGAGAGTGAGTAAGAGGGGTGTGGCTGGACCGGGAGCCTTGGCACGGTGACGATGCGAGTGTCAATTTGTAACCAGTATTATTATTCTCGACGTTCTTTCGCATAACTATCGATGATTATTGTATTCCCAAATGAATGACAATGATGATTATTACTGTATTCCCCTTTTTCATTCTCTCTCTCACCATCTGCCAGTCTGCCGGATATCCGGGATAGTCTGACTCGGATGCCCAGAAGATTAACTACGCCCGACCTTCGACTACTACTATCGGGCAAACAGTGCGAACAGCGATCTACAGGGTCTTCTGCTAACGATTGTACGGGACAAACTCTTTGGCCTGTCACCGCCACAAGTGGCGACGTTGGGCCGCGTCAGACAAAGCACGGAGGACCGGAGGTGGCAGCAGGCAGCGATGTTTGGTATACCGATGGCCTTGGCATTGGCCGAGTGCGGCGGCTGACGCGTCTGCAGGTGTTGTTATGTACAGCAGAGACAAAAGTGAGAGAAAGAGTCGACTAGGGCTAGGCACATTACGTCATATGCACTTCTATACCATGTAGCTTCAATTCAGACCGAAATATATAGTAGAGAAATATCCCAAAAGGCGCCCATCAGTCATTATTATTTGGCTCCAGCCAGGCGCGCATTTTCTTCCATGCTGAGATACTTGGCTTCCGCGCCCCGGATGCATTGGATGTTGGCCCCAAGCTTGTTCAGCGTCTCGACGTACTCGTCGTAGGGATCCGAGTCGAAGACAATACCCCCACCGGCCTGTAGATACGCCACCCCGTCCTTAAGCATCATCGTTCGGAGTGCAATGCACGTATCCATAGCGCCCGGCATCTCGCTCGACCCATTCGCGTTGGCGATGTTGTACCCAAAGTAACCCACCGCGCCGGCATACACACCGCGCTTCTCGCCCTCCAGCTCGGCAATGAGCTGCATGGCGCGCACCTTGGGCGCACCGGACACGGTACCCGCTGGAAAAATGGACCGGAAAGCGTCGAACCGCGTCTTCTCAGGCCGCAGCACACCAGACACCTGCGAGACCAGGTGCTGGACGTGCGAGAACTTCTCGACTACCATCAGTCGGTCGACCTGGGTCGAGATGGGATCGCACACCCGGTTCACGTCGTTACGGGCCAGATCGACCAGCATGACGTGCTCGGCTCTGTCCTTGAGACTGCCACGAAGTTCATCGGCCAGCGCAGTGTCTTCCTCCAGGGTCTTTCCTCGTTTCACTGTGCCTGCAATCGGGTGCGTGATGATTCGTCCTCGCTCCTCCTTGACCAGAAGCTCGGGGCTTGCGCCAACAAGCTGGAAATCCTGACAATCGATGTAGAACAAGTATGGGGAAGGGTTGACGGTGCGCAGGTGCCGGAAAAGATTGAACGGGTGAAGCGACGTTGGCCGAGACAGTCGTTGCGATGGGACGGTTTGGAAGATGTCACCCTTGGAGATGTGCTCCTTTAGGCGCTTGACATGGTTCTCGTACCCCTCCTGGCCGATATTAGATTTGTATTCCTGGTTCGGGATGATCGGACCCTGCGGTGGCAGCGGCGTGCGGTCCTGCAGCAGCGTGTCGATTGCTCGTTGGATAACGGCCTGTCCCTGTCGGTAGGCGGCTTCGACTTCGGCATCTGTGTTGGGGATGGGGATGTAGGTGACGATTTTGACGACCTGGAAGAAGTGATCGAACGCGACAATGGTGTCGAACAGCATAAAGAAGGACTCTGGCACGCCCAGCGGGTCTTTCATGGGCCGAGCGGTCTTGGGCTCAAAGTATCGCACGCAGTCGTAGCCCACGTAGCCGATTGCTCCACCGGTCAGCGGTGGGAGGATCAGGCCAGGCACTGTTGCCACGCGGAATTGCGAGAGTTCCTCCTCCAGGATCGGGAGTGGATCGCCGACGTGCCCATGGCCAGGACCGGTCTTGAGCACTTTCTTCGGGTCTGGGGGGAGAGAAAAAAAGTCGTCAGCAACCAACCACACACTGATATCCAAGGTATCACCTACCTGCACCAACAAAGCTGTAGCGTCCAATTGTCTCTGTCGTCGCCGCGCTCTCATAGAGGAACGACAATCGGGAACTGCTGACCGGTCAGATTCGTCGCAACCGCCACCACGTGCACCAACCACTCACTTCTCTGCAAGCTTCAGGTATGCCAGCGTCGGGGTCAAAAGATCGGCAGGGATGGAGGCCGTGATGGGGAGCAGGTTCGGAGGAAATTGGGCGTTTCTCGACTGCGAAATGACTTCTCGCGCCGTTTCGAGCGACGGGACATTGGCGACCTGAGTCATATCCATGTTAGCCGGTCACAGCAGACAAATTGCGCAATGTCCATGACCTACAGGAGCAGATGCCATCGTTCCTGGAAACTGGGGATGTGACCAGGTGCGAGAAAGTCCCAGAGTCGAAGAAAGAAAGAAAGGTTGGGCGGAAAGGGAAAATGTGTGGGGAGGGAACTCGGTCTCTTTCCGGCTTCGGCGGGATTGGGATGCTTAGGATGCAACCCAATCATGAACACAAGATAAGAACCAAGAAAAGACGCAACCCTCGCAAGACCCAATGTAAGTGTAGACAATAATGCTGCTTCATGTCAGAAGCGAAAGCAGCCAGACCCTAAAGCAGTTTAGCGCGGGGATTATCGCGATAGTCGATAAACGAGACCCTCAGTTAAGCTACTGAATACGGCAGTTTCTATACAACGACCTCAACATGTCTAGCGACTCAGACCTAGATCGCGACTCCCTCCCCATTCCCTCCTCTCACCTCACCTGGCCAGCGCGCCTCTCCTACCTCGCATCAACCCTAACACACTTCCCCGAAGACAGCGCCTCCGCCCAAACAATCCACCGATGCCTCGACACCATCTCGTCAGTCCTCCAGCACGACACGCGCCCTGGATTCGGCCAGGAAATCGCAAAATACAGACCTCCGCACAGACACTCCCTATCCCTCACCTCTGGCGTCACAGCCGTGGAGCCCGAGTCTGAGTCCGAGTCTCCCTTGTTACATGTACGGAATGATGATGAGCCGCGCGCCGGTCGAGAAATGCAGTCGCAGCTCATGGCGCTGTTGCGCGAAGTGACTGCTCTGAATGGGGAACTGGATTCTCGGCGCAGAGAAGCAGGTGAGATATATGAGTTGTTGGAGGGGAGGTGTCGCGAGTTGACGAGAACGATTGCGGAGTTGGAGGGTGAGGTGGTCGAGTTGTAAGTTTTCTTTTTGTTGAAGGGATATACCTCCATTTGTAGTACAGTGGTGCTGATGTTGGATGCATAGACAAGCGGATTTAGTAGAGGATGCGGTTGAGTTAGAGGGCATACAGGGAACCGTGCATGGGCTGCAGGGTTATATTGATGCGCTAAGAGAAGAGCAGAGAGTGACTCGCGTACAGCGGCTGGATCATCGTGCGCGGCAAAAGGAGACTCGGCGAAACGGGAGTCGGAAGGAAGAGGAACTGGGTCATGCCGATGGTGAAATGGTGCTCGAAGGGATCGCGGCGTGGATGCGAGGATGGCGAGATGTCGAGGAAGGGTTCCAGGTCCGAGCACGAGCACGACAGCTGAACCGAGAACGGAGACAGGAGAGGTGGAGGGGAGGAGAGAAAATAAGCTACAAGAAAAGTAATGTAGTGGAGTTGTAGGTATTGATTGCACTTGGTTCTGGCGAGAATTAGAAACAAGAAAATAGCAGAGCCAACCTCCCAAACTAAACAAATCCGCCATCATCGCCGTGAATCCATGTCGTTCGCCGTGTCCGTCCGTCCAGGTCCCAGTCCCAACCAAGGCATGCCGCAATGCACCTTTTCTAATTCACAATTGTATGTCCACTGAAATGAAAGGGTCGCAAGAGAAGGTGTGTGCACTGGAGCCGAAGCGCGCCAAGTCTGGATGAGCTGATTATTCCCAAGTGCTAGATTATTCGGTATTATGAAACCAAGTAAGTTTGCTCGTTCCTTTCGTCGCCGGTGGTAGGGGAGTGAAAGGAGGAAGAGAGGTGTGATGAGGATCAATCCCCTCGAATTCATTCACGCAGCATCGCCGGGAGCGTGCGTAGTCCACCAAGGTTTCGTGTGGAAGGGTTCCAAGTTGTGGTTGTATTGAGGGGATCTTTGGTCAACAAAGTTGTAGAAAATATTCAGAAGATTCTTTTCTTGAATATCCAAACGAGCATATTCATGGTCACCGTTGCAGATTCACAATCGCCATCTGTAGATAAAATTAGCGCGGACCTTAAAAATGGTAGACCAGAGAGATGCACTGACCTGGTGTCCAAAGCCGTAGGCAAGTCGTTTTCCATCAGCATCCCACGAAAGCGCGCGATCACTGACGGCGCCAGAGTGGCCGTTCTGTCCATTCGTCGCACGGTCGGTTTCCTCTTTCTTGACTTCGCTTGAGGCCGGTGCTGACCAAGTCGCCATGGCATTACCCCCACGCTCGACATTCCAGATGAACAAACGATCCTTGCTCACAGCACCAAGAGCGTATCCATCGGGGGAGAAACCACCCGCAAGAGCAGGAGTCGACGGGCCCAAGAACAGTCGGTGGAGGCACCCGAATTGCTTGGCCTCCAGATCGACCTGCCAGACTTTGACACTGTCGTCGGTTGAGTAGGAGGCGAGAACGATCGACGAATTCCGTCGCGAGGTCTGTTCCTGAGGACGAATCTCGATTGCGGTGATCTCTCCCTGGTGAGCTTTGTCGATGTGCATGTCATGAGTCGGAATCCAAATTGAAGCTGTTTCAGAGCACGCCGCTACTGCGACCGAAGCGGAAGGCGTTTGGACACAACGAATGAATTCCCAGGCGGCATTGCTGGCACCAGATGTGAAGGTGTTGGTCAGTCGGATGCTCTGGTCGACCTCGCACTGATAGACAGATCCATTCCCACAGGCAAAGACTTGATTCCGACCACACCAAGCAAGATCGTACACGGGGCTGTTGATGCGCTGGGGCGGCGGGTAGACGTCAGGTCGGTGGGTGTCGTCCCACAGGGCCAGCTCCGAGGTCCTGTTGTCCGAAGCAACAACGATCAGTTGTGAGCCATCGGGGGCCCAATGCAAGCCGGTGATCATCCGTGGTAGTTCAGGTAACAAGTCCACAGCGTCGCCATTGACATCGTACATGGTGATGGCGCCGCGCAGTTCGCTGTATGTCGCGACGGCCAGTTTCTCCCCGACTGCATCCCAGGCGACAGCCGAAACACAAGAATCGCCGCCTTTGAAACTGATCAAGCTCTTGGGCACAGGCGCAGAGGACAGCGACAGCTTCCACAGGCTGCAGAACGTGTCGCCGGCGGTCACAACGACAGTGGGATCCCGCGGCCGCCACAGGGTCCGGGTCACATGATCATCAGCCACATCGAGTAGGGTGGTGTCCGGGGCCAGGTCGGCCGCCTTGGCTGGGGTCATTTGGACGCCGATGCTGCTGCCGCTAGTCAGGGTGAAGGTGGGCTCAGGAGGCACTTCATCGGCCTCCATGCTCACGTCGCCGTCGCCATCAATCTGTTCCGGGACAGGCGTGTCGGGCTTGCTCTCGTTTGCTTCGTGGGAGACATCCTGATCCATAGATTCATCGCCATTGGCATCACGGTCGATGCGGACCTTCTTGCCGGGAATGGGGGCCTCGGCTACATGACCGTTGACGGCGCTGCGGTCGCGCACAATTTTGGCCGGTGACACAGCCCGTTCAGGACCCACCGTCTCCCGGGGGGTCTCTCGGGGGTTTTCAGAGAGGTTGGTTCAAAGGGCTCCGGTCCGAAAAAATACTCGGATGGCGGGGCGGGAATGGTGTTGCCCTCCTGTAGATTTGGGATGAGAATTTTTTTCGTCGCGCAGAGGATTTCTCGATATCAGGAACATACCTTATCAATCGAGGATTCTAATTCACGGTACTGTAGACCCTTTTGGACCAACGATACCAGGGCGTGGGTTTTGATGTAAGGCGCGAAGGGGAGGCTCTGCGGGTCAGGAAACCACGCGCGCTGCAGAGAGACGGCGGCCTCGCCGTGACCTGTCGGATCGGGTTAGAAAACGAATCAAGTCAGACCATGACAGCGCGGTGGCTGGCACATGACTCTGATCACGAAAAGGTGAAACCAACCTGACTCCTGGAGATACCTAGCGATCGCGAGGTGTGAGCATTTAAGCGCGCGCATGCAGAGACATGACGAAGGGGGGGAGAAAACTTACCTCCATATTAGATAGTTGACGTGATGCGAGGTGAGGTCAAGCTGTGCCATGATGGATTACATGTGCGACCAGTCGGAGAGATCTGCGAGCATGCCCGGGAAGAGCGAGCTCTTTCCGGGGAGGATGGAAGAAGGCGAGGGATAAGCAACGGTCGATGTGGGTGGGTGCTGTGAGGATCGGAGCGACAGGTGGATCGGGATTCCGAGGTACAAAAAGGGGGGGGCCAGACCAGACAGGGTTGGGGCTGAGTTAGAGACTTTGAAGGATGGGATTTCCGGGGGGGGGAAGGGTAGTTGGATGTGGGTGTTGAAGGGGACCGGGTGTAGCGGAGTAGAGAAAAAAGAAGGAACAGTGATGTGGAGGAAAGAGAGAAGAGTCAAGGGGAGTGGAGCATGGCTTTTGGGCCCGAGTCCAGGTAGTTCTTTGTAGGGCGGAAGGCGACAGAGAGAAGAAGTGGTGGCTTGCGATGGAGGAACAGGAACCATCGATGCGGATGCGTCTCTTTGCTGCTCCACACCTGCCTGAGGTGTCGAGGGTGGCTGACTGTACTTTATTATTCATTTCACCCCCCGAGGCAATCACCACCTTCGCTTCCCGCCAGGGTGCATCACCATGTCGCTGCGGATCAACATCCCGCCCGCTACGCGCATCTTCCTCGTCAGTCTGCTAACCTTGTCCCTCCTTTACAACATCGCCCGCTGGCGACAGCTCGACTCCAGCACCACCTCATCTCCCATCGTGCCGTACCTGACTCTCGTCCCCTCGCTCTTCTACTACTACCCGTGGACATTATGTACGGCAACCTTCGTTGAGCAAAATATCTTTACCGTGCTCTTGAATGCGGCCACCATCTTCTATGGCGGGAAATACCTCGAGCGCGCGTGGGGTTCGCGCGAGTTCAGCAAGTTCATCGCGATCATCGCAGTCCTCCCGAATGTGCTGATCATCCCCATCTACTTGATCTGGGGTACCACCGGAGGGTCCACAAGTAGAGCGTATGTCTTGACACGAATACCATATACCTTCAATGCTGACCACCTCCATCAATAGTCTTACTCAGATCTGCGGTGGCATCTCCATCCAGGCCTCTTTCCTCGTTGCCTTCAAGCAACTCGTCCCCGAACACACCGTGGCCCTGTTCAAGGGTTTGGTCAAGATGCGGGTGAAGCATTTCCCAGCCCTTTTCTTGCTCCTCAATACCGTCAGCGGCCTCATTTTCGGGACGGACACCGCCACCATCCTGGCGTGGATCGGTCTCCTGACCAGCTGGACGTATCTGCGGTTCTACAAGTACCAGCCCGACCTTACCGGCACGTCGACTAGTGCTCTTGGAATTAAGGGAGATGCCAGTGAGACCTTTGCGTTCGCCTGTCTCTTCCCCGATGTGATGCAGCCCCCGATTGCCTTCGTCGCCGACCAGATCTACGCGCTGCTCGTGACGCTCAGGATCTTGGCCCCATTCTCCGCCGCCGACATTGCCTCGGGGAACCAGCAAGTCCTGGCCCGAGGAGAGGCCGGCTTGCCCACTCTTCTAAACAACCAGCGTGACGGAGCGTCAAGGGGCAAGCGGGAAGAAGCGGAGCGCCGACGCGCCCTGGCGCTCAAGGCTTTGGACCAGCGATTGCAGGCCGCTGCTGTGGGAAGAGCCCAAGCCCAACCCCCTTCATTGCTTGAACCTTCTGCACCGGTTCAACCGCGTTCAACCACACCGACCCCACAAGTCGCACCGGGACAGAGTATGCTAGGAGAGACCAGCTACACCCCGGACAATGCATGATTGCTTCGTGTTACACTTCTGGGTTTGGCCATTTGAACATACGCCGAGCATGGGTCTCCCTTCTGCCTGGCACGGCAGATGATGTATAATGTGCATTGCAATCTTGTCTTGAATTCAGATCTGGCTATACGCCTGGATCTTTGGTTCGCGCTGCCACTTCCGGGCTTCCTTGCCTCGAGTCCATGGGCAGCGTCTGTACGCCTCTCTTGAGTTTCAGTTCAATTCGCTATATACCAATTACAAGCGAGCGTGGGTTATTTTTCACAAGCAACAAACTCATTGTATAATGTTCCCAGTTAGGGCAATTTGCTGTATAAGAGTTCTATACTCCCAAGGCCCGTGGTCAATCACAATATATTCCAACGAATGCAGCCGAAAAGAAAGATGATCCAGAAATACAGAGTCATAAGGAAAAGAAGAAGATGCTATGCTACAGTTACAAATATGTTCCTCTCGTCTTCGACAGGAAATAGAACCACACCCAGACGGATACCCACTTAGGTCTGCTTGAGCTTCTCAACCTCACCCCTCGCCTCAGCAAGCATTCGCTCCTGATCCTTCTTCGCTTGCCGCATACTCTGCACGCGCACCTTATCCTTCTCCCCCTTAATCCGCATCTCCTCCAATTTTTTCAATGCCTCCGCATCCTCAGACGTAGTCGCAATCTCCTGTACCCCCGTCGCAGCCTGCACGCGCGTCCAGATATCCGTCCAGGAGAGATCCTTGAGGTTCATCACAGCCGTCTTCTCAGCCTTTTCAGGTGGCGGTGCATGGGCATCGGTTAGGGCTGTCGAGCCAACCAGCGCGTTGGCCGTGCTGCTGATCCGCTCGGCAAAGTAGATCGTCAATGTGGCGGGTACTTCTTGGTCTTGTGTTTGGCGCACCGTCATCGAGATGCCCGGGTTGTGGTATTTCAGACGTGGCATGCATTTGCGCCAGAAATGTCGCGCGCCGGCGTGGCCTTGGTAGATCTTTTGCGCGTATGTCAGGTGCAGCCGCGTCACGGCGGGGAATTCTTTTGTGGCGGATGTGAGGTTGGGGAGGATGGCGGCTCCGGTGCCGGCGCGGATGTCGAGGATCTGGGGATCGAGTTAGTCTTTTCTGCGTTCCGGTGTAACGTCGTTGCAATTTTGAGGCTCAACGCTGATGAGACTGTTGGAAACGAAGTTGGATTTACCTTCTATAAACAGCAAAGAAACACCGCACGTCAGCCAATGGGTCTTCTTTCTGCAGAGTAAGCCGATGTGTTGGGAGGACTTACAGCATTGAGCTTCCGCATCCGCCTGAATAGGTTCACCATGATGGCAGAATGTGTCGCAAAGGGACTCGCCCTTGTGCAAATAGATTCCCAGGGCTGATATTGTATGAATAGGGGAGAATCAATGGAGAAAGTGGCTCTGCATTGCCCAAGTGGTGGTCGTGATGGGAGTGTCGTGGAAATTGTTCCTGGCAGCGGCAGAAGTTGCGGTGCTGCCAGTCACGTGCTTTGACTCACAAATCGATCAAGCCGATTTTCCATATTTCAAGTCCCGCTCTCCACGCTGTGTATCTCGGGCGAAAGAGGCAAAAGACCCTTGACTCGAGAATCATGGCAGCCGCCGCAGCATCCGCTGCTGTGCTCGATCCGAGCAACGACACTAAAAACACTCTCAAACTCGAAAATGTTGCCCTGCCCCTCCCCCTCGGTGCGAATACACCGTAGCTAACAGCTCCCAGACCGACAAGCGTGACTCCCTGATCGCAATTGAGAAGAAGTACCAGGCCCAATGGAAGGACAACAAGGTTTTCGAGGTCAACGCTCCCTCCTTTGCGGAGGCTCCTCAGGGTGCCATGACTGCCACGGAGCTGCGTGAAAAGTACCCCAAGTTTTTCGGAACCATGGCCTATCCCTATATGAACGGTACCCTGCACGCCGGCCACAGTTTCACCGCCAGCAAAGTCGAATTTATGACCGGAGTGGCCCGTATGGAGGGCAAGAGAGCCTTGTTCCCGCTCGGATTCCACTGCACTGGTATGCCCATCAAGGCATGTGCGGATAAGCTGCGCGACGAGGTGAAGATGTTCGGGCAGAACTTCGAGGGCTACGAAGAGGATGGGGAGGAGCAAGCCAAGGACAAGGCTGCCCCGGCACCCACCCAAGAAGTTAAAGAGCAGGCTGAGAAGTTCTCGGGCAAGAAGAGCAAGGCTGCAGCCAAGACTGTGAAGATGAAGTACCAGTTCCAAATTATGCTGGCCATTGGCGTCCCTCTGGAAGATATCCACAAGTTCGCCGATGCTGCGCATTGGCTTCAGCACTTCCCTCCCCTTGCTATCCGTGATCTCGACAGCATGGGTGCCCGCGTCGACTGGCGGAGACAGTTCGTCACCACCGATGCCAACCCTTATTACGATGCCTTTGTTCGCTGGCAGATGAACCGTCTCCACGAGCTGGGCAAGATCATGTATGGCAGTCGGTATACCATCTACTCTCCCAAGGACGGCCAACCTTGTATGGACCACGACCGCACCGAGGGTGAGGGCATTGGGCCCCAGGAATACACTGCCCTGAAGTTGAAGGTCAAGGAATGGTCACCGAAGCTCCAGGAGCTGGTCAAGGGCAAGATTGAGGATGATGCCAAGGTCTACTTTGTCCCGGCCACTCTCCGCCCCGAGACTATGTATGGTCAGACGAGCTGTTTCGTCGGCCCCAAGATTAACTACGGTCTTTTCAAGCTGAAGGAGAAGGAGTATATTGTCGTGACCAAGCGCGCTGCTTGGAATATGGCTTTCCAGGGCCACTTCTTTGACAACGCTCATTTTCCCAAGTCCCAAGATGAGCTGCCGCTGGTCTTCGAAGCACCAGGATCTGCCTTCGTCGGTACTCTGGTCAATGCACCGCTGTCCCTGCACACTGAAGGTATCCGTATTCTGCCCATGGATACCGTCTCGGCCTCCAAGGGTACTGGTGTTGTCACCTCGGTGCCGTCCGACAGCCCTGACGACTACGCTACCCTGCTTGATCTGGCCAAGAAGCCCGAGTACTACGGCATTCAGAAGGAATGGGCCGAGCTAGAGATCTTCCCGCTGATCGAAACTCCAACATACGGCAACCTGACGGCTCCTACCCTAGTCAAGCAGCTGAAGATCAACTCGCCCAAGGACGTCAACCAGCTTGCCAAGGCCAAGGAGCTGGCTTACATGGAGGGCTTCTACAAGGGTACCATGCTCGTGGGTGAGCTTAAGGGCGAACCCGTCAGCATCGCCAAGGACAAGATCCGCAAGTCTCTGTATGACAGTGGCGATGCGTTCCCCTTTGCCGACCCCATGGGCAAGGTTGTCAGCCGCAGTGGAGATGACTGTGTTGTTGCCTACCTGGGCCAATGGTTCCTGAACTACGGCGAGAACGATGCCAAGTGGCAACAAGATACCCTGGATCACGTCGTGAACACCTTGAACACCTACTCTGCCGAGACCAGGCACGGATTCGAGAAGAACCTGGACTGGCTGAACCGCTGGGCGTGCGCCAGAACGTACGGTCTTGGTTCCAAACTGCCCTGGGACCCTCAGTTCCTGGTCGAGAGTCTGAGTGATAGCACCGTGTACATGGCCTACTACACCATCGCCCACCTTCTGCACGGCGACCGGTATGGTAACCAGATCGGCCCATTGAACGTGAAGGCGGAGCAGATGATCGACGAGGTGTGGGACTACATCTTCACCAAACGCGAGATCTCCGACGACCTGATATCTAAAAGCGGTATTAGCAAGGACGCTCTGCAGCAGATGCGCCGTGAGTTCGAGTACTGGTACCCCCTGGACGTCCGCGTCTCCGGCAAGGATCTGATCCAGAACCACTTGACTTTCTTCTTGTACATCCACCTCGCCCTCTTCCCGCCGGAGTTCTGGCCTCGTGGTGTGCGTGCCAATGGCCACCTGCTACTGAATGGTGAAAAGATGAGCAAGAGCACGGGCAACTTCCTCACCTTGAAGGATGCAGTGGACAAGTTCGGTGCTGACGCGACCCGTATTGCTTTCGCCGATGCTGGTGACAGCATCGAGGATGCTAACTTCGAGGAGGCTGTCGCCAACAGCAACATCCTGCGCCTGTTCACCCTGAAGGAGTGGATTGAGGAGGTTGTCCAGGATGACACTCTGCGTACCGGACCCGCCGACGCTTTCGCCGACAAGCTGTTCAACAACGACATTAACAGCATAGTCCGCGAGACCCGGAAGCACTTCCAGGAGTAAGTTTGTTTGACTCTTATCAGCTTAGAATTTGCTAATATCCGCCTAGCACGAACTTTAAGCTTGCTCTGAAGTCCGGTCTGTATGACCTCACCAGCGCCCGCGACACTTACCGTGAATCTGCGACGGCCGCTGGCGTGGGCATGCACCGGGATATCGTCCTGCGTTACATTGAGATGCAAGCTCTTATGCTGGCACCCATTGCCCCCCACTGGGCCGAGTACATTTGGCTAGAGGTTCTCAAGAAGGTGAATATCTCTTTTCCTATTGCCAATCTACCCCGTTCTAACATCCCATCAGCCCGAGACGATCCACAACGCCAGGTTCCCCGAGGTCCCCGAGCCCTCTCCTGAGCTGTCCGCCGCGCAGGCGTACGTTCGGGGCACCGCGTCTTCCATCCTGTCGTCAGAAGCAAACTTCGCGAAGAAGCTGTCCAAGGGCAAAGCGTCGACCTTTGACCCGCGCAAACCCAAGAAGCTGACCATCTTCGCGGCCAAGAAATACCCCACCTGGCAAGAGAAGTACATCGACCTCGTCCGCGACGCCTTTGACGCTCTCAGTGTCTCCATCAACGAGAAGGAGCTCAACGCCAAGGTCGGCAAGCTTGGCGAAATGAAGAAGGCCATGCCTTTCGTCCAGGTCCTGAAGCGCCGCCTGGTTCAGGGCCGCGAGGCTCCCGAAACTGTCTTTGAACGCAAGCTGCCCTTCGACGAGTTCGCTGTTCTCTCCGAGATGCTGGGTGGTCTGAAGCGTACTGCGGGCTACAAGGAGATTGAGGTTATCGCTGTTGATGAGGGTGGTAAGACCGGCGAAGTCGTGGGCACTGGCGAGAAGAGGGAGGGACTGAGTGCTGAGAATGCGGTGCCTGGGCAGCCAACTTTCCAGTTTGCCAACGTGGATGAGTAGATGATTTCGTTGTTTGGAAAAAGAGCTATGTTTGATGAGTTTATGTGTTTAAAATACAAGAAAGAATTTTCATATTGTTCTTTGCCGTCCCACGGTCATCTCCAGAAATATACCTTTTGATGTTCCTGCATAAGTCGAGTCCAAACTAGTCTTTCTCCGAGTTTAAGCTTGAACCAGATCAAGTCATTTCAGAGCCTGTCTAGAATACTTTTCGTATAAATCCGGGTACCATCTTCTCCCAACATCAGGGTGACTTAAAACTCGGTTCCGGAGAGTTGCCTCTCCAAACTATGTAGAAATACAGTTAGCCTCGCCTCCAGTCACTTGGAAAGGGCATTGTTGAACATACACATGAGTATAAGGGCGACAGGAACTCGCTTGCGACATCCACGTCTCGTTTCTCCTTATCATCCGAGACCGGAATGCGCTGCACAATATGCGCTGCGGAATCTTTGAGCTCGGGTAAAGTCAAATCTAGCCTCACGCCCAGGAAGAAGGGAATGCTGAATCGAGCTCTTTGTGTAGGGGCCTATAACACGATCTTAGCATTTCCTCAGGGCTGCCATAGGTTGTTCTTGACTGACTAGCACGCGGTGTGTGGTAGCTGCACAGACTCCGCCAGTGATAGCCTCGAAGCCCTGCTGAATGTTGACAACAAGGCTACCATCCACAGGCGGGACATCGATCCACTGTCCGTTTTTGTTCAGGACTTGTAGTCCGCCTGTATCGTCCTGGGAAAGGAACGTGAAGAGCCCTGTCGAGTCCTTGTGCGGACCCACACCCTGCGAATTAGGTGGACTCGCGGGATACTTGACAAACTTGAGTCGATCCATGTTACCTTTAAATTGGTCAAAGGTAGCGGGTGGTAGTGATAAACATTCTGCTACCAAGTGCATGAATTTCTGCGCCAGGCTTCCGGCCTTATGGAAGTACTCTTCGATCATCTCTTTGGAACCAGGGGCGTCTGGGTACTTGGAGAAAGAGGTCAGCGTAATGATTGAGCCAGGTATAAGATTCGTGCTTACCTGGTTGGGGCCTTCAAGCTGCTGCCAGAACGGATCGTCGTCCCTCCATGGCTTTACTCCAGGAGAGCCAAAATCAAATTGCTGACAGATAGTGTTATTACCCTTTCACCAGAAGATAATAAAACGATCCTAGAGGGCATACCTCGCGGAAATCGGTCTTTGAAGCGGTTGTTTCAGCACCCAGGCGTGTATACCCCAAAAATGAGGGCGAATTTATCATGTCACATTTCTCCTTCACTTCTTTAGACAGAGCAAAGAACTGCGGGATCCGCTCATGTGTGCTATGGATGAGATCCTTTTTTGTTGGTCAGTCGTCAGAATTGCATGCTGATCAGATTAAGTGAAGGTTATTATCACCTCAAGTCCGGTGTTCGTCAGGTACAGAAACCCCACTAGAAAGATAGCTTCGCGCAATTTGGCCAGTTCCTCCTGTTTTGTGACTGGATTGTTCAGTCGGCCGAAGTCCACCTTCGGAACGGACGAGAAGGTCTCTACCATTGTGGTAGGTGTGGTTGAAAACAATGCGTCGCTGGAACAGGCTGAGGATGAATGGTTATAGCCCCGCGCCTTCAAAGGAGCTGTCAAATACAGGGCGCGACTAACTAAGAGGAATTTATTGGGCTTCAAGCTGCCCGTATGGATGACCAGTGAGGATTTAAGGAGACTAACTAGTGTGGTTGCTCCTCACGGGAGGTCCATTTCCGGCGTTTGATTGTGATCTTCGGGATTTGCTCCACAAATCAAACGCCGAAGGGAGCTGACGTCAAGCGAGAATAGAATGCTACTAATTTCATGCATTTTGAAGTTTTTCTTCTACTTACCAGGACCGGATTTCATTATTTACGGATTCTGTCTAGAAGAAATGTCAACTCTTTGATGATGTCGATCGACGCGACGCTTGTTTCCTATCGTCCACCATTCTTTCCATTCACCTAGAGAACTAGGACAGAGCAGGAACGCTCAAGAATCATGGCTCGAGCTAAACCTCCTGTAGTAAAGGCTGCATGCCTTGCATGGTAAACAAGATGCTTTTACCCCTGTTAAATTAGTCAAATAGAGCTGACAGAAAATATAGCCGCTCGTCGAAAACTCGATGCGATGGCAAACAGCCATGTGGTAGTGTAAGCCCATCCTACCCTCATTTGTTCACAGTGACCAACCTAAACCATCATCGATCTGTTAGTGTGCCAGCAGGGGCCGAGACTGTAGTTACCAGCCCAGTCGTAGGGGTGGTGTCCGAAGAGGTGCAAGATATGCAGAAGAGCAACGACGTCGTCTTGAGCCAGAAAACCCACCGTCTTCCTTCTCTCCTAGCTCACCTCCAGAGATTACCGAGAGTCTAGGTAAGTGCCTCATTTTATTCTCAAGCCTGTCCTTATCTGACTGCTTTCTAGACCCTGCCTTGGATAAGATGATAGGATTGGTTTCTCCTTTTTCAGGTCTTCACAACCTTGATTTGTCCCCAGACAGTCTCTCAGATACACTGGGAGGCCGGCATTTTTGGGAACAGTTTACCCCAAGTACTGAAGGCCCCCATAATTCGGTGTCTGCTGCCGATGTAGAACAACCAACCGCTAGAGCATATCAAAGCGAAGCGGACATGTACGCCGAGAACCCCCAGAAAATCCAACTTACTAATAGCCATGAGACAGTGTCAATGCCTACTACTTGTATATTCACCTATATCTCCCATTATTGCCGCCATCAACAGAGCTGAAGCACAAAGATTCATATGGGTTGACTCAACTATCGACAGGATCAATCGAACCCAAAAAGACGGACTTGCCGTATTGGCCAAAGTCATCTTTGAGCCTCGCCTTGTCTGCCATCCTAGCTCTGATACCACCTTCTCAAGACTCGTCCCCAATGTCTGAAGCAAACGTTGTGCTGAGACGGTCGTACGCACATATGTTTGCCCAGGCGGCGCTGGCAAGTGCGGAAAATGAGATTGACAGGATTGGGCATATGTCAAGTTTGGGAGTTACCCTACCTCAAGAAAGAAGCCATTTGCATCCTCTAGTGCCTTTCCATCTTGATTCAATCTTGGCTCTTGTTGTCCTCACCATTTATGAGTACTGCCAGCGTGGCAATGTCTCCAGAATGAGGGCTCGAATCAACCAGGCTGTGACTACGGCCATGGACATGTCTCTTCATGAGCTTGGGTTGACTACAACAGAATATTCAGAAGCGCAACGGCGCGCTTGGTGGATGACAGTAAGTTTATATGAACGTTGTATGCCCTGCTGCTAACTGAATTATTAGATGTTTGTGATGTATCAGTCTTCCAATCTTCATCTTGCAGTAAGATCAGTCCCTAACCCGAGCTACAGGAGACTTCCTACTGACAATCAACGCAGCCACCGGTGATTACTGCAGAGGATCAACGAATTACGACCCCCTTCCCTCAGTTTGACATGCATCTAGAGGTATCCTATTATCTTCAAAATTAATGATCACCCCTTGGCTGACTTTTTATAAGCCCTGGTGCTTCATTATAAGGGTCCAGAAAACCCTTTATGCGTGTAACCAAATGGTTCGATGGCCGGAGCGCGTGACTGAGGTAGTCCCTCCACGTGATATTAGCACTGAAATTAGAAATCTGGACAACCAAGTTGTGTCCTTGATGACCGAATCAGATCGCTATCTTCGAACCGGATTTGACGAAGGGGATGAAGCTCTCGTGGCCGTGAATATGTGGAGAATCAGTAGGATTCTCATCTATACGTGAGACAGATGTCTTCAATCACATAATTTTACACTTGCTGATTATTTTACAGTGCCCGAATTCGCCTACATCGTTCCAAAGCTTTCATGGATATCCCATTGTTCTTAAACAAACACTGTGATCTCTCTTCGATCAACAGCCACGGCTTCTCGCATCACACAGCCACTCCTTCGGTATCTCGAGGAACAAAGTTTGATGCAAGTTTCCCGTTTACCGAACAAGAATCCTCTCATATTTGTCTTAAGGCTTCCCTCGTAGTTGCGAAGGGTTTCCGCGACTTGGTATATCCAAGCGCTTTCGGTGTAGACAATTCTGAGAGAAATCCTCTGAGCAGTAAAGACATATTTACAGGCTTAGGGGATTACAGATATCCACACACCATCCCTTACTTTGCATGCTGCGCCATGCAAAGCTCTTACGCTCTCCTCATGCTCGTCCACAAAGTACGTTCAAGTCTCGCGACTGATCGCCTGGGAACGTGTTATCATCTACTCAACAAGCCCGAGCCGGCTACAGAAGCTTCTGATGCTGAACGGTTAATCGAGGAGCTGCGTCATGGGGTTGAGATTCTCAGTGTATCTTTGGAACCAGATGTCGTTTTCGAAGGTGTTGGGAGAATGGGCCACGAAATCAAAAGCACATACTTGGCCGCGTTTTCAGATTACGCCGAGATTTAGATACCACGGGTGAAATTGTTAATATGATACTGAGATCTGAGGCTGGTGTCTTTTCAAAAGAGAATCATGGAAGTAGACGGTAATGTTAAGAATAACGCCAAGCTGAGGATGAACAATACGACTTGAACCATTGCTAGATAGTCAGCGGCGATAGCTTATAAGCAGGATCGTAAGTTCCCGGGTTGGTGCTGTTCGTCGTGCCATTCCAGCAGTATCGTTGGAAACACGCAGTGCAGCTCTCTGGGATAGCGGTGTTGGTGCGTTCAAGACTCCGACTCAAGATGGCACAACCCAGGCACGTCGGCCAGTCGGAATCGATGGTTGCGTTTCCCAGCGTGGCAACATCATAGCCGTTTTCAATGATGGCGTCACGCTCAGTGGTATTATATTGCAGGTCGAATGTGGATACGTTGGACTGGTAGATGTACGGCGCGTTTGGGATGTATACAACCAGCGGGGCAGCGCCGGTGACGTTAGAGCTGTTGCAGCCGAAGAAGGTCGGACGGCTATTCAACCCCAAGTTGATAAAGGTGTTCTGGTCCGGTATGGGCGGGAAAGCGAGGCCGCTGCTCTTGCCCAGCGGGCTCAGGCTGCGCTCGTACGTGGCGACCATGGAGGTGCCGTTGGGCCATTGTGTGCTCGTATCAGCGGACGAGTCAAGCGCTAAGACCAAGTCCAGTATGCGCTGCGGCTGTAGCAGAGGTTCCAGGGGGATGTTCTGGAGGTCTTCTCCACCGTCCACTAAGGTCAAAGACGTAGAGCTAGCGTACTCGGACTGGTTGCTGTACAAATAGAATGGGTTCGGGTCGTACACAGCAATATCATTGTTGGCCGCCCCTATCGAACCCAGGATCTTTTCAATAGAATTTTTCACTATATCAGACGCCTCGGTGTTGTTGATCTGCAGGAACGCTTGGTTAAATAGCGACGATGATGTCCCCATCACGAACCCGGCATTATCGAACCCGCGGACGCACTGTTGGCCTATGGGAAGCGCCCCGGCGGAGAAGTTGGACGCGAGAAACTCTAAAGGCACAAAGGCTTCCAAGGGACGATTAAACGTCCCAAATTCCCAGGGGTTGAATTCAAACACGGTCGCGTTGTCTGGGATAAGGATCTGCCCAGGAGCTCTGCCATCCGCGACGGCGATAGGCATGGGCATGCTTCCGCTCTGGAAATCCATACTTTGGGCAATGGAGGACCAGGTATAGCTGACACCACCTTCGGTATCGTTGATGAGTTGGTAGGCGAGCGCGCGACCCCTTTGTGGGCAGATCAGCACCAGTGTCGTAGAAGCAGATGGTTCATTCTTACCAGTAATCCGTGATAGAAACATTGTACCCAGCGTCCGACTTCCCGCTCACTGCATCCTGCAATTGCGAGTAGTACTCGAAAGACTTGAAAGAAAAATGAGTACTCTGGGTTGGACCGACGAAAATGGAATCCTGAAACTGCCACACCGTCTCGCTGTCTCGCAGGGACGTGATATCCGTGAAATTGTTGAGATAGACGGACCCGACCAGCCAACTGCCTCCACTCAACCCGGAGAGATATGTTGCCGACTGCAGGATTCCTCCCAGATGGCCCTGAAGACTCGAGTTAGGAGTACGAGAGTCAAATGCTTGTAGAGCACCGCCGCCGTTCATCAGTGCTCGATAACCACCACCAGACGCTGCAATCCCAATATTGGGTAGCGCAGATGCATTGTTAGCATTCTTCTCGATATAAGAAGATGCGTTTAGTGAACCGAAGTCCAATCGGCCCAGATAGCCGATCATCGCATCCACGGTAGCGTTTCGTCGCTGTTTCAACCATGCCGTTTCGTTCGTTGACAATGTCGACCCATTGCGGATGGATGGTCTATCTACAGGACAAGCTTTACCCTGCGGTGTGTACCCATCGGGAGCGTTGGGGAGTGCTTTTCTGTAAAGCGATGAAGACTTCACGGTCCATGAGTCTCGTTGCAGGATATTCCATTCAACGGAGGAGCTAGGAGCGTCCGGATGGCTGTACACCACGAGCCATGTAACCACAATAGGGAGAAGTTTCAGTGTCGCCAGAAGATTCATCATGATAAGATGAAGGCAATATAGGAACTGGTATGTTTGTTTCGATGTGCTTTGATCGGAACAGTGCGGACCGCTGCAAGTTCTACAGAGATGGTATTTATCTCCATCAATGCGATCTGACTAACAGCGGATCCGACCATGTCATAGATTGGCTTGTGTCAATGGGTGTAAGTCAAGGTGAAAGATTGGAGGACCGCAAATGGGCCATGGAGTGACTTCCATGGGTTAACGCTACACCGTACTGAGCAAGTATCGCTCTCACATCCTGGAAAAATTTTCGCAATTTGCTGAATGCTTCATTAAGAGACAGAATCGTTCGTTAAAGAAGAGCGTATTCACCATATAGAGTATGACGTAAATACAACGCATTGAGAGTTTGATGATTAAAGGTTGGTTTAGGTTTGCCCAGATAACCACTCACCTCCGAAGTTCAACCACGGAAGAAGCGGATTACCGGTCACTACAACTAAGCTGGAAGCTCGCTACCATTAGATGTACTTTTTTTTCTGGGCTCACTGCACCCATCTCGGGTTCCTATTTTAATCATTGTATGCCACTAACTACGTTGTCAAGCCTGGTATGATGACCTACCTGACGACGATTGGAGAATCGAAATCAGAAATAGGGCTTCGATGGCTAAAAGGGCAAATGATCCCTGTGAATACTAGTCTTACAAGGGTAGATTTGGACTACTAATTCTTGATGGCCATAGTAGTCGTTTGACCCCCAATTTCGATCGCTTATGCTCTGAAAATGACATTCAAGGTTTTTACTCGTCCACATATTTTCTAGCTATGGAAGACAACGATCTAGAATTTCTAGAGAAGATGGCCCCTTTGGTTTAATAGACTTCTACATCGTTGATGTTTCCTCTCCTGGTCCCGCAATGGTCGCGGGAAAGGCGGCATGAAAGTCCATCCAGCTGTCAATTACACGTCTCTTTTGTGAAACGAATCCTGTATGATCTCTATGAATTTAATATTTTCTACTGCGTTCTATCGTCTTATCCCCGACGGAGCCCGGAAGATAAAGTTTCGCTTTCCAAACAGATAAAGAAGAAAAGAAACAATGAAAACCGAACCACAGTTAGCCACTTTGTGTCGAATGTCCCGAAGTCATCATTCGTCGCCGTATACTTACAAGGTCTTCATGTATAGGATGTGACTTTCGTCCATCGACTTACTGTAATGGTGGTCTGGGCTTGGCGAAACGATATAGGGTAGCCTCCGAATTGCGCAGATCTGTGTTTCAGGATTAGGGATCTATGAACAAAATGCATGTAGGATCGACCCTACATGTGGATACTTCGGATAGAGCGACTATATCATTGGTAGGGGCCTGAAGATCATCAGTACATGGCAACGCTGCAGGAACCACACCCTGGAGCTTAGCCTTGCCTGCTCTTCCCTCGTTGGGTAAAGTGAGATCGGGAGGGGCGGGTCAGATGCAGTAGTGGACGGCTTTCCTTTCCATTTTAGTACTGGGCCCTCGACACTTCCTGATCGCAATGACATTCTACCAGTTACAGTGGAATATATCCGTGAAAAAACCACTCATGTTCAAAGCTCGACGGTCTTTTGGTTCAGAATTCCCTCGAAGCTATTTCCAGTGCAGCCCACATAGACCTTTGTTATTCAACGCGATCGTACCTGTCGCTACATACTCCATCAGGAAAGTCCAGTGACAGCTAAGACATTATTTCAGGCAGCAACATGCAAATCTAACCTCTTTTGGGGGGAAAAACCGGACATCCGGTTCATCAAAACTTTCAGTGGTTGCATCCATGTTCCTAGCACTCTCGTTGGCGGTGTATACTTGTTGATCAACTTTAAGGGACCCGACGTGGGCCGTCGGACACACGAGGCCTTCCGGAGTATTCTTGGGATTGAGTAAAGCGCCGGTTGTGAACGGCACTCAGATGTCGATCAAAATATCTTGATAGGCCCTCCCCACAGCTTGTTTCCTAAAGATAAGCATGCGCATGCGGGGCATGTTTCATCGATCTTTCCATCTTTCCAGTCAACGAATTCGAAATGCACCGATCGGCCTCCGCCGGCCGTAGTAATGTACATCAACTAACGGTAACAAATTGCACGCCTAGCGAACTTATACACTCTCAATGCTACCCCTTATGTTACATCGAGGCTGGTTTGTATATGAAATCTAGGCATGGCAGCATGCACATGTACTCGATTTAGGAGAAGCTTCGTCTCATTGTTTATGTATAGAAATACTATATAAGAGTGCTAGTTTCTCTACTGCCTTTCGGTTCTCATCCTCGATTATCCCAATTCTCTTCTTTTTCAAACCAATCTGGTCTTTTTCAAACAAAGGCTTCCAAAGGAACATTACTATATCATGAAGTATTCTATTCTTGGTGCCGCTTTGCTTGCGACCTCCGCTGTTGCAGCGCCTCTGACGGCTTCTCGCCAGGCGCGCGAGCAAGCTCGCCGTCTTCACAATGGCAAGGCGCGTCACCAGAGTCACCCGCCTTATAAGCCTGGTACCCGCCAGTTGCTTCACCCGAGCAACAGCCACAAGGATATCACCCAGGAGCAGTATGATTCCAACTGGGCGGGAGCTGTCCTCGTTGGAACCGGCTACACCGCAGTCTCTGCTGAATTTCAGGTCCCGACTCCTCAGGCCCCAGCTGGCGGTGACTCCAGCACCCAATACTGCGCCTCTGCCTGGGTTGGTATTGATGGAGACACTTGCTCCACCGCTATTCTGCAAACCGGTGTGGACTTTTGTGTTCAAGGCGGCTCTGTGACCTATGACGCATGGTACGAGTGGTACCCAGATGCTGCATATGACTTCAGTGGTATCAGTATCTCATCTGGAGACACGATCCGAGTGACTGTGGATGCCTTTTCCACGTCGACAGGCAACGCCACCATCGAGAATACCTCGAACGGCCAGACTGTGTCTCACAGCTTTTCTGGCGTCCAGGGCGACCTGTGTGAATATAACGCGGAGTGGATCGTCGAAGATTTCGAGTCCGGCGGCGGCATGGTTCCATTTGCGGACTTCGGAACTGTGACCTTCACGAACGCTCAGGCCTCTGATGGTGGCTCCACGGTTGGACCTTCAGGTGCTTCTGTTATGGATATCCAGCAGAACAGCACCGTTCTCACCTCTTCGTCTATTTCTGGAAACAGCGTCACTGTCCAGTACAATTCCTAAATCCATATGGCCTATAGCACCGGAAGCGAGATTTTCCGGTATGCACTTGTGAATAGCTTCAAATTCAATGTAAATAGTCTTTGAACTTCGGTTTATCTTATCTTCTATGGTAAGCCTGTGTAAATGTCAGCCGAGCGAGCTTAATGCAGCCTTGGTGGTTTATATGGAGCACTTGCCATATCTTCACAAATAGAATTGAGACACTCAACAACCCACCAGAGAATAAAGGAAGCAAGTATTAGGGCACGAGTATAGCAAAATACAAAGCAGGAGTTGTGATATAATATTGCTCAGGGCAACGCCAGTCGCTATGCTACAAATATAATGTACATCTGGGGGTTTAAATACAGAGGAAATCGAAGGGTGACGTCTAACGAGTCCCGCTAGGTCGACGAACAAGTCGCGGCCTCTTGCGCTTATCTGCCTTGTGCTTTTCGGCAATGAAGTCCCAACATTCCATAGGTGGCCGAATTCCAATGTTCTGCCCATTGGGACTGAATACCTCCACCTGGGGAAAAGGCTGGAAGTCATTCTCTGAGTTGGGCTTTGCACGAATCTGCACGCTGACTTCAATCCAGCCGCATCCCTCAATGAGGATATCGGCCGACATCACGCGGTACGGCAAGCGTCCTGGGGTGACACCTCTGTCTTTCACGGCTTTTGCGAGCGTGGTGGGTAGATTTGAATTTGTGATATCCCACTCCAGATCAAAGACTCCAGCCGAATGTATCGAAGATCCGGTGCCTTCTTTCATGAGCACTGTCCCCGGATAGGCGCGCTGCTCGGCCTGCATCTCAATTGCTTTATCCGTCTTGGTGATGTGCGACTCAATGGGCACGAAACAAGCTGCCAACATGGTATCTTCTGGATTAACCGTGGTGAGGCGCACAAGACCACCACCTAAGAGAAGAGATTGGCCGGGCTTGATTGTACGACGCTCGGGCTTGATGCGTTTCGACATGATCAAGTCGCGCTTATGTTCGTCACGGACGTGGTCTTCCAATTCACCACGCTCCAGGCCAGGCAAATCGATCATTTCCCCTCTACCTCGACCAAACGGAATGCGAATGGGAGAGACGGTGGTCCCAGGCAAGGAAGACACGACTGGAAGGACAGGATATTGATCTTCGGCCGGGACAGGAGGCAACAGACTATCGGAGTCGAGTTGATTGGAGACCGCCTCCTCTCCGCGATGCTCCTTCCATTCATCCATATTCTCAAGACTCTTCGAATCCTTCGGGAAACAAGCTTCAATAAAGCTGCTCTTCCCAACATTGGCCTTGCCAACCACCCAGACTCCCCCGCCATGCTCGCGGATTTCCTCCTTGACCTCTTTAGTCCACCAGCCTCGGTGCGCGCTAATCATATGCACGTTACCCAAACGCACGTCCTTTGCTGCCCGGCCCAGAGCCGAGCGAAGCACTGAGCGAACATACTGCATCTTAGAGTCCACTTGCTCTTTTTTGGCAGCCAAAAGATCCGAACGCGTAATGATAAATGAGATCGTTGGGAGTTTTCTGCCGCGAATGTACTTTTCGGTCGATGCCCGTCGGTTCAGACCACGCTGTTCCTGGGCCGCCAGTGCCCGGTGGATCCGGGGCACGAGTGACATGGGAAAGTCGGCGGCATCAAGAACGTGGTAGATGCGGTTATGCTTATGTGGCGACTCATCCAGGAACTCTCGAATAGCCATGATCGATGGCTTGGGCGTAGTGACTGCCTTGTTGTGATGCTTAAGGTCATGGCACCGGTCACAGATGTGGGAAGTGCGTTTTAACGTATTTGTCTCCTTCCGAATATCGGTTTCGTTCACTAAGATCTCATCTTTGTTTTTGATTAGCGTCGAATCAAGACTGAGAATAAACAACGACGTCCTACCGTGAATAGGAGCGGGGATTGCTTGCTCCCCGCCAGTCTCGGCTTCTGGTGAAATATATTCTGCTGGGACGTCTGCATCCTGACCGTCGAGGGAACGATTTTGAGCTGCTAACAACTTCCGCATCTGCTTTCTGCTCGCATTGTAGTATCCCGGTTCATCCGGCCAAACAGTCTGGGAGAAGGCGCCGCATCCAGGACAGCAGACAGGCAAGACCTCTGTTGCACGGATTTGTTCTTCGGGGATCTGTTCTTGCCGGAAAGGGGTCGTAAAGTTGTGATGCGATCTGTGAAAGAAGTGTGGAGAGTTTCCATTTCGAACTCTCAGTGGCGCGGCATTTAATGGGAATGCTGACGACGGTCGCAAGATCCTTGGGCTTGATCGCCAAACATCACATCGAAGGGCCCTTCTTATGGCAGCCCGGGAGCAGGACATGTCGGACAATGCAAGAAGAAGCTCCGTTTTTTCGCGCGATAAGAAAGTTGTTTATCGATAGCGTAACTGGTCTGCGTGGGCTACCGTAGCCGAACTACACTTTCGCCGACAATACTTCACAACAACCACGACACATTGCATTGAATATACATTCTGCATTTACTATTGAACACCCTTGACGAACACCTACTACCACTATATGCTCTCAATACAGTTTGCTCTCCCGATCAGAATATAGAGTGGAAAAGTCTCATAGGCGCCGCTTTTAACCATGCACCCCAGGTCGGATATTCGACCTTCGGGGGCAGGTCAACGTCCAAAGCACTGTCTCGAATATTGCTGAAGACATCAATGTCCTGCACCTTTATAAACCAGCCGCCACGTTCGAGTCTGGGATCCTTGTTGATCCGGGTATAGATCAGCCAGCCCACGAAGAGGAGAATGATCAAAGGCATGGCAAGGTAGTTCTCAAAGAATGACTCCGCGCTCATGGTTGCAACCGACACATAGAATTCGGCGATCAGACACAGCACATTGAGCGAGAGGCCGATCCAGCTACCAATGACACCGAACGGGGCAGAAAAGGCGAGCTCTTTGACATCGCGCCCGTTGTGCGCCCAGGCCTTGCGGAAGCGAATGTGAGCGAAGCAGATGCTTCCCCAGACGAAGAAGTCGGAGATACCGGAGAGCGCCAGCAGCCAGTCGAAAATAATGCCACCTGTGTTAGACGCCTCATTGATGAAGGCCAGGAATCCGAAGGCAATCTGCAGTGCAAGGCACCAGACAGGCCGACCAGCTTTGTCGACTTTGGCAAAGAATTTGGGGGCCATACCTCTCTGAGCCATGGCCTGGATGGTCCGGCTAGATCCATATGTCGCAGAGTTGGCCACGCTGATCACAGAAAGAGTGATAACTGCGTTCATGACAGATGGCAGACCCTTAATACCGGCGTTCTGGATGGAGACAACGAATGGCGAAGCCTTGGTGTTGGCGCCCGATGATCCAAGAAGATAATTAGCATTGTACGGCACGATCAGACCGACAATGAATGTTCCCAGAACGTAGAAGAGCATGATACGCCAGAAGACTTGCTTCGTCGCTTTCGGGAGAGACTTGGCAGGGTTTGCAGCCTCTGCCGCGGCCAGACCACTCAGTTCGGTCCCGCTGAAAGCAAAGGCAGCCGTCACGAAGACCGAGCAGAACCCCTTGAAGTCCGTGAAAGCACCGGGGACGTGCCAATAGTGAGCTCCAATGTATCCACCCACTGGTGCACCACCACAGTCGATCACGATCCCCAATATGATGAACCCAATCAGTGCAGTGACCTTGATCATTCCGAGGGCGAATTCAACTAGAATTTTGTCAGCAGTGACCCGCCGGGATAAGGAGGGTTTCTCCTACCTTCACCATATCCTCGGACACCGAAGATTTGGATGGCGCTCAGAACCACCAAGAATACTGCGATCCAGATCCCAACATTCAGATCCTGTCGCCAGAACCTTATGGTAATACCAGCCGCTGTGAGCTCAAAGGGCAAAATGACCAACCAGCTGATAGCATAATCCCAGCCGACGGCGAATCCCCTGTTCGTAATGATATTAGCGCCGGCCTTTTTGTTTTCCAATTCGACGCAAGACTGACCATGCTGGATTAATGAACCGGACACAGTAACTGAAGAAGGCTCCATTCTCTGGGTAGAGAACAGCCAACTCTCCAAGCGCATGGATGGTCAACAAGAGCATAGCGCCGACAATAAGATAGCAGAGGAGCTGGAAGTTTCGGTCAGTCTTTTCCTGAGTCTGTCCATTAGTCTGGTCAACATACCAGGGAACCCGGTCCTCCCTCTTGCAGAGCATTACCAGTGCCGACAAACAGACCAGCGCCAATGGCACCGCCTATTTTTTGGAGGGGTTGTCAGTCTTGCCTTGCACATCCGGATTGGTACGAGGTACACACCGATGGCAATCATTTGCATGTGGCGACCCTGGAGATTCCGCTTCAGGGGGTTGATGGCACCCTGCTCCAAGTCATCGTGAGGCGGCACACTGCCTTCTGAGGCCGGCTCGACCGCCAGCTCCGCCTTCTTGTCAACGTCTTTCTCAGAAACCGTCATGTTTTCCCTGGTGAATACCGGGTGCGACAGGAGATGGGTACACAAGGGGATGAGAGATCGGCCCCTGTTCTTTCGGGAGATATTGACACTATATAACCGCCACAAATTTCAACAGGGATTGCCCAGGTATCATGCCATGGCTGACCATACGACCGGGCATCCTCTACTCTCACCCTCTACTCTTACCCATTCCAACGTAGCCGGGACTGGGCTCGACCTAGCGGCCCCTGTATATGCGATCAGACAGCAGATAAGGCTTCTGTCAAAGTATAATGTAGATACCAGCACCAATCACGACGAGACCGGGGCGCGCTTTCCCAGCTTGGTTTGATCACTAGCCCCAGGATTGGTTCTTTATCGGTCCATGACTTTAGATACGAGGCCCGTGAAGCCGAGGGCTCGTTGGGGGAAGGCTCGGGCTATCTATTCCCCTGTCTGCTGCTATCACGACGGATCCTTTGGTTCAGATATCAGTGGAAACGCCAACACTTCTAGCTATAAGCTCTCTATCTTGGTGTTCCTTCTTTATGATGAGAGCTGATCCTGCGCGGCTTCGAGAGACTTTTGATTTTCCCGTGTATTGCGTGCTTTCCGGGGGAGATAAGGGCACATGCGTGAAACCTAGCTGACGTTTCTCCTCAGAGCCACCACGAATCAGGGACTCGGTTATAGGCGGCATTAAAGCACTCGGCCCCCCCGGGCCATAATTTGCCCCTTGCCTTTTCCCGCCTTCCAAACTATGTATGAGGTGGGGGATGGCACGCGAGAGCTTATCATGCGCCAACTATTCTGGAAACCCCGGCCCTCCCGACCCTCCCTTGGCCGCATCGTTAAGAGGGCAAAAAAAGCCGACTGGATATCTTATCTACGGCTGACGCCACGGGCAATATTGTTGTTGCGTGATATGATCTGACCGCGACAAAATAGTTAATATGGATAGTTAGTTCACAGTAAACCACGCTCAAACCCTCTCCTGCCAAATAGAAACGCCGTCGTAGATCGTAACCGTAATTTTGTTGCTAAAGCTCAAGCGCGCGCCTTGCCCTTGCCCTTGTCGGCAGATGCATCGATCTCGTCCTCGTCTTCGGAGTCACTCATAAACTCATCGTCATCATCGAACCCAATGAACTTCCTCGGGGCTGTCTTTGGAGCGGGCGCAGATGGGCCCGCGTGATTGGCTGCAGTGTCGTCGCCATCCTCATCCTCATCCTCATCCTCCTCGGAACTGGATGAGGTCGCTCGCTCGCTGCCCTCACTAGCACTGGTGCTCGACCCGCCTAGAATCGCATCCCGCAGACTATCTGTCCAGGCACCATCCTTCATAGCCAGCATTACCGCCTCCCGGGCCTTCTCATTCATTTCCTCTTTATCATCCATCCACTGCTCATCAATCTTATGCTTGCCACCGCCATTCTTTAGCTCGTCCTGACGCTTCTCCGCCATCTCCACCACAGCCTGCCATCTGCGCCGGCGTTCCTCTTTCTCCTTTTTATCCATCTCGGGCTTGACGGCGAGGTACTCCGCAAGCGCTTTGGCCTCATTGACGGTGCGGAGGCGTCGGCCGTCGAGGTTGCGGCTGGAGCTGTTGGCGTCACCTTGGTTGCGCTTGCGTTTGCTGGACATGCGACCACCGGCTGCGCGCAGTTGCGACCCGAATCCACCTTTGCCGCCGCGCAGGGGGACAGTGAGTCGGAGCGGGAGGAGTGAGGGGGTAGTTGTCGAGTCGCCATTGTGGATAGATAGGAAGGACTGGAGACTTTGAGATGATGGGATGAGCACTTTGTTGTTGGTCGTAGTAAGGGTGAGAGAGTGCAGTAGAGATGCGGATGGGAGGTATGAGGCGACTCGTTCTGTCAGGTCGGAGACGGTCGATGTCGAGGGCAGAGAAAAGGAAAGAGTCGACGGAAGCGACAGTCCGGGGAAGGACGAGAGGAGGATATTGACGGGTGCCATCGTGACAGACAGTTGAGCCAAGCTGTAGCGGATGGAGATTCTGGGGTGTTGGGATAACTGGAGGAAGTCAGTCCATCAGTAGTTAACCGACCATCGGCCATGACTCAGCGCATCACATGACCAGTGCCCAAATCAGTCTAGCGCGCGATTAGGGCAACAGCCCTGACTGTCACCGAATCGCACGACGCACTTTTGTCCTGCTCCACTTTGCTCGTCTCTTCAATCCCCCATCCTTTTCTGTTGTCAAAGCGATTCCACGAATTGCGCCAGGAACTCGCGACAATGTATGTGACTCTTGTGCTCCTCAGGAACCATCAACTAACCCATCGCCAGGCTTATCCCCAAGGCCGACCGCAAGAAGATCCACGAGTACCTCTTCCGTGAGGGTGTGCTCGTGGCCAAGAAGGACTTCAACCTTCCCAAGCACGGTGACATCGACACCAAGAACCTTTATGTGCGTCCTGACAGCAACCCAACACATAACCTCCAATGTACTAATTGCCTTGCGAATAGGTCATCAAGGCTCTTCAGTCCCTGAACTCGCGCGGTTTCGTCAAGACCCAGTTCTCGTGGCAGTACTACTACTACACCCTGACTCCCGAGGGTCTCGACTACCTCCGCGAGTGGCTGCACCTCCCCGCTGAGGTTGTCCCCGCCACCCACATCAAGCAGCAGCGCTCGCACGCTCCCCCGCGCGGCATGATGGGCGGCAGTGATGAGCGTGAGCGTCGTCCCCGTGCTCCCCGTGAGGGTGGCCGTGAGGGTGGCTACCGCCGCCGCGAGGAGGGTGGTAAGGAGGGCGGTGCCCCCGGCGAGTTCGCTCCCTCTTTCCGTGGTGGCTTCGGCCGTGGCCGTGGCGCTCCCCCCCTCCTAAGGGTAGTGACCTTGGTGTCCTGTCATCCTGTGCTCGGTCGTCCTGGGGATTTTCTTTTGAGGTGCGGTCCGGAGTAGGGTCCTCGTATAAAGGGATTTGAAATGGACTCACTGGGACAGATCCTTTTGTTTCTGGGAAGGATACGGGAAAAGAAACAAAATTTAGATATGATGCCACTGGTTTTATGATGTAGCTAGTTTCAATGGCAATTTCATGACTCGGTGCAATTCTCTATCTCGATATGTACATGGTTTCACTTGATAGACTCCACTCCTGGCCTGGAGATCTCAAGGTGAACTCTACACTAACTACGCAAACCTCTTCCGATCATACCGAACTACAGCCTGCAAAATGACCGAGGCTCCAGTCGCACAATCGTCTGCCGAGCAGAACTCCTCCGGATGATGGCTCAGTCCGTCCTTGCACGGGACAAAGATCATACTGGTCGGGACACGCTTGGACGTGAAGACACTATCATGACCGGCGCCACTCATTATGGGCCGCACCAGGGACTTGGGGTCTGCAGTGTTCGCATCCGCGACAACTGCAAGAGCCGACTGCTGCACACAGTCAATGCAGTCCGGGTGGAACTTGACAGCGGGCGAGTCAAAGTCCAGTGTCCACTCGACGCGACAGGGCTTGCCAATCCCGGCGCCCTCGGCGGCAGCAATGGCATCAAATTCCGCACGCAGCTCCTTCTCAACCTCGGCGACCAGCTCCGTCTCTGGCCCGCGGACATCGAGACTAAAACTGACCAGCCCCGGGACGGTGTTGACACTGCCAGGCTTAGCTTCAACAATCCCGACACTAGCCAGACACCCTTTAGCGGCAGCGACCTCGCGCGCGCGCACCATCATCTTCGAGAAAGCGTACAGGGCGTCCGCTCGGTGCTCAAAGGCCGTTGTCCCCGTGTGTGTGTCCCGGCCGATCACATTAACTCGGAACCACCGGTATGCCTGCACGGCTGTCACGACGCCGACACGCTGGCCAGCAGAAACCAAGTGGGGGCCTTGCTCGATATGCAGCTCGAAATGGGCAGCTATCGGCATCTGCTTGTATGAACATTTGGTGCTTCCCAGATAGTCAATCTTCTGCAGGGCAGTCTTCATTGTCTCCGGCGCGGACCCTGCTGTTGGCAGCGATGCTACCGTCGGCACCTCCTTGAGATCGTGCGCTTGAGAGAGTGGAATGCATTCGGCCCATACACCTGATGAGACCATACTCATTGGAAACCGGGCACCCTCCTCGCTATGATAAAGATTAGTCTTTAACTTTATGGCTGAAGTGAGGAGAAAAGGCTAGGTATCATACTTGGTCCAGTTCACGACTCCGACTCCACCCTCCGTCTCCAGGCCCATTTCATCCATGGTTTTGAGCGCCTCCACTCCAGACAAAACACCTAGGATCCCATCGTACCTCCCCCCGGTAGGCTGTGTGTCAAGATGGCTACCAATGAAGGTAGCAGGCACGTCCTTTCTGCGGCCAGGACGAACTGCAAAGATATTCCCCATCTCGTCGACCGTGATATCACATTTGAGGTCTTTCATAGTCTGAATAAACCAATCACGAGCACTCTTGTCTTCTTTAGATAGGGCTAGACGCTGCATGCCAGTGTCCGTTGGCCCGCTATGGCCGTGGTTAGACCGGCTTCATGCTTAGGATATATGGATTATGATGATAGGGTAACTTACTCTCCCCACCGGATCCCGTAGCCCCATTGACAAGAATGGTGCAAGTCTTTCGCTAGACGATCCTTGTTGACTCTCAGGGCTGTCACCTGGGCCTCAGATAGTTGCGTGGTAAACATGGTCTTCGATTGTGATCCGGAAAAGGGCCGGGAGGTGGTAAAGAAGTGTGGTTTCACGGTAAATGATCTGGCTGTGAAAGCCGTGCGCAGCAAGGGAGCGCGCATGGTGCCTTTGTAGGATAATTGCTCGAGAGAAGTAATTGATAAGAGAACAACCGGAGTCATGGGCGGGGTCGGCGGTCGAAAGTCCGTTCGATCATGAATCCCCGCATTAAGTAATACCTGTGGAGACGTTGGAGATTGGGGTAGGACGAATGAATAATAGGTGAAAATAACTTCAATCCATTCAATCCATTTGGACAAGTGCACAATCCTCGCAAGGCTATCCTCGGAAACTCCCAGCGGTGTTTTGGGTCAGTTGAACCCTCAACATTACGCATTCACCCGAACCGCCGTCGGTGAAAACGGTCCCGCTGACAATTATCATCTGCGCCGGCACACCTCGACCCCAACAAACCCCAAGACCAACGATGTTCAGATAGGGAAAGTTCGCTCCAATCATGCCCCAGACACGGAGTCGGGTCAAGCGGCAGCGGATCTGCCCCTGGTGCTCACAGTCGTTCTCCAAAGAGGAACATCTGGCCCGCCACATACGCTCGCATACGAAGGAAAAGCCCTTCGGCTGTGTGACGTGCGGCAAGTCTTTTAGTCGCCATGATTCCCTGCTTCGACACGCTAGGTCGCATCAATCTGCCAGTATCTCGTCAGAGACGCCTACCGGGCCTGATCATTCCGCCTTAAATATTTCTTATAGTGCTGGGGGTGATTCCCTCCCACACATTCCAGGGAGAACATCGTCCTTTGGCACCGCCACAAATGAAGCAACCTCCAGTTTATTCTCGCCAACTCAGCCCCGTGCTGTGCTCTCCAGTGACAGTGCACTCGCCCAGCCTCGTCTACCCGGTTGGCTGGAAACCATCGTTCAGTCACCAAACTTCGGCAGCCATGAGAATGCTAATTCCCAAGCTGCTTCTTTCGGTGCTCTCGACGGCATGTTTCAGGAGGATTCCAGCATGCAATGGAATCTCAACCTGGACTCTCAGGTGCCGACCTGGCTGGCCGACGAGGACTTCGACCTGAATGCGTTGAATTCCTCGGTGATGGCAACTACCATGTCCTACTTTTCGCCTCTCAATACCGGGAGCGAGATTGATCCTCTTATTTTTGCGGTTCAACCGCCAGATGACCCAATAATGGATCGTAAAGAAGATCAGGCTCGTCAGAGGTGGTTTACATACATTGGGACGCATGATCCGGGATATATCACTCCAGATGCGATTCCTGAACAAACAGAGGTGGACGAGCGGTATCGAGAGAACTTGTCTCAGCGGCTTCAGCAACGTGTTCCAACGGAGCCTCTGCCGTCCACGGACTTTTTGGTGAGTACTAACGCTTAATTTTTCACTTTTCACTGCTCACCAATGACAGAACCTCTGTATTCAAATGTACTTTACTAGGTTCAATCCCATCTTCCCGGTAGTACATGCTCCAACATTCCGCCCCTCAGCAAAAAGCTCGCTTTTGCTTCTATCCATCTGCTCAGTGGGGAGTCTCTTCGTTGGTTCGAACTACGCCGTTGCCCAAGGCTTGAGGATATTTGAAAGGCTCAACAAGGCCATATTAGCATCATGGGAGAAATACCTGTCAAGGGGGGAGGGGCGAGGCCCTCGCAATGACTCAAGCAGCCTTGATTGGGCAAACGTTCGGAATGCTATCAGGCAAGCCGAGAAACTTGCTCATCGTGCAAACCTTCCATGGGACGGTGGTTACTTGGGCGCGTCGATACAAGATGTTCCAAGTCCATCGGGCGACAGACCAAGTGCAAGCAAACTCTCTCACTCATACAGCAGAAGAAGTTTGGAAATCCTGGGCACATGCCGAGGAGCAGATTCGGGTTGCTGCTGGCCTCTATATCCTTGATTCTGAGATTTCTGAACTTTTCATGACACACCCGTTCATGCAACATGCGGAGTCGACGCTTCCTCTGACTGCAAGCAATGAGCTCTGGGTTGCTCCAACCGGCGCACAATGGAAAGCTACAATGAACAGCGAGCAGTCTGCCGCACGGCCCGATGTCCCTCTAACAGAGATATCAGACCAATCATCAGAGAAGCCTCGCTCGGGACTCGACATGGGATCATCAAGCAGATTCCGTCAGTACACTAAACTGCAAGGTATAGTCGCTTCGATAATGGAAAAGCGAACTTCCCCGGCTGCGTGGACCGACAAAACCCGTCATCAATTCGAAAAACAATTGATTCAATTCTTTGACCAACATCTCAGATCCAAGATAGACAGCGGCACCGACCCTTTCTGTCTAGAGGTATTATGGCATTCGACATTCATGTCTCTCTTCGTCGACTTCAATCGACTGGAGCTTGTGATGGGCCGCGATGGATACAATGAATCAGTGCCCCATCGGGATTATGTTTATAAATGGGCTTCGTCGCATGAAGGCCATCGCTGCGCTCTTCACGGGGCACTGATCCTGCGTATACTCCAGAGCATGACCTTGGGAGTGGAGCCAGCTATCCACGTACCGCGAGCTCTGTACCGCGCAGCGACAGTGTGGTACGCATACTCGGAGTTTGGCATTGATGAACAACATACGGGCACATCAACAGCACCCAGTATGGATTTTCCGGAGCTGGCCCGACTGAACGTTAATAGTCAGACCCTTCTTTTCGAAGCAAATGGCTATAAATCTACAAAGCCCAAGACGCAGGAATCTAGCACGCTTTGTGGATTGATTGATCTGTTGCGGAGGATTGGCCATTGGGGACTATCTAGGAAATTCGCTGAGCAAATAGTTTTCGTGCTACAGGGGGTTACGGAGCAGGAAGCCCAGGGAGCTCTCTTTTAGTTATCTTGTTGGATTTCCTGGATTACGAAGTGTACAATACTGCAATCCGATTCTAAAATATACTCCTACACGACACAAAAGCTCGCCATTCGTCTCTTATCCCTGGAGAAACGAGACCACACGGCTGGCCAATTGCCTTAGGTCTTCTTTGCTATTACAAGCAGCGAAAATAAACCGATCTGGACGCACAATGACAAAACGTGCCCCATTTAGCTCCTTCCCAAGGGAATAAGGGTCATAGAACTGCGGCGCTGGCCGTCCCTCACATAGCAGGGACTGCGCAAACTCGTCGCCAGAAGCAAGCCGGAACACATCATCATCTATCTCCGTGGAGATAGAAGAGAGATCCTCTACCAGAAATGTCGCTTCAGAAGCTCGAATCTCGCCATGGGATATATCATCAATGTCAGAAATGACTTGTTTCGCATCCGCCACTTCATCTAATGTTTTCACATAGACAAGAAGCTGAAACAGGCATTCTTTATGTGCTGCAAAGATCACATCATCCGTAAACCGGATCTCAGCATCTGCCTTATTAACAGCAGTGCAATAAACCTGCGGAAGAGACAAGCCCCCATTGAGCTCAGGCAGAAACGGCATTCCATCAGAATGCTTATACCGCACCATACCCTCTTTCCGCCGACCAAGTCGGAGATCATGTCTCCAGCTGGGGACTAGTTGCACAATCCACAGGTAGATATTGCGCAGGAAGATTTTCACGGGGTTTCCTTCTGTCACGAACCGTCCGTTTTCGATCGTGCTTGCTAGGGACTTTTCCAGCTGTTGCTTGCGTTCCATGTACCATGCTTCCAAGACTTTCTCGTGAGAAAGTAAACTCTTGGATGAAGTGGTGTCACGACAGAGGAGAGCAAGGCGCCAGGCTAGAGAGACGGCGTCGCGGAAGCCGGAGGCGATGCCTTGACCACCGACTATATTGGACTGGTTAGTCTCTGGGAGTACTTGGAGATGTTCCTAATTAGTGGACTTACAGGGAGGAAATACGTGTGCAGAATCTCCACATAGAATAATGCGGCCGCTAGACCATCTGTTGCAGCTGCGAGCTGAGAACCGGAATGGGCGGCATCGAAGGACCGTGATACAGTCTTCTGGATAAGCGATATCCTGTGAAAGACTTGCAGAAGTTAGTAAATGTTTTCAGGTACAAGAGAGGCCAAGAACTTACCCATATCGACTTCCCGAATGTGTGATATAGGGAAAGACTACCCTCTTCATCATCTCCGGTTCAGCCATTTCGTCACCATCCTCGTCTTTCAAAACCACAAACTCAAAGCGCCACAGCCTATCAGCCGGCAGTCCAAAGCGTCCACAAACAGATGGTCTGTTGGGATTGCAGATGAACCGGAAATTTAGTGGGAAAAATAGCTCGTAAACCTGCTCAGGTGTGTATCCCATTTTCCAAAGCGGAAAAGTAGGGTGGGTTTTCTCGTTGGGGAGATCAATTTTCCAGTTTAGAGCTACCCATGTCTCTTCATAAAAGGCGCTAATGCATTCTTAGTATGAAGCTGGCACGAGAAGATGAGGCGCCTACCTGTGGGCCTGGTCCATGGTTATCCCTCGTGCCTCGAGATATTGTTTTCTTGTGAATCCGGTCTTTCCATCGGCACCAACGAAAAAACGTGTACGAATGCGGTGCTCAATTCCTTGGGGATCGCGATACTGGCATATTACACCATCCTCGTCCTCGGAGAGGCCGGTCACCGAGCAGCCAGAACGTAGTTCACAAGATGGAAACGAGGCCATTGCTTGCCGTAGGTTCTTCTCCAGTGCAGGCTGTTTGTGGCAGATAAATCCTACATGTCCTGTTCCACCTTCTGTCTATTCATAAGAGGTCAGATCCAGATTTATAGTTAAAGGTTTTGTCTCTTACTGTCCCGTAATCCATTTCCATAAACGCCCTCTTATCCAGAACAGGATCTGTACCTCCAATGAACTTGAAAGTGTACATACCTAATAGTGATCAAATAAGTATGTTTGATGAATGTCTCTCTCCGAATGACACTCACAGGTTCCAATCTCTTTATAGATAGACGGGTACAGCCCTATACCCTGCAGCAGACGAATCCCATCTTCGTCAAGCGCGATACCTCTTGGGTCAGTTGTAATGTTTTCTTCTTTCTCTAACACGATATTGCGAATTCCCATCTGGCCCAAATACGCAGACAGCATGGCTCCCGTGGGTCCGCAGCCGCATATCACCACGTCAGTGGTTTCACAGTTGAGGTCGGCCATGATAAAGAGATACTAATTCAAAGCGTGCTCATAAACGTCTATTTAGAATAACTCTTTTTTTTTTTACTCGGCCTTTCTGATTGTTCGAGTCCCTCCACAATTGTTTGTGGGGAGTTTACTTCCCCGCGGTGACCCACTCGGGCTGCGGGACGCAAGTCTGCGGGACTTCCGGGTGGAGGGGTCTGTGGAGAAAAAGGATGGGGTCAATAATAAGCCGTGATATATGTTGTTAAAATTTTGCTAGAAGGACTGCCCAGAAGCATTGCAGCAAAGTTCAAGATGGTGAATGATTCAAACCCATATTAGTCCTTTTTCACATCGCTAACAGCATTCCCACAGTCACAAGCAGAAATTACCCGGGCAAACCACGGTGCCTCCATTCCTGATATCGACGCCATAGGCAGCGAGCAAGAGAGCATCGAGACATGGCGCCAAAGATGCAGCATCAAGAAAGAAAATCAGATTCGTCTGGTTAAACTGGCACATATGCGATATCAACACCCTGATCTAGACCAGATTACGACCTTCCTACAGGGTACGTTCTTCCTTTCTTTGATATTCATAAACTAATCCAAGTATCTAGACTTTGGTATGGTCGTGGCCAAGCGCACTGAGGAAAAGATCTGGTATCGAGGCTATGGGGACGACCAGTACGTGTACTACGTTCAAAAAGGGCCTAAGAAGTTCCTCGGTGGTACCTTTGCTGTTGAGGCCTATCAAGATCTAGAGAAGTAGGGCTGTGATCCTTATTATTGTTAATTTAGCCCTGACGTCCTACTAGGGCTGCTCAGCTGGATACCGCCGGCTCAATTCAAGAACTTGCTGATGCCCCCGGATGCGGGTTTATGGTCTCCCTGGCCGACCCGGAGGGATTTCCAATGAACCTGATGTTCGGACAGAGTCCAGCCTCTAAGGGCGAATTTCCCGAGAAGATCATGATCAACTACGAAAACGAGAAGCCTCGTACACGGCGATTCCAACGATTCGATCCTGGGCCAGCTGCTGTGCATAAGGTATGTGATTCCGCAAATGACGGGAATAAAAATTAATCTCATCCCAGCTCGGCCACTACGGTCTCTGCACGCAAAAGTTTGACGCGCTTGTTGACTTCTATACATCCACATTCAATCTCGTCCCTACGGATTTCCTTTACGTGGAAAAAGAAGGCAAGAAGCAGAATGTGGCGCTCTTTGCACATATCGATCGCGGCGAGGACCTCGTGGATCATCATAGCTTCTTCATGAGCACAAATGCCACCTCGCATGTCCATCACTGCTCATTTGAAGTACATGACTTTGACACTCAAGCACTGGGTCACCAGTGGCTTGCCCAAAAGGGGTACCAGTCTGTTTGGGGCGTGGGTCGCCATATCCTGGGCTCACAAATTTTTGACTATTGGTGGGATACCACGGGCAACATGATCGAGCACTATGCGGATGGCGATCTTGTGAACGATCAAACCCCTATTGGATATGGTCCTGCGGGGGATGAGTCGTTGGCGGTTTGGGGGCCTGAGGTGCCGGCCTGGTTCTTGCAGTAGGACATTGTATTGGTAAATCATGGACACTTAGAATGTCATAGTAAATGTTTTTTATTTTTAAATAGCGGTTAATTTGAAAGATACACCCATTAATCTAATATCTTGCTTTTTATGCTAGATTGATATTGGTATATCCACTTGGAAGTTTGTCTTGTTCGCAGAGATTGAAAGTGCCTAATGAAGTGTTTCGTTTCTGCCTCTAGTATAGGATGATCCATCCGAGCCTACAGCAACTCGTTACTCAAATTCCGAATATAAGTCCATTTTCAATTCTATCGCCTATAATTATACCTGTGGTCTAACATTGGACGAGCAGAATAATGCTCCGGGTCTATCATTTCAACGCAAACTCAGCGACTTTCATATCGAACCTTGTTGACCAACGTTCCAATCTGATCAATCTCCACTGAGATCTCATCACCATCCTTTAGAACCACTCTGGGATCACGGAAATAGCCAATACCAGCCGGTGTTCCCGTCAAGAAGATAGTACCCGCCTCCAACGTCGTACCTTGGGAGAGGTAAGAGATCTGTTTCTTGATGGAGAATATCATGTCCTTTGTGTGGCCATCCTGCACGGTTGCTCCGTTATGAATAGCCTTGATCGACAGAGCTTGGGGGTCTTGAATCACAGAGGGAGAAACGAGGACAGGACCTGGAAGGAATTTCGAGTTAGGGCATACTCTTTCAAATCCTCGGGGGAGGTCACGAACCGAGTGGACAGCTGCCATCAAGACCTTTAGAGAAGGACCACTGCGTGGTAATCATCTGCATTGTCCGCGCGGACACATCATTTGAGGCCGTGTATCCGAGAACATAGTCAAGGGCTTCTTCTTCGGGAATATCGCGACCGCTCTTGCCGATGACGAGACACAGCTCGGCTTCATAGTCGCTTGTTCCATCCTGAGCACATTTAGGAATGTTGATCGCAGCAGGATAGGGTCCTGCTAGAGCAGTCCGTGGCTTCGTGAATAAAATCGGGGCCTTGGGAAGAGCCATGTTGGCTTCCTAGGTAGTTGTGAGCTTCCTTGGATGTCATTGCGTTGAGTATTAGGTGCGCTACCTTTGCGTGGTCCATGTAATTCAGGCCCAGGCAGCGGATATAATTGCAATCCTCTCTTGAGACCGGGGATAGTAGCTAGAGCATGCGTCAGTATGCAACGTCTCAAGGACAAGATTGTCGGGTGCCTACCTGCTTGACGTGCATGATTTCCTTCGTAACTCGGCCGTCAAAAATTGTACCTTCGATCACGTAGACAGCAATCTCAACGCCATTGACACTGTCACGACCAACATCGCGAGTTGGGTCAACCAATTGGCCAAGGTGGACCTGACTGTCCTCGACAGCGATGAAACGAACAAGGTGCGTCCAGGATGGCATCTTGGAGTAAGTCAACAATAACCAGTACAGATTATCACTACGAAAGACGACAGGGGTGGATTTTAAACACCACTAAACATGACAGGAGTTCTGAATCCATCTTCTCCATGCGGGGCTGCGGGACAGAGAAGCAGGTAGAAGCTCGGATATACGGATCGATGGGCGAAAACGGATGTTGTGGGGCAAGGCCCCAGATCAGGGACTATGGGGCAATACTTCCGGTGTGGGAAGCTCAACAATTGCATAGAGCAATTCAGTCAGTATAGACGCTGCTACTGATCGGATACCTATTCCTTCATAATTTATCCCCACCACTTGGTCCTCAGCGTGATTGGGACCCGCCTCTTTGTTAGGTTAACTTCTTGACTTGTTGTTAACCAGTATCCCGTAGAACATTCCAAATATTCCAAACAAGAACAATAAACTACTGTACAGTACTTCTGGAAATTGGTGTCACCACCTACACTCTTCAGTTGTTTCTTGAACCCTAATGCCAAGAAGGTCTAATCTACTCTTGGCATGGCCCAAGAACAGCCCCGGTTTCTGGCATCTGCTTTTCCTTCTTGTCATGGCCCTCAATCTTCTCTTCCTTGACAGACTTCCACTCAATGAAAATCGCTCCGAGAACGGTCAAGCAAGTCAATGCCAGAGCCAGATAATATACGTCAATAATAGCATCATTATACGCACTCCTCACACCCTCAGCATACTTCTCCGGCACGATATCGATGATCCCCAGCGCGCCATTCTTCAAGACAACGCCCGGGTCTAGACCCGGCACCTTTCTAGCTAGATTCCGCGCCAGTCGACTGGTGAACATGTTCTGCGCTATCGACAGCGCCACAATGCCACCGAGCTCTTGCGTGAAGCTCAGCACCACCAGTCCGGTAGCTACCGCAGAGTCTGGAAGAACGGTCTGGACCGCTGTGTAGGGCTGTTGGAACGCCAGGCCGACACCAATGCCATACATGATTTGATATGGGATCCATTCCGAGGGCGGGGTTGTAGGGGAAAAGGTTGTGTAGAGGCCTGTGGCAACGGCCATGAGGATACTGCCCACGACCATCGCGGGAGTATAGTAACCGATCAGAGTGGTTACAGGACCCGCGACGAGAACGGCGAGGGCGAAAGGGATTGCGGTTGGGAGATACATCAGCCCGGATTCAAAAGGGCTGACGTTGCGGATTGCTTGGAAATAAATAGGGAGCTGTTGTATTTTCTTAGCTTTTGACTGTGGGTTTGAGGGAGGGGGTGGGCTCACATAATAGGCTGTCACGAAAAGAGCTGCAGAGTTGCAGAAGGTGAAAATAGCGCTGAAAGCGACGGATCGCTGGCACATTAGCTTCAAGGGAAACATGCTATCCTCGCCGGTTCGGTATTCCACCGCGAGGAAGACAAGCAAGAGGACTCCGGTCAGTGCCAAAAGAAAAATAATCCTCCAGCTATTCCATGTGTATTCCGAGCCCGCCCATTCCAAAGCAAGGATAACAGATATCGCCAATGGGACGAAAGTCGCAAATCCTGGTATATCCAGACGCTTCAGTTTTTCTCTGCTGGGTAGGTCGGCATGCTCCGGGCGTTGGATATTGTGCACAAAGAAGAACACAGACAGAATGGCCGCAACGCCCACTGGAATTATGATGTAAAAGCTGATTCTCCATTCTGAGTAACGGGCCACAGCACCGCTGATGACAGGACCAAAGGCCAGCGCAATGCACTCCACGCCGCCCGAAATAGCCGTGTAAATAGGCCGATATTTGAGGGAGGTCGTATTTGCGACGATTCTTTAATTTGTTAGAGATTGTTAAAGGTCTTTGTAAACGTGAGAGCTGGGAATGACGAACATGCTGCTTCCGGCAAAGACACCAGCAGACCCTAGACCACTCACGGCGCGTCCGATAATGAATGCGGTTGAATTGGGAGCTGAGGCTGCTAATACAGAGCCAATGATAAAGACGAAGAATGATATCATATAGGCTGCCTTCATTGAGTAGAAGGAATATACCTGACCATAGATAAGGACCGTAGAGCAAAAAGCGACCAAACTGAGGATTTGATTGTATTAGCAATGCACTGATGGTTCGTGCTGGAAATGCGACCAAGAATAGACTTACTATGATGTTCCATACCAGCCTATCTCATTGAGCGTGCCAAACTCGTCTGAGATCACTGAGGTGAGTGTTGCTACGCAACTCGAGTCCTGCAAGGATTCAAGTCAGCATATAGGACGGCAGAGAATGCATGGCTAGGATTGTTCAATAGATTGCATACATATCCGACAAAGAAATCGCCCGCGAGAATGGAGACAAAGAGAATAACAAATCTGACACCCCGGGGGCGCGAGGGATTCTCAATCTCTTTTTCACCTTTATGGGCAGTCGGGTTGGCAGGCACTTTCTCGTCTTTCGTGTGCCTTGCAGTCTGGTCTGTATCAATAGACATCATAATAGAATCATCATTCTCGGGGCTACTAGGGGGAAGCGTCATGCCCGTTCGATGCAAAGATAACCACGAGATCCGAAGTGAGCCAGAAGTGTAATTCTGGGGCGAAAGGCCCCGCCTGAAGTCGCCGCCCGCGTAGCGGCTGACTAGGGTCGCGATGACACTAGGCCGACTAGAGTATGGAGGCAGGCGTGAATCACCTGGTACTACCTCTTAACAAATAACGCATCACTATCTGTAAGGAGATTTCCGATCTCTCAGTTGGTTCATAGAGCCACGTGACCAAGTTGGATAATTGAAAACACATAATTAACTAACAAAAGTGAATTAATTAAGATACCCTGAAGCCTACAGTATACGGGGCAATAACGAGCGCTCCTCTAGGAGCGGAACAATGTAGTTCCGACAATCGTCCGTCTGTGAGATCGGGAATCTCCTCTCAGAGAGCTCTTACGGATCACGTGTAGTCACATGATGCCCCTTCTGTATTTACTTGCCAACTCCACTTCTAGTTTTACAATACAAGACTCCTTTGGTCTTACACGTTCAACATTTAATTCTCATGTGATCGATCTTTGTCCGCCCACAAAGCCCCTCGCGATGGTCAGCGTCCCTAGGGGATCCAAGGGCTGCTACGCCTGTCGACAGCGAAAAATCAAGGTCATTTTGAAAACCCAAGTCTAGCATAGCAGCGATTAATCAGTAGTAGTGCGGGCAACAAAAACCTCAGTGCCTGCAATGCGCCCGATCTCAGCGGCGCTGCCCGGGATACCAGCGGGCCCTGGTATTTGTCCAGGTCAACCCATCAGCGAAGAGAGACTTGGATCTCACCAAGCCATGGTCTCTTCTTCAGACCGGCTACCGTCAACATCTTTTGGATGAATTTCACACCCACTTTGTCCCTCAGACTGCACCCTTTAGTGGTAACGAATCATGGCTTACCCAGCTCCTACAAATGCCAATTCAAACCCAAGCTCTGGAGTACTCAGGAATGGCATTGTGCACTGCTATCATTGCTCGCAAGCAGGATGATTCGTCCTTGTTGCAGGAAAGTCTGCGTCTCTATACTCGTGGTCTTCGAGAGCTTCAAACAGCACTTTTCACCCCAGCCCTTGTTCGACATGACGAGACTTTAGCCGCATGCTTGACACTTGCCATGTATGAAATTGCGGAATGTCCAGCCAGACATGTTGCAGGGTATTACCAGCACTGCCGGGGGCTCTTATCCCTACTCCAAGCACGCGGTGTGGACGCGCATACATCAGGGTTGGGACATCAACTCTTTCTTGCCTTTCGAGTCCAAGGGGTGCGTTATAGTGAAATCTGATTTAGACGTTGTCTAACGCAAGAGCAGATTTTCTACGACCTCGGTCAGTTGGAACCAAGCTTTATGGCGCAGGCCGAGTGGATTGAGAAGCCATGGCAGACATTTGCTAAAACGCTCATCGATCGAATCATCGACTGTGTAGCACATATTCCACGACTTTTTCACCAACTACATTTGTTTGAGCATCTGTCACCTGAAGATCAGAGACTCCTAGGTTTGAGCTTAATGGCAGAATTCCAGTCTCTAGACACTACACTTCAAAATATCTATTCTACACTCAATGATTCTGTCGAGGGTCCTTTGTACTGGTCCGCTCTCTCTCGGCACTATGACCCTGCGGGCGACCCTATGAAGGGACCCCTTTTCCCTGTCGCCTTTCACTTCCCCAATATCAAGACGGCCGGGCATCTGATGATGTACTGGGCTACCTGCGCCCTGCTCTGGACCGGCTGGCATGAAATTTACGAGAACCTAGAACAACTCAACAAGAATCCATCGCCCCATCTTCCTCCCTGCGATGTCTTGCCAATGATTACGAATGTCTGCCAATCCGCCGAATTCTGTTTGGACGAGACAAATCAGCTCATGGGGGCGTCCATCGCGTCAACACCGCTAGCGATCTGCAAGGCTATCCTCTCCAACAGTGCACGCCACCAGCAACACTTTGCCTGGATCCAGGTGACCCTAGAGCGTCTCCAGACCCGCGAGCAGCGCATCATAAAGTATCTCTGACCCACTTGCACTAATCCCCTTTGAGAAAACACCTGCGAGATCACGTGATATATACACCAGCTTGGTCTATATGTGGTATTGGGACCTAGGCGCAATGAAGATCCTAGTGGCAGTGTTTTCTTTCGAGGAAAGGCCACTGGACGCCTATATATTTCTACAAACCCTCCCCCTCCCCCCCCTACAAGAACTCCATCACCATTCCTAGGAACAGATTGTGCCCACCACAACCATGTTGAACGGTCGGTCCAAAGTGAGCATTGCCCTGATTATATTTTATTTTCCTGCAGCAATTGCTGCGGCAACTCTGCTCTTTCATCGACATGGAAGACCACGAATGCCATGGATCTGTCTTCTAGCTTTTTCCCTGGGTATGTCCCAACCAGCACCAGTACTTTCCGTGTCTAACCATATCAGTTCGCATTGCCTGTGGGATTGTGGTAATCCTTTATGGCAACGATCCACGAAGTATCGGCCTAGCAATAGCAGCGCTCATCTTGTTAAATGCGGGACTTTTCCCTTTGGTGAATAGCACCGTCGGCTTCTTACGCTTAGTGTGAGTGCAACCCGCTGTGCAATAGATGTTGCCTATCACTGATCTATACAGGGCTTTCCATGACATGAAAAACGATCCCAAGTTTCGAAAAGGCTACATCGTGTCAAGGGTACTCTTCACCGCCGGAATTGTCCTAATCGTTGTGGGCGGTTCCCTTGATGAGAACGACCCTTCGACCGCGAAAACCCTGGTCAAAGCAGGGTATATCATAATGGCGATTTTTATTCTATGTCTTGTTCTGTTACAGGGATACTTTTGGCGCATGCTGGTATTTCTCTCTGCTTCCAGTACCAAGGTGAGCAGTCTTCCCCCTTCGTCCTATGCCAAAGCATACGCTGATACCAACAACCAGGTCATGCAAGGAATGGCTGCTGCCATTCCCTTTCTGCTCGTCCGGATGGTCTACATGTTTCTCTCTATCTTTCACCCAGACCATGAGAAGTGGAATGCTCTCCAGGGAGCTCTTGGCCCATATGTCGTCATGGTGCTTGTCATGGAATACGTTGTTGTGTGTATCTACCTGATGACAGGGTTTCACATCCCAGCTACCAAAGAAGGACCTGAGGGGTCTGCCGATATTTTGGTGGAGAGTGATGCAAGCTGAAGCCTGTGTAGGACGACTCGGCCACGAAGGCCTCGTTTGCTCCGTTTGTATTTTGTTCATATGACCCACGATCGCCATTTCTTTCGTCTTGTTTCTTCTCTCTCTTTTTCTCTTCATCAAATTTTGTCTTTGTCGATAGATGCGCTAGCAATTGATTGTGGCTTTGGCCCTCATCAGAGAGACCAGGGTAAATCATAGAGATGTCAGGGGGTGACTGTTACGGATTGACGGATTGTGAGGTAATTCAAGATTGATATACCGTGATGTTATTTGTTTGCTTGCGTATGCTGATAGTTTGGCTGTTTTGCATTTCCGTGGAAAATTCTAGATCTCATGGATCACCCATATAGCGTCGAGACATAAAGTCATGTATTAAATTAGTAACATACGGTATAGGTAACGACACAGGAATATCGATACTCCCTGACTACTTTTAATATAGTATAGTGGATCTTGGCATTAGGGATCGAGAAACAATCGAAGAGTGTAGGTGGTGACACTAATTTCCGGAAGCAGTGTACATCTTATGATCAATGTGTGTGTGTGAACTCGACTTGTAAAGATATTATAATTAGTTTAAAATACACAGAACATCTCACACCAATTTAAAACAATCTCCGCAGCAGAGCCACCTCCAGTGTTGATTATAGAGCCATGATACCAACAACTGCAGCCACAATACCCATAACGCCCCCAACTTTGAAAGTATGCATGCTAGCAGCATTGCCAGTAGTCGTAGAAGTTGGAGCAGCAGATGTCGAGTTTGACACAGTTCTGTCTTTTGAGGTGGTAGTCGTCAAAGAAGCCAGGTGTGACGTAGTTGGTGCCGTAGTGATCATGCTATCGCTAGCACTGGTGGCAGTTCTCGTGCCGGTCAACATAGTCTCCTTCGTCGTGCCGGTCAACGTAGTCTCCTTCGGCGTGGATGTCGATGCCGCCATCTTGCCATTAGGGCCGTAGCCAGGCAAGTAGCTGGGGGTCAGAGTTGCCGTGCCGGTATACAAGGGGCAGCCCGGCTGGTCGGTCTTCGGTGGTGCGGTTCCGCCGCCGCAGTCGGGAAAGGCGCAGATCTCGCCGCTGCCGGGCACATACCAGATCAGGCTGGCTTCGTGGTACTGGTCGGTAGTGAGGGATGAGACACAGCCGGATAGGACGGTACGAGCAGTAGTGAGGCCGGTAAGGCAAAAGAAGATGGGGAGGGCGAGGGCCTTCATTTTTTCTGGTGATCGTGTAACGAGTGAATGATGGTCAGTAGAGATTTGTTGGTGAGAAGAATTGGAGTACTTGAGAGGCAGGAGTAGGGTCTCACCCTTACCTGATCTTTCTCTACTATAAACTTTCTTGCAGTTAAATATGTCGAATAGGCCGGTCTAGCCTGCGCCATATCGGCGGCACTATCCGAGCTGAGCCACGCCAAGAATAGAGGCACCAAAGACTTTCTTCAATTGGTCCACTAACAAAATCCAGGACAGTGGATGAGTCTCAGGGTTTCTGATTAATTCTGGTCCAGTTCGCAATCGCGCGCCCCTGAGATGGTGGCAACGGGTTCATGCCATAGGGTTGTTTATAGCTCAACTACGTTTTGGGTGATAACATTCGAATCAGAAAATTGAACGAATTCTGTGTGCTAAAAAAAATTATAAACTATGCCTATGCACGCTGGGCACGCGCAATAAAGGCCGTCTTGGAAATGGTTTTGTCTTCCTTGGTGAAGACGAGCGGCTCCGAGAGGATTTCATACTCAAACCGAGCACCCAAACCCGCTCCCTCGAATAACTTCTGCATGTCCTCTCGCGAGAAGCCGTGCGTCATGACAGTGGCAGAAGCATCGCCGAAATCATGGCCCTCTCGTCCATGACCATGACCATGACCGTGCCCGTGGGCATGTGGAGTATGCGGAACGAAATCAATGATCAAGCATACACCACCCTTCTTAACCCGCGATGCAAGCCGCTTCAGGGCTTGATCCGGATGCTCGAAATGGTGCAAAGCCATGCTCACGGTTAGAACATCGAAATCGATAAACTCAGGACCCGAAAACTGGGCAGCCACAGACTCTCCCAGGAGGTCGGCTTTGTATCCAGTGACTTTGTTGGAGAACCCCACTGCAGTAGCATTGCGGTTGTATTCATCAATCATGTTGTCGCTGAGATCTATCCCAATGACTTTGGTCAGGAACGGAGCAAGTGCCTGGAGACCGGTCAGTAATTTTGTAAACTATACATCTGAGGTATTGAGCAAGAACGTACCATTGACACTGCTCCAGGCCCGCAGGCATATTCGAGCATTTTGATTTCCTGGCCCTTGCCTGCATCTGTATCGATCCACCGGTCACTGAGCCAGAGCCGGTGTTGTTGGGCCTGCTCGGTCAACGTCTTTATGGCATTGGCAAACCGATTCTGGTAGGAAGTAGCCATCTGACTATATAGAATAAGAGTCAGGCTGTGGCATGATAGAATCGTGTCGAAGACTTACTCGAAGTACTTCCTGTTGGTTTCTGTAAAATTGGCCATGACGAACGAGTTGATGAAGCAGTTGATAATGGAAGAGTATGTATCACGATATTTCTATGCAAGATCTAATGCGAATGAGATCCAGAAAATATGTTTGATATCTGAAAAAAGTGCGGTCAACTGATGAGAGGGGTGATATTTATATTCCAGGGTTGGCTCGGAGACATACTCGGACACTTCCGTAGGGAAGCCCAAATCTGCAAAAGACAGCGCAGGAAGGATTACCCGGAAAACTAGAGAGGATTAAGTCTCCGCAAATCTCGCGAGTGAACGAGGAAGTACCTGCCTAGCAGAGTATGTCCATGTCCATGTCCATGCTACTTGAAGTTAGGACAGACCGGTGTCATAGTCCCAACTCTCACCGCCCGCCAGCTCCGACTCCATCACCAAGCTCACTGGAACATCTGCCGTTCCGCATCTCCCGCATCAATTCGCCCTGTCTTGCTCTCTCTCTTCCTCTGTCTTTATCTCTCTGTATTTCTCCTTCTCTCCCTCTATCGGGTCTGATCACATCCCTTCCATTCCCGCCCTGACCAGCTCTCCGCCATGGACGCCTCCAAGATCCCCGATTTCCTGGCCGAGCAGCAGCAACAAGGCACCCCCGAAACGCAGTCCTACTTCCTCACCTTCGAAGACTTCTGGGAGAGGAAGCTATGGCATCAGCTGACCGACGCGCTGGTCGAGTTCTTCCGTCTACCGGAGAGCGCGCCGCAGCGGTTAGCCATCTTCAAGACTTTCGTACTCAGCTTCGCCGATCGGATCAACCAGCTGAAGTTTGTGGCGTTGGGGTTGATGGCTGCAACAGAGTGCGCTGGTAAGCTATTTAACAACACCCTTGATGGTGATCATTCACTGATGACATACCCTCCCACACAGACGACCAAGAACGACTGGCCTTCCTCACATCCCTGGCAGACCGAGTCGACAAAGCTGAAACACAAGACGCACATGTCTATGCGCTGGCGGACGTGGCCAACGTCAAGCTGCGACTGAAGGACCTGGATGGCGCACAGAAGGATCTGGCATCGTGTCAGCGGGTGCTGGATTCGTTTGACTCGGTCGAGACGGTGGTGCATGCCTCGTTCTATAAAGTAAACTCGGACTACCACCACGTACGCATCTCCCCACGCATACCTTATCTCTTCGAAACTAACACAAACACGTTCACCACAGGCCAAGCAAGAGTTCGCCTCATTCTACAAAAACGCCCTGCTCTACCTAGCCTGCATCAACCTGGAGGAACTGCCCGAGTCCGAGCGCGTGTCCCGCGCCTACAACCTCAGCGTCGCGGCACTAGTCTCCGACTCGATCTACAACTTCGGCGAGCTTCTCCTGCACCCGATCCTGGACTCGCTGACGGAAACCCCACATAACTGGTTGCGCGACCTGCTCTTCGCCTTCAACCGGGGCGACCTGACCGCCTACGACGTGCTGGCAGGCAACATCTCGAAGAACAAGCTGCTGGAGGAGCACCGCGTGTTCCTGTACCAGAAGATCTCGCTGTCGGCGCTGACGGAGATGGTCTTCCGGCGTCCGCCGCATGACCGCTCGCTTGCGTTTGGCGTTATCGCGTCCGAGACAAAGGTGCAGCCCGATGAGATTGAGCATCTGGTTATGAAGGCTTTGTCGTTGGGGTTGCTGAAGGGTTCGATTGATCAGGTTGCGCAGGTTGCGCAGATCCACTGGGTTCAGCCGAAGGTGCTGGATATGAAGCAGATTGATGGCATGCGTAACCGCCTCAAGGATTGGGATGCTGGTGTTAACCAGCTGGGTCATTGGATTGAGGGTGTTGGCAAGGATGTCTGGGCTGCATAGATACGGCTTTCCTTCTTGAATAACCACTTGTCTCCAGTACCTGGGCGTCTTATAATGAATGATGGGACTCTGGTGTGTTCATCTATTCTGTATGGCGTAGACGAAACTTGGTAGTGCATTCATCCCATCTATATTATGATACTTGCAGCAAAATACACTACAGTGATTCACCGATCAAAACATCGACGCCCCCAAGAGCACACAGCCGATCAACCACGCCGGCCACCAGACACACCAGACAACCACCTGCGTCCAGACCCCCCACACATCCCACCCGAAAGCCGCCTGCGTCAGAACTGTCTCCACAGACACCCCGGTGTACCAGCACACCCCCAGCAGAACACTCGGCGGAGACAGGAGATTCAGGCACAAAAAGCCGATGCCGGAAATAGTGGAGCGCACAGGCCTGGACGGGCTCTGAAGCCGCTCGATGAAACTGAGCGGGGCGCAGAGGAGCCCGACCATGAACGAAAGGGAGAAGTTGAGGGTTGCCAGAGTTGAAAGCGAGAGGCCCAACAGAAGCAAGGAGAAGGATTTGATCAGTTGGTATTGCTGGGGGATGATGGGGGCGGAGAGGCCGAGGCCATGAGATAGTAGGGCGGCCAAGACTAAGGGGAGGACGATGTCGACGATGACAAAGGCATAGGCACTGGTGGGGAGATACTGGTGCGGAAGCGTATTGAAGAGCCAGAGTGGAATAAGGCCCAGCAAGTGTAGTCCGACGACCAGGGTCAGTGGCAGAGCCAGATGTCTTTCAGCAACGCCGCTCTCCTGCAGCTTGACGTCCGCCACAGGCTTACCCGAGGTCACTTTCTTGTTAGATGGCTGTTCTCTCTTGTCCCCAGCGGTTGCCGGGGTGGTCGAAATAGTGCCAGAGTAGTACCCCGTGCGCATCCACAGCGCAATCGCCATGATGGTAAAATTACCCGCAATCAACATAGCGCTGGGCAGGTACGTGCCGATACTGACGAAGCGATTGGACTGCATAAGCAGATAGAAGAAGAAGCTCTGATGCAGGTGCTCTAGCAGATTATTCAAACTGCGGCAGATGCTCTCGATGGTGCGGCCCAGGGCCATCTCGTCCTCCCAGCCTTCCCCCTTGGGCTGCAGGGTGATCGCGTCGATATGATAAGGCATGAAGCTGCTGTGAGCGCCGGTGGCATACCCCAGACCCTGCTTAGCCATGCCACGCAGAATGGTTTGCAGTCGGGCCTGGTAGCTGTCGTCGTGCTTCCACATCTCCTGCAGACTCGATCCGATGCCCATCTGGTTGCTGGCGATGGCGACGGCCGTGTTGAACAGATCGAGATTGGGCAATTGGCCGTTCACACCATCGTACACGATGTGCAGGGACTGGAAGCGGTGGTCAAAGGGGTATTCAATCACCAGAGCGCCCTGCAATGCTCCGCTCTTCAATGGGAGAGGTTGTACAGAGGCAGGGTGCATGTCATGGTACGCATCGATCCACGCCTGTGTCCCAGATTTACTGTCAGGTGTAAAGACGAAGATGATATCCTTGGACCATAATGACCACCCTTAACCCAAGCGTCAGCATACACGTAGAACAAAGAAGGCCCGTAGTACTCACGCTTGAAGTACCGAGCCAATGTCAAGGCTAAGGTGACACCATTCAAATTGAGCTCATCATTGGCCGTCTTCCACGCCGCGACCAGCACCATTGCCTCTGTGGCATCGCCGCGCGGCGCGTGGATGATAGCGTAGACATTCTCGCCTTCGTGCGTAATGCCCGCAGAGGTATATTCGTATTTCTGCGTTGCAACCTTCAATCCCGCAGCTTGCAGAATCGACTGGATTTTGCTGGAGACCCTGTGTCCGTAATTAGGATCATTGCTTCCCAGCATGCAGTCCCCAGAACGTACGCTGGAGTCTGGCCCGCCTCGGCTGGAGGGACACCTTGATCACGTCCCTCGTTCAGCAGCCCTTCCAATTCCTTCTTGTATCCACGGAAGATATTCTGCTCGCTACCCGAAAAATACGCGTGGACCTGGCCCGGGAGAAGTGCATTTTCGGAGATGTAGGTTTGTCGGGAGTACTCGTTGAGGGGGAGGAGCAAGAGCCAAACGACGCCGACGACGATACAGGCAAGCGATAAGAGGTTTGGAAGACGGACAAAAAGGAGGTGAGGATTGTTCCGCAGATCGCGGATTTTAGCTAGCATTGCGAAGCTGTCAGCGTTTCGGGTTATCTCCAGGTGTCCAATCCGAGGGAGCGGACGGGGAGAGGGGAGTTATAGGCACGAAGACACTCACATTTCAGCGCCATTGAGCGATCAACATCTGGGGATGACTCCACATGCGGCGGCTAGCCCGCCAGGAGGATGTAATGAGTGAGTTGGAAAGAGGGAAGTGTACGGAGGATGGAAGTACATTTGTTGATGGAGATGGGGATTTTACGCCCGCCGACACAGACCAAAAGCGCACCCTAGTATACTTTTGATATGCAACACGCTATGCTATACTCCTTGTACTAAAAACAGACATGGCCAAGATATACAAAGGAAATAGAACAGGGATCTACCATATTAAGAGCCCAGGCGTTGCGTACCACCCAAATAGCTCATCGCGGTCGGGCGCTCGTTGTTGCCGGTCGCGTTCGACGAGGGCAGAACACCGTAGCGGCCGTATGTCTTCTGGTCGACCGAGATATAATGTGGCAAACGTCCCAGGAGGTTCAGCTTACCCTCGATCCACCGAAGGACCTTCTCAGGCGGAACAAAGATCTTGAGGTAACCGAGACCAACTGATAACAAGAAGTCAGCGATGCACTTGGGATATGGAACAGAGAGACTCACAGAGATAACCAACTAGAACGGCACAGAGATGGCCAAGGAAGCTGACATTGGACATGAGAATGGAGACAACGACACAGGCAAGCAGAGGCGAGGTCCAGGTGGGGATCTTATATGGGCCGAGACTGAAATGGGGGTTCGACTTGAACGTCCTGATGGATTCGGAGCCCAAAAGCAAAAAGACCCAGACGCTGGAGCCAACCACCGGGGTATTCTTGTGTAGAATAACTTTCTCGCCAAGAATATACAATCCTGCGGGGAAGGTTGAAAGGGCTGACAGACACAGGCTTAGCGAAAGGAAGATAAAAGTAATGAAGAGAGAACTTACGACCCATAAACAAGGCCACCGCGGTCAAGGTGCCATGTTCCGCTTCAAACCGCTCCAGCAACGGCGTAAGCGCCAAAATATTCAGCAAAACATGCCAGAAGCCCGCGTGGATGAAGGGGTAGGTATTAAGTCGGTACACTGTTGGAGCAGCCAGACTTGTCAGAGAACACAGTTGCGCTTTTAGGAGGGGAGTATGCGTACTTTGCGTCGGCCAGACTTCATCTGGGATTAAAGAACCCCATTTAACCACAGCCCAGACCGTTTGCAACTCGAGCAGCCAGAACACGACAATGGCTAGTAGAACCAGACGCGTAAAGAGCGGGAGTCGGACGAGGTAGGTGCGTACTCGGGCCGGGTTGAATGGCAATGGCGGCAAGGCAGCAGGAGTAGCCATGATTTTTTTTATTATTCTGTTGGTTAAATAGACAGCCAGAGAGTCAAATTAGGCGCCCCGGTCGAGGTGTATGGGGGTGCGAGGCGGGCTTCAGGTAAGACCGAGAGAGGCCGTTCGAGGGATGAGTTTATGCAGCGGGCAAGAGGGGACCAAAATGGCAGATTTCAATATCGGTAAAGGGTCACCAGGAGAACCACTGCTGACAATACCATGTTAGTATTTCCCGGGTTCAAAATCCTCAGGGTCGTTGGCCGCCAATCGAGCCGAAACCATCCCAGGGATAAACTCACCATGCGCTCGCGACTTGGCTGGGACGGAGAGACGACGATGACAACAACCAGAGAACGAGTACAAATCACGGGGCACGGTACTAGTGTACAGTGCAAAGACCACCCGGCAAGAGTGTGGTCGAGGATGGGGAAGGGAAAGCCCGGAGTCTTGTTCTGTTCTTCTCTTCGGGCGCGACTTGGTCACGTGGGATAGTGTTTATCTACTGGGTTTTATGCTGTTTATGTAAGGCTTCCATAGTTCATCATCTCTGCATCACCATATTTCTAGGTATTTACTATTTGCATCATCTACAGGTGCTGGTTGAACCATCCAACAGCCTGGCAGAAAGCCTGCTCCTTGGCGAACTTCTGCTTCTGGTTGTTCGGATCACCACGGACAGCAAAGCCGTGGCTGACGCCGCCGAAGAGGTTGATCTGCCAAGGCTGACCGGCCTTGATCAGAATGTCCTCGGACTTGTGACGCAGCTCAGTGGTGAAGATCTGGTCGATCTCTGCGAAGGGCGTCAGATCCATTCTATCGATTAAAGGGACAAAGTGCAAACTCACCAGCAGCCGCAATGGAAAGGGGACCGGCAATGCCGGCCAATTCCTCGTCGGTAACGAACGAAGGGTGCGCGGTGTAGCCGACGTCGATCTGGCCGGGCTTCAGGAAACGGCAGACATACTGCAAGGCTGTTAAAAACTTCACGGACACAGGTGAGAGAAGGGAACATACCTTGCCGCCGAAGCAGTAGCCAACGGCACCGACGTGCTTGACGCCGAGAGTCTCGCGGACGTACTTGATGCTCTTCTGCATAATGGGGTCGATCTGAGTAGTCGTGTGCTTGGGGAGCCAGTTGGGGATGTCGGCCTTGCCGGAGTCCATGTCGGCGGGGCTGATGGGGTCGCCGTTGAACAGGTCCGGGATGACAGTCAGGTAGCCATTGTTGGCAAACTCATCGGCGACGAGCTTGGCATTCGTGAGAGCGAGGCCGAAGATGTCGGTGATGAAGATGACGGCCTTCTCGGGCTTCTTGTTGTCCTTGGGGGAGACAATATAGGTCTCGACTGGAGAATTACTATGTTAGGGCTAGCTCTGAGATCATACAGAAGCACTTACCTCCGTCAATATTCTTCACTTCGCCGACAGGCGTGCCATCATGCTTGAAGCCAGTGGCGCAGCAGGCAGCGGGAGCGTTGGAAGCCATTTTGATTGCTTGAAGATGAGTAGTTTCAGAGAATATCAAGAGTGGCGAGGGGTTGCGCAGGCCTGCCCCTCTTATAAAGGATGTCCACAGGGCCCAAATCCCCCTGGTCCTTCCCCACTTGGTCACTACTACCGGTAGTGCTTAACAGCCATGACTTGAGGAATTTGGCAGAGGGTGAGTATGTGGTACCACCAGCCGTCGTTCCTCTTGTCCTCCATCTGTACTACTTTCTCCGGACAGATCATTGCTCCAAATTTACCGAGCAGCGTTCTGTGTCGCATCTTCTAGGCTTCATTTCCTTCTAAGCCACGGCTAATCGGCTCGGTAATGATTGAATGCCGTGACAAGAGGATATCGCCCCACTTGAATGGCAATTTTCTTCATTTGGCGCCGGACATAGAGTTTAGCTCCGAGTGAGTGATAGATACAGATGATGTCTTTCTACGACCCTGATTTGAATTTAAGTTACCGGTTTAAAGGGATATTTGGATTATTTCTAGAAGTGAGTGAAGTGAGAGGAGTCAATGATATACTAGTACTATATAGAATTATTATTTCATTCATGTCTGCATACATCCGGCCGAGTGATTTGCCCCACCGTCATCACTGCCACATTATCTTCGTATTTCGTATTCGTAGGAAGGAGTAGGTCAAGGATTCATAGATCCGGGTATCAAAGCGAAATAGTTCAAAAAGAAGAAGCATTCAGGGAAAGCGATAGCTCACATTGAGCTGGTCGCGCTTTACCGCCCAGGCCTTGAGGGCAATCACCAACACTTCGAGGGCCATGACGAAGGCGGTGAAACCCATGCCCACGGTGAAGGTGAACATCGCGTCCACCTCGTAGAACTCCATTGCCTCGATCACGTTGCGAGTCTGCATGACACCTTATTAGCACCCGACTCTCACTTCCCTTGGTTATAGTACTTACACTCAGCATGAAGATGAGGCCGCCAGAAATCAGGCAGAAAGCAGCCACGATCTCAGTAGGCGGACGCGCAGGCAGGTATGAGCTGGGCGGCTTGAGGAACAGCAGCAGGTAAGTCATGCCCCGGGCCAGAGCAAAGCCAACCAGCAGGTTGCCCCATTGCTTGTGCACCATGGTCGAGGTCATGCTGTCCTGGTGGTGCGATCCCATCATCATCCCCAGCAGCAGGATAATCAGAGCGGGCATCGGGTTCAGCGGGACCCCCTGCGACTTGGGAGGTTGCCAGGCCTCGTCTCGGGTGCCGTGCGCGGGCGGTTGGAGGAGGGTGCTGTTGAGCCATCCACGGATACGCTTGGATTCGAAGAGCATGCCACACTGTCACGCATGTTAGCTACAGTCTCCCGGGAAACAGATGATCCCCAACTTACCAGGCCACCGCCAAAGAACATCACAGAGATTGAGACATGCTCGAGGTCTGTAGGAGACCAGGACTCGCCCCAGCGGGCTAGGTGCTCGAGGAAGACATTCGAAGCTCCATACAGCCAAATGACAAAGGACTCGGTGAATTCTCCCGATGGGATCTTGGACTTCCACGATCCGACAATTGTGGCAGGGGGCTTCTTGTTCCAAGCCCAACCAAGATCTGCCCAGCAACCGACAAAGCGTCCGAGAGTCAGGATGCCGTACCAGAAGAAAATGCCACCCTTGATGAAGTGCGCCAATCCGTTGAAGACCTGGTTGCCTCGCATGATACCGCCGTAGGTCACAGCGCCAGTCGCAATGGCGGCGAAACCAAAAGGCAGGATTATGCGATCAATAATGTTGTACACCAGATTGAAGCTGCGCAGCACACGACTCGACACCAATCCTGGCACGCGCTTCGACAGAAACCGATCCACAACCGTGCTGTGGAACCAGCCGCGCGGAACGGCGGGTTTGGCTGGCAGGTCATCCTCGGGCTTCTCGAAACCGTCGTATTCGGCAGGCGACTCGCAGGACGGAGAGCCGGGACTGTGAATGGAGGACGAGTTACTCTCGGTGCCCTGGCCGCTGTCGCGAGACCAACGGTACTCGTGCAAAGCGCGACGGGGGTACATGTGATCGTGCTGGGCCATCTCATCGGTGGCCACAGGCAAGAAGGTGGCGCGTTCATATGTGTCAGCATGCGACTCGCCTCGGCCGGCGTACGCGAAGATCAGGCCCAGGATGGCCTGCACGCAAACCACCCACGTCGCAATCCAGCCAATCTTGTGGTGTGCGTTGTTCTCGTACAGATCTGGAGTCTGGCCATTATATATAAGACCCAGCAACAGTCCGAAGGCATTGAATACCAAGAACAGGAACTGTGAAGGAAGCGCAAAGCGCGATCGCGCAACGCTCAGCATGACAGCTATTATAAATCAGCTTCCGGTTCTTCCGCCAAGTCTTTTTTCAGCTGACAAAAGCACTGGTCAGTGCAACTTACCAGCAGGAAGAACAAAACACCAGCCCAGGGCCATCAGCGCGATGTGCGCTATGATGGTGCCAGAGTGCTTGCTGTACGCAAAGTAGCTCATCACGGCGTCGCTGTGCGTCTTGGCGGCAGTGGTGGTCGCCGGGGGCGCCGTGCTGGTCATACTCATTTCCATGCCCATGTCCGTGCCCATGTCCATTGCTTCATCGTCGCCGTGCGGCAGCGCAGTCGCAAGCGACACGAACAGGAAGGCCGCCGCGAAGGCAGCGTGAGACACCGTGTGCCGCATGTAGTAGAATAAAAGGGAAGACTGGAAATCTCGTTGAATTACTTTGAGAGGTTACACAGTCTGCGCGTGCAAGTACGAGGGTAGGTGAGAGAGTGTAGAGCTTCAGGTTGCGATGTGTGCAAGCTCCCGAAGCTCTACCAGGTCGTGACGTAACGATGGAGCAAACCCGGAATGCGAGTCCTTTTTTTACTCTTCCGAGTCAGACCAGCGAATCAGTGATCTCAAACCTGAGAAAGCTGAGTGACAAGGAATGGAGAGGTTCTTGTTTGGTGTGGTGGACAGCAAGGTCGAACAAAGCCGTAGGGCTGAGGGAAGTATAGAGAGGACCAGGTATGCAGGGGAGAAGAACAAGGGTATATAAGAGGGCCCTCTTCGGCGCCGCGGGGCCGGCTTGGGATGCCTTATTAACAGGAAACGCAGCACGGGAACTTCACTATTAGCAAGAATTTTCCTTTTTTTTTTACTTCGGTTTACTTCCATGCTGCGCTGATTTCCAATGCCTTCGGATCGGGCGGGGATAAGGCGGCCGAGCGGGCGTGGCGGTAGTGGCAGTAGTGATGATTCACTGACTGTTGTTCCTGAGCTCTAGACCTTCTGTTGTCATGCACCGCCTGGGTTTCTTTTTCCCTTGCATGAGTAGTGGTTGTCAACTTTGGTTCAAAGAAGATCGTTGTTACTGTTCTATGTGATACAATAGAGCCAGGCAGACGAGTACCTCCCTAAACGAGGTGTGTTATGCTCTGGTGATTCATCCGTTACAGTAGACCGCCGGTTTTCGGTCTCGATGTGGATCTGCAGTCATCTGCATTATTGTTGTGTTCCGGGCTGCCTGACTTGCTATCATTTCGGGTGTCTCGGGAACTTCTGACTCAAAATCTTGCTGGGCCATGCCGAATCTAGTAATAGGGTGGGTTCTTCCCGACATCTAGTACCCAGACCATCGCAGAACCTAGTCCTTTACGCGATTGATGCCGTGTGTGTATATACAACGCTATGCACCACCAGTCCTTCATTCCAATGACGTAGCCGATCGCTACCTCTTTCACTCACGGCGTCAAAGCTGCTGCCTCTCTGGCGGGGTTGCACCACCCTGCGTCTAGGCAGAAAGTAAAGTGAAGGAGACGAAGGACCAGCCTCCTCGTCTTTTTCTTACATACCAGCGGTCAATAGACTTTCGGACCCCAGTTTCGTCATCTTCCATCCCAACATCCCTGTCTCGGCCTCGCGCGCGGTCCCCTTCCGAGCCGCACTGTTTTGAGTTGTTGCGGTGGGGGCTCGCTCGTGCTTTAAATCCGACCCCCTCCGCACAAGGCGATCTACAGTACGGTATGATCGTCGGAGCGAAGAAGATGGTGTCTATGTTATGTAATATTTCCGTAGAACCCGGATTGTGTCCAGGCCAGGAACGATCTCAGATATATGTCGGGAATGTGCTACACAGGATATAATTATAGCTATATTCCTCCCAGTCCAGGGGGAAAGCTGCTGCTGTGCAACCATCTTCCTCTACATCATCCGGTCCCCCTTAATATTAAGAATTCACTAGCTAGGCCACCAACGCTAATACTGCGTACATGTACCTCTGTACAGCACATCCCGTACATAAGCGCTGATTTCTACAGGTCTTGTTCTTTGCCAAGACTGACCCGGGCCCGGTGCCAGCGGGACGATCTATCCGCGCCCTTCCGGAGTCCCAACCAGCACGCACTGCGCGCACGCACTGTGAACCGGTCGGAGACGGTGAATAAGGGTATCGTTATTGGCGGGATCCAGGGCTGCACTGGTGGAGCTATCATATGACTGATCTCGTTATCTCGCATGGGAGGGTAGCTTTGTGGAATGTACTTGCTTGTATAGTATACTTCGGAGACTCGAAAAGGGTGTGCTTGGACCGTCCTGTTCTATGGAACACAGGGGGAGAAATGAAGAACTATTTGAACTTACTTTCTCTTTAGACGAATATGTACGGGGGGGTACAGCACATGCAAGATACCTTCATCCATCCATCCATCCATCGCGCACTGATGATCCCCGTCCGATCCCTCAAGCTATCTTACCGACCTGAGGAAAAGCCCGTCTTGTTTACACATGTACAGGAGGTTGATTGTTCAGCTAAGTGGAAACTCAGTACTCGCCAACCATTAACCGAGTTTGATCTACACGCTCTTCATTCGCTGGGATGGGATTGCTGGCCGGCCCAATGAGCATCGCGCATTCGGCGATCAGCCCATGTGCATGCACTAGATACAAAATGCGCATAACTATGAACGAGGGATAATTTTGATGATGACATACCCCCGCCCCTTATTATTAGAGGTCTAGTGATAGGATTCTAGTTGGCGCTAGACACGCGAGTGTACCCTGCATGGGACAGGAATCTGGGTAATTATGAATGTAGCTATTTGAGACGAGGTGTCACACCGTTTGTTTTGTGTTTAGTTAGGGAGGATGGAGATGCTGTCAAATTTACTGCTTTGAACTATGCCATGTTGTTTCTGCTTTCATGGTGTTAAGTCTGTCATTTTTCTGATTAAGATATTGAACACTGATACTTCCACCTTCGCAAAGAATGCGACTAAACCCAGTAAATTAATGTCGAGTTCCTTCAACCCAATGTCCTCTAGATGTATACGCTGACATAATCACCACCCGGTACACCACGTGACCATCCACTCGCTTGTTAGGGCTGCAACGCACTTTCCCCAAACCCTAAGATCAGATTCGTGGTTCTTCCCTTTCTCCCTCAACGCCGACAACTTCCAACACCCACGCCCTCCAACCTCCTCCGCCAACCTCTCAAAATGACTCACGAGTCCGTTTGGTACAGCCGGCCCCGCAAGTAAGTTTTTTTTCCTTTCGATTTCGCATACGCAAGTCACTGACGGATCGCGATCAGGTACGGCAAGGGCTCCCGTGGATGGTGTGTACCCCTTTCGATTCCCCCCATATCCTCCCGATGGACAGACGCAGATGCACGGATACTGCTGTGAGAGAGCGATGATCTGCTGGTGGTGGTGGAAACAAATTTGATGAAAGGGAGGGAGAAATGAAGAGCAAGTGGCTAATGCTGGGTTCTGTTTAGCCGTGTCTGCACGCACCGCGCTGGTCTGATCCGCAAGTACGGGGTACGTGAACAATTCCCTACGCATCTGGAGATATTTTGGAAGGAAACCTTGGGCGCAAGTCGAGCAAGCGCAGTCATGGAAAATTGGCTTCAAATTGATGCAACTGGAGGCTAACTGGGTCGTCTTTCGCGTTACAGATGAACATCTGCCGTCAGTGCTTCCGCGAGAAGTCCACCGACATCGGCTTCAACAAGGTTAGTTACGCACTACAGGATCTCGGGGTGGGATATGTGGAAGAGAAGGGCATGGGTACAAACACGACCAGACCTGTTCGACCATATGCCTTCAACCTGGAGACCCTCTCGCCATTTCATCGTCAATCCGAACCCATCAACTAACACTCAAAAATAGTACCGTTAAAAAAACAAAACAAAATACCATGTGTCCACCTTCTCGATCCGCTCGCATCTACCATCCGTTTCGCGCCTAGTGCCCCGACGACGACGACTATGAGAGAACGAACTTCTCTGAAAATGACTTGGTGGCGATGTTGATGATGGGGGAGGAGACTTCCTAGTGACGAAGACGGACAACCGGGGTGATTGTGTTGTGCGATGTGAGGTTGTGGGAGAGTTCTCTAGACTCACGAGGATTTTGTCATGTTGAGCCTCGTTCTTATTTCTTGCCCAATTAACGATGGTTTTTTTCTGGGGTTTCTTCGAATGGGTATGCTGTCCGTGTCCATGTCCATGTCCATATCTGGCTTCGACTTTGTACGGCATTCATGCCTTGCTTGATGGTCTACAGCCTATTGTATCAGATCTATCATTCGTAGTGTATGCCAGACATCAGCTCCACCTGCTGGCTCATGCATCAAGTGGACTCTACGGACGCCTACAGTATACTCGAAGAATCAATCCACTCAATCGTGGCTTGCGTATAGATAAAAAGAAGCCAAACTGATCCAAAACAAGACAAAAAAAAGAAAAGATCTCGTCCTCCCCATCTTCAAGCCCAGAAGGCTACATCCTTACACACCACCACAGTACGCACGCCTAAGCGACAGAGCGGATACTGTAGAATAACAAATAGGCATCCTGGCGCAGTACATCCGAAACGCTAGCCACAGACACCTTATTGTCATCCATGAGCACCCACTTATCACCCGGCAGGCGTGTGTACGCGTAGTAGTGGCCGGAGTCCATGGTACCCTGGTGCACGACGACGGTGGACAAGTCATAGATATACCGGGAAGTATCGACGCGCTCCTTATCCTTGACTGTGTAGGGGTACATATTGAGCGAGACGGGGAAGTCGATGTGGCACTCCATCTTCTCGGAGTTGGCGGAGTTGGAGATGTGCTCGTAGCGCTTCAGCTGCATGCACAGGATGATGGGCAGCTTGTGGACCTGGAGGCGTTTTGACGCGCGCTGTGGCGTATTGCCGCATTTCTCGCAGTGGTACGCTGCGTCGGCGTTGAGGTCTTCCACGGCCGTGAAACTTTCTAGGCAGCCTGTGAGGGTGGGCGTGGTAGATGACGAGGAAGAAGGGGTGCGGCTGAGGCTGCGGCGTTTGGTCTGCAGCTTCACATCGAGACTCAGGTCTGCCATCGGGTCGTAGGTGTGCGTCGTTTGGCCGCACTTGTGGCACATGACGCTGCTGCGCAGCTCGCCGTAGAAGATCTTGTGGAAGAAGCAGTCGCATTTGATGCCGTAGTCGTCCGAGTGGCCGGGGGTGCAGGAGTGGAGTCCGTTGACAAGGAATTGGAAGTACTCGTGCGCGTCTTGCTGGCTGTATCCGGCCATTTCCCGGCTTGCTTGCCAGCCGTGGTAGAGAAGAGTCGCGGCCGAGACTGCGTCGGTGTTCTCGCCGCTGTTGAACTCGGTAAAGACGTGGGTGGTGGCACAGGCGATGCAGAACTCAATCTGGCAGGTGTGGATATCATGACCATGTGAGAGGAAATAGGCATTGAGAACGGGGTCGTGAAGAAGTGCCTGCAGGACAACAGCCTGGTAGCAGGTCTGGCCCATATTCCAGACACCACGAGCGCCGCGCGAGCGACATGGATTCTTCGTGGCATTGCTCCTGACATAGAGCTCATCGGCCTGGTCCACCGCCCAGGATGATTTGTCTTGCACAAAAGTCAGTCTTGACCAAAGGAACGAAGAGAGAAATCTTACTCTCTCGCTTCAACTTGCCACCCGGCCCGCGGAGTCTCTCCAAGCCAAAGTCGTAGATAAAGTCCACACACGATTCACAAAAGACATGGCGACTCCGAGACTCCATATCTAATCATGGTTTAGCAACTGGTCACTTTATCGAGGGGCCAGGGCTTACAGAATGTATGCCCCGTCTTCTTCGTGTGTGCTTTTCGCTCAGTGTTCAAGCAAACTTCCGAACAAGCCAGGCAGTGGTACTTAGGTTTCAATGACGACACGGTCCGCAGCCCAGTGGCTTGAACAGCGACGGTCTCGGTTTTGGAGAGCGGTGCCAGCAGCTCATTCACCTTGGTGAAGTCGCGCCTGAACTGGCCAGCACTTTGCTCCTTGCCCAGGATTAAGGCAAGATGTTCTAGGGACGGTCAGCCGGAGCCATTTTCGTATCAAATCATACATACCACAGCCGAATTCGGGTTCGGACAGAAGGTGGACGGAATCGAGGCTCGCCATGATGGAGAGATGAAAGTGCTGGTAATGCAATGATGGAAGAGATGAAGAGGATGGATGAATGGATAAGCTGGTAGATGAAAGAGATGCAATCAAGCGAATGCTGGCAGAAGTCCCAGACCTCTATCTATGCAAGACGGAAAAATGATGAAAATGGTGATCTCCAGGTCGGCAAAGAATCCCCGGCATCGGACAGGCGGGATAGTCTCAAGGAGCCCTGGATCGGGCCAGCATTGCACTGGACAATTGGATGTCAGCGATTGGTCTGCATTGAGTCGGGTAGACACGAGGGGGCAGTAGACGAACAGTCAAGTACCTATCCAGGAGGGGTGCAGTGAATGTCGTCGCTATAACTACCGCGCGCCACCTCTTCCAAGGGCTGCCTTCTCACTCTTTCTCTCTCTCGGTGCAAGTCCCGACCGCCTGCCCCTCGAGGGACCAAACGCCAGATGTGCAGAGGAACGAAAACGCGATGCCCAGAGGGTCTAGTTGACGAAGTTGGTGGCGGAGCGTAGTTGCCATCGGGTCCTTTTTTTCGCTGAGTCCGGGTTGCCGCCGATCGGTTTGGTTCGGCCGCCAACTGGCAGTGCGGCATACAACAATCGAACTACAATGATGAAATCGAACTACAATGATGAACTCAAAATCTCTATGCAAGGTATTGTTCATTAAGGCATGTCCCCTGGCTAATAATAAGAGCGCGTTCTCCGCAATGCGACAATATTTGTCGCTTGAGCGGTCCACCAGAGCCCGCAGCTGTTCCACCTCCGAGTCTTTGTCCATGTATCCAAGAACAATTCACCGAATCCCTCTCCCCCGCGGGAGCGCACTGGGTCGAGCACGGTGCCCGCTGGCACCGCGTGTTGAGTACCGGCTCGTCGCTGCGCCACGTGTGGTACCGCGAGATGAGCCCCGTGAGGGCGCGGAGAGTTTGGAGGTCTGTTTCGAGGAGACGGTGCTTGGCGGATGGTCGACAAAGGAGGTACCGGTCGATCTGCAGGTGGAATGGCGGGTCAGTTCGAAAGGTCTTCTGAACGGCGCGCGGAACTCACAGGAAAGTCATCTCTGCCTCTTCCGTCGATCGGATCGGATCATCTGCGTCTGAGTGATTAGCACGCATCATTCGCGCCCACTGCGCATAGCCTACCTGTCTGCGACTCGGCCTGCTGCGCTCTGCGAAACGAATCGGCAATCGGGGCCTGTGGTGGTCGTTTAGCAGGTTTGTTTTGATCTCCGCATCTCCAGATCGTACCTCGGGAAAATCCACACAGAACGCGTTCATATTCAGTCCGTACAGAAAACTAGCAAAACTCTCGCTGAAGCGCGTCAGACTCTCGTGCATCAGCTGCAGGTGCATGAAATTGGCCTCGAGGTCGGCCATCGAGTCGGCCAGCTCGGCGAACTGCGGCTCCAGCGCGTTGATCGGTGATTGCGTGTAGTCGGCATTGCTGATGCTGCCCGCGTAGCCGTGGGCTTCACGGAGGGATGAACGCGAGCTGGGGCGGAGGGGTGTCGTGGGCCGGGAGGAGGGGGCGCGGACGCGAGGACGATCGAGGAGCCGAGTCCATTTTGGGTGCGTGCGTGTGACGAGGGAGAAATGAGGAAAGGACGGAAGGGTGGAGATTCCGCAGGCTAGGTGGTGGTGGAATACGAACACCAGAACCGGTCGTGGTGCAAGCTCCGTACTAGGCGACGGGGAATTGGACCAAGTGGGCTGGGGAGTTGTGATCGGCCAGGGGTGCGTGATGATCCCCCGCGACACATAACCCTGGGGATGGGGAGGAAGGGACCGGTGGACGTCGGATTGGTATATGTAGTGCTATCGAGTCTCCAATGCGAATCCTTGACCATCTAAAAAAACAGTGTAGAAAGGACGAACCCCCGCAATATGAATGGAGCGCCGATCGTCATGGGTGCGCCACCCAGTTTGTGACGTGGAGGCGGTCTTCCTTCTTTCATCTTCCTTCCGACTGTTAAATTCCCCGGCTCAAGCCACAGCCAGGGATCTTTTCTCCCTCCCTCGCCTAATCTGCACATGCGCCCTGCCCACCTGTTCCGCCGCTGCAGGCTCAATTCCTCGGCCACCTCTGTCTCTGCCTCTGCTCGCGCGACCAACCCCAACCTCCGACCTCCGCGACACTACTCCACCTCGTCCCCAGAACCGAGGGAGGCATCCTCTTTTTGGATCACTTTTACCCTGCTCGCCATTGGAGGAGGCGCTGCGCTCCATAACTACTACTCCCACGACCCCCCGCCCGCTCTCTCCCGGCCGCCGCCACCAGAACCCTTCCTCGGAGTCATTGATACGCTCAAGAAGATGCCCGTGGAACCCGCCCCCGGCACCGTCTCGACCCTCACGGCCGAGCAGGAGGCCAAGCTGCAGGAATTCTGGGTCCTGGTCCTCCACGTTTTCGGCATCAAGCCCGACGACCTCGGGCCCGCAACCAAGGCCAATGCCGACGACAGCCAATCCACGACGACGAAGAAACCCAAGCGCCGATGGGGGCTCTTCGGCCGCAGCGGCGACGATGACGATGACGCTAAGAGCATGTCCTCCGAGCAGGGCATCAGCACCAGCCTGGCGGCCATCACCATCACCGACGGCGACGACAAGTACAGCCAGTCGAAGGAGTTCCAGCAGGCCCTGGCCGAGATGTCGCCGGAAGAGATCCGGACTGCGTTCTGGAATATGGTGAAACATGACCATCCGGATGCGCTGCTGCTGCGGTTCCTGCGCGCGCGCAAGTGGGATGTCCAGAAGGCGCTGATCATGCTGATTTCCACCATGCGGTGGCGGCTGCAGGAGGTGCACGTGGACGACGATGTCATGATCCACGGTGAGGCGATGGCCCTGCAGCAGTCACAGAGCTCCGATCCTGTGGAGAAGAAGAAGGGCGAGGAGTTCTTGCACCAGATGCGCTTGGGCAAGAGTTTCCTGCACGGCGTGGATCGCATGGGCCGTCCCATTTGTGTTGTCCGTGTACGCCTGCACCGGGCGGCGGAGCAGAGCGTGGAAACGCTGGAGCGATTTACGGTGTACACCATTGAGACTGCACGCCTGTTACTCGCGCCTCCAGTGGAGACGGCTGTAAGCCTTCCGTCCCCCCTCCGTTTCTTTGTGACTTCGCTAATAATCGCAACAGACCATTATCTTCGACATGACGAACTTCACTCTAGCCAACATGGACTACACCCCCGTCAAGTTCATGATCAAGTGCTTCGAAGCTAACTACCCCGAGTCCCTCGGCTCCGTACTCATCCACAAGGCACCGTGGATCTTCTCCAGCATCTGGAATATCATCAAAGGCTGGCTCGACCCCGTCGTGGCGTCCAAGATCCACTTCACCAAGAACCGCGAAGACCTCGAAGAATTCATTGCCCCCGAGCGCCTCCCGAAAGAGCTCGAAGGTGACGAGGATTGGGAGTACGAGTACAGCGAGGTCCAGACCGGGGAGAATGTCCAGATGGAAGACAAGGAAAAGCGGGATGTGCTCGTCAAGCAGCGCCACGACCTCGCCAAGGAGATCCAGGATGTCACGATTGATTGGATCAAGGCCAGTGGCAAGAAAGACACCGACGCGGTTGCCGCTGCTAAGCAGAAGCGCGAGGGTCTGGTTGAGCAGCTCCGCAAGCAGTACTGGGACCTTGACCCGCATATTCGGGCGCGCTCGCTCTATGACCGGCTGAATATCGTCCAGGGCGGGGGGAAGATTGAGTTCTATCCCGTTGCGGAGAAGAAAGAGACGGAGCCCACGGTCGATGAAAATACGGCAGCGGCAACGGAGACCACCGCATGATCTTTTGGTCATTATATTTCGGGATTTGTGTGCTAGTTGGATATGTGTTCTTAGGTAGATCTTGTACTCCATGCATTTTTTGTAGTATATACCGAATTGGATATTTGTGGCGGATTTGGACTTGATTTGGAGATACGCGGAACGAACCAAATCCTCCACAGTAGCTGTCATGATGCCACCAACAATTCCATTCTTAGCAAAAGGCCCGTCCTCGCTTAAGGTCGACGAAGATACAGACATAGTCAGAGAATCAAATCACATCTTCGCCTTAATCTCCGCGTGCAACGCCTTCAACTTCTCCATATCGGTCTCCTGAGTTGGCCACCCAATAGTCAGACCTTCCTTCTCGTTCGGCTTGGGGATCTATCGAGCAATGTAAGACTCATGTGTGCACAACATGCATACAAGGACAGGACACACCATATGGAAATGAACATGGTCAACCACCTGGTGCGCAATGCGGCCGTTATTCTGTAGGACATTGAAGTCCACGGTGCCGCTTGCTTGGGCGATTTTCTTGGCGACGGGCTAGGAAGGAGGGTGATGTCAGTTTCTGAGGCTCTAGGGACCTTGGGGGTTGTTGGGTTCCGGTAAATTTATAGCCCCGTAGCACCCAGCCCCTTTCACGGCTGAGCTGTCTCTCTACTATACACTTACCAGGATCTCCAGCAGGTCCTCGTCAGGAATATCGGTCAGCTTGGCGCCATGGAATTTGGGGATGACGAGCTGGTAGGATAGGTGTCAGTGACCGTCTTCTTCTCCGCCTTATTTTTGATTCGATTCATTGCATCCGCCACACAGGAATGACCACCGGAGCACAACATGTACTGCTCTCCAGGTCCTCGAGGTCACCGTGCGGGGGGAGGATACACAACGCGGGAGGAACGTACCGCATGTCCACGGCTCAGCGGCTGGATGTCGAGGAAGGCAAAGACCTTGTCGCTCTCGAACAGCTTGAGCGAAGGGATGTCGCCTACAGGTGGGGGGTGTGTGAGTGAGAGGAGAGCATGAGGTGGATGGGTGCTAGCTGTCTGTCCTCCCCCATGTGGAGAGCATTGGGGGAGGAACAGGGATAATAGACATACCCTTAATGATCTTGCAGAAGATGCAGGCGGCGGAGGACATGTTTCCTGGGTGGTTCTTGGGTTGTCTGGGGGAATGGTATGTAGGATGTTTGGTTTGTTGTTGGGGTAAGTGAAGTCATGGCCGAGGTGGGGCTGGACTCAGCATCGCATAGTAGGTTCGGAATCATTAGTACATTTGGGAGATACAGTAAAACCCTGGACGTAATAAATGAATTCAAGGACCATACTGGTACTCTCCTCTATTCCTTCAAATCATATTATCCCCCCAATTGAATAATACGTGCTTGGTGGACACCCCGAATCGAACCCGCCACTATCCGGCCCCCTTATATAGCATATAACCTGCACTTCTGCGAGGAGTGGGACAGACTAGTGCAGAACCCATTTCTTGCCTTTTACCAGAGATGGCCGTGGTTTGCCCACTATACTCCTCTTCTCAATCTTTGGACCATCACACGCGACATAGCTGTCGTTTTATTGTTTTTCTTTTTGCTTCTAGCATATTATACATAGGAAAATGAACGATTTTCTTCTTTTTTCCCCATTTTGGCTCGGTCGCAGGGTCTGTGGTGGTGGTCGTGTGCGTGTACGGTCTGTCAAATGGGCGTGTCCATTAGGGAATTTCTCCGCTTACCTTGCACAGACACAAACTCTTTAATAGATCCGGGGATTAAAAAATACATAAAATGCCATTCTGAATGCAATAGCACTCCCGAAGAGACTCCTATCCATACCTTCCGGTCGAATGATATAGTAACAATAACCACAGCCCATCCACCACCGCACATTTAGATGCCATCCGCATTCGGACTAGCGCCAAGTCCCGTGCTGCACTTCCGTCCTCACCACGATCAATCATCTCCATCCCGTCCCTCAACTCCCTCTGTCGCACCTCGTCTCGTGAGCCCCGACTCTCCACCCAATTCGAGGCTATGCAGAAGACCCGGGCCATCAACTCTGCCTTGGGCTCCCGGGCCTTTAGCCCAATCCCGCGAGTGCACCTTCAGTTCCAACGCCGCACTCTCCAGGATGTCGCCATCTCCCGCACCGGAAAGCCCCTTCTGAAGGTCCAGGGTGGCCGGTAAGGACTCAATTGCTTGCTATTTGAGGATCTTCGCTAATCTTTGATGTTGCAGGTCGTCTCTTGGAGGTACACTGATCCTTTTTAACCCTCGGTTGCATCCGTTCGATCTGCTCACCTTCCGATTCTAGGTCACACCGCGACGGTCTTTGGTGCCACTGGATTTCTTGGTCGCTACATTGTCAACAAGCTCGGTATGTGGAGGAGTACAGGGTCTTTTTGCTTTTGTTCTTCGACTGATGCCATCCAGCTACCCAGGGATGCACCGTGGTCGTCCCCTATCGGGAGGAGATGGCGAAGCGTCACCTGAAGGTGACGGGTGATCTTGGCCGGGTTGTTTTCATTGTATGGCCCAGTTCCTGTTTTGCCCGTCATTCTCCTAACCGATCCTCGTAGGAATACGACCTGCGCAACACCCAGTCCATCGAAGAAAGCGTCCGTCACTCCGATGTCGTCTACAACCTGACGGGCCGCCAATACCCTACGAAGAACTTCACCTATGCGGACGTTAACGTTGACGGTGCAGAGCGCATCGCCGAGGCTGTGGCCAAGTACGATGTTGACCGATTCATCCATGTTTCTTCCTACAATGCCCGTCGGGACTCGCCCTCCGAGTACTTTGCTACCAAGGTGCGTTGATTTTTTTGAACGGGTATGGTAGAAACAATTCTGACGAAACTAGGCGTGGGGAGAGGAAATCGTTCGCAAAATTTACCCCGAGACGACGATTGTGCGCCCGGCCCCGATGTTCGGGTTCGAAGACAACCTCCTCCACAAGCTGGCTAGCAATTCCAACCTGTTCACGGCCAACCACATGCAGGAGCGTTTCTGGCCTGTCCACGTAAGATGCACCCACCCACCTTCCTCTAAAATCTGCGATTAACAACCAGTCCAGGCGATCGATGTCGGCACCGCGCTGGAGCGCATGCTGCACGACGACTCGACCGTCGGCCAAACGTTCGAGCTGTATGGCCCGAAGAACTACTCGACCGCGGAGATCGCCGAGCTGGTCGACCGTGAGATCATCAAGCAGCGCCGCCACGTGAACGTGCCCAAGGCACTCCTCAAGCCCATTGCCTACTACCTGAACAAGTACCTTTGGTGGCACACCATGTCGGCTGACGAGGTGGAGCGCGAGTTCATCGATCAGGAGATCGACCCGACGGCCAAGACCTTCAAGGATCTGGGCATTGAAGAGCCTGCCGACCTGGCCGACCTGACCTTCCACTACTTGGTATGTACCCTTTTTCTGTTGGTAAGTGATATGCTAATTCCCCTACAGCAAGGTTACCGCAGTGCCTCGTACTACGACCTGCCCCCGGCCACGGAGCGCGAGCAACGCGAGGAGAAGAAGTACCTCCATGTGCTGGACGACCAGTAGTCTGTTTTTGTAATTGTACATAAGCCGTCCTAGACAATCTATTTTCCTTTTGTTTTGCCAGTGCTCACAGTCAAAGTGTAAAAGAGTGTCGTTACAATTTGTATCAAGTAAATCCCGGCCTGGTTGGCTCTGATACCGAAACTCCCGGGCTCCCCGCAGCGTCATGATCCATCCATCCCACCTCACTAACTCCCCCATCTACCTCACCATCCTCTTTACTTCAATCAACACACACGAAACAATGCCACCACAAATACCAATTCTCCTCCTCAAAACAAAATCCTCCCCCGAGGATGGCTACGCGGACTTCTTCTCCGCCCACGGCTACACGCCGACATTCGTCCCCGTGCTCGAGCACCGCGTCCACGAGTCCAATCTCGGAAACGTCCGCGCATTGCTCGCGGCGCACGCATTCAGCGATGTCACGCGCAACACACCGATTCGGGGATTCGGGCGCCGGAAATTTGGTGGCTTGATCTTTACGAGTCAGAGGGCTGTTGAGGCTTTTGCGGGGATTTTGGAGGCGGAGGGTGAGGGTGAGGATAAGGGTATGCCTAAATTACAATTCCTCCCCCAATGCCACGCATTCGATATTTGGGGTAATATTGGAGGATGCTAACACGGAGAAGGAGAAACAAAAGAGATCAACAACTTGGAAGAAATAAGCATTCCCCTCTACACCGTCGGCCCCGCCACAGCACGCAGCCTGGGCAACCTCGCAACAAGTTACCTCCCAAACACAAGCATCCACGGCGCGGAAACAGGAAACGGCGAGAACCTGGCCTACTATATACTGGATCACTATAATTCTCTGTACCCAGACATGTTCAACCGTCCGCCGCTCCTCTTTCTGGTCGGTGAGCAGCGAAGAGATATTATTCCGAAACTGCTTATGGAGAGCGAGGATACGCCGCCGGAGAAGCGGATTCTGGTTGAGGAGATTGTTGTTTATGAGACTGGTGTTAGAGAAGGGTTTGAGAGCGATTTTGGGGGGGTTGTTTCTTCGGTTGGGACTTCAGATGGAGATGGGAAGGGAAGTGAGAAGAAGAACCCGATCTTTGTAGTCGTCTTCTCACCAACAGGCTGCGAGGCAATGCTCCGCGTGCTAGGAATTGGCCCATTCGCTTCTACCTCCGCGTCACCCGAAACAGAAGTGTTCATTGCAACCATCGGTCCAACGACACGCGACCACCTGCGCCAGAAATTCGGCTTCGAGCCGCATGTCTGTGCAGCGAAGCCCAGTCCCGAGGGTGTGGGAGCTGCAATTGAGGAGTTTATGGCTCGGCGGAGTTAACTAATTAATTGGGGCTAGGTATTGGTGTTCATCATACATAGATGGGATGTCGTTTTTCTGTACATATAAAAGGATGGATGGGTGTATACTACCTACAAGATATGAACATGCGATAGAGCAAGACGGGTGTGCATGCGCTGAATTCAACATTTACATTCTCATCATGTACTGACTGTACTTCTGTACGGGGGTCCAGTTGCCTGCCTTGCTATCTCTAACCGTGTGTTTCATTTCATGCCGCAGTTCATTTCAAATCATGGCGGATCCTCTGCACACCACACACCACACACATGCCTAGCTCACCGCATAATCTCCTCGTAGATCAACGCTGCAACGTATTAGCACGAACCTAACACAAGAGAAGGTAAACATACTCTTCAACTGCTCCTTGCTCAGAGCATCCTTGTTCTTGTCGAAATCGAAGAATCCCTCGGGGATAGGCGGCGCAGTAGGCTCATCATCCGGGTCATGATACGGCTCCAGGTACGGGTGACGCAGGGCATCCTCGACAGAGATGCGCTTGGCCGGGTTGAAGGCCAGCAGTTTCTCGAGCAGATCCAGGGCCATGTCGTTGCTCTTGGGGAACAAAGCCCGGAAGGGAATTTTCTTCTTGAATGGCAGAGAGCGGATGTATTCGCGGGCTCGGCGGGATTTGATTCCGTAGTAATCTTCCATCGTCGGGGTGCCGAGCACGTCCAGGATAAGGGTCAGCTGGTGGTGGTCTACAATATTCATTAGAAGCGTGACGACAGAAAGAGGGCTGGCTGCGATACGTACAGTCCTTGCCTGGGAACAGGGGCTTCCCGCTCAGCATCTCGGCCAATATGCAGCCAACGCTCCACACGTCAATGGCCTTGGTATATTCCTTGAAGGTCAACATGATCTCCGGCGCACGATACCAGCGAGTCGCCACGTATTCCGTCATGAAGCCGGAGTTGTCGTCGGTGGATGCGGCCGAGCGCGCCAGACCGAAGTCGCAGACTTTGAGGTCGCAGTTGGCATTGAGAAGCAGGTTCGAGGGCTTCAGGTCACGGTGCAGCACATTGGCCGAATGCATCGCCTTGAGGGCGCGCAGGGTCTGGTAGATAAAGTATTGGCAATGGTCATCGGACAGATCTTGTGTCCGAATGACGCGGTGCATGTCGGTCTCCATCAGTTCTTGAATCAGATAGACCTCATTGAATCCCTCGTAGTTGCGGGGTCGTTGGATGTCCAGTATCGAGATAATGTTCTCGTGGTTGAAGTATCGCAGTAGCTTCATCTCGCGCAACGTGCGCAGGCAGAACATCGAGTGGTCGAACGGGGTGATCTTCTTGATGGCGACTTTCTGGCCCGACGGCTTGTGAATTGCAGAGCTGAGGACCGTCAGAGTCTCCCTCCCCAAATCCAGGGAGTGGCTTACCAGACAACACCGTATGCACCCTCGCCAATCACATCCTGAATCTCATATTGGTCGGATACATTGAATGAGATCTTCCTCGATCCTCCCTGTGGAGGATTCTGCTGGCCCATGTTGTTGGGTGTAGGGATCTGGGGGCGTGTGTCAGCGGTGGATATGGTCCTGGGCAAGCAGAAAAGAGCACGAAGGAAACGAGCCATGGGAATGAGGGGATCTCTTTACGGTGTAGACAAGCGACCAAAAAAGGGACCGTGGGCAGCTTGAAGGTACAATCGGGAGACAGGAGAGCTTACGTTCGTTCGTTTGCGCTGCGGGGGATTGGTCTGGTGTGTTCTGAGTCTGTATCCGCCTCGCGTTTGTCCGGCGGGAGATCTAAGAACAAGACCCCGGGAAAAAACGAAAGAGGAGGAGAGGGGTGGGAGGGAGAAGAGGTGATCAGGAACGAGAGCCGGGGAGGGTTTGTTGATATGACGGAGCCGAGAGGGGCGGGCGGGCGGACAGACCAGGAACCAAGACCGGGAAAAGGAGGCCGGGAGAGACGGGGTGTCAGCGGTGTGTCAGACGGAGAACCCGATCGGTGTTGTGTCAGGTGCAAAAATGGAATAATAAAAATCGGTGTGGTGAGTGCGTTGAGGTGGTGTCGGAGAGAGAGACAGGAGGAAGTGGAAGTGGGGGGGGATGTTGCTCGGGGACTTAATAGTAGTTAATTTGTTGGTGGGACACCCAACCTGGGGCAGCCCAGACTAAATTCGGTGTACGAGGATCTTTTGCTTGGACACGACTTCTATAAACCTTGATCATTCATTCATTCGGTGGGGGAAACGACCCGGCTCGTACCCTCTCGAGTGTTTCAGGCACGTAAATCACGGAATCACCCTCCCTCCGCCACGGCGCCAACTGTTTCGTCCACTCGCACCGGCGCTACTGCCGCCCAGTCACATCACGGCCCACTTGAACTAAATACGACAGGATCGCCAAACGGAAACGCATTATATTCTTTGACATCGCTCTACCCAGGTCCGTAGTGGTACAAGGGAGATCCTCCCCAAATGGCCAGAATTACTGCACAACCTACAAATTACATGGTTAGCTCCGAGAACTTCGAAAGGATCCAGGACGAAGGGACCGTACCTTTTCCCGCAGACTTCCCATCCACTGTGCGAGACTCATGCCTTGGTCGGCGCGGTCCTCTACCAGCATCGACTGTGCCCACAGGCGCAGGGCTGGCTCGCCGTCCTCGCGCACCACGTACAAGTGCGGCACAATTATGCTGCCCACGCCCTTGGACCGGTGGTCGGCACTCTTCTCGAGCACGGCCCGGACGCGCTGGTTGAACTCGTTGTCAATGTCCGGTAGCGTCTGCTTGCCCACCCGCAGCTGCGACTTGTCGGCCACGCCGAACACGTCCGTGATGAGTTGCGGCACGGAGTCGCGGCCAACCCACAGGAACTGGGTTTGGCCGTCATCAATGAGGTACAACCCGTAAGGCGCCAGGCGCTCTGACGACAGGTTGATGGCTGGGGGCAAGATGATCTCGCCCGTCTGCTCGTCCGGCAGACCCGCGTTGTCGGGCATGTCATGCAGCGAGTACATCTTTGGGTACATGTACTGAATGAGGAGCGGGAGAGGCAGGGTTGACAGCAGGCAGAGCGCCGCCGACCGCATATCCGTGGGGATCTGGGCCGATTTCCGTAGACCAAGCTATCGAGACTCTATTAGCATCAGTAGATCAGAGGAGAAACAAAGACTTACATTCTTGATCAAGGCGAGGAAAAGGACAGGCAATCCTCGAAGGTTGGCCGGGAACTGGAGGCCACCACCGCTAACGCTGCCCCCGGCAAGTTCCTTACGGTAGGTCTGCAAGAGCTCCACGACCTTGGTCTGTAGAGCTTCACGAGCTGGCTCGAGACCGCTGCTCAGGACCCGCTCAATGGCCCTGTGGCTGAAGAACGTGGTGATCGCCTGCTGGTCTGCCGACGCATAGATGTCTGCCAGGTTCTGGGTGGTAGGAAGGGCCAAAGTGAGCACACGGATGCGACGCTCGCCATTGCAGGTGGTGTGAAGGACGGCCGCCTGCATGCATACCACAGGTTTTGTCACGGTCTCATCAATGGACACCTCAACCACGTATGCCTGGTCGCGAGGGAAGGCAGGGAACGCACACAGATCTGAGCTCCGGTTGAAGAAGTTGCCGTAGAACGTGCTCATGCGCAGACCTGTGGTGGCACGCACGCGGAGAACGGCCTCCAGGCCGATCTCCGAAGACAAATACTCAGAGAACTCGCGTGCAAACTTGATCGCATCCTCGCTTCGACCGGCATTCCAACCCGGGTAGAAGTAGGTCTGTCCACCAGTGTAGCGGGGAAGATTACTCAAAGACGCCACATCCTGGTACTGAGACGAGAAAAGGAACATATCCACTGAGACCTGTGCCTTGGAGCATTCCACGGCGAAGCTCTTGTAGAACGAGTTGCCCGTTTGGAGGAGGCTGGACTCCTTGCTCGTACCTAGGACCTTCTTGTCCTCGCGCATGGTCAGCGCACCGTGGCCCACATTCGGCAGCGAGGCGCTCAGAACTGTCATCTTTCCACCCACGGGAGAGATCAACTTGTAACCGGCCCGCAAAGCGGATCCCATCGCGCAGCTGAGGTTTGCGGTGTTCTGGAACATCTCCTGCAGCTTGTCCAGGAAAGACTCAATGTTCTCCCGGCATTCGCTCAGGGTCACCAAGAGATCGCCAGGAATGGGCAGGAAAGGCTCTTCCAGGTCGCTGACAACGAGCATCCGAGGCTCCGAAGCCTCTGAGCCATCTCGTGGAATGCTGAAGTAGTGCAGGCTTGAATCCACAGCCATGAATCCCAATCGGGTCCGTCTGTCGGCGTTGGGAATGCGGTCCAGGCTCTCCTTGATGCATCGTGCACTGGTGGCCAAGAGACCGCTAGTCACGGAGGCGTGGCTCACATCGATCAAGAAGAGGTAGACGAGTGGCTGAGGCGGGCGAACCATATACTCCTGCGGCGCAACGAATTCTACCAAGCTGTGGTTCAGGTCTGCGCGCAGTGACCGATCGGCAGGCTTCTGGAGCGTAGAATCCCAGTCGAAGGCCTGGGGCACATCATTGGTCAAATTGCACATATTACAACGCCAGCGGTGGCCATGGTCGAGGAAGGTGACAAATGGGTTGATGTAAGAACGGCAGCGTCGACACCGAGAGATCACTTGGTCTGTGATGACCGGAACGTTGTCTTCGGAGTCGTGCAGGGCTCCGTATGGCTGGATCACGAGAGCAAAAGGCAGCTTCGACTTCTTCAACAGATTATGGGTCGTCGGCACGACATTCAGCGTGGACCGCATATACTTTGTGGGGCAATTGGCATCAGGGGAAGGGTAAACGCTCGTCTGTCACAGGGTCAGTATCCGATTTTTGGAGGGGGGATGGTCGAAGCACGTACTCCGGGCGGCAAAGTGATTGGAGGTGGAGGATAATCCAGCTCGGCCACATTGAACGGTTGCGAGAGGAGGTCTGTCGGGTACAGCTGGTTGAGCTGGACAGGACGCGCAGCCTGGGGGGCTGGCTGCTGCTGCTGCGGGGCCATCTGATGGGCATCACCCATGCCCATGGCACCGAACTGCTGTGTCATCTGCTGCATACCGGGGGCTGCTGGCGGAGCATATCCCGCCGCCGCAGGCTGCATCTGGCTCGGGGCTGCACCATACATGGGCTGTTGTTGGTATCCCTCAGCGGGCGGTTGTTGGGGATATTGCCCATAGTCACCCCCAGCTGTGGGCTGCCCACCGAGCGCAGCATTGGCACCGGCGCCAAAGTCGTATGCCTGGCCAGCGTATGCTCTCTTCTTCCGGGCGGCGGCGTGGCCGTGAGCGGCTTGTCCTTGCACGGGAGACTGCTGGTCCTCGGGCGCGGAGGGGCCATGGCCCGGCTGGGCATAGCCCTCCTGGGGAGGATAACCCCCCTGTGGTGCTGCCATGGAGGTTTGTGGTGGGGGTCGAGGACAATTGGGAAGGTGTCGAAGATTGGGGGAGGGGGGGTGGGAGGGGGGCAGGGAGTCACGGAGGTGGGTGAATTAACGTGTGGGCGCGGAGTGACAGCTTCCTATGTAGGGGATAGCACTGTCAGTCAGCCTAGCAGCAAGCCACAAACAGCTGGTGAGGATACCGAAAAGTGACACGCAGAAACGCACAAGCCGGGGAAGACCACGGGGAGGCGGTGATGATGAGTTACGGTGGCCTTTAGCTTGGGCCAATCAGGGGCCTCGCATGTGACTTGCTCGTACTATGTTAGGGACTGGGGTAGAGGAGAGATCGAGAGGATTGTACATGGACTGTCAATCGAAAATAGAGGTGTGTATATATCGATCTTTCTGGACCGAAATACAAGAAGCTTCCATATTTCTATCGGTGTTGCCACCTCATCTGGTTGGGCATTGTTCAACTATATATTTCCCCAACACCAACCAACACACAACAACTCGGCACCATCTATGCAGACATACGGTCCAACAACAAGTACATATTTCAGACCTAGATCCATTTATAATTCTCATCCTACCCAACCCAAAAGCACACCCCAAGAATGTGTGATCCCCCCCTCCCCTCCAAGTCTAGGGCTTCCCCGTTGCCCCGCCAACGACCGACACACACACCTTCAACTCGGCGAACACACGAGCTCCGACACACGTCGACAATTCCCGCGTCTTGCAGCCAACAGGTAGGTTAGGTAGCGATTCAATTCTTCGGGAGGATTTCCTTTATTTCTTTATTTCTTTCCATTCATTCATTCATTCCTTCTTGTTTGTTTCATCTGAATGAAGGAACTGCCACAATGAGTGTCCGAGTCGTTGCGCGTGTTCGACCTCTCCTCAAGTCCGAGCGCGAGCTCGACGTGATTCTTCGCACGGGTGCTACGGCTGGTACTGCCGACTCCAAGTCGCGTCAGTCGACTGGTGACAAGAAGAGTTCCCGCGAAGGCGCTGCATTAGCTGCGTTGAGGGATCGGGATAACCTGGTACGGATTCCAAACCCGAAAAACGAGGGCGAGGAGTATGCTTTCCAGTTCAACGCCGTCTATGACTCGGATGCGTCGCAGCAGGAGCTGTTTGATGCCGAAGGTACATCCTGCATACCCCTGAAAATACACCCGCCGTCTAATCAAAGCTACGGTACAGTTGCACCCACGATCAAGCACTTGTTCAACGGATTCGATGTCACCATCTTCGCATACGGCGTTACTGGGACCGGCAAAACACACACAATGCGCGGTGGGAAAACCCTTGCTGATCGGGGCGTGATTCCCCGGATGCTCAGTGGCATTTACCGCCGCAGTCGGAAGATCGAAAAGGATAGCGACGGAGAGACGAAGGTGCAGGTCTCTTTGAGCTACTATGAGATCTACAACGACAAGGTGTATGATCTGTTTGAACCGCCTGAGAAGCGCACACTGGCGGGACTGCCTCTTCGAGACAACGGCGGCAAGACCGTGGTCGTTGGGTTGACGGAGAAGCCCTGCACGAGCTTGAAGGAGTTCGAGGGGCTCTACGACCAGGCGAACACCAATCGGTCAACCTCTGCAACAAAAGTATGTTTGCTCTGCCCCGGACTTGAAGATCCTAGGACTGCTGCTCACAATTGACTGCTCTAGTTGAACGCACACTCCTCACGATCTCACGCGATCCTCGCAGTCAAGGTTACCGTGTTCTCCCCTGATCAGACTCGGGTCAGCACTGCTTCAGCCATCGATCTGGCCGGCTCAGAAGACAACCGTCGCACTGAAAACGACAAGGAGCGAATGATCGAATCGGCCAGCATCAACAAGAGTCTCTTTGTGTTGGCTCAGTGCGTTGAGGCAATCAACAAGAAGCAGCATCGGATCCCGTACCGCGAATCCAAAATGACTCGGATCCTGTCCCTGGGCCAGAACAATGGGCTGACAGTCATGATCCTCAATCTTGCCTCTGTCCGGTCATACCACCTGGACACGATCAGCTCGCTCAACGTTGCCAGTCGGACAAGGAAGATCGAGGTTCGAGAGGTGGAGAATGACCCAATGTTCAAAGGACCTGCAAGAATGTCAATCCGGCCTTCGATGGCAGCTTCGCGACAGCCTCTGCGCCCACTGACCGCTTCAGTCAACGTGAATATGCCAGCACCTGCTGCAAAAGACCCAACCAAGAAGGATGATGACAAGCCTGTGAAAATGTTCAGTGTCTATTCGGATCGGCCGCAGAAGCCTCATATGACACAACTTCGTAAACCTGATGGGTCGCGGCCCTCCCTTTCTTCTGATGGCCACACTTCTCGCATATTGAAACCTGCCCGTCAGACACTGGCCCCGGTTATGGAGCCTTGGACAAACAACGCGGAATTTTCTGCTGCGAAGATTGAGGAGATGGTTGAGAAGAAAGTGGAAGAAATCTTGGCGGTGCGCGCCGTGAGCGAGCAATCACGGCAGACGCAAGTTCGTGAGCTGAACGAGAAGGTCCAGCGACGACTTGAAATGCTGGAGCAACGTGTCGAGGGCACCGAAGATGCAAGGGCTGAGGGTCTCTCGTATCTACTCATGGCCAAGCAACACCAAGCACGCGGTGAAGACGCCTCTGCACTGAAGATGTACCAGCTGGCACTGCCTCATTTCCCACACAATGAGAAACTGGCGGGCAAGATTGCTGTTTTGAAGGAACGAGTCCAAGGCAAGACACGGGGGTTACAGGTCTTCACTGGCGCTGTTTCCTCTCCTGGCAAAGGCAGATTCGGTAGCATGCTGTCTCTCAAGAAGGAGCCCCCTAGGATGTTTGGAAAGCGCCAGTCGGAGGACTTCGATGCAGATTACGAGGAACACGCTGGTGGCGATGGATTCTCCAGTGATGAAGATGTCTCTCGTCCACGTCACAAAAAGCGCGCCACCGCAAAGTCATTCCCTCGCGGCGAAATTGACTTGGACGCGATGGACTGCGAAGATCCCTCTGTCTCACCTCGCACCATTCATCTGCTATCGATCATCAACTCTCGCGACGTCAGCCAGATCAAGCTGCTGAAAGGTGTCGGCGCCAAAAAGGCCGAGGCCATTGTCGACTGCCTCTGCGAAATGGACCAGAACCCTGATGTCGGCTTTGTCTCTGATCAGCCTCAGTTCCAGGTTAGCACTCTCGCAGAATTGAGCACGCTCAAGGGCGTTGGTCTCAAGACGGTCGAAAATATGCGGAATGGCGTGTTGGTTTGATATTCTTGTTGGTTGGTTGTTGCATTCAGGGCTTGGGCATACAGACTCGGGAAGGCTTGCACTTATTCATTGCACATCACCGTTCAGCGACGGCGCTGGGGCGTTTGGTGTTTTATATACTTTTCAATACGAGGGTTCTTCGTCGATGCTATTATTGTAGTCACACAGAATCAAGGAGAAGATGATTATAGCCCGTCTATTATATTATGTATTCAATATATCCTGTTCTTTCTATTTGACAAAAGCACAAAAACACCAACATAATGCAGCCAATTATCCTCTCAATCTACACTTTATTGAGCTTGAACCCACCCACAACAGTCCTCGCAGCGACAAACAAAATCGCGCCGGCGAACATCACCACACCACAGAAGACCTGCAGATTGGTATAAGATCCATGCAGCACGTTGGGAACGAGCGCACCACCAATGGGCGTACCCGTCAACGCCGCAAAAGAGATAACAGCAAAGAAAGTGCCGTTGCGAACACCCACTTCGCGCATGTCAGAGATCTGAGCGACGACAGCGGGGGCAAGTGACACAAACGCGCCGGAGCTGAAGCCGTACAGGGCGCTGAAGATGATAGCGGGCACGTTGCCGCGCGCGGGCAGCCAGAGCGCCAGCACCAGGATTGCAGAGAGGAAGGTGGTTATGATCATGACGTTGAAGCGGCCGATTTTGTCGGCGACATAGCCCGGGACTGTTCGACCAAAGATACTCGCTGCGTTCAGGATGGGAATCAGGTAGTTGGCCAGTTCCCCCGACATGCCGAACCGCATCGCCTGGGTGATCACAAAGGTGAACGGCAGGAACATCCCCCAGAAGAAACAGAAAGCGCCAGCAACCGTAAGCACGAACCGCAGCTCCGTGAGCGGCTTGAGGAAGTTGAGGAAATGGAACGGCTTGCGGCGATGCTGCAGCCTCGAGCGCAGCGTGAGATTGGAGATACCCAGCAGGGCCAGAATCAAGAATGCGCAGATGCGCATCGTCCATGCGAATCCGACCTTGGGAATCAGTTGGGTGACCATGATGGGGAAGATGACGCCGCCCAGACTCGACCCGGCGGCTGTGACGCCCAGGGCGAAGGCGCGGCGTTTGGCGAACCAGGTGCTGACGGAGTTGACACAGGCGTTGAAGACGGCGCTAGCGCCGAGCGGGCTGCAGATTCCTTGCGAGAGGATGAATTGGTAGTACTCTGTTGAGAGCGAGGCCATCATCAGGCCGAAGACGTGAAGGATTGTGCCCGCTAGCAGGATCCAGCGCGGACCGAAGTTATCGAAAAGTGTTCCGAAGATGGGGCCCTGATGAGTTGTTAGCATGATCGAAGTAGTATCAGAGAAAGAAGTACTTACACCCAGGAACATGACGAACGTCTCTAGTGAGGTGATCCAGGTTACGCTGCTGGTAGACATGTCGCTCAACTGGTGGCTCTCATAGTATGTCTGGAAGACACCAATACCTGAAATGAAATCAGCTCAATCCCTATAAAAGCTCGGCAGTACACTCACAGTTGATCCAGCCAAAACTAACGAACAATCCGCAGAATGCGCCGAGCACAACGAGCCAGGCCGTTGCGCCTCCGTCCGGCGGAGGACCTGGCGCCGGCGTCGCGGGAGTCGACATCGGGGCCACATCTTGCTTTTGAGCCTCAGGATCATTCCGGTCCTTTTGTTCTGATATCTGGGTCTCCTCCGGCTGCGCACCCTTTTCTGGGTCGCTGCTTACATGTGCGCTGAGTGCTGGAGTTGAATTCTCCGATGGGCCTGTATTGGTCGTGGCGCTGTCTATAGACGGCGAAGCGTGCCGTTGCTCGTTTTCCGCCATAGTTTGTACTGATTAAAGGTATTTCCGCGAGGGCTGAAGGCGTCGGTAACTGTCGATACTCAAGTATATCAGAATGGAATTCCACACAGCGCAGACTCGAATTATAAACTGCTATCCCTCACCGACATGGAACACATAGACCCAGACCCAAAAAGCAAAAAACAAACAAGCTTGTGCAAGGTAGGACAAGGGACGATCTGATGCAACTTACGGTAGCAAACGGGCGCGCAGCATCCAACCGTCCACAATCGAACGGGTCCCGAAATTTACTTTCGAGTTTAGGACAGGGCCGGCGGTGGCCTGATATAGAGCGTGAAAGAATGAAGAAAAATATGAGCGAGGAGAGGAGCAAGAGAGTAAGCTAATATTTTTGTACCCCAGCAGTACTTAGGGCTCCACTCTCGCTCTATCGCGCCAGGAAATTTCGCGTCTTCGGAGGGCGAAGTCCGAGCCGAGCAGCGAAAATCCGGGTGTGCTTTCTCCACTTTTTCCCTCGTGCTTCAGCGGAAAGAATTCCTTTGTTTCAAAAAAGCTATTATGAGCGGTCAGCATTATTATTTTCGGCCCATTTTTTGGCGGATGATCGTCCACTATAACAAGAGACTGAACCCGCGCCCTCGGACATAACATATTTAGCCCGAGCGCCATAATCCTGGGGATTCGGTGATTTCCTTAGTGGAAATAAATCCGAGTCCGGGTCCAGCCTTGTGTGCAATTCCCTGGCAGCTGGAGCGGATCCGTAACGATATGGAGACTAAAGCAGGCTACCGGTATTGTGGTTATTCTTCGGCTAACTGCATTTTTCCACCCACCGATGAGGTTTTTGTTTAAGACAGAGTATTGGCAAACGGATATACGTTGGTTCGGAGGGATCTAATTAGGGAATCCTGAGTGGAACTAAATACTTCTAATACCACCCACCACGCACGAGTGCATAATAACGCAGGACAACAACTTGATTTTATTGTCCCTTTCCTAGATAAGGTAGCAAGATTGGCCCATGCGGCTTATCAATCCGATGACGCTAGCCTTGAGATAAGACTGAACGATGTGACAACCCTGGCGCTTAACCCATCTCTCACCTCATCTTTCTCAATCTAACTGGCGGAGCCTAAAATGGCATGATACACTTGGTTTCAAGACATCCAGTCAATAGCCGCTGTTTATTTCTATACATCATCCTTTCATAGTTCACCCCTAGACACGAGGTCGGTTCGGTCCGCCCATGGAGCCTCAGGAATGTATGTATGGGGATTGTTTCATAGTTCGACTGATCTCTCGGCGTTACCAAGGGATCCTATCATCTTCTCACAGCAAAGAATCGGGCGTTAAAGAAGCACTTATTAATAGCCTGGCCAACTTGGGGCACAGTACTGACCTCAGAATAATAATAGGAAGGACTATTTGAAGTGGATATCTATGAAGACATTTGGATATATTTACGATTTACTATCATGTTTACTTGACTCTGCAGAATGCGCTTCTAGATTTTTCCAGTCGAGATATTGCGGACTATAGATGGAGTGTTTAAACTGCGACCTCGAACATAATTATATCCCTTTCATCCGGACCACCATCATCGATGGCAAAACTTCGACAGTCACCTACGAGGGTTGGGCGGGAGGTTTGCCAGCAGTACCGGCAAGGTCGACATCTTCAACTCCTAGATCGACGTCGGTTAAATCAACAACAGCCCGCGGTGAGCCTCCTGCCTTCAAACCATCTTCCTCTATTGCCAGCTACACTCCATCCCCCTACTCATCGACCATACCGCAATCAACTACAATTACAACCATAGCCACCACCACCTTCTTAACCTCAGCGACATCTACCACCACTTCCACCGAGGTTTTATCATTAACAAGCACCCAAACAACGTTACCTTCCCAATCACCACATTCAACACCCCACAGTTATGGTCTCCCAGAGGCCGCAAAAGCAATGATCGGCATCGGCGCCGTCTCAGCTGTGATTCTCGCCGGGTTCCTATCATGGCTATATCTGCGGCACAAAAGGCTCCAAAAAGCAGCCCGCCAGCGGAGAAGCGACCCATTTCCTTGGCTAGCAGGTCTACCAGAAGGCGACGATGACAGGCTTCGAAAGCCTCACGAGCTTCAGGTCCTCTCACCGCGGATCAAGGCAGCGGTAGAGCTTGGGCTCGACGGACAGAAGTATGAATTGCCTGGCTCGAGGACGTGGAAGATCTCGCGACGTCCTGAGGTGGATGGCTTCTTTTAGATCCTGCTCAAATTTTGTATATATGGTTTCATTTCAGGATTGTTTTCCTAGAACAATATGCCAAGTCAAATGCCGTCCGTGTAGGGAGATCATCATATGCACCGGCCCGAACGCTCTCGCCGGGTCACAACAAACGAGCCGAGTAACCCAGCATAGCTGTGGACGTGTGGATGGATCATTTGGTTTCAGACCAGGCCTTTAAATCGGAAACAACCAAGTCTCAGAATGAAACTGAATCGATTTCGGCGGAGAGCCGAGATCTCAAATAAAAGAATACTATACAGTACAGGCCAAGATATGCAAACCGGATATCAAATCCATCCCATCACCAATCAACCAACGCAGCTAGAGATAAACTCCTCCCGTAACAGCCAGTTCCGGATCTATCTATCTAATTCGTACGACCGACCTCTTCAATTTCCACCTTGCCGTCCCTGCGGATCCTCGCTACACTCTGGCTGGTCCCCTTGATTTCCTGGGTTAGATCCTCGACAGAACGTGCTAGCTCCGGTATTGTGTTGACGGCGGCGTCATTGCCCGCTGCTTCAGTAGCGGTGACGGTTACTCCGCGCTGGACGTCGGCGATTTCGTTTGCTTCGCGCGGGGCCAGAACATCCTTCAGACGAGGACCGCGCGTCTGCACTAAGATGGTCGTGGGGCCATCAAATTGCAAGAAGAGCTAGATGGAGATGTCGTATCAGTTAATGCAATCTGAAAGAGAGAAGGGGAAAATAAAGACATACCCTATCGCCCCAGATGGTCATGCGAGACCAGGTCCGAACTTTATGCAGGAAGCGCATCGTGGCCTTCCAAGTGTTTGAATCGGACATGTCCTGGATAAACTTGTTGTTCTGTAGGAGCCTTGGGAGTGTCTTCAGGCCGGGGACCTGGAAGTTCAGAGTGGTGGATTTGAAACGGTAGGGGCGTGGAGGATTAGATGACATTGTGTAGGCGACCACATTGCTGCGTCGGTATGGATTAGCAAAGACCAAAATTTAAGGGAAGATATGGCGCACCTAGGGTGAGCAATGTACTGTTCACCGGCCTTCAGCTCGATCGAATAGAGTTGTCCGTTGCCAACTAGCGCCATCAACCCTCTGCCAGTGACCTCGGAGCTACCCCAATGAGCCAAGCTCTGCACACATTAGCCCATAATCACAGCAAAACATCAAAAAGCCCCACGAACCAGACTGGTATTGATTGTCGGCCTGATAGCTAGAGACCGGCCTGTCCATGCTAACAGGGCTCGTCGCTGGGTAATCATCCAGTCCACAGAGCCATTGACATTCACGACAGCAAAGGAGGTGGTAGGGGATCGAACGGAGACAAGCGCTGTAACGGGACTGGCCGAAGAGATCTGGGGATTGATTAATGAGTTGTCCGTGTTTGAGACCAAGGATCACTCATACCTTCTGGTAGAGGAAGGGTATCCCCACGACGGACCTCCGAAACGGCTCTAGAACGCTCAATGTCGAAACCACCTTGGAACCAAATGTCAGTCTCGTATCCCCACATGCGACCAAGCTACATACATTGTCCGCCTTGCCACTCAAACCGACCAGAGTCCCTCGTCGCGTATACAGGTTCTGCGATGCCGAAAGCGATACAGACAACAGCGAGTATGGGGCGCCGACGACCTCGAACCGCGCATCTATAGGAATGGCATGTCAGTAATTCTTCCATTAATTATGAATGATCGAGGATACCCCGTGACTCCGCAGCACTGGGCGTGTTGGCCAGAGGTAAATAGTCCTTGACGGTGGACGGCTCCTCCGCGGGCGTTGCGCGAATTTGGACGCATCGCGACTGCTGCAAGGTCAGACGAGACACTCGTGCCCGTGACAGAGGCTGGACACCTCTCTGCAGAGCTGACATGGTGGCGGGGGGAGGGGAGCACGGCGAAGGGAGAGAGAGAGCTACTACGTCAAACAACGACGGAAAACCTGCCGGGAAATCGTGGATCCGAGGTCGCCTTCTGCCTGCTCTACAGTCGCCCCTCGTCCATTGCAACACCCTGAGGATCTGCGGTGACCGACGGAGACAATAACAGTGAACTATTTCCTGTTAGATCGCATTACTATTATCTCATTACCCTGCCCGATCACGCCAATCCCTTTCCTCCGACCCAGACGCCCACGATTCCCCCCGCCAAAGCTCTCGGAGACCTGACGCGCGCCGCTCGCTCATTGAGCTTCACCATGTTACCCTGAGCCTGATTAGACCCCTAGTCAAAAATCTTTGATCAGCAACCATGCTGCTCAGGGCAGCACGCTCACCATGCTGGCGCCCGGCCGCACGAATCGCACGTCCGAGCTTCGCCGGCCGGACACAATGGACAAGACTGGGCCACGGGACACAGCAGCTCCGGGTATTCACATCAAATGGTGGCCCTCTACGAAAAGACGTCAAAGACTCAGACTCGCCATCCGCAAAGAGCAGTCGCGCGTCTACATCGCCGGTGTCGCGACTAGCAGCCGCCGAACTGGTCCAGACCTCGAAGGAGGGCGATGGAAAGACAGCGACCAAGAAGACCTTGTTGAATGAATCGGCGATGGGTACGAAAGAGCAGAGGAAAGCCGACTGGGCGATCATGAAGGAAATGGCCAAGTACTTGTGGCCCAAGGTCCGGCATGCTGTCTCGCGAGCTCGTTGAACGAAATACTGATATATTCTGGCAGGGCGACTGGGGTACTAAGCTTCGTGTTGGAACGGCATTGTCGTTGCTGGTTGGAGCCAAGGTCATTTCCTCTGCAAATGGGTTATCTGTGCCATTGGCGCTGACATTTCCGTGTCTCCTCAGGTTCTGAATGTCAACGTTCCTTTCTACTTCAAAAACATCGTGGACTCGATGAATGTGGATTTTGCGTCTCTCGGCGGGACCGCGTATACAGTGGCCGGGTCAATGATCATCGCCTGTGAGAGATCCAATATCGTAGACAAGACACCCAGCTGACGGTGGCAGATGGCGCGACCCGCATTGGAGCAACAATATTCCAGGAGCTGCGAAACGCGGTGTTTGCCAGCGTGGCGCAAAAAGCCATTCGGAAAGTGGCACGCAATGTCTTCGGACATCTCTTGCGACTGGACCTCAACTTCCATCTCTCCCGCCAGACTGGCGGCCTCACCCGAGCCATTGATCGTGGAACCAAGGGTATCAGCTTCTTGCTGACCTCCATGGTCTTCCATGTGGTCCCAACCGCCCTGGAGATCTCTCTTGTGTGCGGCATTCTGACCTACCAATATGGTCTCCAGTTTGCTGCCATCACGGCAACCACCATGGTCGCATATACCGCATTTACCATCACCACCACGGCGTGGCGCACAAAGTTCCGGAGACAGGCCAATGCGGCCGACAATCGTGGAGCCACAGTGGCTGTGGATTCGTTGATCAACTACGAGGCCGTCAAGTACTTTAACAACGAGAAGTTCGAGGTGGCACGTTACGATAAAGCATTGAAAAACTACGAAGACGCATCCATCAAGGTGACCACGTCCCTGGCATTCTTGAACTCGGGCCAGAACATGATCTTTTCCTCTGCGCTGGCCGCAATGATGTATCTGGCTGCCGACGGGGTCGCGACTGGCTCACTGACCGTGGGAGACCTGGTCATGGTCAATCAGCTCGTTTTCCAGCTCTCCGTGCCACTCAACTTTCTGGGCTCTGTATATCGGGAGCTGCGCCAGTCTCTGCTAGATATGGAGACGCTCTTCAATCTGCAAAAGGTCAACGTGACAATCAAGGAACGGCCCAATGCCCAACCCCTGCAACTGAAGCACGGCGGCGCGATCCGCTTTGAGAACGTCACCTTTGGCTATCATCCGGACCGCCCGATCTTGAAGAATGCGACGTTCACCATTCCCGCCGGGAAGAAATTTGCCATTGTCGGCCCTAGCGGCTGCGGCAAATCGACCATCCTGCGCCTACTCTTCCGGTTCTACGACATCCAGTCCGGCCGCATCTTGATTGACGGTCAAGACATTCGGGATGTGAGCCTCGACAGTCTGCGGAAGGCCATTGGCGTGGTTCCACAGGATACGCCGCTGTTTAACGACACCATCGCTCACAACATCCGATACGGGAACATCGAGGCATCCGACGAAGAGGTGCGCCGAGCCGCCGAGCGCGCACGCATCAACCAACTGATCGAGCGCCTGCCCGAGGGCTACGAGACGGCGGTGGGCGAGCGTGGCATGATGATCTCGGGCGGCGAGAAGCAGCGCCTGGCCATTTCGCGGCTGCTGCTGAAGGACCCGCAGCTGCTATTCTTCGATGAAGCGGTAAGGTTTCTTTTTGTCCCCTGCTGCCGAGCCCTCACTTATACTTGATAGACTTCTGCGCTCGACACGTACACGGAGCAGGCGCTTCTTCAGAACATCAACAGCATTCTCAAGGAGAAGAGCCGCACGAGTGTGTTTGTAGCTCATCGGCTGCGCACCATCTACGACAGCGACCAGATCCTCGTGTTGAAGGAAGGGCAGGTTGCGGAGATGGGGTCGCACCGCGAGCTGTTGGAGCTGGATGGGATCTATGCGGAGCTGTGGAATGGTGAGTTCTGGTCTCATCGATGGTTTTTCCAGCTACTAATCAATGCACAGCCCAGGAATTATCACTGACGCAGGATTCCGACGAGACCTAAAGATGTAAACATTGTACTAGTCTAGATCAGCCTATCTGTCGTACTCTAACTCAAACCCGCTAGTGTGCACGTTGTGCCCCACTTCCCCTTTCTCTGCTTCTCCCGCGCTCACTTGTATCTCACTCCACTCACACTCTCGTCAACCTGTCATTTCCACTCGTTAGTTCCTTCTAGGGCCAGTCCCTGCTTCCGCTCTTTGTCCTCTGCCCCTCGCAGCTTCTCGCATTCCCAGTCACACGCGACACCACATTCCTTGCGTTCCAGCCTCTCTCCAGCCTCGTGTTCCCCAGACACACCTCGTGCAGGTCCAATTGACTTGTGCCACGGTACGGCAAAAATCCCCTGGAATTCAGACAAATGCCTCCGGTATTGACCACTGTCTTTGTTGTAGCCCAACCTCGTCTTGAACATTCTCTCCGCTACCGACGACCACGCGGCCCCAGTGTTGTGCGTTCCACAGTTCCTGCAATTGGGAACGATTGTCGCTCCTTCGCTTGGGTGTTCCATATATAGCTTCCATCAGGGACCACCGGCAGAGAATTATTATTATACCAACTTCTGTCATATTCCATCGCAAAAATGGGTCTGATCGATAAACTGCAAGCCAGTATGTCGTCTCCCTTCCTTCCCAACCTGCCCGCGGCCGTGGCTAATTGCTAATCCTCGACCCAGGACTCGAGCTCTACCGCCTCGAGCAGCGCTACACCCGCCGCAAGAACCGCAGCACCTTCACCACAGGCGCGCAGTATGTCGACGGCGAATACGTCTACTCCTCCAACGGTTCAAACTCGCCCACAAGTCCAGCCTCCAAGCACTCGACTGGGAGCTGGCGTCCGTCTGGATCGGGATCGGGATCGGGATCTGGATCGCCGCGGTGATTGATTTATCGGTCTCGTCTTTTTGGCCTTGTTCTCTAGCGATCTATACTATACACCTATACTCTCGACACTTTTGAGCGTCTTCTTGCGCCATTGCGTGAAACCCCTCTTCTCGCCATCTTCGCGACACGTTCCAGCGGAGATCTTTGCACAACTTTTACTCTGCTCTGTCGTCATGTCTCTCTCTCTCTCTCTCTCTCTCTCTCTTGTGTCACTCCGAGTCTTATGAATGGGTTTCTTCCTGGGGAGAACCATGACAGTTGAAAGCTTGAACAATCTCAGACTTTTGACTCTTTGGGAAGAGACCTTATGATGTCTCCTCGATGTCTTGGTGTTTGCACCCACACACTTTTTCATGGTTGTTCCTTGCCCCTAGGGGATGTTGTAACTATCCCCGCTCTACTTCGCTGTTCATATAACCATTAGGTATACTCTTTTGTTCTGTTCCTCTTTAATCCAACCTAACTATACATACTACAATATTCTGAAAATATAGGGTCTGGTTGTAGTTATGTAGTGATAAAAACCACCTGACTTGCTGGGGTATTGTTATTCATGAAATAAGACATGCCTCAACCACCGCAATATTCTCAATCAATGATACATACATACTCCCATTCAAAACAGACCACGCACAGACCGCCAAACAAGGCAACTGGCTTTCCCCTTTTGCCGTGCACTGCCAAGGAAGATAAGCAAGCCCAAAGATCGTTAGCTCTACTTCTTCGACTTCCTCCCACCAATACCCAGCCGGCCTAGATTCGGAAGCCCGGATTTCTGCTTATTTGGGTGCACCAGAAGCGGTGCTCCGGCCACCTTCCCCCCAGTGCCATCAGATGCGCCCCCACGGCCCCCGAGAGGAGATAGTCCTGCATTTCCACCGACGCCGGCAGCGCCCCGCGGTGCATCGGGGAGACCGGCTCGATCGCGAGTGCGAGTATGGTCCGTCGCGGCGGCGGAGAGAGCAGCCGTTAGAGAGGGGTTGTTGAGTGTATCCGTAGCGTCGAGGGGGTGGCGCTGCGCTGCGCGCTGGGCGCGCCGGACACGTTCCTGGACGGACTTGTATTTGTCAAGGAGGTCGACCCACCGGATTGTTTCGTCGCGTCCTTTGAGGCGTGCGCCACTGGAACGGTCGTAAGAAGACGATGAGGAGGAGGACGGCGCGGTCTGCGCCACGCTGCGTGGTCCGCCGTGTAGGAAGCCGATGTTGCTGACACTGTTCAGGCGGTTCTTGAGAGCTGCGAAGGCGGAGCTTTGGGGGAGGAGCATCAGGACGCCGTAGAGGCATTTGTAGAGGTAGGGGTATTTCTCTGGCTCGAGGAGTTGAAGGCGAAGATCTATGGAGAGTGAGTATCAATAGATTAATAAGGGAACCTCAAGATAACATACAGGTGAACACGGGTGATTCCAAGAGCTGGACCAGTTTGTCAATCTGGATCAGCATGTTGACTGTCATTTCGAGTTCGGCGCTGGACGGATGTTAATAAAAGTTGGGGAATATTGACCAAACTTCCTTACAAGACTTGGAGAAGGTTGTAGGCTTGTTCATAGGCCTGGGCAAGAAGACATAGAGAGAAAGTCGAGACAGCATTGTGGCACCAAGACCTGAACAGCGCAACGAAGAACATCTGGCCATCCTAGATAAGTGCATTAGGTTTGTAGTTGCAGTAGGATGAATAGGCGTACTTTGGTATCAAGATTCCTCAATCGTTTCCTCAGATCAGAGAGCTCCGGCGCGGTGATGAGGTTATTGTTCAGATTTTGGACCATGATACTAGCGAACTCGAGATCCTGCTTGAAACATAAGCGATTATATCCTACTTCACACAGGTCCCGAGACTCACCTCCTCCTTTTCGAGACAATCTGCCAGAGTGCGGTAGATACGTTCCGGACTCAGGTTCAAACAGAGCTGCCTGATAATCAAATTCCCGCGCACTTCCAGCAGGTGCCGATCTGTGGAGAATAGCTGCAACAAATTGACCATGAACGAGGTGAAGTAGCTGTCCTCGCTATTTCTCGAGATCTGCGACAGAAGCTGCAAATCCTTGGTCACGACTGCTTCCGCAGGATCGGATAGGGTTTTTAGGAGAGCTGGAAAGGTCCCGTCGTTGAAGGCAACTACTTTTTTTGGCGCTTTGCGATGTAACATGATGAGCCATGAGAGGGCCGCTACGCGGGTGGCTTCGTTCTCGTTCAAGAATTGAAGAGTAAGGGAGCTGACCGCAGCAGCATAGTCCAAATCGGCCGGCTGCACCGATACCGAAACGGCACTCCGCGGTGTCATAGTACCAGGTGCATCTTGCAATGTTGACTGCCTTCTTGAGTCAGGGATTGTCGATTCCGATGGTCTCGACCCAGGTATTGATGCCTTGTCCACACTCTCTTTGCTGGTCGTATTAGATAGGACCCTAGAGGGCATTGTTTGTGTTTCGTCCGTCGTGTCGTCCGATAAAGTAAAAATATACTCAAGGAGGGATTTGTTGACTTTGTTTGCTTCTTGCCGCACTTGATCCGAACCGCTAGACATGGCGGGAAGTACCTGAGTCAAAAGCCGTGGAACAAAAGGAAGGATATCTTCGGGGCTGATATCGAAGAAGGTATCGATCCAACGGAGTGCAGTCAATTGCATCTCCTCCTCTGGGCGAGGTCAACATGGTAACCACGGATAATTGAGAAAAAGACTTACCATACGAAGTATCGACAAAGCCAACAAGTATGTCCAGAATCTTCGGGTAATCGATTTGTACATCTTGCCCTGGAATCCAGTCTCCATCCGCTCGATCCCCTTCGTCATCAGCAAACTCCGACACAGAGTCATCCACGGCGATGTCATCTTTCGCAGCTTCTTCAGTAACGGGAGTTCCAGCCCTTTCGTCAGTCTTGATGCTGGCAGTATCACTTGCTGTCGAGCGTCTATGACTTCGTTCGCTCTTGCGGCTTTCCTCGATCCCTTTCTTCAATCGCGTGATCCTTTTAATTTCGGATAGAAACCGGTCCAAAAGATTTTGCGTGGCAACATTGACATCTTTCGTAGGCCCCCCGAGAAACTTGATCAATCCGTCTAGAAATTCAGGCAAATAGCTTACCAGCTCCAGATCGGGGATGGTGTCCAATAAGGTCAACCACGACACCAGGAAATTTCGTGTGAATGGACCAATAACATGTATGCGATCCTTGAGCAAAGGAATGAACTTTGCAAGGGAGAATGCCGTTGGCAGCTCGGTTTCTTCGACCGTGTCTGGATCCGCTGCCCCCTTCTCGGAAATTTGTAGTACCGACACATACGAGGCCGCCGACTCGGCCACAATATCTTTCACCAACCGGTCAAGGAGTTCTGCACCGTTCTTGACCGAGAGCTCAGAGTCCGACGCAAGCTAGACTGCCTATCAATACCCTCCCACGAAGAATGGCGATAAGCACCCACCTTGGCCAGCGCGTCAAAGATGTTGTTGAAGAACAGCAATACTTCCCCCTTGGCGACCTTGGCAATGTTGTACATGCTCTCGCAAGCATAATACCGGACGCGCGCGTCTTGATCCGAAAAGCAGGCTAGAACAGGCGGCACGATCTCCTTCAGGTACGGCGCGACCCCTTCCTAAGAAAACAGGACCCAGAAAATATCAGCGCACAATGTTCGACACTTGCCAACATTTCTTGTCAGCCACACTCACGGAACCCAGAGCTATGGAGGCCGCGGCCAACCCGATCAAACCGCCGTTTCTCGCGTGGGGCTGATGGACGACGTAGGCATAGTCGTGACAGAGCTGCTCGACAATCTTCTGGATCTTCTCGTGTTCACCTGCGAAGACGGCATCGCGTACGACCTTTTCGAGCCTGGAAAGGGAATGGTTTGATCAGCACCGTGTTTTTCGGACAGGCACCAAGAACGTACTCTAATGCCCCTTGTTTCCTCTTGTCGTAGAGCTTGTCGTTGAGCAGTCGCTGGATTGAAAGATCCATCGCTGCTCACAACACTGGCTATTTGGAGCTCCAGTTAAGCAAGGCCCATGGCGAAGAAGTCGGTGGGGATGCGTTGGCAACGCGGAGAGACCGTGACGTAGTCAGCAAGCTCGGGCCCGCTTTGGGCGGTCTAGACTACCGCGTGTTGATGTCCAGAGGGACAAGACAGCACAGCTACACTCACTATTAATCTAACTTTAGAATCAATCAGCACCATACCTTCTCCGGATTGAAGTCGTCAGTTCTCGGGATAATATATCATTGAAAAATGAGCATGGCGCTTGGCGTATTTAAAAGGATCTACTTCTAATTCGCCTAAGGTCTTGAAATGGTACTTAGAGGAGCAATAGGGGCAACGGTTAGAAACCATAGCAATTTGTGTATGATAGCCTTGTCGAGACAGTCGTAGGCTTTCTGGGCAACAATATCCAGGAAATACTGTCCCTCATAGCTGACTGAGGCTGCGCCATTCCGAAACATGCTGCTATTGTAGTACTCGTAAGGGTAAGGGTACACTAGGAAGTCGCTACCCGTGAAAGTTCCAGGAGAGTTTCCGTTCCGCTCAAAATACATCGATCATGATCCCCACTTCTTTCATTGTTAGCGAGTTTGGAGGGAGTGAGAACCGGCAAAGCTGAATCTCTCGGCAGCTCTCGGTAGAGATACCGACTGCCGAAAGGCTATTATGCATTGCCCGCCTTGGCTATACTTCGGAGAGATCATGGTCAATGCATCTGTTGGTCCAGACGAATACAATAGAACTAGTCGGAAGCGGAGAACTCTGATCTACTAGTGCTTCGCCATGAAGTTGATACTATGTAGAAGTCAAAATACCAATGGCATTCACTTTTTCCATGGGAGCTCAGGGTACCGAAGTAGAAAGAATGTAATTATTATGCATTTTATTGCAAGCACTGTGTCTAGGTACATATAGTTATCAGTTGTCGGATGTAGCTAATGGCTGATATACTGGAATACCGCCGAGACATCCCTCTCGCTCACCTCCTGCCGCAGCAGCAGATCCTGGATCTTGCCCAGTGGCCCCTTCTCGCCGTCGTTGACAAAATGATTCCAAGAGCTAGTATCCCCGTACAGCATGGCCGGGGCCTTGATGAACTGGGTCCCGTCCGGCTTGCACCGCTTGCACTTGAAGGTATCGTGAGTGTCGCTGCAAGTCTCGGGCTTGAACTGAAACAGCTCCCGCAGGGATTCCAGAGAGAAATGACGCTCGACATCTTCTGCCGAGTCAACCACACATGATGAAAGTGATTGCTTGTGTGACTGGCGCTGGAAGATCTTCTCCTCGATTGAGCCCGTCGCGATGAATCGATAGACGAAGCAGTCCTTCTTTTGTCCGTCCCGCCAAACTCGGGCCAGTGCTTGCTGGTCGGCTGCCGGGTTCCAGTCGGGATCGAACAGTACCAGACGATTGGCGCCGATAAGATTCAGACCACATCCACCGGCCTTGCTGCTCAGAAGAAAGACAAACTCGGGGCCGTCTGGGTCGTTGAATTTATCGACCAGCTTCGTCCGTTTCTTGATGTTCATGGTGCCATCGAGTCGCAGGCAGCCATATGCGCGCGACCGGCAGAGTTTCTCGAATAGATCCAGGGTTTGTGTATAGTTGCTGATGAGCACGATCTTGTCGTTGGTATCTTGACGGATACGTGCTAGCATGCGGTCAAGCACCATCATCTTTCCGGAATACCAACTCTTGATGTCTCGATCGCGACCTCGAGTCTCGGGAGGAGCGTAATCCTCTGGGTACGCGTCCTCGCATCCCGGAAGGTCGGTTGTCAGGTTGAGAAGATCAGGATGATTGCAGAGCTTCTTCAGAATGCCAATGGCTTTCAGAGGCTGACTGCCCTTGCCTCGCAGCAGGCTCTTGATGTCCGGACTCTTGATGAAATGGTTGTATAGATCGAGCTGAAACTTGGACATATTGCAAAACACGACATGCTCGTATTTGACCGGCAAGTATTTCGATAGGAGCTCGTTCGTGCGGCGGATAATGAACTTGTTAACAATACCAGAGAGTTCAAGCAAACGTTCGTCGCCCTTTTTCCGGTCCTCTTCGGTCCCTGCGGCATCCCGTCCCCGAAGAATGGGTAGTTCGAACTTCTTGCGGAATTCGTTCTGAGACCCCAGCAGATCCGGGTTGGCAAAGTTAAGCAGAGCAAAATACTCCGAGAGATCGTTTTGGATTGGCGTTCCAGACAAAATGACTCGGCGACTGACATTCAAGCTGTTCAAAGCAGTCCATGTCAAGCTTTCCTTATTTTTAAGCCGGTGGCCTTCGTCGCATAGAAGCAATCCAATCTGCGTATCCTTGAGTGTCTCCACATACATGCGCAGCGTCTCGTAGGACACGATGAGCACCGGTCTGACAATGCTGCGTCCTGAAGCAATCGCCCATTGCTTGAGCTGGGATATGAGCTCTGTTTTAGAGGCCTTTCCATCAATTGCAAATGGAATCGTGGCATCCTTTCCTAACCATTTTACTGGTTCAGGTTAGCGACATCTCCAAGCAGACACATCCTGCTACTTACCCAGTTCATTGGCCCAGTTCCCGACCAGACTGGACGGACACGCAATTACACATTTCTGGATAGTTGTTTTCCCAGCCTCAGGCGATTGTTTCAGCAAGGTCCACATTAACGAGATACATTGAAGCTGCTGTAGTCAGTATTGGCGGAATAGATTGGACGTAAATCATACCGTTTTGCCGAGACCCATGCCGTCCGCCATGATGCAGCCGTGTGCGTTCGCGTCAATCAGCCCCGTAGTACATCGGTAAAGAAACTTAACTCCCTCGATCTGATGTGGCCGCAGAACCTTGGCCAATCGTGGGTCGATCACAACAGGGACTTTAGGCCGGTCTTCCACCTTCTTCTTCAATCCAAGAATATCTGCCAAACTCTTGTGCATCAACGGTTCATCCAATTTCGGTCGACCATCTTCCTCTGGAGCCGCCCCCGAACCCTGTACCTGCGACGATGAAGTCACATCATCGACAGTCGGATCATACAGGACGATCGCAAATTCTCCACTCGGGTCATGAAGCGGCTTGACGACAAATGTCGCACCCTGGCGCATGCCTAGTGTTGGTGCGGCTCGACCGGCATTGTAGTCGTCCGTGGTCTTGTTAATCAATGGGATGCAGAATCTCTGCCTAAAGGCCGCATCTTTATCCTTCGGTTTAAACACGGGGAATTTATTCACATCGCGAGTTGCCAGAGCCAGTCGGTCCTCATTCGTATACGGCTTCTCCGCTCCATCGTCCTCCGTGCCTCCATCAGCGCCCGCATAGTTTACCTTGCGCCTTTTACGGGCTGGCTTCTCCGATGTTCGACTATATGTCGCCGAACCGGGGCACTTGAAGGGCTTCGCAAGTCGGTCGAGGGTGTTCAGTGACTTGCTGGGCTGCAACGGCGCGCGGACGTCGCCGTTGGCCGCGGCTGGTCGAGGTCGATACCTAGAGGGTCAGAGGAATCCAAATCAATAAACGGAAACCACTCACATGGACCGTGACAGATCAACCAAACTGGGGTGGTTCCAAGATGATGAAGGGATGTTGTGGACTATCAGACGCGTGTTTGCGCGGAAGGCGGCAACACCAAAGTGTCACGCCGACACGTGACCCTTGATCGGCCCTGGAGGGGCATCTGAGAGATCCCCGCTATTTAATAATTCTCTCTCTCTTCACTCATTATTAACATGTCGTCCGACTTCTGGGCGGGATATATCAGCGGTGCCCTTGGCATTGTCATTGGCAATCCGCTCGATGTGATCAAGGTCCGACTGCAGGCCGGCAATGTAGATGGCTCATCTTCTCAGTCACAGTTAACCCGTTTTGAGAAAGCCAGCTCTCTTGTTCGGGGTGCGTCTTGTATAACTTATATATCATTGAAGGGTGATTGACTGTGGTTCTAGGTGCTGCTGCCCCGATCCTTGGCTATGGAGCTCTCAATGCTCTTCTCTTCGTGGCCTACAACAGGTCCTTGGTTGCAATGGATAGCTCAGTGACCGACCCCACCAATCCAGTAGGTGTCCCATTATACAAAATATGGATTGCCGGCGCCGTGGGTGGCCTGGCCAGCTGGACTGTCTCGTCTCCAACCGAGTTCATCAAGTGCCGAGCGCAGTTGGACTCTCGCCCAGAGGTATCTTCATGGAAGGTCGCCAAGGATATTTACCGCACGCGTGGCTGGAGGGGGCTTTACTATGCTGGTGGCATTACTAGTGCGAGAGACTCAATTGGTTACGGATTCTAGTATGCAAACGTACCTGTCCATGCACCAAATGCTTCGGCTGTCTAACGGAACATAGCTTTTGGTCTTACGAACTTTGCAAGCGGCTCATGACATCCGAAGATGACGGCACACATCAGGCCGCTTTGAAGGTTCTTCTCTGTGGAGGCATTGCAGGTGTTGTCACTTGGGGTTCAGTGTTTCCTTTGGATATGGTCAAGACTCGTCTGCAGGCACAGACGATCAACCACTCCCCCACGGGAACAGCCACTGAAGGGCAATCTCTGCTGCAATCACAGCACCGGACAATGAGTACGATGCAGATTGCCCGGGAAACTTACCGCACGGAAGGTGTGGCTGCTTTTTATCGCGGTCTGGGAGTTTGCAGTATTAGAGCGTTTATCGTGAATGCCGTCCAGGTTGGTCTTTAGCTCCTACTCGCTACATTTGGTGCTGATTATTGTTCGATATAGTGGGCGGCATATGAGTGGTTGATGAAGAATTTCAGCGATCATTCGCGGAGCGCATCACAATTGTCTGACAAGAGTATATAGTTTGTGTATAGCGTCTCCATAGATCAATAGATGGAAAGTAGGAGAACGTAGTAGTTTGCCCCATGCGTTAAATGCCGCCAGCAACAACTTTGCCAGCTTGTAAGGATTGTACAATATTCGAGACCGGCCATCCAGTCTGAACTCCCCAATCTTGCACTCCCTGGATCACTTCGGAAACTTGGTTCTGGTCTCGAAGCCAGCCACCACAAAAGGCTATCGGTCCAAAGGCGTTGATCCACACTGCTTGAGACTCACTTGACAAAGCTAACGCACATATTTCGGATGTCCGATTCTCAAGGTCTCTAGTCAACCCCGAGAGATGTTGAATGTTTTCCATCGTGTTGTTTTGTGGCCGTGGTCTTGCTAAGAGCAAAACTATCATCGCCGTTTGATAGTACTGCCAGGCCGCGACTAATCCAAAGTCAGAAAAACCAAATACATGGGAGTATACGTACCATGCCAAGGATACAAAGTTCCTATGAACGGAAAGGCCCTTCCCATTTTATCCGGCAGCTTTACTATAATCGGTGCAAATGAAGTCGGCAGACGATCCTTCCAGGTGTCAAGATCCTGTTTGAGCGAGTTCCACCTTGACAGCTCTAGAGGGTCCGCATCATTTCCAAAACATTGGTTGATGACTTGTCCCAGAAGCACCGTCACGTAATTAGCAAAGTCATCATCGTTCTCAAGTTTTGGGGAGTGTTCATCCAGAAGTTCGATCATGAGCCTTCGCCTTTCGATCAAGGCAACTGTTATATCTTCTCTAAGATAGTTCCAGAATGCAGCACGGACTAAACCCGATTCCAATTTGATGGGATGGCTGGATAAGATGGAATAACAGCCCTCTAAGTGGCTCTGGGAGCTGAGGTTTACTAGGTCTTGATTAGCATTTTGAGAAAGGAAAAGAAGAGATAAAATTGGGCTCACGAGATATAATCTCATACGAGCGTAGTAGACAAATGGCTGCTAGGACTTCGCCATTTGAGACTACAGCCTCGATATTTTTTGTTATTTGAAGGAGAATTCGCACGCTTTCGAGGTGATAGAATTCCGCTTTATCCATATGCTCCGCGCGGCCAGATTTATGTAAGCTCACTGCTGAGAATGCCAAGATGGCACTCAAGAGGAGTGGGCTATGTCGAGCTCTCACGGGCACAATATCCATAAAGTGTCGATGGCGGTCATTCAAATCGTACCACGAAGCGAGACTAGTGGTGTAATGGCGGAATAATCGGAATACCTCGATATCATGCAGTGCTATTTCCGGGTTCTCTGTTGAAACAAACGGGGGCTGTAGTGGAAGTGTTGGGTTATTTTGTGGCAAGACAGGTGCTGTAGAGTCAGGCCACTCGCATCTGCGGTTAGCTTTCTGACAAGGTGAGCACGAAGGTCGCCCTCCATCACCTTCACTAATGGTCAGCTATTCTAGATAGTAATTAAATTCTCAGTAGACTTACATCGCACACGTCGTCTCCGACATTCTTGGCTTTTGTCCTGTTAGTCTGATTGTGTCAGTAGGTAAATTTGCCTCGAAACTGACCAGCCTAGGGCTAATTAGCGAAATCACAAAATCAAGCAAATAATATGGCACTAACGGTTTGTTAGAAACCTTCGAGGCATTGCATCTCGCTTTTCCTCTAAGCCTTGGGAAAAGGAAAAGGCGAAGTTCGCATTTGAGCGGACATTGTGGGGTGTGACATCAGATGGCAACCGGGTTCCTCCAATTAGGATAGAGATAAAGCGAGAAACGAAAGATAAAAGCATAACGAAAAGCGAGGAGCAGTACGTGGGATGCATGAAATAACTATAAAATGCAGGACAAGTCCTGCCGTTGATGGTTCTTTCTTCATAATTCTCAACAGGGCTGACTTACCGGTCTTTTCATCGCAATGCTTTCACGACTCTTGAGGCCATGTCGAACCAGATCAGCTATGGCTAAAGCGACCCGGCTTCTTAGTACAGCCAGAATCTCCCCCATTGCGATTAGTCCATCAAAAACCGAAATCCAAAGTGGGTGTCTAAGTCCACAAAACCTTGAAGTTGCCATGCGCAGTCTGCACCATGATGGTCTTGTCCTTGTGAATAATGTTGTTCCACATGATATGCTCGACCGATTGAACGAGAAGATGGTACAAGATGCCTACAAGCTCTACGCGCGAAAGGAAAACAGTCCGTTCAACTACAACCCCAACAATCTCCAGCAAGACCCTCCTCCGATGCGTGAGCACTTCGAGTCTGAAATCTTTCTAAGTAGGTCAATACAGAATAACTATTAGACGTTTCATTCTAATAATGCATTAGATCCCATTGCGACTCAGATTACGTCGACCGCATTAGGCCCACGCCCTAAATGGACCTTTTGTTCTGGAAACACTGCCATGCCGCCAACGCCCGAAAACCCCCCGGCCTCCCAGCCAGTGCACTCAGACGCAGACTTTGAACACCCAACCCACCCATTTGCCTATGTTGTCAACGTCCCTCTCATCACCATGACCCCGGAAAATGGCTCAACTGAGGTCTGGCTCGGGACACACAAGGATTCCAACTTGTATATTCAAGAAGGTAGACACGGCGAGCGGGCAAGTGGTCGGATCAAGACCGAAGAGCTAGAAAAGCGCCGGGTGATCCGTCCCCCTATCCAGCCAGTTGTACCCAAGGGCTCTATCATCATCCGTGATCTCCGACTTTGGCATGCTGGAGTTGGTAACCAGACGGATACAGTTCGAGTTATGCTGGCAATGAGCAAGTTTAACCTGCAATAAGAAGTTGGACGTAATTTTGCTGACGTTCAACAGTTCACTTCGCGCCGTGGTATCAGAATCCAATGAAATTGCAACTCGCAGATGATCTGGAGGACATCATCAAAAAGGAGCAGTCCTTGGAAATTCCCGTGGAATGGGCATCAACAGCCGCTGTCAAGGATCAGTATCTGAATAGGGCATTTGGCAACGCCTATGATTTTAGCCAAGGGATCAATTGAGGTGTATCTTAATGCTACATAAAATCAATTTCGCACGTGGCACTTCCCCCAATACTGTGGAGGCGATATTAGCTTAGTAGAAATTGGATTTGAATAATTTTCTATTCAGTCCCGTTTTCAGTAGAGGATGCCACGGGAAGCTTAGGGGTCTCTCCAGGATGTTAGGGCTTCCGCGACAGCCTTCTATGTCCATACCAGATGTGGCGAAAGCCTCATCTCTTTTTATCCAATAAATCAAGATTATCTCAAGATGATCAGAAGGGTAGCTGGAGGCTGATTGAAGCTCGAAACGTATCTCAATAATCATATTCCCTCATATAGGGATGCTGGGGTCGTTTGGCAAATATAAATAAAGAGGTAGAGTTGTCAAAAAAAGACCAGATTCAAATACCAGACTGAAAGCCAAGTCTCAATTCAAAATGATGTCCTTTTATAACATCCTTCCGGTCTGCGCTGTCTTCTTGACGGTCGCCGCCGCAGCCCGGACGCCGTGCATGCCCAAATGGAATTTCAAGCCCGGTGATCCGATCTGCGACCCTCCCTATAAGTTTTTCGATGCTGCCGACGCTGCTGCAATTTATACCGAATAAATGTGTAGGTTGCACCTCTAGACGTTATCTTACATGTCAAACAAGCTGACCATCTCATTAGGCATGACGTTGCACTGCATCCACCACAACATGAGCCGTCGCGGTCTCTGGGATGTCTCCAGCAAACCTCAGCCAACCCTTTGCTTAGTACTATGATATATGCCTTTTCCAGTAGACCGATCATTGGGCCATTTGATTATATTTTGTCTTAGGCTTTACCGGGACAAACAGATAGTTTAATTTTAATATACTTTGCATAACCGCCTCTCTGTAACAATAAAGATCTCTTACTTGCATGGCTATTCAATAAACATGCGCCTAATAGGGAACGGGAGTCACAAGTCCATAGCTTTGGTCCACTTTAACAAGACGACGCATTCTCTTGATGAGCAACCCCGGATGATGGAAAAGCAAAACCAGCAAAGTCAGCAACATCAAGAACGCATCAAACACATAAATAAATGCCTCCTTGGTATTTATAGTCGAAGTGCGTGGCGAAGCAAACTGAATAGTCCGCACGAGGTTGCGCAGCATCAACGCAAAGCACGCGATATACAGCGCAGACATATATTTGCGCCATTTGAGCTCCGGATTCTGGGCCACGACGGGTGTAGGCTGGTTTTGCAGCTTTCTCTGGAATTTGAAAGAAATCCATATGAACAAGGCGAAGATAACTAGCGAGAAAATCAATCCCGCTAGGACAACTTTCTTGCCAACATTCATGACTTGCGCATTACCAGTGACTTGTACACCTGCACCGCCGATCTGTGTACAGAAGCAGAGAATGTCATTGAGCACGAATACAAGTGTGAGGTATTTGGTCCGCATGCTCGATAGATGCTCTGCGTCGAACGAACGGATCAGCCGCCCTAGAGTCATGTATACGGTGGCTGCGACCATGAGGGGCGCACACAGAATGAGCATCTCTTGTAAAGCCCACGATTTGATCTCGATTCGGGACTGATGAGACCATGCTCGACCGTAGTAGCCGAATGTCTCGCCTGATAGAAGGTGAGGCTGTTAGCGTCTGATTCTGATAGCTATGTAGGAAATGGGCGTTCAAGCTTACAAACACCACCTAGGATCAGGGGAATAAAATAGGCAGCGCGAAATGGAAACATTGTCACAAAGTGGATGACAGTAAGCACGCCGAATAACCCCATGAAAGCGTATCCCGCTGTTGCGGAGGGTGTATAAGGATAAAAGTCCACATAAGGACTTGATCCGTTCGTGCCATTGTGGTAGACAATATCCATGTTGATATATAATATAGAGAATTGGTTTAAGAAAGACACGAAAGAATCGCTGTCCCTGTCTTTTATATCTTGAAGGCCCCCGGTTTTATGTGAATGCGATGGATCGACAATTGCCGCTTCGGGAAATTTTTATACGAATACTGGTGGGGCGAAGGAAAGGGTATCCACCTATTCTTAGGCAACGTGCATTGTTCCGACTGTTAATGGCTATATTCAGACTTATATTGAATGGCGCTGATATCCATATTCCAATAATAGGGAGACCATGGCCTGAAGAAACCATCGATACTGCATTGATAGCAGATCGCTCGATCGCTGCGACCTTCTTGACTCTGATAGAATGTCTAAATCCAGTCCCACGTACCAAAGGGATTGCTCCCGCAAATTCAGCATTATGCGTCGAATCCCTCACCAGGGCCTTCATGAACCTCGCGCGGTACCAGAACCGTCGGTCCAAAGTCCTGCAGTCCCTTTTCGTTAACATTGACACCTGTTCTAAACGACTCCATCTCTGCCTCACTCACACCAAATCGGTATGGAGCCCCTGCATAGCTTGAAGCACCCAGTTAGTCTATATCAGGTTAACAGAACTTTGATTGACCGATTTATTTTATGAGCTGCGTAAAACTTCTTTCTTCCTTTCTCACCTTCTCCTCTGGCCACTCAATCCAGTGCTGCAACTTTGCAGGCAATGCGGAGCGAACACCAAATACTATATGTTCATCCCAACCCTCCATAAACCAGACCGACTTCATATACTTCAGTAGCATCCCCCAGTGTGCAAGAATAATTAGCCCAACCGGCTCCTTCTGCTCCAACAGACTCACCATCTCCCCAGGGAGTCGATACAGCCATCCAATAAGCACCTGCATCAAGCCTGCAGCTCGAATCTGTGATGATCGCTTCACGTAAACCTCCCTCGCCACTGACAACAAGTCTTTAAGCGCTGCGTCATATATTTCGCGATCACTTTCAGCAATTTCTTTCTCCGCCAGGCTCTGGACTGTCTCGATACGCATAGTATACTCGTTCATCTCACTCTGAAAAAAGGAATCCATGGTGTCGTCTTCAAGTCCAGGCTCAGGTTTCAGGATCCCACTGAACACCTTCTCCCGATAAGACTGTACAATGAACTTCACTCCATGCATAAGAGTCAGCCATTCGCCGGGGCCATCATCACTGAAAATCAGGTATTCGCCGGCACGAGGTCCTCGTGCAAAATAGTTGAAACAGATCAACACCGCTGAGATGTAGACTTTTTGACAGTTGTCTTGGTTCAGCTGAGTTAATATAGAAGTGACCGAGCGGACACCAAAGGTGAAATGATCGTCTGCTTGCTGGATGTACTGGTCTCGGACAGAGGGGTTTTCATGACCCAGATGCAGAGCTGATATGGCCAGTATTAAATGTAAGATAGTGGGGAAGGTAATGCCCCATTGGACGATGTGATTCTGCCAAACATCTTCCGTTCTGGGATTGTCCGCCAGGGTGCCGAAGGTTTTAATCACGAAGTTGTGGAAAAGTTGTAGATCCGGGTAGGATACTGCGCCTGAGGGTGGTTGTGTCTCTATGGTCGAGATTTGGTGTTGATCCGTTGTTGAAGATGGTTTTGTTTTGTGTTTGCGTTTGTTGTCGGACGGGAAGTAATAGGATCGAAAATGGTAGTTTCTTTGTGGAGGTGTGCTATCCGAGGATCTCCTACCAGCCGCTGAGAAGGTACAGTCGATGTCGTGGTTGCTGCAGTTGGTGCATGTTGGTTTCCGTTCATCGCACTGTATAGGATGAGTTACATGTTTCCCCGTGTCTGTAATGACGAAAAGTGTATAAAAGGAGCAGATACTCACTTTAATCCGCCGTTTCTTGCAGTTCGTACATCCTAGCCGTGACTTTGTGTGTGACCGTCGTGCCCTAGATGGCGTTTCTGTAAGCCTATCCATCACAGAAGGACGTTACTGTCGTATTCGTTCCCGCCATTCAACTATGTAACTATGCCGTTGAGAGAAAAGACCCGAATACGACGAAATTTCCCTTTCCAGTCAGCACGTGACAGTCCCCGAATTTGTAATCCAGCCGAGTACAGCAGTCGACAGCAAACATCTCTGCCCACTCCTCCAATCTCTCTCCCGACCTCTCAATTCCTTCATGTTCTCCCGCGCCGTCCGCCCCTTGACCGTCCTGAGCAGAGGCTGCCGCTATCTTCTCACTCCCGCACCCGTCCCTACCCCGGGCATCATCCTTCTCCGTCACCGCGCGCTCCTCCGCCGCCATCAACGCAGCTATGGCGGACACTTCCGGGATCACGCCTGACTCTCTGAAGAGCAAATTGATTGAACAGCTGCAGGCACAGCATGTTGAGATTGAGGATTTGTCGGGTATGGAAGTCATCATGCCTTGCGTTTTTTTTTTAAGAGAAAGAAGCTGATTTGATTTTCTGGTTGCTACAGGTGGCTGCGGACAGGCCTTCCAGGCCGTCATTGTCTCTCCCCAGTTCGAGAGCAAGAACATGCTCGCGCGCCACCGGCTGGTCAACTCCGTGCTGAAGGCAGAGATCGCTGCTATCCATGCTTGGACGCCCAAGTGCTATACTCCGGAGCAATGGCAGGCGATGCAGTAGTGAGGTCTGTCTTCATCGCAGGATCAAAAGATACCCGAAAGAAGAGACCAAGAATATGTGCTACTATGGAAAAATGTTGCCATAACATAATGGGATGGGATTTGGCGTTGACTGGGTTGGAACTAGGTGGGATCATTGTATATTGCAAGTCATCGTCTGGGGTCCCGCGTGCGGACCCAAACAGAAATAGATTTTCTTTCTCCCGGTTATGCTATGTATGTGTACAGTAGATATCAATATACACGGCTTAACCGAGCACTTTCTCGGCAGTCGAGACTGTTAAGAGTCAGTCAGTATATCATATAACAACCTTGGAAATAACCAGGCAAAACCATACCATTCACGCCGGTGTTGTCAGGCTCCACGAAAGCTTCCTTGACTTTGCCGTTTTCCACCAGCAGCGCGTACCGCTTGCTGCGGTTGTTGCCGAAGATAGAGGTGCTGTCGAAGCTCAGGTCCAGAGCTTCGGTGAACTTGCCGGTCGGGTCACCCAGGAAGCGCACCTGCCGCAATTGTCAGTGCTGGATCCAAACACGATAGAAGTATATGCACATACACCGCTCTTGCCCGACGGGTCGAGGGAATCGGCCCATGCCTTAGTCCTGTTACGTACGACAGTTGCCGGTCAATGGATATCCAACGACTGGTTTTGTGGAGTGTTGCTTACACGAACGGGTCATTGACAGAGATGACAAAGACCTGGCCGGCCTCCTTGAGCTTGGGGTGGTTGATGTAGCCGGGGACGTGGGTGCTGGAGCATGCAGGGCCTAGACAAGAACACGAAGAATGTCAACACTGGACAGACGGAGCTTCCTTTTGGGGTGGGATTGGGTGGGAGGGTCACGCACTGAAGGCAGCAGGGGTGCCAATGATGACGCCCTTGCCCTTGATCTCCTTGGCCAAATTGACCTTGTTGCCGGGAGAGTCCTCGACCAGCACGTCCAGGTTGGGGATCGCGTCGCCCTTTTGCACGAAGGCAGGCGCGGTGTTGTGGAAGAACGCGGCCTGGGGGCGGGCGCGTGGGACGTGGGTTGCGAGTCGACGGGCGGCAAACATGGTGGGCAGCAATTGAGTCGATGGAGGAGGGAAAGGTGGGAGAGTGAGAGGTCAGTGAGAGAGATGGAAGGGCGTGGTGGATAATTTCGTCATAACCGTTCGGGTTGGCTGGACCTGACTCTTACTGCTCCTCGTTTTCGTAAGGAAAGCCGTAGACTGGATCGTGAGTGATCTATAATTAGTTACTTATGGACTTCGACTTGCCTCTTCTCTTTGTCTTTTCTGTTGGATCCTCGGACCATCATCTCCGTTCAAATCTCACCCTCCATCGGGCGCACTGACAGCACAACGGCGCTGCACGAGGAGCCGCTGCAGCAGTGGATAAGGATTCGCCATGTCATTCGATATACAACAAGAATAATACCTATAATCACGAGAAATACCGAGGAATATTATTATTTCTACCTATAATAATATTCACCATTCACCAACTCGGTAAATGACATACCGCCATACCGTATGTACCGATTGACCTTGGCTCGACCGCCCACCGCGAGCCACAGTCTCTGAACCCCCGTTCGTCAAGTCGGTTGTTCTTCATTCCTCTTCCTCCTTTCCCTCCTGGCCCCTTCTATCGTTTTGTCGAGCCTCTTCATCCCGCAAGGGCTTCCGTTATTTCCTTCTCGCCTTTTTTTCGCAATCCGTTAAATCCCCCCGTTCGGGGGTCGTTCAGCCTAACAGCCCAGTTCGACCGGTCGCGACCCGTCTAGCCCAGCATGGACGCTGGCCAGACCTCAGCGAATCCCGCCCCCGCGGGTAACTCCAGCGATTTTGTGAGTCCCATGCTTGGAACTATGGGGAAATCAATGCTAATCGGGTCTGGGAATAGGTTCGCAAGCTCTACAAGTGAGTGTGCACTCTCTCCCTTTTCCTCCGCTCCCCCTCTCTCAACCCGAGCCATGAACCCCTCGAACCTACACCGAGTCCACCAAATACTGACGATCCCAGAATGCTGGAGGACCCCTCGTACTCCTCGATCGTGCGCTGGGGAGACGAAGGGGATAGCTTCGTCGTCTTGGAGGTAAGGCAGAAAAAAAGAAAGAAAATCTCCGGTCGCACTCGGCTGACTTCGCTGTGTTCAGTGTGAGAAATTCACCAAGACCATCCTGCCCAAACATTTCAAGCACAGCAACTTTGCCAGTTTTGTGCGCCAGCTCAACAAATACGATTTTCACAAAGTTCGACAGAATAACGAGGAAAGTGGCCAGTCGCCATACGGACAGAATGTAGGTTCGCCATCGCGAGACAAAGAACTCGATTGACCCTCGATCCCCAGGCATGGGAATTCAAGCACCCGGAGTTCCGGGCGAACAGCAAGGATTCCCTCGATAATATCCGTCGCAAAGCTCCTGCGCCTCGCAAGCCGGCCGCACCCACCGAAGAATCGGTACCCACTCAACAGATCGATCTGCTCAACCAGCAGATCGTTGCGCAACAGCAACAGATCCAGCACCTTTCCGACCGCTTTGCACAACTTTCCGTGGATCATCAGCTCATGATGCAGGAGGTCTTACGCGTGCAAAAGACGGTTGTGAACCATGAGAGTGTCATTCATCAGGTGATGAACTACTTGCTGTCGGTGGACGCGCGCCAGCGACGGGACAGTAAAGCATCTGTATCGTTCCAGGGGCAGGGCGGTTCGTCCATGAGCGGCGACGAGCCATCATCGCCATTGCAGCAGGCGTCCAAGCTGCTGAGTGACATGAACGCGGAAATTCAATTCAATCTGACAGGGTTGGAAGCGATGAATGACCCTCAAAAGGCCGGTGCCCCGCCAGTGGTCTCGACACCCACGATGGATGCCGCTGCTCGGAATGGTGGCGTTCGCCCGTCCACCTCTGCGGCACCCAACCCGGCTCTCGTCTATCCCAAGATGGGTGGAGAGTTAGAGCCGGTGGTCTACCCCGTGGGCGCCACAAACGGGATTGACCCCATGTACAGCGAGCATGTCAACAACGTGCCATACGCGATGCCACCCAAAACAGAGATCGAGTCGGCCGAAACCCGCCGACAGTACCCTGACAACCGGAAAAAGAGCACCAACGTCGATCCAGGCTGGATGCGCAGCCCACACATTCTCTTGGTGGAGGACGACGCCACCTGCCGACAGATCGGTGGGAAATTCCTTTATTCTTTCAACTGCGTGATCGACACAGCCGTATGTCACCCACTCCACCTTCCAAAGAAGATTGCCGCTAATCCCCCATTTAGTTCAATGGTCTCGAAGCTGTGAACAAAATCCAGGAAGGCTCGAAGTACGATCTGATTCTTATGGATATCATTATGCCTCATCTAGACGGTGTATCGGCGTGCCACCTTATCCGGCAAGCCGACCGAACCCCTATCATCGCCATGACCTCCAACATTCGCAGTGATGACATCCAACTCTACTTCCAACACGGTACGTGTATAGTATCACGCACCCAAGGTCTTGACTGACATTTTATCCAGGCATGGATGACGTTCTTCCGAAGCCCTTCACCCGAAAGAGTCTTCTTGATATGCTTGAGAAGCATCTGGTTCATCTTAAGACGATGCCGCAAGGCATAGAAGCTGCGCCGCCTGGCGCCCCAATGGCCATGGCTGGTCAGACATCATCATCCCAATCCATTAAAGAAGACAGCTCTCCCGGCCAGTCGCCCGCCGGGTCTATGAACAACTGGCAATCCCCCAGCCAGTTCCAAGCCATGCAGACCGTCCCGCCCAACATGCCTCCCGTCCAAGGACAATACGTTTCGGCGGCGCCCGCCGCATACACTGTCGACCAAAACGGCGTTCAGTACCCAGCCACTCAACCGGTTGCCGTCCCTGCTGTAGGGACACCCGTCCGCCCACCGCATCGACGGCAGATATCCGAGATGTCCACAGCCGCAGACAACGGGAACATGGCCAAACGGCAACGCATGTACTCCCAACAACCGCAGCCGATGATGGCCGTGCAAGCTGGACGGCCGGGCTGAAACTTTTTTGTCGATTTCTGTCTATCTCACGATTCCCACTGTCTATATTTTTGAGGCCTTGATCGTACATTTTTGTTCTCTACTTCTTTTGATCTTTCTTTCGTCCCTACAGGTCATGGCGTTCATATGGCGGCTGGTTCCCATGTGGGTGGTGTTGCGAATGCTGTCGCTTATATACATGGAAGGATCTTTGTTCGCCTAGTACATACTTGAGACACAAACATAAAAACGTGTTTTTGATTACTAGTCTATCTGGTCCCAAGGACTATTACCTAAGTAGAGACAAGGAGAATTGTTGGCGTGGTGTACTTGTCTTCGCCCGGCTCTCCCATCAGTCTGGGCATTCGTTGTTGCTTTTCTATCATCCCACAAGAGATAGCCTATCTATTCCGTATTCCTTCTGTAATTCCCTTGTAACAGCATTTCTATTTCTGTCCACGCATGCGCGTGTCTCAGCCAGAGAAACCAAGCCAACCACCCCACAACCCGAGCCCGAAACTCGACAACGACTCCCGAGTCCGAAGATCAGCTCCAGCAGGTCTAGAACGCCCCCCGGTATTCAAAACAAACAATTTATTTGGACATGGCCGGGTCCAGACCTTGCGTGTTGTTCTGGACTCTTTGCGGCGCAGGAAGCTGTGGCGGTGAAAATCTCTTAGGTAAGACGGTGGCTGGGCAAGCTGGACGGTCATGTGATGATGCGAGGGACACCAGGACAAACAGTGCAAACTGAAATGACTCCCCGCCGGCCTTTTTTTGTGTCGCTTTCTTTGTCGTGAGTAACTAATCTCTCAGCAGCAATAACTGTCTGAGACCAGCTAGTCGCGAGTTTAGCAATGGGTCCCAAGCAAAAAGGTGGTGGCCAGAAGCACAAGGGGAACACCGCGGAGGAGGTGGAAGACACGCTGCAGGCTGTCGTATGTTTTTTTTGGCTTCCTGGATTCAGGCCGATGCTGACGGAGGGTATAGGTTCTTGCGGATACCTTCGAGACCAGATTCGAGCCATTTACGCTGGACAAGCCACGGGTATGTTAGGGGAGAAAAGCTTCGTGGGGTACAAAAATGGTTGACTTGGCCGATGATAGTGTCTTCTCCCCCTCGCCAATACACCTCTGATCGAATATACGCTCGAGTTCCTGGCCAATGCTGGTGTGGAAGAAGTGTTCCTGTACGGCGGGGCGGCTCATTCAGACCAGCTGGAGAAGTACATCAAGTATGCTTGGCACAACCCGGTTATACTGAAAGAAACGCAATCCCTAACCAATGAATTAATGAACAGTGCCTCGAAATGGAGAGCCCTCTCGTCGCCCTTCAGACAGCTCAGCTTCCTCAAATCCACCTCCACCTCCGTCGGCGACGTCATGCGTGATCTGGACGGCAAGCACCTCATCACAGGCGATTTCATCCTCGTGTCCGGCGACGTGATCAGCAATCTGCCCATCGAGGGCGCCCTAACCAAGCATCGCGCGCGTCGGGCAGCCGATAAGAATGCGATCATGACAATGGTGCTTCGCGAGGCAGGCCGGAAACACCGGACCAAGTCCACGTCGATCTCGCCGGTGTTTGTGATCGATCCCACCAAGGACCGGTGTCTGCACTACGAGGAAATCGACGAGCGGGCGGAGAGCGACCAGCCCGCGCGGCTGAATATCGATACGGATATTATTCTGTCGCATGCGGAGCTGGATATTCGTCAGGATCTCATCGACTGCAGTATCGATATCTGCACGCCTGATGTGCTGAGTCTGTGGTCAGATAGTTTCGACTACCAATCACCCCGGAAACATTTCTTGTATGGTGTGCTGAAAGACTACGAGCTAAATGGCAAGACGCTCCATACCCACATTATCAGGGAGAACTACGCTGCGCGGGTGCGGAACTTGAAGGCATACGATGCCGTGAGCAAGGATATCATCTCGCGCTGGACATACCCCTTGTGCCCGGACACCAACCTGCTTCCTGGGCATACGTACGATCTGCGCAAGGGCAGTCTGTACCAGGAGCAGGGGGTGACGCTCGCCCGGTCCTGCGTGGTCGGTCGTCGCACGGTGATTGGGTCTGGGACGAGTATCGGGGACCGGACGACAGTGCACAACACCGTTCTGGGCCGCAACTGCAAGATCGGGAAGAACGTCAAGCTTGACGGCGCATATATCTGGGATCATGTTGTGATTGGGGATGGTTCGGATGTCCGTGGTGCTATTATTGCGGATGGCGTCGTGGTCGGTAAGAAGTGTACGGTTGCGCCTGGCGCGCTGCTCTCGTACGGTGTCAAGATTGCAGATGGCGTGGCTGTTCCGAACGGGCAGCGGATCACTAAATCCTCACGGGATGGCATGGATGTTGCCAGTGACCCCAAGGTCGTTGGCGCTGGTGGGGAAGGCTATGAGTTCGTGCCTGGTGACGAGGATGATGAAGTTGACGACACCCCAAGCGAAGCCTCGTCGGGACTTGGTATGTTCCTTCTTTCGTTCTCACTGCAGGCTATCCGGCTAACCCTCCTTTTCAGTTTATCGCATGCCCAATCTCTCTCTTTCTTCTGCCTCGATCTCCACACTGTCATCCGAACTCTCAGAAGGATCCTGGCCACGGTCCGGCCGAAGCAGTTTCTCCAGCGGCGACGAGGAACAAGACAACTTCTACCACGAAGCCTCCGTCAGTGCATTTGACATGCTGCGCGATGACAACGCCGCAGATGTGGTGGTGCTAGAGCTGGTAAGCATGCGCATGACCGCCAATGCATCCGACCAAGCAATGCGACGGGCCGTGGTGGTCTCATTCATGAAACACATCCAGCAATTGATGGAGGGCGGCAAGGGCGCCGGCGAAGCCGTCCACGACGTGTTTTCCAAGTATCGCGAGGTCGTGGACCGCTGCTGTTTATTTGACCGCAACAAGGAAGCGAAGAAGGACCAGGTGGATTTGCTGCTTCTGCTACAGCAGGACTTGATCCATCGCCACAAGGGGGACACGGTGTTGCTGTTTACGGCGAAGGAGCTGTATGAGCTGGAGCTGGTGGATGAGGAGGCATATGAGCAGTGGTGGAGAGATGAGCGGTCGACTGTGTCGGAGGAGATGCGGACGGTTCGGGCTCAGGCTCAGCAGTTTGTCGATTGGCTTGCTGAAGCGGAGGAGGAGGAGAGTAGTGAGGAAGAGGAGAGCGATGAAGATTAGTGAATTTGCTACATATACCATATACGGAGACAGACATCAAGGGTCTTTGTTAGTTAGTATTTCATCCACCGCAGAGTGCAACGTCTTTGGAACCATACAAACCGCTCATCACGGGACTCCCCACTTGTTTCCGGCCCGACCCCTCCGCCCTGACCCGTGACGTGTTGTTCGACCGATCACCCAACTTCTCCAACTTCCTTCTCTCCAAACCCCAAGAGGCATTTCAGTGCCTTCCCCCGTTCCCCCCTTGTTCACTACGGCCCCCTCAACACGTAAAAGAAAGGCGGCCGAGGCGATTGCGGACAGTCAGCCCCCCTCCAAAGCCCAAGCCGCCACCAAGGCTGCTTCCGGCCCCGGCCTCGCCACCGCGCCCTTGGAACCGCCGCGCCCGCCCACTCCCACCCCTGCCACAACGACAACGGAGTTGACTGCGAGGGGCAGCTCCGTGAGTTCTGTTTCGGCAAATAAGGATATCGTCACCTCCGCCACGACCAGCATGGATTCAGATGATGATTTCATGTCTGACGTGTCGAGCCAGGATGACTTTTTGGACACTCAGGACAGCGACAATGACAGTTTAGGAGAGGGTGAGTACAAACTGCCCTTTCAAATGATCTATCGGGGAGCACTAGCTAACGATCTACTCTTCCAGATTTCGGTGACCTCGATGGCGGATTCTCCGACGACAAAGACCTGCTCACCCAAAAACGAAAACCCTACGAAGTCGAGTTCAAGGTACTCAACCCTGCAGATATTGAACGAGAACAACAAGCCCAGATTAGCGAAGTCTCCGCCATCCTGGGCCTGCCGCCAGAGTCAGCGGCCATCCTGCTCCGGTTTGGGAGGTGGAAGCGGGAGAAGCTAATAGAGTCCTACATGGACCACCCCGAGGTGACGTTGGAGGATGCGGGCTTGGGGACAAATTTTGAAGGCGCTGTGAAGATGGAAGCCATCCCGGGATTCATGTGTGAGATCTGTTGTGAGGATGGCGAGGGCCTCAAGTCGTACGCGATGCGCTGTGGCCACCGCTTCTGCGTGGATTGCTATCGTCACTACTTGGCCCAGAAAATCAAGGAGGAAGGCGAGGCTGCTCGCATCGAGTGTCCGGGCGAAAGTTGCCACCGTATCGTGGACTCTCGATCGCTTGATCTACTGGTCACGAATGATCTCAAGACACGGTAAGTTGGCTGGTATTTTGAAGAGTGACTCAGGCTGACTTTCATTTCTCCAGGTATCGTATCCTGCTTACACGAACGTACGTGGACGACAAAGAGAATCTACGGTGGTGCCCGGCGCCAAATTGCGAGTACGCGGTGGACTGCCACGTGAAGAACCGTGATCTGCGCCGTATTGTGCCAACAGTGAAGTGTGCCTGCTCGCACGAATTTTGTTTCGGCTGCACCCTTAGCGATCACCAGCCCACTCCGTGTGGCCTGGTTAAGATGTGGCTGCAGAAGTGTGAGGATGACTCTGAGACGGCCAACTGGATCTCGGCCAACACCAAGGAATGCCCACGGTGCCAGTCGACGATCGAGAAGAACGGCGGATGCAACCACATGACCTGTCGCAAGTGCAAGCATGAATTCTGCTGGATGTGCATGGGTCTGTGGTCGGAGCACGGAACCAGCTGGTACAACTGCAATCGATACGAAGAGAAGTCGGGGTCCGACGCCCGCGGTGCTCAAGCCAAGTCGCGCGCCTCGCTGGAGCGGTACCTGCACTACTATAACCGGTATGCGAACCACGAGCAGTCCGCCAAGCTAGACAAGGACCTCTATCTCAAGACCGAGAAGAAGATGACTAGCCTGCAGTCGCAATCGGGCCTCTCATGGATTGAGGTGCAGTTTCTGGACACGGCCTCGCAGGCGCTACAACAGTGCCGACAGACCCTGAAGTGGACGTATGCGTTTGCCTTCTACCTCGCGCGCAACAACCTGACCGAGATCTTCGAGGATAACCAGAAGGACCTGGAGATGGCGGTCGAGAGCCTGAGTGAGATGTTCGAGAAGCCCGTCCCGGACCTGGCGAACCTCAAAGTCGACATCCTGGACAAGACGGCTTACTGCAACAAGCGTCGCATCATCCTGTTGAGCGACACTGCCGAGAACCTGAAGAGTGGTACGTCTTCCTGTCTTGATATTTGACATACATATTGCTAACATCACCATCTTCAGGGGAATGGTCATTCAACGTAACCTGGTAACCTTGCTCAACTCCAACGTTTATCTTCCTTTCGTCTCGACGAGACACACCAGACCACTTAACGACCGTGAATGATTTGCCCGAGCACATTTACACTCTGTTAGCTCTCCATCCACTCTCCCTCAGTCCGACTATTTTCTTAAGACTCTTTCCCGTCCGTCCACGGACTCTCTGTGTTCTTACATGCCCCCTCCTCCTTGCCATCAATGCGGCGTCGAGGAGTTTTATGTTTGTTTGATTCTTTGTATGTCTTTCACACTCCATAGCCTGGTATCATTATTATTACATGCGTATTATTTCCTTTCCTATGGCAAGTACATAAGTTGAAGTTCACGTACATTACCTGAATCCAGCGTCGAGCAAACCACCTAGCGTCAGTCGGGTATTTTTGCCCGAACTCCTGTCGAGCCACCCCGGACCTCGGCTGCCTGAGCGGCCATTAGGACCCCTTGGGCCATGAAGAGGGCCACGCAGAAGGCGACAACTTCCACGATTTATTCATAAAGCCATACATCGAGAATGGTGGATATCTGAGATTTGCGCTTTAAACCTCCGACGGGCCAACCGACGCACGAGATCGCCACTCAACAAGGTCTGAGGATGGCAGAGACTTTCCTTACTCGGGAGATCATAGCGCAAAGCATTAAGAGCGGCCACCCATGACAATACCAACGCTTTGGAATCTATCAGAAGCCATGGTACAAGAGCATAGTGGCAAAAAGGCGTCGGTTATGACTACTATCGGGTACTTACAGTCCCATTTGGCTCAGAAAGGCACTCGGGGAAAGGCATGAGTGGTATCTAGTCGGTGTCCACTAACTGCTATGTACTGTATCTGGACAAAATTAACATGTTAGTATGTATGGAATACACCCTGACAGCATGCGCACAGCCAGTCCCTCTCGAACCCAGACGGGAAATTGAATGGTCCACCCCCGGCGCGGCTGTCCGAGGAGCATCCCCTGAAGCGGACTAGCGAGTCTAGAAGGTCGTGTGCGGTCGGTCTTATCAATCAGATAAAATTTTTCCCGCCGAAACCCGCGGTACCTGGGTCCGAGGTACCCTTTCCGCCGTTCTCCAGTAGATCAATACCTCGAACCCAGGTACCACTGTGGTGATTAACTAAGCGCCGATGACGGACCAGGTCTGGATCAAAAGGAGAAAGTCATGAAGAGGAGCAAGAGGAGCAGAAATGGGAGGAACATTATTAAGCAGAAATAATTTGACTAGTTAGTAACTTACCTGTAGGTGTATGTAGTAAGGGGATGCTCGGGGTTAGGGAAATTCCTCGGCAGGCAGGAGAATCACTAACTTGCGGATCTGGCGAGTTCGGACCTTTCTGCCCGTGCTCCAGCAACTTTAGACCAAAAAAATTATTACTATTTTCTCTTCTTCGTTGCTTCTCTGATTTTTCTTATCATTGCTTCCTTCTCACTCCATCATTGTTCGCTCTTTGCCTGTCCTCGCGCGGGCCTGGATTAGGAGACCCGCCTGCTTTTTTCTCCTCGGAGAAGCGACTTGCTCATTCCGCCAACTCCCACCCCAACACCTCCAACACCTAGCTACACGAGCCTAACCACCACCCGCGCGTTTTCACTGGCACTTCCAATCACGACGACGCCTTCTCTCGTCTTCGCTCCCTCTCACTCCGGCTGCGCCTTGAGCTAGCCCAGCTCCATGGCGACTCCCGACCAGATTGCGGAGCAGGAATATGAGTAGGTGACCGCCTCTTTTTTTCGTCATCGGTCTTTGGAGAGCATCGCGACAGGGCGCAAATGGTGCTTGCTCTGGAAATGCGCAGCTCATCTGCGGGCGCTTTTCCTGGCGAGCGCGTTTTTGCTCCCCTGTGGTTTTTGGTGTTCTCCGACCCGGTTCGACTGTGTGTGATGTGATGGATGTCCGAGCTAACGTTGTGCGCTCGCTCTTCTGCAGATACGAAACGCTCCCTTCCAACTATGGCCTCAGTCGGAATATGTTAGCTGGTGCTTTCGCAGGGATAGCGGTATGACGATTTCGATTTCCTCGAAGAAACGGGAGCTCGTGGACTGACCAGCGGCGGGGATTCAACAGGAACACTCGGTTATGTATCCGGTGGATTTGCTCAAGGTGAGTGCGTTTCTGGTGGCTACGTGGCATAAAACTGACAGAAAACTTCACTAGACTCGCATGCAAATCTTGCACCCTTCGACCGGAGGTCTCTACACAGGGTTGACCAATGCGGTGTCCACAATCTATCGCATTGAAGGCTGGCGGACACTATGGAAGGGCGTGTCGAGTGTGATTGTTGGTGCAGGTGCGCGGTGCTCAATATACTCCAAAAAACACAGGAGGCTGATTCGAGGCGAATACTAGGTCCGGCACACGCCGTGTATTTCGGCACGTACGAGCTCGTCAAGGATATGGCTGGTGGCAATGTCGACGAAGGGCATCACCCCTTAGCTGCCGCGACCAGCGGCGCTGCGGCCACGATTGCCAGCGACGCATTGATGAATCCATTTGATGGTGCGTTTTCCCCTTATTTTCTTTCGGGGGACACTGCTAATTCCCTCTACAGTGATCAAGCAGCGCATGCAGGTCCATGGCTCAGTCCACAGAAGCCTTCTTTCATGCGCCCGAACGCTCTATCGCACGGAGGGCCTCCAGGCCTTCTACGTCTCCTACCCCACCACGCTCTGCATGACCGTGCCCTTCACGGCCACCCAGTTTGTCGCCTACGAGTCCATCTCCAAGGTGATGAACCCCAAGATGGAATACGACCCTTTCACCCACTGCATCGCCGGTGGACTGGCCGGTGCCTTTGCCGCTGGAATCACCACTCCTCTAGACGTCGTCAAGACGCTCCTTCAGACCCGCGGCCTTGCGGAGAGCGAAGAGGTTCGCTCCGCCCGTGGTCTCTTCAACGCTGCGGCCATCATCAAGCGCCAATTCGGGTGGACGGGCTTCTTGCGGGGCATGCGGCCCCGGATTATTTCCACCATGCCGAGTACGGCGATCTGCTGGTATGTTTTCGTGTCTGATTGGTGTCATTGCGATCCCATTGCTAACACCGCGTTAGGACATCCTATGAGATGGCTAAGGCGTATTTCAAGCGCCACCTGGACTAGAATGACAAAAGACCGGCACATCACCACTGCTCGCTGACTGGGAAGCAACCCGTCGGCAGGTGAAGTCACCTTTCCCTGTCCACATGTTTCGATAGATATCCTGCTTTGTAAACGCCACACCTTTTTCTTCGTCTCTTCATCCGATCTCTCGATGCGACAGGGGAGGGAGCTCTCGCCTGGCCAACGCATTGAAAGCAAACGCAACTCCGGTGCCACTTTGACAGTGACCAAATCAACCAAACTCCCTTTGCATGTTTTGGCCTCCGCCTTGATCCAACCACCAAAAAGCGATTCTGGCAATGTATAGTTGTTGGGGGAGGGGGGATCACATCTGGTCATATCTCCCTGTTTTCGTCGTTGGGCGGCTGTTGATGCGCCTCTTGTTCTTCTTCCCATGCGATGTGTCTCATATATCGTTTCACCGGCGTTGGCACGCGAACTGAATCCTTGGGCGGGCTTGGGATAATTTTTTCTTGTTTCTTTTCTCTCGACCAGCAATATCTCTGGTTTTGAGTGTGCATGTACCCATAGATCCGTGGATAGATGAATTACTGGATAATCCTGGAGTATTCTATTTAACTATGAGCATAGCCTCCCTCTACTCCTACTAATCCAAAACGGTGGTCCATCTGCCCACACCGGCACTTACCGCATGCAGACAACGACGTCACGCCCAAACCCGCCCGGCCGATCATCCTCTTCTTCCTCTGCCCCCCGCGCTGAGCTGAATGATGCGCTCCAAGCCTTCGTCTTCGCTGCAGAAGACATACGACGAGTGTTATCTAGCGTGTTCCACCGCGGTCTACTTTGAGGGCCAGGTGAGTGCCCGTCGTGTGTGGAAAAAAGTGTCCCCGTCACTAATCGGATCCTCCCCGCAGAACAACGAAGGCGAAGCGCTGCGATCCTGGCGATCCGCTCTCGAGACCATCTACCACCACAATGCCCGTCGGGTGTCGACGACCTACGCCCCCAAGTCCGAGACTGAAAAGGCCCTGCAAGACTCCATCCGCAAACTAGAGATCCAATGCCGAGAACGAGTCGATCTGCTCGAGGCCCTTCGCGAAAGCAGGAAAGAAGCACCCGACAGCAGCTTCAACAAAGAATCAGGATCCGCCCTGTTGAAAAAGTTCATCACGACCCCTTCTTCCTCTTCCTCCATCAACAACAACCCCGGCTGGATCGGCGACGGCACCATCCCCGCCGTCGGCTATACCGATCTCTCCAAACCGGCCGCCATCCCTGGCCACCCGTCGCCGAAACAACCCACCCCCGAGTCACCAGGTCGATACGAAGACACCCCTCCTCCGACAGCAATGCCGCCCACTAGCTCACCTGCGCAACGGGCGAATTCCAATTCGTCCGGCAAAACCAAATCTCGTGGCTCCAGTCCCGAGCGGCGTATGCTGACTACGCTGCGCAGTGGCGACACCAAGAAGAGTGGGAAGAAGACGCCCAGGCGCAAGGAAACGAGACCGGCCGCTTCGAAAGCGGCGGGGCTGGCTTGGGGGCATCTCTATCGGCCCGCATTAAATGAGAAGACCGTTAGTGATGCGGCGTTGGCTTCGTCACGACAGAGTGCCGCAAAGAGCCCCAGTTTCCGCCGTGAGGCAGATCCGAAGTATACCTCGGGAGATGAGCTTTCCCCTTCATCCCGCAAGACTGTGCCTGTGGTTTCGGCGCCCGACCGCATTCCGGCTGCTAATTGGCGAGAACCTCGTTCTTCGCCTGGCCCGACATCGTCACCACGCCGGATGCCTATTCAGTCTTCTCCTCGCAGACCCCAGGCTCAGTCTTCTTCCCGCAGAGCTCCTCCTCCTCCCCCGCATGCATCCTCATTATCAATGCCAAACCCAGATGACTTCACTCCTCCGAACTCCTCCGCAGGGGCACCCAGACCGTCTGTGAAACCGAAACCTGTTGGGTTGAGGACTTCACTTCAACCACCGGGCGCTGTGGCACAAAACTCTAGGTCTGAGAGCAATTCTCGGCCCTTGACGCCCCGACTGGATCGCGAGGCCAATCTTTCGAGCAGCCAGCCACGGACAAAATCCGCACCTCGGTCTGGGAATGTCGGTCAACCAGCGCATGCCGCGCACTCATCGGGCAGCGGAGATGACATTCGGCGGGGAGTTGAGCACATGACGGTTTCGGCTGGGAATGGCAACGGCGTGCCTCGGCGCAAGCCTCCTCCAACGAAGCGTCAAGAGACACCGTCGTCCAGCGACCAAGATTCATTGGCCAAGCGGTCGACGGAGAGTGAGGCAGAGGACGGGGAAGACGAAGACGAGAACAACGATATCACGAAGATCATGCAAAAACTACCCAAAGCCATCGACCTGGCATCCGCACGGCAGATCCTGAATGACATCGTCGTGCGCGGGGACGAAGTGCATTGGGACGATATTGCCGGCCTGGAGGGTGCCAAAAAGGCCCTCAAAGAGGCCGTCGTCTACCCATTCCTTCGACCTGATCTCTTCTCCGGTCTTCGCGAGCCCGCTCGGGGCATGCTACTCTTCGGTCCTCCCGGTACCGGCAAGACCATGCTTGCGCGGGCCGTAGCCACTGAGTCCAGATCAACCTTCTTTTCCGTCTCCGCGTCAACCCTCACGTCGAAATGGCACGGCGAAAGCGAAAAGCTCGTGCGTGCACTCTTCGGCCTCGCCAAAGTCCTTGCCCCATCCATCATCTTCGTCGACGAGATCGATTCCTTACTGTCTGCACGATCATCCAGTACCGAGCATGAAGCCTCCCGCCGCTCTAAGACCGAGTTCCTGATTCAGTGGTCCGACCTCCAGCGCGCCGCAGCAGGCCGCGAGCAATCGGCCCGCGAGAAGAAAGAGGGCGATGCCAGTCGTGTTCTGGTGCTGGCCGCGACCAATATGCCGTGGGACATCGACGAGGCAGCCCGCCGCCGCTTCGTGCGAAGACAGTACATCCCACTGCCGGAGCAACACGTCCGCGAGCAGCAGCTGCGCAACCTCCTAGGCCACCAGCACCAGCAGCTAAGCGACGATGATATCCAGGTTCTGGTCCAAGTCACTGACGGTATGCCCTCATTTCTCTTTTCCTGTTCCATACTTTCTGACAATTCATCCCGCAGGCTTCTCCGGCTCCGACATCACAGCCCTTGCCAAAGACGCTGCAATGGGCCCCCTCCGGAATTTAGGCGAGGCCCTCCTACACACGCCCATGGACCAGATCCGGCCAATCAAATTCCAGGACTTCGAGGCGAGTCTCTACTCCATCCGTCCCAGCGTGTCTCCGGATGGATTGCGGAGGTATGAAGACTGGGCGCGGGAGTTTGGTGAACGAGGTGGATAGGTATTGAGATACGGCCGGTCCGGTTTCTGTGTGTGCGTGTCTTTTATTCTTTTGTTGCCCGTTTTCTTGCTGTGCCTGGTCTGGTTTTGGGTCCCGGAGCCCGGATGCGCAATCAATAAATGGTGCTATGGGCATAGCATGCATGGTTTGGGTCTCTTATAAGAGGGTGTTCTCGCTCTCTTTCTCTCATCTTTTGATAATCTTTCTTTTTATCCGACGTTTGACTCTGTACATTGTGATGATTGGAATGGAAAGGCATGAATAGGGATTATCCAAAAAGGTCCCTTCAGTCATAGTTCTGAGTAGAGTAATAGCCCTTTCATAGCTTCTTCCCTCAATTTATCCGGCGCAAGATAATTGACTTGGCGTGCGTCTGTCCAGTCCGTTCGTATTCCGAGTCCTCGGGCCCAATAAACGACCCCCACCATGCCGATCCAAGACACGAACTAAGCACGACTAGTACTTACCGCGTATATATTCCTCTCCCACTACTTCCTAGGGAGCCACTGAATCCATGCTCCTCTCATGGACCCAATCTCCATCGCCTCTGCAGCAGCGGGGATAAGCGCCTCCTGCTTCAAAATCGCCAGACTACTCTACGACTACGTGGAGGAGGTGAAAGAAGTCGACAATGTTATCGCGCTGTTCGGAAGGGACCTGCGTACTCTTTCCCGTGCGCTGGATAGCGTGCATGACGCGCTGAGTGATCATGGCAAGGAGCTAGCCGCTAGCTTGGGGAGTAATGCGAAATTGTTTGATTCATTGGAGGGGTGGTACGTCTCTTTTGTTCCTTGGCTGTAGAGTATTACCACTGACAAGACTGGACTGCAGTATACAAGACTGCGGAGAGACCGTCGAGAGAATCAATGAGATTCTTACAAAAGCGCAAACCCACGGATCCGTGGGCCAGTCTGTGCGTCGAGTAGCAACGCACCTCAAGCTCAGCGACAAAGCGCAGGAATTAGCGCTCTTACGCGGGAGGGTAATTTCTTTCCACACGGCCATGAATATGAGTCTGCAGATGATCCACGTCTGTCTTGCTCTGCACATCCAAGCAAGCACTGAAAGTAAGCAGGAGGACGTGCTCGATGGGATTGGCCAGCTGCAGAGGCAGATCAAGAGATTGACGCGCCTCGCGCAGAAGCAGAGGTCGGCCGATGATGAGAGCTGCACGCTCCCTGGTTCTGTGCAGAAGTGTCTTGACTCGGCTGTTGCGCTTGATACCTCGGCGAGCACGGTCGTCGACGATATGCACTCTGTTCTCGGGGCGATGACACAAGCACCGGAGGAGAAGATTGAGCGGTGGATGACCGATAGCGAGAAGTGGGAGGTTCCCGCGTTGAATACGAACAGAAGTGATGACGAGTCTTTTGATGATGAGAGTGCCAGCACGTTCCGAGGCACTGCGCCAACAACGCAAGCCACCGATCTTGACCCCGAATTCTCAGATCATCAGACAAAGCTCCAAGCCGCGCGCGATCTATCCAGCAGAGGACGCATCGAATCAGCCAAATCGCTCTGTCGAGAGGTGATCCACGACTCCGAGTTCACGGCTGGTGTGAACGACCCATCCTACAAAAAGGGCGTACTTCTCCTCGCCGAGCTATATGAGCATGCAGGCGACATCGACGAGGCGAACTCGTTGCGTGAGATCCTGAATCCTGAACAACGAGTCAAGATCCGGAATGACTTCAAGGCATTGCTACAAAAACGGTCTCTGAGCGCGTGCATGGAGTTCGTCTTGGTATGGGCCTGTCTGTTCTACGACAACGACCCGCTCAACCGATATCGGGAGCTTCTCAAGAAACTGCCCCTGCACGATGATTTCTCCGACTCGGTCGTTTCTGCTATTGTGGCTGGTGCGGGGAATAGTTTTCTCGTGCAGCTGATGCTCAGTCGTGGGACTTCATTTATGCGTCCTATCCCGGTGGGTGAAGGTGAAGGGGAGGAAATCACTGCTTTTGAATGTGCGTTTGACCTTGGACATCGACATATTGTTCAATTGTTACTTGAGAGCACGCCGAATCGCACCGGGGCGGCAGATCTTGACTCGAAGTATATCGTGCAGGCTATTACAGCGCACGATTATGAGATGGTGGCTCTTCTCTTGAGATACGGAGCCGATGCCAACACGATCTATACCGGCCCGGACTCTGAGAGGACCATACTGTGGAAAGCAGTTGACATATCCGATATCAGAATGGCCGAGCTCCTACTGAACAACGGCGCATCTCCCGATTTTCGTCTTTCAGACGGAAGTCCGCAGCGAGTTCTCGTGAAAGCAGTGCACAGCAAGAACCTCCCAATGACAAACCTTCTGCTAGAGCACGGTGCTCAGCGCGTTTACTACAAGTACGGATGGGGCCAGGAGAACGACGACTGGGAAAAAAACCCCCTCTCGCTGGATAGAGATGGGCCCGTTGTGTTCGCCATCGCGAAGGACTGGAGAGATTTAGTTGAAGTGCTGGTGACGGAGGAGTCGCATGTATTCCGGCGCGCAATACGCGAGACGATTGATCATCGCCGACAACCACTCCTTGAATATCTACTCTCGAAGAGCCCCATCTTCGCAGCTGTAGGTGTTGACTACACCGTTACGATGGGCGCAGTCTGGAGTCTGGAGCCATTACTGCGAGTTGGGGGGCGAGTCAGATACTCTCACCTATCGAACGCGGTCCAACAGGCCATTCCCCCCAAGCCAGAGATGGTGAAAGCCCTGCTAGAAGCTGGTGCGCCGATAACAGCACCAGACGACGACGATTGCCCACAAGATACTAATCGGCTGCTGCGGTATGCTATCAGAATGGCGCTGGATCCGGATATCCTGCCGTATAACATCCCGCCCTTGATGAAGACAATTAGTCTGCTCAGCAAGGCGGGGGCGAAGTGTAGTCCGGCGAAGAAGAGGAGTTTAAGGCTATCTGCTAGACGCAGGGAGGTTCTCGCGCTTCTTAAAGGGGCGAATGTCAAGTCTTGAATGTCCGGGGAGGGAGCATCTGAATGAATGCGTTGTTCCGACCTCAGGTACCTGAGGAGGTCCCTAGCGCATTGAAAGCCATGCGCAAAGACCCGATTATATATCAGGCTGCTTTGCCTAGCCATTTGTACTTATGGCAGATCCATCCGGCTATTGGCCCATTGTGCCTCCTGTGTCCCAGATTTCGAAAATATACTGATTCCTGGGCATTGATGATTTGGTCTCCTCTTTGGAAGGACCCTTGGACATTTAGGATATTGAGGATATGGAATGTAAAAAGAAACGAAGGCGAGAAGTATGTTTACATGGTCCCTAGGTAATTCGCGCATGTGAGTACAATTTAAATCTGGGAAGAGCAGTCCATCGTCGTCATTAGTTTTATCTATTAACGTACGACTCAAACAGGTCAATAAAATTCCTTGCCACGCACATAATAACCTAGCCCAAAAAATAGAGCATATGATAACTTTTTGATCACAATACTCAAAGACAGTAGCAAAAGCGAGGCAATTTGCTTGTTGATGAAATCCTTAATATTTGAACTCTCGTTGACCCGAGGGAACTGCTCGTCTGGTACGTCCTTTGATAAGAACTTACACAAAGGCTCCCACCCATCCCCAAGCTTGTACTCTAGCAAATTTTCTGGCTTTACCATCTTCCGCACTGTTGCATAATGTTTGTCGTATGTTTCCTTAGCGTTGAGCTTCGCCTCTCGCGCGCTGCGAGTACCAAAGAAGCCATAAACCACAATAGGCTGTGATACAAATACCGACAAGCCGGTTATTGGCGCAATGATTCGCTGAAGCAGAAATCCACGTATAGGGGAAAACAGAGTGTCAAAAAAGACATCACTAAAGCTCTTGTACCAAGCATTGAAAGGCCGTTGTACTAGTATGACCTTGGCGTTTGGGTACGACTCGATCAGCTGTGGAGCGAAAACACTAGCTGTATCGCTGACTGCTTGCCACTGGCCCAGGAAGCTGTCCCAGTCAGATCTGGTGAAAGGAGCTGGCATTGGTGTTCCGGCATTGCGGCTCAATACTGGAAAGCAGGCCCAAGCCGCCCTGATTGCGGTCTCCCATTGCGCTGAGTCTTGTATTTGCTCGGTTGCGTGATGTACGTGCTTGTAGCCTAGCCGGCGTAACGCCCAAGTCAGCGATAGGCTACCACTCCGAGGGAGTCCAAGCATGAGAATGCCCTCGCCTGAGGCAAGGCTGCCCTTAATTAGGTCCGGCGGTGGTACTGTCGACATAATGAATTTTATCTTGACGTTTGAAACACCTGTACTGTACGTCTCGGCTTCATCATTTTTCTAACTCAAGGGAGACGAGAAACTTATAACAAAGACGAAATACTGCAAAGAAAAAAAAGCATGTTCACGGCCCCTAGCCCCTAACGGAATTAGCCCCATGCAGCCGGCAACTGTTCTAGGTTATCATTTGGTCAGGCGTAGAAATTAATCATATATTACGTCATGAGGTCAATGAAAAGCTAACTAACCAAACGCGCGTTCCCTTCATTCAAGCGCAGATTATTGGCTTCAGACATGGATCCAAAATCTCTGCTAAGCTGCTCGAATTACATGGCCTAATTCTAGTGGCTTTATAAACAAGATAGTGAGTTAAAAATTGCAGGAAATAAGGCAAAAGGCGTAAATTCTGCCACGCTGTACAATTGTTCCAAAATCATCGTTTACCTCATTATCTTTCGAATGATCATGCCCGCAAGCTTTTCAAAACTGAGCGTATGTGTCGATATTAAAAGATCCCTTGCAGAGAGGGAAATTCTGTGCTGTCGGAATTGTGCAACCTAAGCAGAGCGGCTTTGATGTGACTGAAATGCTAGATATCGAACTAAACTGGATTCGGAATTTGCCATTTCCAGCCAACGAAACATCCCTTGCATCGCAAGCTCTGTGAGCGACTCTGATTTTATCAGAACGGGATTACCTTCGTCTCCGGCGCCTTGCCAAAATGGTGGATTTATCATCCTAGGCCCGCTTACCTTTACCCAGCATCCCGAAGATACGCTGCTCAGGGTAAACGAAAAAGGTCAGCCTTCATGGGTAAATGCATTCAGGTAGGAAAATTTTTATTTTTTTTTACTATAGCCAAAAGACTGCAGAAAAGTGCAACGAAAAGTAATAGACGAACGATGCGTATGTATTAACAATCTTTTGTGTTTGGAAACCTAAGGTATTAAGCGGCTTAAATTCTGCTGCTGACTAGGTCAGTATGAAGGTCTGACATCTTGCTTTGCCACGACTACATGACGATTATTCCTTTGCGTCTTTCTTAGAAACTGCAAGGAGGAAGTCTCCACTTTGATGAATGATGCTGATGTTCACAAACCTGGAAACGGAAATTCTAGGCTCGGGCGATCTGGCTTTGGCAATATTCTAAAACAGAAAATTCCATTTCGACTGTAATAAGTTGTTACGCTGCATCAGAGTTGCTAGGCAGAGTTTGGGCAAGATCTTATTGGGCAATACATAAAAATTTGCCTCTTCGGGGCTATATAAAATGCCAAATGAGATGAACAAGTCGATCTATATTTTCTCAATTGAATTTCTCATTGCAAAGCTCTTAAAATGGCCTCGAAGACGGATGAAGATACTGGACAGGTGATTTTTCCTGTGGGAAATAAGAAATTTCACACCGTGTTCTGGAGTTTTGGGGATCTAAAAAGCCGTCGACCGCTCATCTGTGTCCATGGTGGGCCTGGAATCCCAAGCCCTTACATGATGCCTTTCAAGATGCTGAGCCAGAAATACGGAATACCTGTTGTTCTGTACGATCAGATTGGGTGTGGGAAATCGGCCATCAGTTGCGGGGATCAGGAACAGCAAGACTTGGAAAGAAAAGCCTCCTTCTGGACGGTTGAGCTCTACATGGATGAGCTGGCCAATCTAATCGATTGTTTGGGGATTTCCGATTTTGATCTTTTAGGGCACTCTTGGGGTGGTATGCTCTGCGCGGAGTTTGCATCTAAACGCAAGCCTCAGGGACTAAAGAGCCTGATTATTGCAAACTCTCCAGCCTGGATGGGGGGCTGGTGCAATGCCAACATGGAACACCTGAAAAGAGGACGTATCTCAAGGGTGGCTGTGAAGATCATTCGAAATGCAGAACAACATCCGGGGTATCAAGAGACCCCTGACAGGATCTCACTAAATAGTGAGGGCTACCAGATGGCACTTCGAGAGTTTCAGCATACGTTTATTTGCCAGATGAATCCATGGCCTGGAGAATTCATTGCTTCAGTCGAGCAAGCAAAGGAGCACACCGCTTCGCATCTTGCAATGTACGCTTTGTGAATTGGTCAAAAATGTTCTTACCCAGGCACGCTTCTTCACCTATGTATCATCTTTCACCCATCAGGCCCTTGTTTGTTTTGAGACTCGTGCCACAAAACCCCCTAAGTACAGTATTAGAATCCTGCTGATTTAGCTTTGATTCAGGTGGGGCCCGGATTGGTGCATCAGCCGGGGAAACCTCCATGATTGGGACATACGTCCTTTTCTATCCCAAATTGAAGCTCGCACACTTATTTATGCTGGGGTAGACGACCCCGCCCAGCCAGAAGTCGTGGAGCCTTTTCTACGGCTTATCCCAAATGCTAAGTACTGGGTACAATTTGAAGGATCTCACTGTACTCATCTCGAGAAGACGGAAGAATGTATGGCTCTTATATACAGGTTTTTAAGCGATCAATAACCCTAGTATGTCAATATACCTTTACACACAGGTCTCAAACCCGACGCCCAGGTATATATATCTTTTTTTCTTTGTATTTTTAAAACATACTGATGCTTTTCGTTTTCCGTTTGTGCTTACTGTGGACTGGTCTTGGTTGCTCATGCGCATGTCAAATTATCAATGTCTACCCGTTTGGCTGTGTTCGCGAGGACTCAGCTTATAAGTAATTTGCTAGCCATCGTTGTGCAATCAACAATTCAATACTATTAATTCATCCTCCGTTCAATAAGATCCAATCCTGTCAGCTTCTTGATTTGGTTATCAAGCGTCCCAGTCGGCAAAACACTTCCAATCCGCGCCAGCCAAGCTTGAGCACCCCGCCATACAATGTATGGCGGTCTAGTCCGCAGAAGATCATTGACTACTTGGTTTGCCCAATTTTCGGCCGGTATTCCTAAATTCTCCACTTGAAAGCCACTGGTCGAGTTCTCAACCACGTCTTTGACTTCTCCGTATATTGAGCCCCTAGGCAAATTGAACGGCATGTTTTTCCGCTGATTCTCTTGAATTTTGGATAAAACGAACCCGGTCTTCAGGTCGACCACTTTGATGCCAAAAGGTTCAAGTTCCAATCGCTGCGTCTCAGAAAATGCTGCCATCGCAGCCTTTGAGGCGTTGTATGCAGACTGAAATGGCAGACCACAGACAGAAGCAGCTGACGTGTGGTTGACAATCATTCCTTTAGATTTCATTAAAAGCGGCAGAAAGGCTTGCGTAACAGCAATATAGGACCAGACATTGAGATCAAAAATCTTTTTGGCATCAGGTATAGAGATATCCGACATGGGCATGCTGTAGCCACCACCAGCATTGTTGACTAGGATATCAAGTTCAGGAACCTCCCGGACGCAAGCGGCAATCGAGCTATCAGAAAGAACATCGAGTTGAAGTGTTCTGATCCCTCGGGAAGTCATGTTTGTCATCTTGGAAGGGTCTCGCGCTGTGGCATATACCTGGAGGCCAGATTCATGAAAAGCGATGGCAAGGGCGGACCCCAGGCTGCCATCTGAGCAGCCTGTTATGAGAACTTTGCCATGATGCTGAGCCATCGGGAGGGTGAACGTGTCACAAAAGGCTCGAATCCGTTCAGGTATGGTGATAATGACGGATTTCAAGGGGGCTTCTCAAGAGAAGGACGAAGCTCTGACTTGAAGCTATCAGGAAGATTTTATTTCGCATTTATAATGAAAATTTAAGGTGACGTCAAGTAGTCAAATATGGAAGTCTACCAAAAATCGAAGCAAACGATCTAGAAGGTCGGTGTCATGACATAATACGAAGCCGAAAAAGGATAATGAGGAGCTTTGCTGGCCAAGTTACTACAGAAAACGCGGAGTAAGCCATCTAAAAATTAAAATCTTTCAAGATCGGTATTGACCTAATGGGCACATCACAGCTAAGGTTCTCGAGGCTCAGATGACCTATCAATTGATATAGGGAGATCACTTGGATATATCGTGATCGTGAATCTAGCTTATAAACATATTGCGGTCAGAATTTTTGTCACACCATGCGAACAATATTTGTGCATATTTGAATCTTTGCTTCGTGCAGTCACACTGTTTCGTAACTTCCTAATCACAAAATCTCTCTGGCTTCATTGTTTCAGTCTATTACGTCATTGCTACAAATGCCAGATCATTTCAAATTTCAATAACTCCATTCATCCAATACATGTATTAATACAAGGATTGCATGCAGGTACTCTCCGACGAAATATCCGAGAGTCGTAAAATGCACGAATGTAGCTACTCTCCTCATGTCATATTACCAGTATCATGCTCTTGGAGGTGCTTGAGATATTTGTAGGCCCTTTTCTGCTTATAAAATGCAGCTTATTAGGGAAATGCCCCAGAGAACGGACACAGCGGATCAATTTGTTGAACTCCGCAAGCGGCTACGATCTATCACATCAACGTCTATACAGTGTGTTGATGAAAGCCCTGCTTACCCGGGATTACTTTTCTTTGACCACGACCTTCGCAGGCCTATCCACTCTGACCTCGAGCTCTGGGATGCTCTAAGCTTGACCCTCCCCAATGTGTTACCGCAACGAGCCTTGGAGAATCTGAAGAAACGCCTGCCTAAATGCAACCCCTACGTCCTTACTCATTGTAATCTCAATCTAGGGAATATCATAGTCTCAGATGGACAGTCTGCCTGAATCCTTGATTAGGAATTTGCGGCTTATTACCCTTTATGGTACGAAAATGTTTCAGCATCATAGGGGTGGACCGAGGAGGATGTCGAGTGGAAAAAGCTACTACGAGAGCGATTCGATGCACATAGCGATGGACATGGTGATGCGAAGGATTTCTGGACGGATTTGCGCCAGCTGAGAAAGTATCCGGACTTGGATGAAACGGGTCAAGAAGTGTTGGAGAGATTGTTGGCTTCAGATTAGCTAAATAGTTCCCAAGTCAATGCATGCATATATACTATAAACCTATTCATAATCTATATACTCCACAGAAGTTATGCACTCAACTCAACAATACCCGAATCTCGCCCGTCGTTCGTGGGAACAACGAGCGGAGACTCCACCGGTCTTCTTCGTCCTTGTCTTCCTCTAGCTCCCCCTTCTCACTCACACCGACCTTGCTACCCGATCTACCGCTCAGCACGCTTGCACCAGTGCCAGGAATACCCACGTCGAGGGTCCCTCTCGCCTCATCGGCGGCGATGATCATGCCTTCAACAAACTCAAAGTCACGACAGAACGCTTCAACGGCATCTTCCGTGACGCTCTGCACGAGGGAAGCGCTCTGTACGCGCTTAAGGTGGTCTGTTGCGTCCATGAGGGCTGAAGGCAGGAAATCGTCAAGTTGTTGGCTGGAGGCGACTAGAGCTTCTGGTTGGAAGGCTAGGAGAGACGTAAGATCGGTGAGTTGTGGTTTTGTCGTGGCCTTCTCCTGTGTCTCTGGGGATTGATCTGGCTCTTTATCTGTGTCTGGATGGGCGTCCTGTTTCTTTTGGGAGAAAGGCTCCAATGCAAGAAGAAGGGCGTGCAGACCCGATGCGTTGAGGAGGAATTGGTGTTGGATATCCAGCAAATCTGTGCGGAGAGTGGAAAGGGCATTGGAGATAGGGGCCAGGTGCGTGGCGCTGGCGAAAGGGAAGGATGAGATGGTGGCGCGCGCGGCGAGAAGGAGATTGGTGCGAAAGATGGCCTGCGCGGTGGTGTTGGGGAGCTCGTCGGACGAGGACCGCGCCAGGGTTAGAAAAGGGTCGAATGCGGCGCGGAGAACGGGCGTGAATTGGTTCTCGCTGGTTGAGTCGTCTGCGGCTGGGTCGTCGGGTCCGACGGATGCTTCATATGTTTTCATGAGGGAGGTCAGGACCTCGAGGGCATCTAGCAGGAATTGCGGCACGGAGAGGTCGGCTGGCGGGGTTACTGCGATGGCGCCGTTGGACAGGGTGTTGACCTGGTCCTTCATAAGACTCTCGAAGTGGTTGAGAGTGAACTTCTCCAGGCTCTGAATCAGATCAACCAGGTTTGATTGCGAGCCGACCAATTTCGCAAAGGTCGTGCGGTAGAATGATAGGAGGTTCATCACCTTGTAGCAGGTTACGGGATCATCGTGGCCCTGAATCACCAGCTCAATTCTCTGTCGCAGGGACCGCGAGACGCCCGTGAGGTCACGGTTGACCAGATCGCTGAGAGCTTTGTGGCCATCGAACACCGCTTCTTCCCCTTCATCAATCCGAGACCAGGGCTCGCTGCTCAAGCCGGCTTGGATGCCGCGCGCAAGCTCTTCACCATCCGCGACGAACAATGCCTCCAGGGCTTCGCGCTCCGATACGGTGGTGGAGTGCACCCATGCCAGCATATCTCCAATATATCGCAGTGGATCGTGCGCGGAGAACTCGATTGGCTTGACGCTGCGATCACCAGAGCCCGCCCCATTAGCTCCCGACATGGCATCCGTCAGGGCGTAGTGGAATGCATCGGACAAGACATAGTCGCGGGCCTCGGCAAAGAAATCCAGACAGCTATGGAACAAAGTTGGCCGCTCAGCCAGCACCCGTAGCGCACGGCGGATGGAGCTGCTAATCCGGGGATCTTCCAGATTCAGCGACCGGAACTCCTTCTGGATCCACTTATACAGCTTCTGGTAGGCCCCGTTGAGATGTCGCGTGCTCAGCTCCATCAGCTCCAGGCCCAATCGCTGGTTCTCGCCGCCGAGGAGGTGCTCGCAGTCGTGATGCACCTGCTTGACGCGGGAAAGCACATCGAAAAATCGGTCATCGACTGGCTCCTCGGCAGAATTCAAGACAAACAGATCTTCTTCTGGGACGATGAAGTGTTTCGCAAAGGCGTCGAGCAGCCGCTGTTTTGTTTCGGTGTCTCTCTTTTGCGTCATCAGGACGGAGGCTTCTTCGAGCACGGGGGTGGTATCCTGCTTGGCCCGGCCGATATGTCTGCGCATCTCATCGCATGTTTGGTTCAGCGTGGAAATCACCGCTCCGATCCGACTCAATTGCTGTTGGGAAGCTGTCAGTCAGTGCAACGGATCGTGGGCTTGTCTCTCTTACCTCCGCCACCTTGCCAAAGTCGCGAACGATCTCTGCATTGCAATCGACCACCTCCTTTTGCACATCTAGCCGCAGCTGGCGTCTGGTCTCCGCGGTGTTATGGATGCCCCGTAGACTCAAGGTCTCGAGGGCGTCGCGGATATCGGAGTCCGCGTACGAGGCCGACAGTACGCTCGTCAACCGGTTGGACAGCGCCGTTGATCGTTGTGAGGGAGGCGACAATGGCGACGACACCTCCGACGTCGGGAGAGACGTTCCGGTGCCATTGGTTGCTGTGGATGGAGGGAAATAGCTGGTCATTGCTTGTCGACGGGGGAGGTGGAGAGAGAAAGAAAGGACAGTTGATCCACGCTTGGTCGGAGAAAGTTGGCATTATTATCTTCTATCTTATCTTCAACAAAACAACATCCCCATGGACAGCCCGCTCGTCTCGCCCGCCAAAGCACGTCAGGCTGCTATCCAAGCCAAGGACTGGGCCTATGTGAATTCTTGGCTGGGCCGCCACTATGCGCCCAAGCTGGTCCCCCAATTCGAGCGCAACGCAGACACCCTCCGCGTCCTGTTAACCCTGGCCGCCGCCAATGACGCGGCCGACGAGGAAGCCACTCTCCAGCACCGGGCGCGCGAAGAAGTCGTGGACGCATTCAGACGCCAGGAAGGGGCAGACAAGAATGACCTGCACGAGCAGCAAAAGAATGCCCTCCTCGACGAGGTGGAACTGTGTCTCGACGACAAGGGCCAACGCGATCTAGACGATCTCGCCGACTCAGCTATCATCCTGGGGAATACATTGGATCCAGCAGTAGGGGACGTGGGCCAGTCAATCGCCGAGCTCACAGTCGAGGAATTCGAAACCCAAACCCAGCTCGCCAAGGTCGAAACACTACACAAATACCTCGAGCGAGAACTCGCGCGTCTCCGCCAGGAACTGGACGAGCTGCGCACCGACTCAGCATACGAAGCCCCATCAAATATCCAGGGAATGACTACGGACTGGGCACGAGGCACGAAAATGCTGACGGCCAAGGTCGGCGAGTACCAGGACCGCATAGCGTCGCTGGAGCGAAACCAGCCGCAGGGCCCGACGATTGATGAAGTGATGGTCGACGAGGACGGTGTCATTCGTCTCCGCGAGATGGTCAAGGCGTTGGAGGGCCGCGTGCGCGCGTTCCATGACTTGCCCAAGGATGTGCCCGGGGCGCGGGCGCGGTATAAGCAGCTGGAGCGCGAGCTGGGCCAGTTGATGCGGCAGCGCGATTCGATGTTTGGCAGTCTTGTTGAGCGGTGATGAAGGAAAGATCATGTTACTACGAAAGATATACAATATAGAATTTACGAAAAGCAAGTTCCAAGTTGTTTGAGTGTTTCATTCACAATACTATTGGTACCTAATCACAGGAAAAAAAGAGGCGTGGTATCGTACACTCCTTCGCGAATCATGACAGTCCGAAAGAAAGAGAAGAATTGGGGAGCTTATTTCTCCATGCCGAGGGCATTCTTGACCTTGTCACCACTGGAGAGAGAAGTCAGTCACAGCTACAACGTACTCAGTCAGATTTATCAACGTACATGGAACCGGTGGCACCGCCGTGGGCCTCGTTGTCGCTGGCGCGCTGGGTCTTGTCGAAGGTCTCCTGGGCACCACCCTTGCTCTTGTCGGTCTGGGCACCGCGGGTGAGGCGGTCGGTGGTGTCGGTGAAAGTCTCCTTGACCTTGTCCTGAGTGGACTTGGTGGAGTCGGGAGTGATCTCCTCCTTGGCCTCTGTGGGTTGGGCGGTTAGTCCTGAGTACTCCAGAAGATACCACAGATAGATGACATACTAGTGCTGAAGTCCTTGCGACCGGCGTCAGACATGATGATGATTGGTAGTGGAAAAAGTTGGTTGAAGTTGGAAGTGGTTCTTGGAGAATGAGATGATAGATGAGGATGGTGGATGTAGAAGTGAAGAGCGATGGGTAGCACACAACACCTTTATATAGGCCGTTTCCAGACATGACGTGATGAACAAGTTTAGCTGTATACTCCAACATTCTGGTTAACCTTGGTTGTAGCCACACCAATCATGAGCTGTGGCGGCACCATGACGTACATGGTGTGACCTGGATCGGGGAATCGTGGAGGATCATCCGGATCCCTGGTCCAGATGCTTGGGTGGATATGATGGCGATGACCCGATGCTGCATGCAAAAGAAGGCCATTGCCACGCTGAAAACAGGATGACCGAGTGAATGCCTACTTGCTGCTCTAGACTTTAGCACCGCCATCCTTGGCTTTTCGATCGGGAAACCCCCATCAGGGATGTAGGAGCCGATGCAGCCAGGATGGTGCAAGCTGCCATGTCCTTTTGGATAGTAGTAGATGGTATCTTATCTCTAGTAGCCTGACGTGATGCGCAACTGTTGACCCCAGTCACATGACCCGGTCCAACCCGTTCGCGCCACCGAGGAGTCACTCCTGTCTGGACACACATCACCACCATGCGGCTCCATCTCGCCCTGCTCACTGTCTGACCGTCTCTATGACGGGTTTTCCCACCTAATCGCCTCCCATCACCGTCAATGCCGCCACCTGGCCCCGCCGAAACAACCTCCAACTGGGACTTCTCGGCGGTGCTGGACTTGCTCAACTCACCCGCCTTCACTGGCTGCTCGGCTCCGCCTCGGCATTCCGATTCCCCGGGGTTCTCGTCATTCCCTGAGAGCCAGCCTGGCCATGATGTTGGTCCCCCCACGGCCGTCAAGCCTCAGCGGAGCTACCCAAAACTCGGTGACTTGGATACCGTCTGGGAGTTTTTGAATCAGACCGATGCCACCACCCAACCTTGTCTAGATGAGCAGGGACCTGCTCCTGCGGTCACCATCCTTCAACGGCCTTCCAGCAACCATGCCTCCGGCGATGACTCCCACGCGAAGCCATCATCCGCGTCTCGTCCCGTCTCAAAAACGGCAAAGCCTCGAGTCTCCAAGGACACAGTCTCTGGTTCCTCGTCACATTCAGCCACCCGGCCTGAAGCGATCACTATTCTAAAGCGGGCTTCCGACAGCAAACCCATCAAACAGGATGCCTCCGTGTCATCACACCCTCCGCGAACTCCTCCGAAAGCGATCCCTCTAGCTGGCTCCTCCGACGACACCTCAAAAGTCACGTCGAAGACGCGAGCCGGTAGGAAAGGGACCAACACCACAAACTGCAATGAAATTATATCCTCAGAAAGCAGTGCCGAAGTAGATTCGGACTCTAGCACTGTCGTTTTCGACCGCCCTCTCACCAAGAAACATGGAGTGCTAGCGTTTGTCCCGGCCCAGGTGGGCACACCGGACGCAAAGCATACGGCCTCCGATACACCACCCTCTTCATACGATGACCCAGACTCATCCTTGAACTTTGACTCCTCCGGAACAATCCGAGTTCGACCCGTTGCGTACAAATCGATGACGGAACGGAGGATCGGGCTGATGACGAAGCTGCTCAAGGGATTCCCCGATTATGCCAAATTGGTGTCCCAGGTCGGACGGTCTGCAAGCCCCAGCAAGAAAAGTGCCGAGTCACGCCCGATCCATGTCTTCGTCGACATGTCCAACGTACGTTTCGAGCTTCCCGCCTGCGTTTCCCGCTAACACACCCTTCAAGATTATGGTAGGATTCCACGATTCGGTAAAAGCATCGCGGAATATCCCCATCGCCACTCGCATCCGGCGCGTGCACATGTCCTTCGCCAACCTCTCTTTAATCCTGGAACGGGGCCGTCCCGTATCCAAACGAGTGCTCGTCGGGTCTGATCGACTGCCTTCCATCAACGAGGCCGCAACCCTCGGCTACGAAGCCAACATTCTCAATCGTGTCCACAAGGCCAAGCAACCAAGCACCCGCCCGTCCAAGCCCCGCAAGGTAGTCTCCAGTGGACCTGAAATGGCCACTACCGCTGGAGAGCGATGGGTCGAGCAAGGCGTGGACGAAATTCTACACCTGAAGATCCTGGAGAGCCTGCTGGACACGGACGAGCCGGCGACGATCGTGCTGGCATCGGGCGATGCGGCGGAGGCTGAGTTTTCCGGTGGCTTTATGCGTATGGTGGAGCGCGCGCTGCAGCGCGGCTGGGTCGTGGAGCTGGTTAGCTTCTCGCAGGTCACGAGCAATGCGTATCGAAGGAAGGAGTTCCGGGCGAAATGGGGAAGTCGCTTTCGTCTGGTGGAGTTGGATGGGTATATTGAGGAGCTGTTTGACTAGTAGGAAGCTTTAACAAATACCTTTTCAAGGTCCTTCAACAATATATCTATACCGTCCTGTAGTTGTCTGTTAAACGCAGTTATAGTTGCTCCCACGTCATTGGCGGAAGAGACCCGCCCGCCACTGCTGCCTCAGATCCATCGTCCAACATTCATCCCGTTTATTTAAGCAGCTTCTCCCGCCTACATTTTTTGTTCTCGCTTGCATTGTATCTTTCTATCGGCCTTTGCTGGTCTGTCCTCGAGCTCGATTCGAGACCGTAGGGCGCAGGGTCCACTCAGATCATTTCTTCACTGTGCGGCAATCTCTCACCGCGGAGGAACTGAGCTCCGCCGGCCTCACAGCTGTCACCGTGAGCTCAAAGCCACAATCCAATCTCCGTCTGGAACGCAAACTAAGCATCCGGGATATACGATCGTTCGCGACTATGGCGCAGTTCGCAGACCAGGACTTCTTCGGCGGGGCGATTCGCGGCGTGGTGCCGCAGGGCTGGATCGATGGCAGGTCAGTATACCATGGCAATCCAGCCATTCATACCTCTCCGCAGGTCTTCCAAATATGACTCCCAAACTAACACCGCGCAGCACCCTCCGCGAAGTCCCAGATCACCAAGAGCTTTTCCTCTCACCAACCACACTCTCCACCCTAATCATCGAGATCAACCAGCGTGTCCCGCGCGACGACGCCCTGAGCCTTCTCCCCATGCTAGACCATCAGCAACCACCACTCGGCGGCTCCAGCACCTCCAACACGGTATCTACCGAAACAATCGACCAAGCCGCGGCGCTGTACCATCTCCACGACATATGTGAAGAGGACGACACGATGCAGGTCGTCACCCCGCCGCAGCGGGCACATCTCCCTCGTCTGTCGCCTTCTTCTTCTCCATCCTCTTCATTTCCCGCCTACAAAGGCGTAGTCTCATTTACCACGCCCGCGCGCCAACGACCTGGCGGGCGCGTCCCGAGCTCCGTGGACGGCGCGTCTCTCAACGGCGAGACGAATAATCTGCCGCAGACATCAAGGCTGACGTGCCACTATCTAGTTGTGCGGCTGGAGCCGCAAGCTACGGACCTGGTGGTTTTCTTGAATGTGCCACACGAGGAGTTCGATACGAGTGGTGATCCTAGGGGATTGTCGAGGGAGGAGGTTGTTGCTGAGGACTTGATTGAGACTCTGGTGCAGAAGCTGGAGGTTTGTGATTGGGGGCTTTTCGTTTAGGTTGGATCCGAAGTGAACTCTCTTGGGATATTGAATGGGCTGGAAGGGAAGACAAGGATAGGAAACAGGGATTGGAGCGTGCTTAACTAAATACATGAAGATAGATCTACTAGGTAACGAATAATATAACCAGAATCAAATCAATCAACAGTATATTTCACAGACTCAGTCAGATCTCCCCGTTATGTACAGATATTATTCCACAGACTCTGTCCTAGGCGACTACAAAGTCACCTGTCCCAGCTCCCTAGTCACATCGTCCATAGCCTTCTTCTGCGGAGAGGCAGAACCAGTATTCTTCCGCGGCGACATATTCCTCGGCTTCGGCTTAATCTGCACCAAGTGACCAGCACAGGCACCGCAGCGCGAGCGAGTGGTATCGATACTCTTCGAGTGTCGACCATAGGTAACTGTACAGCCCTCACAAGCCCAGACATACTTCCAATCAATCTTGTAGTTGTGCTTCGTCGTGACGGTGATCCTACCCCCATAAACAGGGTGATCCGACATGACATCCGAGCACTTGCGGCCCCATTGCTTGAAGCTCGGGCCGTGCGGGTTCTTGTGCACATTCGAGATCATGTAGTTGGCCAGATGGCAGTACTCGTGCGCGAGAGTGTTGAGCAGTCGGTCCTCATTGTCGATGATCCGCTCGGCCAGCTCGATCATGGCGTGATGTCTGTATCGTGGGCCATCGGACTCTGAAGACGAGGACGAGGAGGGCCGCATACGCTCGCCTCTCCAGTGCGCGCGGCCAGCGGTTGTCTTGAGGGTTTTGCTCCAGACGATCTTCACCCCGCCAGTCGACTCGGCCAGTCGACGGACTCCGCCATCGGCAGCCGCATCGTCCAGCACGCAGAGGAAGTCCTCCGCCAGCCTACCTTTCTTCGTATCAAATGACATCCGGCGTGCGCGCAGCTCTCGTTTCCGCTCTGCTTCTGCTTTCTTCAATGCGGTCTTGCTGGGCGTCTTGGTAGCCTTGATAGGCGACATGTCGGTCACTGGCTCGATGCTGATGATGCTCGAGTTTTTGGAGTTGTCTTGTTCATCTTCGCCGTCGGACTCTTCGAACTCCTGCAGCAGTTCGATGACGGAGCATCCGGAGAACTTCTCCTTGCGCGGAGAGTGCTGGTCGATCCAATCGTTGGTTTCCTCTTGGTCCCAGAAGGCATCGACGCTCTCGCGGTGGGGAGTTGGCGGGATGCGGGTTCTGTCTTTGGTTGGCGAACGCAGGCGGACTCGTGGTGGAGTGGTTGGTGGTGTCTGCGGTTTGGCAGTTTGGGACTGCGATGAGGATTCAAGTTCGGATCCTGATCTAATATGGGTTAGCATTGAGCTATTGGCTGGAGGGGTGTTGACAGTTCTCATACCCGCATATCTCGGATTCCAGTTGAGAGACAGTGTCATTGTCCCCATGCAAGCTCAACTGGTTCAGCTCTGGGGAGATGTCGGAGGTCTTGTGAAACAGGCGCCTGGATTTGGTGGTAGGTTCGGAGGGTGTTTTGGTAGGTTCTTGGGTAGAGGGTTCCAGGCGCAGCGAAGAAGGCTTGCTAAGAGCCTTGCGTAGCTCGGTGTCTGGATCAGGTCTTTTCCCTCGGATGAGCTTCCTCCGTGTACTTTGGGGGGCTGGTGATGGTGGCGGCGATGGCGTCCTCTCATCTTCGTCTGTCTCAGAGTCGGATGTCTCATGGTAGCTGATTTCATCGTTGTCGCTGACAACGAAGTCATCTAGCGAGTTGGAGCTGGTGTCGGCAGCATCCTCTTCTTCTGTTTCGCTTTCTGGTTGGTGTTGTTGTCTACGGGACGGGATACTCCTTGCTGGTGTCCGCGCTGTATTTCGTCGCCGTGGAACGGGTGAGGGTTCATCCTCTGTGAGGTCATTCTCCTTGTCATAGTCGTCTGTTTCCACCTTGTCCGACTGCCTTTGGCGCGGTCTCTGTGACAGAGGGAGCAGCAGCGAATTGACCTGCGCAGTCTTGAGGGTTCGCGCCTTGGGTCGCTTTGTTGGTGAACTGTCGTTGTGTCCGCTCTCGCCAACCCGGTCACTATCTGTGAAAATATCGAATTCACTGCTGGAACTAGTGTTTTGTCTTCTGGACGACACGGTTTGCGATCGACGGGGGGTGCTATCTTTGGCGTCGGCTCGCTTGGTGGCAATTCGCTTTTGGGAAGTGAGGCTATCGTCCGACGCAAGAGATGTCCGCTCCGTCAGGGCTGATCTCCTTTTGGAGTCATTGCTCTTTTGAGCTTTTGCTGTGTTGAGTCTCGCCATCTTTCAGGCTGCTGTTGTCCCGGTTCCCGGAGGGGAAGATAACGCAGATTGGCCCTGGTAGTTAATTATCGGCTGGAACGGGCAAAAATGAAGTAAGCTTATGCTTGGATGGCAGAGTTTCTGTCCCGGACGGCATTTCGCTATCGTTGGCGTGGGGGAACTGTCAACGCCGGGCTGTTGGCAGGGCAACCACCGTTTACAAGCTCTTAAATGTGTTCCACCAACCCAGCATAGGAAGATAATGAATTGTTTGAAAATGAGATATTGCTGGAGTAAACAACGAAAACGCACAGTAAATATTGTAATGACAAATAATCCCAATCGTGTTGTGGTTTGATATATATTTGTTATCTTCCCCTGTAAACATCGATCCACGTATTCTCATCTATGAAGAGAACCACACAGAGAAAATTAAAATAAGTATGTTTAATCTCTCCCTTCCCCTATAATTCATCCCGAGTTTATCTCTCATACAATCAGGATGAAACACAGGCACAAAAGAAAGGAACGCTGGACCTCACGCAGGGGCCTAAAGGTGTGGGCTGCCCGAAGCCCAAACCATAACACTACCTACCCGGGCTGTTCATGTAGAATTGTTAAGATTAATGACCATTTGAAGTAGTTTACGTGGCTAGCCTTTTAATATTAAATAATTGATTGCTTGTACTCATGTGGCTGACAAGTCCGTGTAGACGCTCCCAATATATATAAAACTCATGAGATGCAAAAATAACATCACCAGACTCCAGTCTGTGCGGTGCATTTACTACGGAACTACGGACAGTATATATACTCGATACAGCCTTAATCAGGAATCCAACTAGCAGTGACCACCACATGCTCCAACAGCCAGCCTGCACCATGAAAATACAAGTAGAACACAACGACAACCTCCACACATCATTGGACATACACCGCAGCAAGCCATCCAGTGACGTCTTTTCACCAGCGTGGTAAATGTCAGCATTCTGGAACCTGATCACCACGAAACACTGCACGAAAATTCGGAACGAAGAAGCTTGGCTGTGATCTGGCTCGGGGTTAAGGTGACGGTGTTGCAGTGTCGAGATTTCTTGGTATCTGACAGTGTATTCTACGAGAGTACATAGTCCCATGGTTAAGCGCGCAGATGCCCCGATACAATTGGTGGAAAGTGGATGGATGCCCTGACACACCGAGCCTCAATTCACTCCTATGCTTCACTCTTATACCGCCACTGTTGAACAAACACGCGATACAAAACAAGAAGAGGGTCGATCGTAGATCCGCACTCCAGATTAGGTATCATCATCAGAGAACGAGAGGCATAGCTCCGGCACGCAATCTCGCGAAGAGCCTAACCGCGGCCGCGCAATGATCGCATTGGATCTCAACGGAATGGCCATCTCCGAAGAATGCAACGTGAATCAGACTCCGAAAGCCCCCGTCGACTCTCGGATTGAGGCTCGGCTTCCTCGATTGTGTTGTGTCCATGGTGGAGGGTCGATCATTCCGTCGCCATGCCGCCAGGATCGACGGTCCCCTTGCCTCCCGCTGCATATAGGGGGGTGCTTGGTCGCTGCATCTTCTACCCGTCAGGGCCGGAAGGCGGATATGTACATTATTGTAGTTTGACATATACATAGCACATACGGACGGATCTTATCTGAGATGGCCGCGATGTCTCACACCGGGGTTGTCATTTTCCGCCGGTCGAAAGTCACATGTGTGTCTTGCCCTGTGTTGGCAGAAGCTACTCCAGCACTCAGTACAGGATCCGAGTCAAAAAAATGTGAGGTGGTCCTCCAGTTGCAACAGTACATATCACCACCCCTTGCCCCACGGCCCACAATCCCCCTGATTTTGAGCCGGGCAAGCTTGATCCCCCTGAAGGAGTCGGATCTGCACAGGAGTGCGCCGAGGCTTAGTTATCATCAGACCGGTGGAGATTAAAATAATCCGTTGACGGTGAGAATCAGGTTTTATGCAGTACAGTGTAAATTCAAGGGTTGGTCGCCCTCGTGTGCTGGTGGATGATGACATGGCGTCGGCATCCTTGCCATGGCGGTCATGGTGGCCGACGCGGCCGCGCCAACGACGCGGAGATCAACGGGAATAGCCAGTCCAACGGTTCAGCCACAGTCTGCGGACGCCATGGCAGATCGGGTTGGTGAGTTACCGGGTATTGAAAAGTGTGGCGGGCTAGCCCAATAAATCTGCTACACTAGGGCTAGCCCAGGCGACTCGAGACCCTGCGAGCAGGTTATTTTTGGCCCATCAGCCTCTCGTCTTTTTCCTGCCTAGAGATGAGAAAAGGACGACTAGTTACTGTCTCTCTCGCCCCCTGTTCCTGTATCCGATGTATCGTTCCTGCGCCTGCACGTCGGGCTGCCGGAGAAAACGCACGCTCGTTTGTGCCTGAAGTGCGCGTACGTAGACGATCCACAGTCACAGCTGGTCAGAGGCTTCTCGAACACAAGGAAAAAAAAAAAACCATCGTCAGATATCCACCGGCAACGACCGGACCCAACGGGTGGAGATCTCCTGGCGAGGCTTGTTGATTATTACCCGTGTTGATACACACCAAACGAGTACACCGTCTGTACCAGAGACATTTGTGGGATCGCACCAGTCAGCCACACGACAAGACAGATCCAAAGTGTAAGCTGGCCAATGGGAGGCAGTGAGTGGGCAAGACACTGGGCAGTGCCCACTAGTGGTGTGCGCACTAGCGCAACAGCAGTGTATTACTTTGTGGCGAATCCAGAAGGAACAGAGCAAGGAAAGGTGTCGATCGCATGGATAAGAAAAGAACAACCCCGGCGTTGTGTGGTCCCGGGCGGAGAGCCATGGGTCGAGGGTGGAAGAACCGCCCGAGAGTGCTTTTTGTTGAGAGGGGACAGTGGACACCGGCACACAGTAGTCACATCCATACGGTCGCAGGGACTTGGACAGTCGAGGTTGCCACTGGGCGAGGAATGAAAAACAATCGATAACCAGCGCAACCATCCCTGCATACTTGTTTCCGAAGAATAACAACACCAAAACACCGCGTATGGTACCGGTGGGGCTCGTTTCAGGGGAAGCAAGCAATGGGTACACAGACCAAAGTAACGAGTACTACAGCGCAGATAGTTGGACTGCGACAGTCGGACGGAGAGGAAATCCAGTGGTCGAGAGAGAGCGAGCCGTGTAGTTGGCCGTGGCCGCGGTTGAGGCCGTGGAGGAGGCCGAGAGGGAAAGTGGTGTGGCATTCGGTATTGCGTATGGTATGGGCCTGACCGTAAATTAGCGTGTCCTGATCCCAAAATAACCGCAATTTCACTTTCCCCCTTCCTCCCATCCTTCTCTTTTTCAGACTACTCTCGTTTTTGTGGTTTCGTTGCTGGAGGATTTTGTTTGTCTGGTGCAAGTCGCACAAGTCGCGATTGCCTCGTTCTTCTTCCACTCGTTACCCTCCCACTCCAGTACACGCTCTCTCTCTTTCCCCCCAACAACTCCTCCTGGGATCTTTGTCGTCGATTCGCGTTCGTTTCGTTTGGAGAAGAATCTTCCGTCTGTGTCGATGATCTGATTTCCCGACGTGCCTGGACGACGATAGTTTCTTGCATGGGTCGCGCTTGAGGTAAGATTCGTTGGCTGTTGGCGAGCGAGACAGGCGGCGGGGCTGAACAGCTGGATTGACTTGTTTCTAGAGCTCTTACCAGCGACTTGATTGCGATTCCTCCGCCATGTCGGGCTACGCAGGAGGCCACTATGAGGAGGGCTACGGCCATCCTCAGGGTGACGCCTACTACGGCGATGAACATGGACAGGCGTATTATGACCATAACGACTATGGCGATGGCTATTATGACGCAGGGTATGGACCAGACCACACCTGAGCGAGCCCCAAAATGCTGACAGCGCGCAGTGGCTACGCCGACCAAGGGTATGCCGATGGTGGATACTATGAAGGAGGAGCAGGTCATCAGCAGGAAGGCTACTACGGTGATCAGTACTACGACCAAGCCGGATACGACCAAGCCGCTCACGGCCAAGCTCGGCGTGGACACGACTCGGAGGAGGATTCGGAGACCTTCAGCGACTTCACCATGAGATCGGACACGGCCCGTGCCGCGGGTATGGACTACTATGGCCGTGGCGATGAACGGTACAACAGCTACGGCTACGCAGACAGCCAGTACGGTGGCTATGGCTACCGCCCGCCTTCATCTCAGATCTCCTACGGTGCCAATCGGTCCTCTGGCGCGTCGACTCCCATATACGGAATGGAGTACGGCAATGCTCTTCCGGCTGGTCAACGTTCGCGTGAGCCTTACCCAGCATGGACCTCGGACGCCCAGATCCCGCTTTCCAAGGAGGAGATCGAGGATATCTTTCTCGACCTGGTGAACAAGTTTGGTTTCCAGCGTGACAGCATGCGCAACATGTACGACCATTTCATGACCCTGCTCGACTCGCGGGCCTCCCGCATGACTCCGAACCAGGCCTTGCTCTCCCTCCATGCCGACTACATCGGCGGTGAGAACGCCAACTACCGACGGTGGTATTTCGCTGCACACCTGGATCTCGACGATGCCGTTGGGTTTGCCAACATGAAACTCGGTAAGGCTGATCGAAAAACGAGGAAGGCGCGCAAGGCCGCCAAGAAGGCAGCTCAACGGAACCCGGAAAATGAAGAGGAAACCCTGGAGGCCCTGGAGGGCGATAACAGTTTGGAGGCGGCCGAGTACCGCTGGAAGTCGCGCATGAACCGGATGTCTCAGCACGATCGCGCTCGCCAATTGGCTCTGTACCTCATGATTTGGGGCGAGGCCAACCAGGTGCGATTCCTGCCAGAATGCCTCTGTTTCATCTTCAAGTGCGCCGACGACTTCTACTCGACTCCCGAGTGCCAGAACCGGGTGGAGCCGGTCGAAGAGTTCACCTACCTGAACCAGATCATCACCCCGCTCTACCAGTATTGCCGTGACCAGGGATACGAGATCATGGATGGCAAGTACGTGCGTCGTGAGCGGGATCACAACAACGTCATTGGTTACGACGACATGAACCAGCTCTTCTGGTACCCTGAGGGTATCGAGCGCATCAGCTTCGAAGACAAGACGCGTCTCGTCGACGTGCCCCCTGCCGAACGATGGCTGAAGCTGAAGGACGTGGTCTGGAAGAAGGCTTTCTTTAAGACCTACAAGGAGACTCGTTCCTGGTTCCACCTAATCACCAACTTCAATCGTATCTGGGTCATCCACCTGGGTGCTTTCTGGTTCTTCACGGCCTACAACTCCCCCACTCTATATGTCGGCAACTATTCCCAGCAGATGAACAACCAGCCAGAGTCGTACAAGTTCCTGGCGGCTGTCGGATTTGGTGGTGCCCTCGTCTCCTTTATCCAGATTCTCGCCACGATCTGTGAGTGGCTCTATGTCCCGCGACGCTGGGCGGGTGCCCAGCACCTGCGCAAGCGTTTCATGTTCTTGCTCGCTGTCTTCCTTGCCAACCTTGTCCCCGGCGTGTTCATTTTCGGCTTTCTCAAATTGTTGAAGAACCCGAAGATCATCAAGCCGGTCGGCCTGGCTGTCGGCATTGTTCACTTTGTTCTCGCACTGTTTACCTTTGCTTTCTTCTCGATCCAGCCATTGGGTGGTCTTTTCGGAAGCTACATGAAGAAGAAGGGCCGCCAGTATGTCGCCAGTCAGACGTTCACTGCCAGTTTCCCCCGGCTGAACGGTAATGACATGTGGATGTCGTACGGATTATGGGTGTGTGTTTTTGGTGCCAAACTGGCGGAGTCCTACTTCTTCTTGACTCTGTCATTCAAGGACCCAATTCGCATTTTGTCGCCCATGCAGATCCACGCGTGTACCGGTGTGCAGTTCATCAAGAATGCGCTCTGCCACAAGCAGCCGCAGATTCTGCTTGGTCTCATGTTCTTCATGGACTTGACTCTCTTCTTCCTCGACAGCTATCTCTGGTACATTATCTGCAACACGATCTTCTCTGTTGCCCGGTCATTCTACCTAGGTGTTTCGATCTGGTCCCCGTGGCGCAACATCTTCTCTCGTCTGCCCAAGCGTATCTACTCCAAGGTGCTGGCGACGACCGACATGGAAATCAAGTACAAGCCCAAGGTCCTGATTTCGCAGGTCTGGAACGCAATCATCATCTCCATGTACCGCGAGCACTTGTTGGCGATTGATCATGTCCAGAAGCTGCTTTACCACCAGGTTCCCTCCGAGCAAGAAGGCAAGCGCACTCTTCGTGCGCCGACATTCTTTGTTTCCCAGGAAGACCAGTCCTTCAAGACTGAATTTTTCCCTGCTGGCAGTGAAGCCGAGCGCCGAATTTCGTTCTTTGCTCAGTCGCTTTCTACTCCCATGCCCGAGCCTCTCCCGGTTGATAACATGCCCACCTTCAGCGTCCTCATTCCGCATTATAGCGAGAAGATCTTGCTGTCTCTCCGCGAGATCATCCGTGAGGACGAGCCATATTCTCGTGTCACTCTTCTAGAATACCTGAAGCAGCTCCATCCTCACGAGTGGGATTGTTTCGTCAAGGACACCAAGATTCTAGCTGACGAAACTTCACAATTCAATGGTGAATACGAGAAAACCGAGAAGGATGCTGCCAAGAGCAAGATCGACGATCTGCCCTTCTACTGCATTGGCTTCAAGTCTGCCGCACCTGAGTACACACTGCGTACCCGTATCTGGGCTTCGCTTCGCTCCCAGACCCTGTACAGGACTATCTCCGGCTTCATGAACTACAGCCGTGCCATCAAGTTGCTTTACCGGGTTGAGAACCCGGAAGTCGTTCAGATGTTTGGTGGCAACTCCGAGAAGCTCGAACGTGAGCTGGAGCGGATGGCCCGTCGCAAATTCCGCATCTGCGTTTCCATGCAGCGCTACGCCAAGTTCAACAAGGAAGAGCATGAGAACACCGAGTTCCTTCTGCGCGCGTATCCGGATCTGCAGATTGCCTACCTGGATGAGGAGCCCCCAATGACCGAAGAAGAGGAGCCTCGCCTGTACTCGGCCCTTATTGATGGTCACTGTGAACTTCTCGACAACGGTATGCGGAAACCCAAGTTTAGGATCCAGCTCTCCGGCAATCCTATTCTGGGAGACGGCAAGTCGGACAACCAGAATCACGCAATCATCTTCTACCGCGGTGAATACATCCAGTTGATCGACGCCAACCAGGACAACTACCTTGAAGAATGCTTGAAGATTCGCAGCGTCTTGGCCGAGTTTGAAGAGTTGACCACAGACAATGTGTCGCCTTACACACCTGGTATCCCCACTCCTGACTCCCACCCGGTGGCCATTCTCGGTGCGCGTGAGTACATTTTCTCTGAGAATGTTGGCGTTCTCGGTGATGTTGCGGCCGGAAAAGAACAAACGTTCGGTACTCTGTTCGCGCGTACCCTGGCTCAGATTGGCGGCAAACTGCACTACGGACATCCTGATTTCCTGAACGGTGTTTTCATGACCACCCGAGGCGGTGTTTCCAAGGCCCAGAAGGGATTGCACCTGAACGAGGATATCTACGCTGGTATGAACGCCCTCCTGCGTGGAGGCCGCATCAAGCACTGCGAGTACTTCCAGTGCGGTAAGGGTCGTGATCTTGGGTTTGGATCTATCCTGAACTTCACAACCAAGATCGGTACCGGTATGGGTGAACAGATGTTGTCCCGAGAGTATTACTACCTTGGTACCCAATTGCCCCTGGATCGTTTCCTGTCATTCTACTATGCCCACCCTGGCTTCCACATCAACAACATGTTCATCATGCTTTCCGTGAAGATGTTCATGATCGTTCTCATCAACTTGGGCGCTCTGAAGCACGAAACCATTACTTGCAACTTCAACCCCGACAAGCCGATCACTGATCCTCTCGTGCCGACTCTTTGCGCTGATCTTGTACCGGTCATCAACTGGGTTAATCGTTGTGTTATTTCGATCTTCATCGTGTTCTTCATCTCGTTCGTGCCTCTGGCTGTGCAGGAATTGACTGAGAGGGGAGTGTGGCGCATGGCTACTCGCTTGGCCAAGCACTTTGGTTCCTTCTCTTTCATGTTCGAAGTGTTCGTGTGCCAGATTTACGCTCATGCTGTGCACCAGAACCTTTCCTTTGGTGGAGCCCGCTACATCGGTACTGGTCGTGGGTTTGCGACTGCCCGTATTCCGTTCGGCGTTTTGTACTCCCGATTCGCTGGTCCATCGATCTATGCCGGTGCCCGTCTTCTTCTGATGCTGCTGTTCGCTACCTCAACCGTGTGGACCCCTGCCCTGATTTGGTTCTGGGTTTCTCTGCTGGCCCTGTGCATCTCACCCTTCCTTTTCAACCCCCACCAGTTTGCCTGGCACGACTTCTTCATTGACTATCGGGATTACCTTCGGTGGCTCTCTCGTGGCAACTCTCGTTCTCATGCCTCGTCCTGGATTGGATTCTGCCGCTTGTCTCGTACCCGGATTACGGGTTATAAGCGCAAAGTACTGGGTGTTCCCTCAGAGAAAGGCTCTGGTGATGTGCCCCGCGCTCACATCACGAACATCTTCTTCAGTGAAGTCATCGTGCCCCTTATTCTCGTGGCGGTGACCTTGATTCCGTACTTGTACATCAACTCCCGGACCATGTTCTCGGATGACCCGGCATATGCTACGGACGCCATCGCTCGCATTTTAATCGTTGCCCTTGCCCCCGTTGCTGTGAATGCTGGTGCGGCCGGCCTGTTCTTCGGCCTGGCTTGCTGCATGGGACCTATCTTCAGCATGTGCTGCAAGAAATTCGGCTCCGTGCTTGCCGCCATCGCGCACGCCATCGCTGTGATCCTCCTGCTCGTCGTCTTCGAGGTCATGTTTGTCCTCGAATCTTTCTCGTGGGCACGGTGCCTGTCCGGCATGATTGCTGCGGCTGCCATCCAGCGTTTCATCTACAAGCTGATCGTTTCTCTCGCCTTAACCCGAGAATTCAAGCACGACCAGGCAAACATTGCTTGGTGGACTGGCAAATGGTACAACATGGGTTGGCACTCTCTGTCGCAGCCCGGCCGTGAGTTCCTTTGCAAGATCACCGAGATGGGCTACTTCTCTCTCGATTTCATCCTGGGTCATGTCCTCTTGTTCTTCATGCTGCCGGCTCTCTGCATTCCTTATGTCGACAAGTTCCACTCCGTCCTTCTGTTCTGGCTGCGTCCAAGGTAAGAATTTGCCTGCCCCTCCCCCGCCTTTTCTTTATCGGGCCCTGCTAACTCGGTTCCTAGCCGTCAAATTCGGCCCCCTATCTATTCCCTGAAGCAGTCCAAGCTTCGCAAGAGACGAGTGATCCGTTTTGCCATCCTCTACTTCGTGATGCTCTTCGTGTTCCTCGTTGTCATTGTGGCCCCTCTTGTTCTGGGTCGCATGAGCGCGAGCCAAGGCTTCCTCAAGCAACTGCGGGACGCCGTTGGCATGAATGCAAACGGCTTTATGTCCGGTACTAAAATGGGTCTTCTGCAGCCCCTTGACGCCGGACTCAATGATACCGTGTCTTATTACACCGGCAGTGGCCTTCCGAAAGGATTTCACTCAAGTGCCCTCCCAACGCCATGGCCCACAAAGCCTTCAAATCCATACACCGTCTTGCGTGTGTAATCATGATGCACTTCGCATTCCCGTGCAACTCACGTGGATTGTTTTGTACAAAGGTTTTCTGTTTTTAAAGTCTGCTGCATCGCTTGAAGTTCCTGGCGCCCAACATGTTGATCTTAATGAATGGCTTCCGTCTCTCTGGTTTTGTGTGGAATAACTGTATGCGCGGAGTGGTTGCGTGTTGTCATCATCCTCTCTCACCTTCGTTTCATGTTTCATTTCGCTTGTTTTTCTTTCTCCCAGACCTACCAGAATTCAAATCGCATTGCTTTTCTACATGTCATCAGTGTTCTTTCGTAGGGGCCTTTTTTCCTCCGTAAAGTATGGCAGATGCATAGTAATCAGATCCTCACGTGACCGTCTTGTTACGTCTCGACCGGACCACCCGCTTTCCCACGCCTCGTCCTCCCGCACTCCCTGCTGGTCAATTCCTCACCCATTCGACGTTCTCGACGCCCGTGTGGACAGCTTCTGGAGCGTACAGTTGCGCCACACGCGCCTAAAATCTCATCCGACATGGACCTCCACGAGACCCAACGTCTCCTTTCCGAGTACCTGCAGGAACTCGCCAACCTCTTCCATCGCGTTCCCGGGTCTGCCATTTTCCTCCGCTACGTGAAATCCAGCTATCAGGATGACCCAATTCGGTCAGCCGTGGAATTGTTTCTGTTCCTCTTCGCTGTCCGCTATCTGCTGGCACCGAAATACTCCACCAAACCTGGCGTCGTGCCCTTGTCCGATGATGAGATTGATGACCTGGTGGATGACTGGGCCCCAGAACCCTTAGTCGGCGAACCATCGGCTTTAGAAGAGATGGAGATTGAGAAACGCGTGGTTATTGTGGGGTAAGCATTTCTCTTTCTCTCCTTTTGACACTCACTAGAAAGAAGCCTTTGCTGACAACGGATTTGCAGCCCCGTCGGACCCAAATCCAAGCTGTCCAACGGCCGTACCGTGACCAATCTCGGGTCCTTCAATTTCTATAACTTCAACACGAACGAGGCCCTCAAGGAAAAAGCAATCCAGACTCTCCGGAACTACGGGGTGGGCGCCTGCGGTCCTCGCGGCTTCTACGGTAATCAGGATGTCCATATGAAGACGGAGGCAGATGTGGCGTCGCACCTCGGCACTGCGGCGTGCATCATCTACTCCCAGGCTTTCTCGACCATCTCCAGCGTGATCCCATCGTTCTCAAAGCGGGGGTGATATCATCGTCGCCGATAAGGGGGTCAACTTTGCAATTCGGAAGGGTATTCAGATCTCACGGAGTATGGTGCGTTGGTACGAGCATAATGATATGGAGGATCTAGAGCGCGTGCTTGCCAAGGTTACCAAGGAGCAGGCGCGGAAGCCTCTTACTCGAAGATTCATTATAACGGAGGGTCTTTTCGAGTCCTATGGTGATATGGCGGATCTGCCCAAGATTGTATGTGATGCCGTGGTTCTGTGGCAATGTTTGATGGATGGGTGCTGACCTTTTTTTTTGGACAGATTGAATTGAAGCTTAAGTACAAATTCCGCCTGATCCTGGATGAGACGTGGTCATTTGGTGTCCTGGGCCGCACCGGCCGTGGCATCACGGAGCATCAGAACGTCGATGCAGCCGAAGTTGATATGATCGTTGGCTCGTTGGCTGGACCCCTCGTTGCTGGCGGAGGCTTCTGTGCTGGCTCCGAGGAAATTGTTCACCACCAGCGTATTTCTGCCGCGGCATACACGTTCTCCGCGGCACTTCCAGCACTGCTCTCGACCACTGCCAGTGCCACCATCAACATCCTCCAGAACAGCCCTGAACTCATTTCGCAACTGCGGGACCTTGTCAAGGCGATGCGGGCTCAGCTGGACCCCCGGAGTGACTGGATGTATTGCACCAGCTCTCCAGAGAACCCGCTGGTCATCCTGGTCCTCAAGCCTGAGGTGGTAGCTGGCAAGAGACTGTCGGTGGACGATCAGCAATTCTTGCTCCAAGATATCGTTGACGAGTGCCTCGCGAATGGTATTCTCATCTCCCGTCTGAAGATGCTCCATGACAACGTCCAGCCGAAACAGGTCGTCCCTCCCGCATTGAAGGTCTGCGTGACGACCGGGCTTACCAAGAAGGAGATTGAAAAGGCCGGGACGATTATTCGGCACGCTATCACTAAAGTCATGACCAAGAGGAAATGAACTCTTCTTTGGCCATCGATTGGCCTTTGATGACTGTTTCACGCTCTTCTCTATGACCACAGCGCCCCGAGCCTCCAGACCTATGCCCTAATCCTCCTTCAACCTGTGTATTCTTACTTTTCTTTTCTGTCGATATGCATCTCCATAGCATGCTTTGTACACAGCACTGCTCCGTTTTCTTCGTGAGCGGCTATACCTGTGCTTGGCCCTAGATTTTTTAATACTATTCTTTGATTCCTTGGCTCGGGTCCAAGGGATGGCTATTTCCGTTGTTGGCTTTCATTCACACGAGATGCGGACTGTTGAATCTTGGTCCCCTTTCCATTCAAGGCCTGGTTCCCTCTCTGTCACATGCAGCGAGTGCGAATTCCTATGGCTGGCAATTCCCCTATGTACTCGATTGCAAGGGAGACCATTCCATGCAAGCCTTCAATCCAGAACGTGCAGTTCACACCTCCTTCTTGGTCCTTTGCATACTTCCCATCTGATTCTTGTCGCAGAAGAATTGTATAGCCCTATCACCAGCATTCTACCTCATAGGCTAGTGTGGTCTCCCGGCGACTAGCCAGGAATGAGCCATACCATCTACCTACATAACGCTAGCCAACATTCCTCGGCCTCCGTCCAGGCATATAGTATTAACCGCTGAAACAAATTGCTTTCCCTTCCCAGCAGCGCGGGCAAGGGCCATGATATTCTCGACGTTGAAGGTCTCAAGGGGGGGGGGGGGGGGGGGGCACGCCTCGATCTGGGCCGGCCACCTTCCTCTCATTCCACATGTCCCTTCAGATCGGGATGCACAGCTATGCTTGCGAATCGATCACCCTTGTTTACCACCAACGCTACGGTTTCACACGCAGCTCGGTGGCGTTCTGTGGGCCCATGATCGGAGAATGGGGTGGATGCAATAATAATTGATCATATTAATGCTCGAGATCTGCATTCGAGGTTGCTTCGTCAAGGGAATGAATGACTTCACGGTCACTTCTACCCTCTAGTATTGTGTCGGTTCTGATTCAGTAGCGGATGCTTTTCGGAAGGGATTGAGCGATTCACTCACTCTGCTGCAATGAGGCGTCTCTCGCAGGCACTCGTTGCCTTGTTGCTTGCTTGGGGCGTGCGAGGAGAGGCTGATGGTGAGAGCTACACTTTTATTTCGGTTTACTTGGCTAACCTATGTATAGCTAGTTACCAGCGCCAGGGAAGCCTGCAGCACAATGCACAGCTGAACGTCGTCCGCGAGGTAGTTGTTCGGGTAGATCAGAATGGAGACCCCATCGACGTGGGAACGAACCACCACGCCGCTGAGACTTTGGCGGCAGCAGAGCAAAGAAAAGTTAGTAAAGTATGTAAATAAGTTTCTGAATGACTGTTGACCTCGATCTTCAAAGCCGGCTGCAATTGTCCCATCAGTGCCGCCGATGTCAAATCCCGACTCGGATATCTCCAAGCCACCACATCCAGCCGTGCAACATGATACAGATATCACAGCTCGTACTGCTCCTATCCATGTCAATAAGAAGTCTACGCCTCATCCTCCCCCTCACCAACATCCACATGCGCCGGCCCATCCTCGTCCTCGGGAGCAGCGTCAATTCGGGATCTCTTACTCACCCTACAAACCCGATCGAAGCTGCAAGACCCAAGAGGAGGTGAACAAGGACTTCGACCGACTATCGCACCACTCATTCATCCGCATCTACGGCACGGACTGCGACCAAACGAAGACAGTAACCACCGCCGCACGACTGCATCACATGCGCGTCTTCGCAGGAGTCTACGATCTAACGGACTTTCCCCAAAGCCTGGACCCTATAATCGAAGCAGCAACCCTCCCGAACGGGAAGAAGGACTGGTCGATATTCCACACGATAGCAATCGGCAACGAGCTCATCAACGGCGGCCGTAGTTCCCCTGCTAACGTCGTGAGCGCAGTGAATACGGCGCGGTCGATCTTGCGGAAGCAGGGATACAAGGGCCCCGTCGTCACCGTCGACACATTCTCCGTGCTCCTACAGCATCCGGAGTTATGCATCGCGTCCGACTATTGCGCCGCGAATTGCCATGCTTTCTTCGATGCAACGCAGCACGCGTCCGACGCGGGCGCTTATGTACTCAGGCAGATGCACAGCGTTTCGGCCGCTGCTGGTGGGAAGCGCACGATGATCACTGAGTCTGGCTGGCCTCATGCTGGAAGAGCCAACGGTGCCGCTATCCCTTCACCTCAGAACCAGCGCGTTGCTGTCGCTAGTCTGAGGCGCAGTTTCGCGCACCAGCCTGAAGATCTGGTGCTCTTTACTGCTTTTGATGATCTTTGGAAGCCCGATAACCAGTGGACTTTTGATGCGGAGAAATTTTGGGGGATTCATTAGGTAGGAAGGGACTTGGTCAGAGAAGATGGCCAAAACGGTAAGGGAGGAAGGAGTACTAGGGCTGGTGGTGGTCATCGTGTTTTCTCTCCATTGATCAGTGCTGTAGATAGTTTTCCTTTCTCTCTTAACACAGTTCCGAGAAAAGATAGTATACGTATCAATGAGCATGAGCGAGTTAGTGTTTGATTTTCAAAATGAACCACAGCTAGGACAGCAGGAACAGATCTATTAGAGGTATTTTGTATAGTACAGTGATGCTAAAAGATGACAATATAATACATGAATCTTATGTGCAGAGGAGAGAGAAGATCACACCTTCAGCTTCCTCATCCAACCATCTCGCCCAGCGAGTTCCTGAAAAGCCTTTTGGTTCTGGGGCATGCGCCACCAAGAATCTTTGCCGGGCTTCGCCAGATCCCGCTTGCGCTGGTGGAGAATTCCGTGCAGTAGTTGGCGGGTCTTTGGGCTGGGCTTGAGGCCCATGATATCCATTTCATGTACAAGCGACACCACGGCGGGGAGATTGTTACAGTCAGTCCAATAGAAGGAGATCATTTCGTCGTGCAGGTCGGTGGAGGAGCCGAGGACGGCGGAGGTGCGGCCCTGTGCTTTGATAGTGGATCGGAATTGACTGACCAGTGGCGATGAAGGGAAGTGGGTGTTTAGAAGGCGGAAGGCTATGAGGAGAGTTCTGGGGTACAACGCTGCCACGACTGGTCCTGCGGGGACCGGGTCAGGGATGTCAAGCGGCCCAGACGAGGGGTTGGGAGACAATGTCATGGCTCCGTCGTGCGACAAGGGCGAGTCGCTGTCGGCGAATGGTGTTGCCGGTGCATCGTCGCCTAGATGACCCAGCATCGTGAAAATGCGCTCTTTGCAAACATCCCAAACCCCCATGTCGCCCTTGCCCTCCTCAATGGCCAAGAAAAGAGCCGTTTCGATCTTGGTTGCCTCCCGCTTCACAACCAGCTCAATGGCGTCTTTCACCGAGAGCATGATGTCTGCACTGTTGCCCGTCACGGGATCAGCGAAGCCGAGGTCACTGTACGTCAGACCGTCCAGCATGGGCTCCAAATCCTCATCCGGTAGCTCTGATGTCTCCACAGACGATGACACTTCCTTACCCCACGAGCGTCGGGGCTCTGACTCGGCTGCTTTCTTTGGTTTTGCTTCAAATTTCTTCATTAGCCGGCGGTCACTGAGTATGGACTCAAACATCACACTGAGGTGTGAGAGATCGCCAGGGCCCTCTTCGCTTGACTTCGCATTCTTTTGCGGTTGCTTCTTTTGGTCTATCTCGCCCGCACTTGGTGTAATACCAAGCTGTCCCAGCAGTTTCCCAAATGTGTCCCTTTCTTGGGGAGTCATAGCCTTCAGCGGTCTCGGTCCAGCTGACTCCTTTCGGCGTCGCGATGTTTTGGGTGATTGTGCAGCCGCGCGCTGGTGGATGTAGCTTTTTCGTCTCGGCGCTGGAGAGTCTTCAGCACCATCTTGGCTTTGGCCATCCTTGGTCACAGAGGGATCAGTATCCGGTCCATTATCCTTCTCGGAGGCCCCGTCGTTTGTCGAGTAAGGACGACGAAGTCGGCAACTGAGCGGCTGCTGATACGAAGGTGATATCGATGTTGCCAGCGTACGGGTCTGGTAGAGAAACGCAGCAGGGGAATGTAGAGTGGCAGAGATCCAGATCCTGCGTGAGACGCTCATGCCCGCGAGTGCCAGGCGTTTGTTGAAGTGAAGAAAACATAGAAGCCGAAATGACGCGGAATTGAAAAAAGGCTAGTCACGTGTCCACGCGCGGAGGCCTCGCGTGTTTAGAGACGGGCGCGATCTAACTGGGCTAACACATCCTCCTTTCTTTCAGCATACTCAACCATAACATGGAGGGTCTTTCGGAATTTGAGAAGCAGAGGCTGGCGAACATCGCTGAACGCGATGCTCTGCTCAAAAAGCTGAACCTGGAGGCGCAGTCTTCTGGTCTCTTTCCGACCCCCGTCAAAGATGGCGCCGTCAAGGCGAAGAGGAAGCCGACGCCGAAGCGGGTGAAGACGGAGGAGGAGACCCCCCTACCGTTGCGCAAGTCCTCGCGTATCCGTGGTCTCAAGGCTGATAGTGAAGTGGCCAAACGGAAGGCCGAAGAGGAGTACGAGATTGCAAAGGAAGTTGAACGTGCCAAAAAGATTCGCAGGACGGACTCATTTACAATGAGCGATATGTTCGTGGCTGGCCAGAAGTTGAGCGGTGACAGTCTCATCGGTGTGGATATGCTCACCAAGCCAGTTGCAACACCATACAAGAGGACCTTTTGCGCCGACGACATTTCGAAGACTACAGACAAAGACCTCAAGGCTTTGAGAGAGGAGATGAGTGGGCTAAAGCTGTGGGAGGCTTGGGATCCGCAACGTGCGTACTGGGGTTCTATATTCATGAGAAGTTACAATTACTGACAAGGAACCCTACTACAGGAATCAAAATCACGCCCGAAAGAGTTTACTCCATGACATTCCACCCCTCCGAGGGGAAGCCTCTCATCTTCGCCGGGGACAAGCTGGGCCATCTGGGAATTCTGGATGCGTCACAAGAGAAGCCAATTTCTGGTGTCAAGGTCGAGGATGATGAAGACGAAGAGGACGACGACCCGGATCCCGTCTTGATGACCATCAAACCGCACACTCGAACGATCAGTTCGATGATGATCCATCCCTCAAAGCCTACTCACCTCTATACGGCTAGCTACGACAGCTCGATCCGCGAGATGGATCTGAACAAGACAGAATCGGTGGAAAAGTACGGGCCAAAGTCAACCAAGATCGACGAGGCTCTTTCCGGTATCGACATGGCCCTCGATGATCCAAACACCTTGTACTGGACCACCCTGGAAGGCATTTTCGGGCGCTACGACACTCGCACCCCTCTAAGTGATAACACGGTGACTCGGTGGTCCCTCTCAGAGAAGAAAATCGGCGGGTTCACTCTCTACCCCTCGGACCCGCACTACGTCGCAACAGCCAGTCTAGATCGGACCATGCGGGTGTGGGATCTGCGCAACCTGTCGACGGATGAACCATCGCCCCTCGCCATGCATGAGAACCGGTTGTCCGTGTCGCATGCAGCATTCAACGGCGCCGGCCAAATCGCAACCTCGTCGTACGACGACACGCTGAAGATCTACGACCTCGGCGCCAAGGGCATCTCATCCTGGGCGCAAGGTCACACGCTCGCAGATGATTTCCGCCCAGACACCATCGTGAAACACAACTGCCAGACCGGCCGCTGGGTAACAATGTATGTACAGTACCTATCTCCCTCCCTACCTAACGTTGTCTTCCCAGCCAGCCCTAACTTGTGTCCAGTCTTCGGCCTCAATGGCAACTCAACCCGCAATCTCGCATTCAACGCTTCTGCATCGGAAATATGAACCGCTTCGTGGATATCTACAGCGCGTCCGGCGACCAGCTCGCTCAGCTGGGCGGCGAGGGCATCACCGCTGTCCCGGCCGTTGCGGTCTTCCACCGCAGCCAGAACTGGGTTGTTGGCGGTACGGCGAGCGGTAAGGTGTGTCTGTGGATGTAGGAGGTTGAACAAATGCATGTTACTATTCTGTGATTTTCTTGTCAGGTAGCGGTGGTCTTGCTGTGCTATCTCTCCTTAGAGGAGGGCTGTGTGGCCGCTCAACCTTTCCAGCCTTTTGAGAAATGCTGATTTTCACCTGGTATGTGGCTTGTTGAATTGACTCACGGGGGAAACAGTCCTCATGTGTCCTAAACTGGTTTCCCTCGTCTGGTTGAGCATCTTCTCATGGTCGGTTTAGGGTTTGGCGTTGCAGGAGGTCGATTAACTATGGGGTTTGGCTGGCTTTTTTTCTGTCTTTATTTCACCATTGTTTGCGACAATAATGTACAGCGAACGAGGAAATTCGTAGCCCCGCTATTTTACTGTTTCAAAGAACATTGTTTTCGACGAGGATCACCAATCCATTCCATCTATCCAAGAGAAGCATAGCTAAATGGAAACATTATTTACAAGCTACAACCACCCACAATGTCTCACCAACGCGGACAGAAAGAAACCAGCTCTTTTCCCCTCCTCCTACCAAGATTCCAATCCGTTTCATATTGAGTTTTGGGACTTTTTGATTTTGTTTCCTAGCGGGAAGTGTATAAGAAGAGAAACGGGCGAAAACCATGACGCAGGAACAAGAGCAGGAACAAAGAAGGGAATGGGAGAAGGGTATCAACACCGTGACACATGCTTTCACAGAAAGATAAGAAAGGAAAGATAACTAAAAAAGGAACTTCAACAACTGCCAGGTACGATGGTATGATAGGAAGGAGTTGGTGGGATGAAATTGTGGAGAGCATATACGTTCAACTCATGGACACATTGGGCAGCAGCGGAGAGGAGGAGAGAAGAGGAAAAGAGACAGGAGATGTGCCACGGGGAAGACGACGAGGAAGAAACGAAATCAGAATTCATTGCGCAGATCCTCATGGGAATGCTGAGACTGATCTCGCTCCTTTGCCTTGCGTCTCGACGGGGCAGGCACAAAGTCGAAGAAGCGATGCTTGGCTGACGACGTCTCCTTCGTCACGCTGGATCTGCGGTGCTTGGAGCCCTCATGATACTCGAGGGAGTACGTCGATGAATTCTTCGAGCTGCCTGTGGAATCGCGCGCATCGAGTCGCGGGATGGCGAAGGGCATACGGTTCTGGTCCCAGTTTGCGGACGATGAGCTTGGGGGTGTGTCCTCTTCTGCGTAATCGGTTGATCGACGGGGCATTGCAGGCCGAGTAGCAAAGTAGCCGGTTGAGTTGCGGTGACCACTTCCCGATATAGAGGCCGACCCGGAAACAACTGATCCGGCGACTGCGACTTCTGCGGGTGGGGTGGCTGGCTTGCTGTTTGATTCATCGTAAAATGTGGCTGCGCGCTCCATGGAATCCACGAGCTCTTCCCACTTGATCTCGAGGTTTCCGGTTGGCCGCTCTGCTTGCTCGGCGTGGCTCAGACACTCCTTCGTGCGTTGGTGTAGCTCCATGGCCATTTCGTGGAACTTGTGAAGGGCGGAATCCACCTCTTCGAGATTAGGGTTCCTGCTTGGGACCACGTCAAGCCAGACACGGATCAAGTTTGCGAAGCTTCGGGCATGGTCGATCAGGAATGGAAGGCTGGGGAACCCTTCGCGAGAGGTGGGCGGCAATCGTCCCAGGATCTGAACGGGAGTGGTGTAGGACGGCGTGACCATGGGAGTTGGCCTGTCTGCGGGAATGGCGCAGATCTGATCGACGAATTGCTTGAACTCGGAGCGACTGCCAGCCAGAAATTTATTCATGGGCTCCATCCACGGTTCTTTATTGCCGAATGTGGTCATATTGGCCAATCCCTGCAAGGCCTTAGCAACTAGGGTAAGGGAACGTTGAGCACGAGGACGGGGATGATCTGTAAACGATTGTTAGTGCATGTATGGAATTAACAAGCGCTCTATGCATACCTTTGAGAAGCCCGAAAAGTTTTGGGTTGAGAATAGCCGGGCAGAAGAACCGTAGAAAGAGGAAACCAGAAACGCTGCTGTAAGTGACCGTTCGCAGGAAGTCACCGTAACGATCATCTGCGCATGCCCTCACATGTCGGAAAATGAGTCTCAGCTCCGGAGGACACCGAGATGTAGATGCGGCGATGGATTTCCAAACGCTTGTGGTGAGAGCTATCAGGTTTCGCCAGTTGCGGTCAAGATCCTCGCTGCGAGGCACGCGGGCCGGGTCGACTTCACACTCCGGGTCACTTTCGTCAATATCGCGCAGTCGCTCTCCAATCGTCTCTTCCAGATACTCCTTGCCCAGTCGCCGCATGTGCAGATCCAGTGCCTTGGTTAGAAGCGAATTTCCGCGAAAAAGAAGATTGGCCTCAACGGTGGCCGTTCTCCCCATATCTCTCACCAGGACCTCGCGGTCCGAGCTGCCTTCCCGAGAGTCGTTGGAGTGTATTCTTGTCGTATACCTCAGTCGGCTGGCGGTGGATTCCTTCTGAACACCATCAATCTCGTCTTCGATCAATGCCGAGATCCATTCCACTGTCTGTCCGGAAACCTGGAAGATGTTCAAGAGCATCTCGGATAGCTGGTTGAGCTCCTGTGACATCATCTGCGCCATGTTGATGGTGAGACCGTTCGTGAAAGCATGCAGCAACTCGGACATCGGGGCGTATTCGCTGGACATTAGAACAACCGTCTCCTCAACCCGGGCCTTCATGAACATTTCTCCCACGGCCTGGTCATGGTCATCCAGAATCGGCCACCACTTCTCGGTGTCCACGCCGGCTTCCAAGTCCTCCAGTCGTAGGTCGACCCTTCCATATGTGGTGTCGTTGGTAGAAATCTCAATGTCATCCAAGCGTACCGCGTTAACTTCCTGACTGGATGAGTAGGAGCCATGTGCGATGAGATTCCAGTCTTTCTGTGTTGGGTTGAGGGTCTTGACCAAAATCGAAGCCTGGGATAACACGGGTGGCAGATCATTGAATAGAAAATCTTCCCGCCAGAAGGGGTTCATTGTGCGATATTTGACAGCAGTTTTGGCTCTAATTTCTCCATCGAGAAGAACCTCTGTATAATAGTCGTTGATCACCGAGGCTGGAGGGGGGTGGCTGTGAGATCGCGACTGCTTCCGACTCCGGGGAGGGTCATCCTCTTGAGACCGAAACAATTTCGCTTCCGTAAGTCGTAAGGTAAGTGTCCTCTCGATTCGGAACATATCTGCAGATGGAGGCTTTTCGGAAGTCTCGGCTTCTGGTGTCTTTTCCGGATCCTCCTCGACTGAGGCCGGGGATTCTGGTCCATAGAGCTCGGGGATCGTGAACGCACGCAGAAGCACAAACCAGACCTCGAACAGGACACGACTCTCTAGAGCGAGGTATATCGGGCGCATTGATGAATCGGACACGGGATGGGCAGCGTATTGAGGATGGATCGAAATGCAGAATTCATCATCGAGGACCGACGCATCCAGCTGCTGGATGGAACAGCGCGATAATTGCGACAGCTGAATGCATGCCACAAGAGAGACATCTGACTCCGTGTACAGCTTGAAATAACCATTCTCTTGCAGCGTGCAGCTGACCTTCTGCCATGACTGGGAAAGTGCTCTTTGCTGCCGATAGGTGGACACGCGCCGCAAAGATGCCGGTCGAGCTCCGGAGGCGGAAGGTTTGTCCCACAGGAGCATCTTACCGACTTTGATGATGGCCGCCTCCTTGGTCACAGAGCTCTCCGAGTTACGACGCTCGGGCACTCGACGGTCCCCGATGTGGACCGCTTGGGGCTTGGTCATCTTGTTCTGAACACCCTTGGGTCGGATGGGTTGCCAGCAAAGTAGAGCAGCAAGCCAGGAGTCGAAAGTCTCATTGATATGGGGTCGTAGTTGAATTCCGAGTCCCGAAGTGAAGGTGTGGACGCTCAGGTAGGTGGTCTGAAGTTCGGGGTCAAATAATGTTCGCACCTTGCAACCCCGAAGGTCGGGAATTAGTGTTTTGGCCAAAGCTGGTTCCCCCTTTGCCTGATAGATCAAGCTTCCGGTAGCGACGTTGATGGCACAGTATCCAGAAGTCCAGGAGCTCGTCGAGGCTATCCGAAAGGAGAGGATCCCATGCATCCTTCCACACGTGGTCTTCATGAGTTGGAGGATTTTCGCGGCATCGGCACTTGAGAGGGGGGAGGAGAAGGCAGCGTGATTGTGTGCGACGCCGGTCATGGGAGGTCTGCTCAGTCGCTGCCGCATGGCAGTTTCGTAGCTTGACGCTTGTATCGAGGGGAAGCCGATGGATGAATCCTCCGGCGCTTTGGGCTGAGAAGAGCTGGCCGTATTGACCGATCCGATTCGCGCCCGGGGTTTGAACGCGTGGGGAGAGATGTCGCTTCGTTGCTCCTCCAAAGTGGTCGTTCGCGACCGAGCGCGCTGGCTCTTGCCTGTTCCCGGGGTATCCTCTTCGCTCTGCATGTTATAGTAGTTATTGACGGCCCTCGACCGGATCGTGCTGCGTGGTGAAGGTGCACCGCTGCCCATGAAGAACTCCGCGTCGGATTTGGGGGAATGGTTGCCCGGATCGGAGCTCGGCGCTTCGGGCGTGACGGTTCGAATGCTGGCTTCTCGAAAGCTATCGGGATAGACTATGCCGTGTCGATCCCTCGAGGATGACTTTTTGCTGGGTCGTCGTTCTATGGGGCGGCTATATGCTCCTTGATGCAAGGAGCTCCGCTTGAATCCGCCCTCTTTCTCTTTCTCTGGCTCCATTCTTGCTCCGGCGAAGACTCCTCAAACGGCGATGTAAGAGTGAGACAACGTGGTCAAGCACGCGAGTGGGCCAGTCAACAAAGAGAAAGGTCAAGGAAGGACGCTCCAAAGCACACCCAGTACAACCTCCCTCAGAACAGTTGGCGAGATGATGGATGTATCCTCTGAGAACCAGTGTGTGCTGCGCTGAGATATTTCAGCAATTGAGAGTTGCTTTTGTCTGAAAGGCGGCTAGGAGTTCGCATGGAGTCGGGCGAAAAGATGGGGATTGGGGTCGCACATTCGGTCGCGGGGCGGGGAGGCGAGGGGCGAGCGGTACAAAGGGAGATGCAGGTCACCGTTTCGGTTGTGCGGGCGATGCAGGAGCTAGCGGTGAGAGTCCAATCCGTCGGCTAGCCGATAGCGCTGATGCCGCTGGGCGAGGTGCAAGTCAGTAGGGGTCCGAGGGAGCAGGCTCAGGAGGGCAGGGTGATATCATTATTGGTTCGAGCGGATGGATGGATGGATAAATGGATGTTGGAGGAAGAGGGGGGATGAGAGAGGAGGGAGACCACAACAAACGTACCTTCATCAGTCTCTTTTGAAATTGGGGGTTGAGATGATTATCGGGGGGAAAAGATGTTGTTTGTGTGTGCTGGGTAAGTGTGATGTGCAGATCCCCCGGCAAGTGATGCCCCTCCTCAGAACCGGATTCGGGGGGTGTGGATGAGGCGAGCCAGGGTGAGAATGGGGTGAATCAAGTGGGAAAGTGGTTGGGAATGAGGTGGCCCGGCGATGTTGAGAGACAGAAGTGAAGAGGGGGGGGAGAGATGAAGATGAAGAGGAGGGGGAAGTGGATTAAGCATTACTCCTACGACTTCCACCACCCAAAATCATCATCGTGAACCCTAAGCAGCGAACTCACTCACTCACTGAATACGATGTGCAGGGATCATTACATTATTATTAGCAACAGCTAGCGGCCCGTCCGTCCCTCCATTCATATGGAGGAGGTAAACGGTAGGGAACCCGCGACAAGGCGCAAAGTTAGCCTGGCTGTAAGGTACAAAGGACCCGACGCGCAGGGAGAACCTCTCTCCATGCTGCCTTTACCGAAACTGCCGACGCCAATCGGCCGGCGTGGCACCCTAAAAGTGACGGACTGGACGGACTCTGCAGACCATCGCGCTATGATACCTCCCCAGCCGTTAGTCGTCGCTAGCGGCAGGACCGGCGTGCGGTCCCCCTTTTCTGGCCAGAATCAATCAGCAGCAGCAGCAGCAGCATCGTCATCATCCTAATCTCCGACCAGTCTATCTATGGTGCGACGGGCGGGAATCCCTTTCGCCCGGTTGGGTGGAGCTAGCTCGGAGGCATTGGGAGACACCGCCCGCTGAAGCATGCTGCCCGGTCGCTCCTCCTCCGACTAAGCCATGATGAGCATTGTCGATCAGACCCTCTTTTTGCCCGACAGCGCGCTAGACGAGGGACCTAGGAGGGCGATGAGCATCGGATTGGGGGGTGGGAGGAGTCTGGATCGGGAATCAGTGACCGAGCCCAAGGAAGAAATCATATCATATCATGCAAACAGCAACATGAATCAGTTGGTGGATCGTTGGGCGATCATCAACTTGCGGGGAGGCGGTAAACTTAGGTAATGCCTCAGGCTTCTGTTTATGTCATGGATCCTCAATCACGCGGTTCATCCACTCCGGTCACCTGTCGTTTCTCCCTCACCACCCTGCCTGACTTGTCTCTGCTGGAGGATTTCAACGCTGCTCCTGCACCATCCCTCTCGCATGGCCCTTGGCTGATTTGCTCCACCGCTTCGGCTGACCAGCCGCTGCGATGAGTACGGTGCCGAACGACAACTCAAGATGATGTCCTCCAATGTACTCTCCCGCTTCTTGCCTCCGACGGGTTCGCCCTCCGTCTACGAGACTATTCGCCAGCACGACGCCGGTTCGGACTCCTCCGATGTCGAAGAGCGTGCGGGGATGGTCGATCAACAGGATCATTTCAGTGACGAGGAGCTGGAAGATGCGTTGGCCAATGCGAGGGACAGCGAGATCGCCAGTCCCAACGATGCTCTGCTCGGCCAGCAGCGCTCACGCAAAGGTAAAGCACCCGAAGAGACGGGCCCTCGATCACGCTGGCGCAAGCCCTCTCGTCCCCGCTGGATGACGCGTGAATCATCGACCGGATACGAGCTGGACGAGCAGGATGAGGATGTCCCCCAGTCTCTACTGGTGGAAGGACCTCTTGACGAGGATCAGCAGCTGAACCTACCTCCACCCCCATCCCATAATCTCTCCGACGCCTCCACATCTCCAAACCCGAGACCATCACCACAACCCAGCCGGCCACCCTGGGAAGCAGGAGAACCTCGTCAACCACCCGATCTCGAAAGTAGTCGCCCCCCGTGGAGATGGTCGACCGCGCAATACCCGAGCCTGGCCAATGCCGACCCCAAAGAGAAGGCTATGTGGCGGTGGGCCAACGTCGAGGATCTGGACAACTTTATTAAGGAAGTCTATATTTACTTTTTGGGAAATGGAATCTGGTCCATCTTCCTGGGCCGAGCCCTCAACCTTTTGTATGTTTCCTTTGTGTTTGGTTTGTTTTTTTTTTTGGGTCGGAGAATTGGGATGACTGACAGTCAAATCTTAGGACCTTTGCTTTTGTAGTGGGTTTCACGACATTTCTCTCTAACTGTATCGACTACCACAACGTCCGAGGGAGCAAAACCTTGAACGATATCCTCGTGCCGAGATGTACCGCCAAGATGTCCGGGACGTCCACGTTCCTGTTGTGGCTGTTCAGTTTCTTTTGGGTCGGAAAGACCTTCCAGTACCTACTGGATATTCGTCGGTTGAAGCACATGCACGACTTTTACTTTCATCTTCTCGGAATTTCCGATGCGGAAATTCAGACCATCTCCTGGCAGGAAGTGGTCAGCCGCTTGATGACGCTGAGAGACGCCAACCCGGCCACCGCGGGTGCGGTCTCTGCCAAACACCGAAGGTTCCTGGGGAGTCAGTCGAAGCAACGAATGGATGCCCATGATATTGCCAACCGTTTGATGCGCAAGGAAAACTACATGATCGCCTTGGTCAATAAGAACATCTTGGATCTCACATTACCAATCCCATTTCTCAAGAACCGACAGTTATTCTCCCGAACTTTGGAGTGGAATCTCAACCTGTGCATCATGGACTATGTGTTCAACGAGCAAGGCCAGGTGCGGACGCTGTTTCTCAAAGACACCCATCGGCGAGCCTTGAGCGACGGACTGCGACGACGCTTTATTTTCGCTGGCATCATGAATATATTTATGGCTCCCTTCATCGTGGTCTACTTCATGATGCACTACTTTTTCCGATATTTCAACGAGTTCAAGAAGAACCCAGCCGAAATCGGCTCGCGCCAATACACGCCGCTGGCAGAGTGGAAGTTTCGCGAGTTCAACGAGCTGTGGCATCTATTCGAGCGGCGGATTAACATGTCATATCCGTTCGCCAGCCGCTACGTTGATCAATTTCCCAAGGATAAAACGGTCCAAGCTGCGCGCTTCGTTGCCTTTATCTCTGGTGCGTTGGCTTCGGTGCTTGCCCTCGCCTCGATTGTGGACCCGGAACTATTCCTTGGGTTCGAGATCTCTCCTGACCGGACCGTCCTCTTCTATCTTGGCATCTTTGGTTCTATCTGGGCTTTTGCCCGGGGATTGGCGCCCGAAGAAACCGACGTCTTTGACCCCGAGTTTGCACTCCTAGAACTGATCGACTTTACACATTACTTCCCATCGAGTTGGAAGGGCCGCCTGCACAGCGATGACGTGCGTAAGGACTTTGCAGTGTTATATCAACTGAAGATTGTCATCTTCCTAGAAGAGATTCTGAGCATGATCTTTACACCGTTCGTGCTGTGGTTCAGCCTGCCTAAATGCAGCGACCGTTTGATTGACTTCTTCCGCGAATTCACCGTGCACGTCGATGGGGTGGGATATCTCTGTTCGTTTGCCGTCTTCGACTTCAAGAAGGGCACGAACGTGATGTCGCAGGGTCGGCGCAACTCCGGGAAGCAGGACCTGCGTGCAGACTATTTTTCGACCAAGGATGGCAAGATGCTCGCTTCCTACTATGGCTTCTTGGATCACTACGGCACCAATCATCCACCCTCCGCTGCTCGGCGACTTTTCCATCCGCCGCCCACGCTCCCTGCCCTCGGGTCACCCTCTGTTGCTGAGATGGGCGGCACTCCCGATCGATTTGAGCGACCGTTGGCATCCGCTCCGTTCGGTCCGCAGTCGATCGTCGGCGCCTCGAGGCTGCGGCCAGCAGCGACGACAGGCGACCATCGCTCTCCCGTGCCCTCTCTTCTCCTAGATCCACATCACCAGCCATCAGCCTCTGGATTCCGCCCCGCGGGCCGTTCCGCGCCCTACCAGCGCTCTCGCCTGTCACGATCGCGACATCCCATGGCAGATCCTATTGAAGATGACGGGACGCCCTCATCACAAGAAGCACACGATTCCAGCACGCGGCCGTCCGCCGCTGCAGCGGGAGCTTCTAGCGGCGGGGTCGGGACCGACGAGAGTAATCTGGGTGATTCGTGGCGCATGAATCCTCTTGGCAAGGAGGGAGACGACGAAGGCGAGAACATCGATGCCCTGGCTGGCGGCGCGGGCGTGCTGGGCTTGATCCAGCAGTTCCAGAAAGCTAACAGCGACGGCCGACGGACGGCGGGGGGAATATAGAGATACGTGTCTTGTGGCTCAGTCAGGTGTGTTACGGTGGGATCGGTGCGGCGTTTTGCTCCGCGAATGTACGACCTTGAAGGAGTTAGGGCAGACGCCACCGACTGCAGGGTCTAGTCGAACTCGTCGTACTCGGATCAGTGCCTCGATGCTGCTTTCTCAATAATCGGGTCGATCGCCGCAGCCTTGCTGATCGGCACTGATCGGGTGCCTTGCAACCATCCTGATAGTTCATATTTAGCAAATCCAGACCTCATGTCTGCCAAATAATAAGGATCGTTCATTCATAGTTCACAACTAATAATAAACAACCCACATGACTAACTCCGTCTCCACCGCCCGAGGTGGCAGCGACACCGCTCCTAGCGCAGCTCCGTCTTGGCCCCGACAACTCTTGGGGCGATTCTTTGCGAGGAGGGGACAAGTCTTGACTCGACCTAATAATAATTTACCCTTCTCCTGTCCTGTCACCACCATCCTTCCATCTATCCTTCCCACCTCTATCCGTTCATTTGATCTCTCCCTTTTTTCTCTCCCTCTTTCCTTCCTTCATTCCTCTATACGACGACCCGTCCCTCAACCCTCCCCCTGACGGGGTGCCCTCCGCCATGTTCCGCGCGCGCCGCTACCGAGTCCTTCTGATCTTCGCCGCGGCCTTTGTCATCGCCTTCTTGCATTTTGCAAGGTCGCGCGAATGGCCGGAGACTTCCTCGGTGCAGGGCGTGCCGGCTGTTGTCGATAATAGTATTCCTTACGTGCCGCCGAACTCGAATTTGGGGACTGCGCATGCGGCTGATGATGATCGGGTGTCTTCTGAGAAAACGGGGGGGTCGACGGGGAGCTCGGCTGATGGGTTCACGGGTGGTTCTACGAGCGGTTCCACTTTTGGCTCAACCGGTGGTTCTACTGGCGGGTCGACTGGGGGCTCAACTGGGGGCTCAACTGGGGGCTCAACTGGGGGCTCGATCGGTGGCTCTACAGGAGGTTCTACTTTTGGCTCAACCGGCGGCTCAACGACGCAGGACTCGACGCTGGACGCTGAGCCTGCTCCCAAGCTGCCAGGATTGACATCTGGAGGGGGGCCAACATCAGACAGCGGTACATCAGGGACGTCAGACAAATCGTCAAGCTCGGATAGCAGTTCACTGGCCGCGGAGAAAGCACCTGGATTTGGTGACAAGCTGCCGTCTTCGTCATCCTCCTCCTCATCCTCGTTGACAGGGACAGCAATTGGTAGCGACGCGCCGGGCGAGGAAATCGACAACGGCGGCACCGGCAGAAAGGAGGTGACGATCAAACCGGGCAAGGGACTGCCCAAGTCACAGTGGCGGTCCTTCGCAGAGAACTACCCCGTCTCCGCGAGCCAGATCATCAAGCTGCCGAAAGACGTCCCCAAGAAGCTGCCCAAACTGCAAGCCTCATTCAAAGACGAGTCCAGTTCCGACCAGCAGGAGCGCCTGCAGCAGCTCGGCTCGATCAGAGAAGCATTCAAACATGCCTGGGGCGGATACAAGAAAGTGGCTATGCACCATGACGAGGTCGGCCCTCTGTCAGAAACGGTTCACGATCCGTTTAATGGGTGGGGCGCGACGCTGGTCGATTCGCTGGACACGCTGTGGATCATGGATATGAAGGACGAGTTCTCCGAGGCAGTGGATGCTGTGAAGAGGATTGATTTCACCCGGTCTCCGAGAGACGATATCCCCGTCTTTGAGACCGTTATTCGATATCTGGGTGGCTTGCTGGGTGCCTATGATATCTCGGGCCAGCATTACGAGATCCTTCTCGACAAGGCCAAGGAGCTCGCGGAGATTCTCATTGGTGCGTTCGACACGCCGAATCGCATGCCTGTTCTCTATTACCGCTGGGCGCCGGAGCATGTCTCCAAGCGCCATCGGGCCAATGCCCACGTTGTCCTCGCTGAGATTGGGTCGCTGTCTCTCGAGTTTACTCGGTTGGCGCAGCTTACCAGGGATGACAGGTATTATGATGCGATTGCACGGATCACCAATGAGCTGGAAAAGATCCAGGACTCCACCACTATTCCCGGCCTGTGGCCCCTGCGTCTCAATGCACAGGGATGTGCCAACTATAAAACCTCAATGCCTTCCAGCAACGTTGGTTCCGCGATCAGCCAGTCGAATGACCAATCGTCCTCCTCTCAATCAAAGAGTTACAGCAACTCCGGGTCCAGCAGTTCTGGCTCTAGCAACGTGGGCTCCTCCAGCAATTCCGGCTCTAGCTACTCCGGTTCCACCAATTCCGGTAGCAACTTGGGCTCCAGCAATTCTGGCTCTAGCTACTCTGGTAGTAACGTGGGATCCAGCAACTCTGGCTCCGTCTACTCTCGAGATGCCTTTATCGAAGATGCTGAACGGGCCGCCGGTGCCAGTGCTGCCAATACTCTCACCGATCCTAAGGTTGACACAAAGGTCGCGACCAGCCAGACCCAATCATCCGAGGGTGAATGCAAGGACGGATTACTCTTGCCCCAAACCACGCGCGATAACAGCTACGGCCTGGGAGGTGCGTACGATTCGACCTACGAATACCTGCCCAAGGAGTTCTTGTTGTTGGGCGGCCTGAACGTGCAGTACGAGAAGATGTACAAGAAGGCGATGAGCGCCGCCCGGAACCATTTGCTCTTCAAGCCGATGGTCAAGGACGGGCGTGACCTCCGCTTCTTTGCCTCCACAATCGGGCTGGACCCCACGAAGAAAGCGACCCCTCGTTCAGCGGATCTCGTCTATGAAGGCAGTCACCTGTCCTGCTTCGCCGGCGGCATGATGGCTCTCGGTGCCAAAGCCTTCGATATCCAGGGTGACCTGGAGCTCGCGGGTAAACTGGCCGATGGCTGCGTATGGGCGTACGAATCGACCAAGACAGGAATCATGCCTGAGCAGTTCCGCCTGCTGCCCTGTGAGAAAGATGTGGCTTGCACATGGGACGAGAGCCGCTTCCAGTCAGGCGTGCAAAAGTGGGGAACTACTCAGGACTCGCACGCTCAGGCGCAGTTCCGTAGCGCGGAGAGCGAATACGGACAGCGTGTGAAATTGAACGAGGAGAGCGGTGTGGAGCGTACTGGAGAGGGTGGCATGGCCGTCCCGATGCCCATGCCAGGATCGTTGAATCCCCACGACGACCAGTCGTACAAGCGCGACGTGTTCGCAACGGGCCGACAAAATCCCTCCGAGAGCCACGATATTGACCCGTCTATCGATGACCGAGATACGCTTCGCGACACCTCTCGCGACAATATCCCCGACAGCAGTCGCAACCCACAAGTCATCTCCTCACAAGCGCAGGCCGAGAACGACCGCCGGCCAGCGGGCATGCTGCGGATCTCGTCGCCGCAGTATTTCCTGCGTCCCGAGGCGATCGAGTCCGTGTTCATCATGTACCGCACGACCGGTGACGACTACTGGCGCCGCAAGGGCTGGAAGATGTTCGAGGCGATCCAGAGGTATACGCGGACGGACTTGGCCAACGCGGCTATCAACGACGTCACGGCCGAGGAGCCCGTGCTCAAGGATACGATGGAGTCGTTCTGGCTGGCTGAGACGCTGAAATATTTCTACCTGCTCTTCAGCGACCCGAGTGTTGTGGATCTGGACCAATACGTTCTGTGAGTTCGGCCTTCTCACTATTTTTTTCCGTCCTATACTAACGAACTGTGATTGCAGAAACACCGAGGCGCATCCCTTCCAGCGCCCGATCTCGTAATCTTCTCTTTAATATGTCTTTCTTTTGCCCTTAAAAAGATATACGTCATGTACTGCATAGTCATACCAGGAAATCGCAATGTATATTTGTTCCATATTCTGTGGTTGTAGTGTAGGTCCATTCTTCCCCGCCTTCGCCTCTTCCCTCTTCTTCCTCCTCTCAACTCCAACAACCACCATCACTCTCCCTAACCTCTCCCTCAACCGGGCCGCCAGGACGGGATGACTGCTCGCACTCGCCACGTCCTCAGTCGCAGATCAAGCCCGGCGGGAAATGGAATCTGAGGTCTCGCTGGAGACCGAGCAGCAGTTCTGGGATGGTGAGTCTGCCTTGTCCACACCACCCTGCGCTGGAATCGCGCTCACTCAATTACCCAACATCCAGAACTCCAAGCGATAGTCTCCAAACCATGCGGCACTGAAGATCTTATTGATGACGCTCTGCGCGCTTATCTGGGTCTTACGACGCAGTACAAAGGTAGGTGAACCCCCCCCCCTCTCTTCCCTGCCTTCGGCCCGCAGGTGGGATTGCGCACAGACTAACTGGAAGATCGCGAAGATGAATACCTTAGTTCAGAGTATAATATCTCGCGCTGCTCCTACAAGCTCTTCGCGTCGAGCATTTTCGCCGCGCACGCCGATTATGTCCGCCGCCAGATTATCTACGGCCTCCTACAGGTAAATCTACCCTCCGGCATCCCGTCGCAAATGACTCTCACTCATTCATGTTGCTCTGCTGTAGGAAGATGACTCGAATACCCTACACTTAATTGCCTCATTCCTTCTCTTCGACGGTCGACAAAATGAACTAGCTTTCCAGATGATGAACGAGGAGGGTGTGTTCGCGCGTCTCCTCGAGCTGATACAGGCGCTACGCAGGGATGAGATGGACGGTGGAGCGGGTCTTCACCGGCTGCTCATGGATTTATTGTATGAGATGTCGAGGATCCAGAGGGTGAAGATTGAGGATTTGGGTGGGTTTTCCAAATGGCGTCGGTATGGTTGGAGAAATGCGAAGTTGACATACTTTTTGGGGGAGCAGTTCTCGTGGACGACGATTTTATTCGATGTTTGTTTGATCTCATCGAAAATCTTTCTTACGATGTTTCCGATCCGTATCATTATCCTGTTATCCGAGTTCTGGTGAGTGGTTCGATTAGCCCGGGAACGGTGAACTGGGCTGATACTTTGCGGCAGTTGGTTCTGAATGAGCAGTTTATGATCTCGGCGCATAATCCGGCGGACAATGAGCAGTCCTCGAATCAGTTGACCAACAAGGTGATCAAGATTCTCTCCGTGTATGGGGGGATGTACAAGACTTTTGGGGAGAATATCATTCTCTTGATCAACCGAGAAGGTATGTCCGTCTTGTCAAGTCAAGAGCTGAACACTAAGCCATACATACAGCGGAGACGTCTCTGCAGCTGCTCACGCTGAAACTCCTTTACCTCATTTTCACCACTCCCAGCACCTACGAATATTTCTTTACTAATGACCTTCACGTCCTGGTCGACATTCTAATCCGGAACCTACTTGATCTGCCCGAAGAGGCCGCTGCGCTGCGACATACCTATCTGCGCGTTCTGTACCCGCTCCTGGCGCATACACAACTGCGTCAACCACCGCATTATAAGCGCGATGAACTCCGAAGACTACTGAGCATTCTCGCCCGCAGCCAGAACTCGTACGGTGATGAAGCTGAGCACGAAAGGATTCTCCACTTTGAAGATGTCGATGATACCACGCGACGACTAGTTTCTCGATGTGCAACGGTCGAATGGCTTCGCAACGTGGAGTCGCCTGACAATGCTCAGGAGCCCTCCGGCCAACCGACTACAATCGATGCAGTGCTTGACGAGACCATCCAGACTGCTGAGATCGAGACACCCACTGATATCGGCCAGTCGCTGGAAGTAGCCGGGACGCTCTCGCGCACAAGCACCATCGCCAGTTCACCGGACACAGCCTCACCAACACGGATGGACTCGCGAGGCTCATCCGCGGCTCCAGGTCACGAACGCAAAGACAGCGTCGTGCAGCACCTCGGCATGAACCTCGAGCCCGCAAGGTCATCCTCACTTAGTGTGCAAGCTGTAGCAACGCATCGCGAGAAACCGGGCATCATCACACCTAGCCGTAAAGATGCTGCCCGCGCAGCCACGGATGCAACTGTGCCCACTATCCGCGCCCCCAAAATCAAACCGGAGCCACCTAGATCCCGTCGGTGGCGCGGCCGTCGCCTCGCCGTTGATGACGACGAGCAGGAGCCTCACTCTACGGGGACAAGCAGTGACCGCAACACGATCCCCGAGGGGGTGGAGATTAGTCCCACGACTACGCTCGCACCAACGACCCCATCCCCATCTTCTCAACCCGGCGTGCGACACAACTCAACTACAATATCGAACCTCGTCCCCCCCCGTCTCCGAGCATGCTCGGCGCTCTGCGTCGAACCCTCCACCCGCTGTCCCCCCGCCCCGTCGATCTGCCCAACCTACCCCGTCACCAAGCCATCACCGCCCCGCACCGCCTCCACCTAAGACCCGGCGCGCCGGACGAGCGAAAACGCTGACTACACCCACGGACTCGGGTGCGAGTGCTGGGCGCAGCGCTAGTGTTCCGAATGAAGTGCACGCTGTGGCTACTGCCTCTGTGTGCGCTGTTTCCCACCAAGATACTGGCATTGGACAGTCCCCCGAAAAAGAGGGGAGTGTTTTTTCGGATCCGTTCCAGCCTACCTCGCCGACATTGTTGATATCACCGGCTGAGAACAGTGCGGATCACGCTTATAGTCGAGACGGCGTTGCTGCTGGTGCAGCACCCGTGAGCGTTGAGGAGGCCGTGCAGAAAGTATCACTGCAGTGAGATAGGCCATTCGTGGCTTACTCAAGTGCTGCAAGGCAAAGAATTCTGAAGGGCTATGATATATCTTTCCCCAAAAGGGAAGGGGAAGGTAGCAGTCCAGGGTAATTAGTGTGTGGGAAAAGAAGCAGACCATCGAGCGTGGCCACTGATTCGTGACTTGGATTATTTTGAGCTTAGCGTGGGCATTGTTTCATTAGTGCATACATACCATGTCTTTGACTTGATATCAAGTAAAAAAATGATGCGTAGTACGCAGTTCGAGCAACGTAACTGTAGTATACCCAGGAATTGTATATCCTGCCACTGTCACCAGCCATCAATCCAAGGAGGGAATTGAATAAACAGACATACGAGATGAACAATAGAATAGAAATACAGAGCACCATCATCATCACCACCAGCTTACTATCTCTCCATCCATTTATCAGACAGATCAAATCTTCAACCCCCAACTCCTCCCAACCCCAACAGCCGTACTCCCCCAAAAGCCAACACACTCCCCAATGCCCTGCATCTTCGCGGCCAGCGCATCACGATCCTCAAACCGCCTCTGTACAAACGCCGTCGTCTCCGCCAGATCCGGCGTGGGGTCGCGGGTCATCACCACGTCCGCGCTGGCGTACACGGCCGCGACGGCCAGACGGCGCGTGTACCATGCCGAGTCGACGGATGTGTCACCCGCCAGCGAGAGGATGTCGGAGGATAGCGCGGATAGCTCGTTCAGGGAGAGGGGGATATGGGAGAGGAGAGACATCTGTGCCAGGGCCTTTTTTTGGGGATTGGGTTAGTATCCATGAGACCAATGTTATAGATACAGCAGAGAGAAAAGAAGGGAAAAGGAAGGAGGGGGGGCATTTTAAATAAAGGGGATATTAGAATAGAAATAAGAAGACTCACATCCTGCCAAACGTCCTTAACATCGCTGTTCATTCTAAGTCTCTCAAGCACAAGCGCTTTCACCCTCTCCTCAACACTCAACTCAGACACCCCCATGTCCGCCGCAATGCGCTGCAACAGGCCCCCTTCCTCAACCTTGGCGCGCAGCAGCCCGCGCCGACTAGCGAGCCAGAAGAGAATCAAGTCGAACTCGCCGCGCGGGAGGAGCTGTACCGAGACGTCGAGGAAGCCTGCATCGCGTGCGCCGAGGGTGAGGGATTTGAGGGTGAAGCCGTGACTGGGGACGTGGGCGAGGGATGCGGTGAGGATGGTGCTTTGGCTATTTGTGTAGGTGTGTGAGGGAGGCCGCGGGTGATGGGTTGAGTGATAAGTTCTGGTTCTTCTTTTTGGGAGGAGGGTGGTGGATTGGGAGGGAGTTGGTGTTGAGCGGGTGAGGCGGGTTGTTGGGAGGATGGATCGGTGGTGGAATTGGCGGGGATAGGGTTGTCGGAGTGGGATTGAGACGAGAGAGCGTATAGATCTCCCTGCCGAGGGAGCGACACTCGGACAATAAGCCATGGTTGAGGTGGTTGGTGGTTCGGTCAAGCGTGGTTGTCGGGGACAAAAACCGCGATGGAGAGCGGTGGCACGTGCTGACCCTAGATCTACTACAAGCCCAACCAGCCACTATACAATAAAGCATCAACGCATTTCAATTTAACTCGAGGCTCGATCTACTACAGTCTGCAGATCCCCCACGCAAAAACACAATCTGATAGTACTCAAACACACACAAAACAACATGGTGGGAATAAGGGAATCATCGACGAAAGATAGCAACGAGACAAAAGCGAGAAAGCCACGACAGGTCTGGGCATAGCGGAATAATGCACCAAAACTTTTCGGACGGGAAGATAACTACTACATGATCTGATCCTGGGTGATGCCGCCCGTGGGCTCAGTATCCTCCATCATGTCTCCGGGGGGTGGGTTTGCGTTCAGGTACTTGACGAAAGTGATGCCGAGGGGACGACCACCATACTGGTAGCCAGTGAATTTGGCTGCAAGAGTATTAGTGAGGCCGGGGATAGGACGGAAAGAAAACATACCGATCGCTGTCTCCGCAGTGTCTGCGCTATCGAACTGCACGACACCAGTGCCGCGCGAGCGTCCGTTGGGCTCGTACTGAATCTCGGCACGCTCGACCTTGCCGATAGTCGAGAACAGATCGATCAGGTCCTCATTGCAGGTGGACCAGGGCAGGTTGCGCACGTAGATGATGGCGCTCTTTTCGCCAGCCGAAGTAGCGTAATCGGTGAAGGGGTTCGGAGCCGCTGGAGGAGCGGCCGCATTGTCAAAGCCTCCACCAGGACCACCAGGACCGCCATGACCAAAGCCACCGGGAGGGCCACCGCCGGGAGGACCACCGAAACCACCACGACCACCGAAGCCGCCGCCGAATCCTCCGCGGCCACCACCAAAGCCACCACGGCCTCCGAACCCGCCTCGACCACCAAATCCACCACCATAGCCGCCGCGGCCACCAAAGCCGGCACCGGGACCGGCGAAACGGTCCTCACGGACCTCCAGCGGACGGCCCTGCCACTCGAATCCGTTAAACTGAGCAATGGCATTGCGCGCATCGTCGGGCGACTCGAAAGCCACAATACCAGAGCCCTTGGGACGGCCGGTGGGGTCGGTGTGCACATCGGCGCGGATAACGGCACCCTGCTGAGCTAAAAGAAAGAAAGTGTGGGTTAATACTTCAGCGCGGGGAATGGATGGAAGCATAAGGTGCTACAGTCATCGTGTACTTACCCGCTTGGCGGAAAAGATCCTTCAGGTCTTGCCAGCCAACGTTGAAGGGGAGCTACAATATGTCAATAAACAGCCCACAAGGTTTGGCACATGGGCGATGAGGGGAAACAAACGTTCGACACGTAGAGCTGTCGGCCACCACCACCGCCGGGAGGGCCACCGGGGCCACCACCATAGCCACCGCCGAACCCACCGCGGCCACCGCCGAACTCACCCCGGGGAGGTCCACCGATGAAACGGGGCTCGGCTTCACGGTCCTACAAACGGTCAGATCTGAACGACACCCAAATGACCATGACATACTTCGCGGACGTAGACAAGGCGACCCATCAGGTCTTGGTTGCTAAGCGTGTTGACTGCGTTCTGTGCTTGCTCCCTGGTTGCGTATTCCACAATCCTGTAGCGTGATTAGCAATTGTATTGTGAGTGATGTTCAGACAATGCTTACCCGCATCCCTACAATATCCGGACGGCCAGGCCCAGCCCGTCAACCCAACAGTCCATGCAAGATAACCAACAAGAAGCCAGAACGAAAAATCAGGGAGGTAGAAAAGGAACCAGCCACTCTACGCATTGGCGCCCACCTTCGACATTCCATTCGGAAGTAGTAATACATCGGCAAAGAGAACCTCTCCAGCTATAAACCAGTTAGTGGTTGGTCCACCATATGTTCCTGACGGTCTTACCCTGTCGCATAAAATCTTTGAGGTGATGCCACTTGACATCGTAGCTCAAATTGCCCACATAGACCCGACGGTCTTGCTGGGACGAATCGCGGACGGATTGCATCATATTTTCTTTGGCGGCGACACGATCGGCACGATCCTCGAACGTTCTGCCCGGCGCGTAACCACTGCGTCCACCGTACGGAGAGCCTGGCGGTCCACCAGCACCGGAAGCACTCAAAGGAGATCGCGAACGGCGATCACTACGACGGTAATCGTCACGGCTGCGAGAGCGGCTGCGCGGCGAGTAGGATCGACGGCTGCGACGGGGACTGCGAGAAGAACGACGACGGGGCGAACGGGACCTCTCACGCTGGTAGTGGTCAGAGTCGGGGTATGCAGACATTTTGATCTGTACACGACGATGCGACAAACAAACAAAGAAAGAAAGATGAAACTCAAATGGGGAAAGGGCAAACGAGGCGTAGACGTGGAATCTGAGATGTCGCAGGTTCCGGGCGGGTCCTCCAGGTCAGGTGATGCTCCACTCGAGAGACCCCCGGGAGTACAAGGACCCCGGTAGGCAAGTCAGGGCTGAGCGGAGAGGGGGGGGGGTTTGGATGGAAGGGGATGGAACAGGGCGGTTGTGTGTCGTCAGGAATGCGCCGACGTCAAGAACCCCCTATCCCCTCCCCCAACATCATCACCATGATCGGGCGCATATCTGATCGAAGGGCCCATTGCGCGCGCACTGACCATCCCAGAGCTCATGACAGCCCATCGCATCCACGAATGCGCATCGGAGGACAGGGAGGGAGACAGGGAGGGAGTGTAGATAAAACCAAGGAAGAAGAAAAGCGAACTTACTTGATGTGGCCGATAGACGTCGGCTGAACAGGGCAGTCAGCGGGAGAATAATATAGTAAGTAGAGCGACGACGATAAGGGGGGAGGGAAGAAGAAGGAGGAGGTGGGAAGGCGGGGAGGGGGAAGGAAAGGAGACGAAAGGATTAAGGCGTCAAGGTTGGGGGGAAACACGGTGATTGGATGGTTGGATGAAAGGAGGGGAGCTGGGAATGTACCAAGGGGAGGACCAAAAACAAGTAAATACGAAGGTAATGCGTGAAACAGGGGACAACCCACCCATGATTGATCGAGGGAGCGTGGAGGTAAGGAAGGTGGTACAGCGTAGCGTCGTGAGGACGGAGGACGATGGGGGAGGGAGAGGGAGAGGAAAGAAAAAGAAGAAGTGGTGGTGGTGGAGGGAGGCAGAGAGAGCAGAACGGAAAGGCGGAGAAGGTCACCAGAAGAGACAACCGTGTTGTTGTTTCGGTGGGAGTTGGTAGAGAAGAGGGAGTTGAGGCACAATGCGATCAGCGGGTGAATGTATCTCCACGGCCGATCTATATGAGTAGGTAGACCGAGGCATTATATTACAGTTGGCTGCTTATTACAGCTGGCTACTCCTGCAGGCACAGGCCGTATTTCCGTTACTCAATCAATCAAATGCCACGCCCTAATCATCCGAGGAAGAACCGTGTTCATTTCATACCTCCAACTAAATAGACAACAGAAACCAAAGACCGGGCGTGCAACACCCATCGAGGGAATCAAGAAGTACCGAACCGACACACATACACGCACATCCAGAAACGAACGCCGGCGACAAGGGCCTAGGATGGGAGGAAACGAGGGGACCAAAACGCCTAAAAGCAAGCTAGGCCGGATTGTAAAAGGCACAATAGGTATACACAAGACGGCGTGCAGCGCACGAGAGGGGAAATAAAAGACAAGAGAAGTGAGAAAGAAGGCGAGAATTATGCTGCCACGTTGGTCGGCGGGTAGCGGCCGGGAATCTTCATGTCCATCGTGGCCATGCTGTCGGTCTTTGGACGGAAGGGGAGCGCGCCGTCGCCCATGCCCGGGGATTTCTGGGCCAGGGACGATTCCTCGTCCACCGAGGTGGCCATGGTGTTGTTCGTGTAGTCGGTCACGTTCGTGTTGGTGGGCACGGTCGACACGCTCTCGCGGCGAGCCTGAGGCGGAGCCGAGTTCTCCCGCCGTCCAGACCGATCAACCATGCCGGCAGCCACTAGGGGGGTGTGGTCTCCATCCGATCGAACCTCCCGGTCATCGACGGTGGAGTCAGTCGGGTTGTACTTCCGCTGTTTGGCGGCAATGGCGGCCGGGCCGATCCAGTCACCGTAGTAGCTGTCGTGTCTTTCCACACGGGCCCGCGAGGATTCGCCTCCATGGGAGGCCGGAGCAACACCATCGACCGTATTGGGTTCGAATCCTCGTTGGGAAGAAGAGCTTGCCGGAGCTGCAGACCCGTCTGGCATCCCACCCGCGGCGGCCAAGACCTCCTTGTCAACGGAACCATCACCGCTAGATGGCGACAAAGGTGCCTGCATATGTCGATCAATTTGGACATCGCTGGGGAATGCACCACCGGGCTGACGGGGTGCAGAGGTTGGTCGCTCACCCGCCAAAACCATCGATCCGGAATACGGAGTGCGGTCGGCTTCGTCTTCTTCCATTGCTCCGTCACTGCTGTAGGACATGCCGCTCACACTTCGGACGTGGCGTCGGACAAAGGCATTGCGAGCCTCGCCCGTCTTGTTGATCAGGCTCTCAATGTCCTCATACCACGACATCATGGTCTCGTGCGACTCGGCCCGGAACACCCACGAGTGGCCCCGGTGCATCGCACCAGTCTGGCGACCCTTCAGCATGAACTTGTGCGAGCTCGAGTCCGGCTGCGAGTGCGAGCTGAGCTTCTGCTCTGGCAGGTACAATGACATCACCGGAGTTTGCCATGCCACGCGATCGGCCGACTTGAACTCGTGGAGGTGAGTCGGCGACAAGACATACCTGGTATGGCTTAGTGAGAGGAAATTTGGATCCAAAGGGAGATTACTCACCAGCCAGGAGTATAACTCTTGAGATACTTGCTCTTGCGCTCCAGCATCCCAGCTCGGACCTCTGCAGCGGCGGGGTGATCTCTGCCGGGGTAGACGATATTCTCCAAATGCCGTAGTGGGATGCGAGGGTCGACCAGTTCGTCGGTCCCGGCGACAAACGAGTTCCACTCGTAGTCCTGGGGAATTGAGATCGGGCCCACTCGCAGCTTCTCGATGGTGTCATAGGTCTCGTCGGCCTCGCGTCGGAGGATGCTGGCATAGGCATTGTAGGCCTTCTGGATCTCGCTGACCACGATGGACTCGAGCTCCCGACCCGAGTTTTCGAGGTTCAGGTATGCCTAAAAGGGCTGTTAGCTACATGCGTGGTCAGCTGAGGTGGGCGGACCAACCCGATGCAAATAGTTCTCCTCCTCAATCTGCTTCTCGACCTGCCGTTCGACACTGAGTCGCAAGATGAATGGATCACCTTTGCCCGCCGTCGCAGACGGATCGGTATCCACGAGACCGAGGGCCTCTTGCAAGTTGCGGACCGACTTGCGCGTGCCATCCAGCTCCTTCTCGACCGAATTCTTGAAATCCCCCGCCAGGTTCTTGATCTCCTTGGTCTTCTTCTGCAGGTCGCTGCGCAGACCCGTCAATTGGCTGATCACCTCCATCTCGACCTCGACGGCCTTGTTGGCCTCCGTGTACCCTTGGCGGTGGAAATCTCGGAGGATCTCGGTCGCATCGGCCAGCCCACCGGATTGCAGGAATGCGGGTGGGATCGCCTGGTTGCCGATAACATGGGAGGCAGATAAGAATAGCTTGGATCTGGTCTCATAGGATTTTTGGACTTCTTTGAAGAAGAGAATCAGATCTTTGAGGACCTTCCGCCAGGCTAGGAAGCAAGTTAGCAAGAGTGAAATTCATCGGGATGAAGTGACACACCTTGGAAGCGGTTGGACAGCACCTCGGTCGGGTTGCCGGTGGTGGGAATCGGGATGGTGAACGCGCTGTTAGCGTCCTCGGTGCCATCGCTGTATTTCTCACGGTCGCCCAAGCTCAGACTCCTCACGCTGCCGGCGCGCATACTGCGGCGACTGCCATTGCGTCGCAGACTCCCTTGCGGCTCAGGGAGGGCTTCTTTTTCAGGGTGCTCGATCGGGAGGGCACCGGCGATCGGGCCCGCGACATTTGCGACGCAGACCGCTGCATTCCTGCGCCGTCCAGCATGAGGGAGCTGCGCCGGCTGGCTGCGTCGAAGTCCTCCCGGAAGCGCGGGTTGTGGGCCATCTGGGGTTGGTCAGGCATCGAATTGCTGCCGACGTAGGAACTGGGTCTCGAGGATCGGGAGAAGCCGCGCACCGACTCGTGCGGCAGATAGTCCTGCACGGGCGTCTGGGGCCCAGCCATGGCAGGGAGAAACGTGGGCGACGCAAGGGAGGAGCGCGGAGGATAAGGATAGGGAAAGAATCAAAAAGGAGGCGGGGGGAGAGAGGGAATAGTTCAGGGTAAGCCGGTCACTAGTATAGCGCGGGGCTGGTTACCTGGCGAACGGATTTAGTAACTAATAGTATGGTGAGCAGGGGATAAATGCAAGAAAAGGGGAGATTGGAAGCTAAAAACGAAGATTTCCGGTACCTTCGTAGCTCGGGGTGAGAGGGGGAACGTGAGATAGATGACGTCTTCGAGGCCTGGAGTCGTGATGACAAGCCGGGAAGGCCGGAGAGGGGGGCGCGTTGACGTATGGAACCGGAAGTAATGGCCGGGCGGATGTCGTGGTTATAGTGGGAGTCCCTCGCATCGCCTGGAGTAGAAGCATCACCACTTGGGACCTCCCCAGGTCATATGTATCTGCCTAGGCGCGGGCTCACATGGAGGACACCCCTGATCGTCGCGATGATCGTGACGTTCGAAGGAACCACAGTTCTTCACTAACATCCCCTAGCGATTAGTGTATCGATCCAGAGTGCCGCAGCCAAAGAACAACCCTGGACAGCCTGGGGAAAGGCCGTGGCACGTTTTGCGCCGCCGTGGGATATTCGGTTGGCCGCTATGATTGGACGAGGCCCTATCTCGACTACCGGGGATAAATGTAAATATTATTTCTCGTTAACAACACCGTATACCCGTCATACACTAGCTCTACCTCTCAATGAAGGAGAGTAAGGCATCCTCCACTTACTTCCTACCGAAATAGGTAATTGTGCACCTATCACCACCTGAACCATCTACGTCTCTCCACACCGCCCATCAGAGAAAATGCAAACAGAAGAAAAATCGGATTGTCGGATCCGGCATGCTAGAGGCGACGGGGTAATTTACAAAGCGACACAAATAAAAGAAACCACTTTATGATGCGGGAACCGGCGATGTGGGGACCTCGATGCCGTACGCCTCCTTGAGCCGCTCCCGGCGTCGCTCCTCGTAGTTGGGGCCGTAGATACCTGCCGCAGGTCGAGTTAGCTCAGTTGTGAATCAAATCGGGGCCGCTATATGCAAACAACATACCCCGTCCTTCGCCCAGCTCGGCAAATGTCTGCTCGGCCGGAGTCCGGTAGTTCGTCCGCAGCTGCTGTCGGCGGTCGAACTCATCCACCTCTGTGTTCTTCTTGTATCCAAACAGGCTACCCCCTGTGTACTCGAAGGCGGTCATGGCGGTCGACAGCGCGACGCCATAGCCCAACAGGGCGGGGAAGGTGCGGACTAGACACGCATCAGCCAAGAGACCTTCAATTCTCCAAGACACCCCTTCACCCGGAGTGCATTCATCCGGAGTGACACAACATACCTCGCAGTCCCAGAAGAGCACCCGAAAAGAAGCCACCCAGGGCAACGTTGTACGGATCCTCCTTCTCCCGCAAGTTGGCCGAAGCTGTCTTCACAAACTCATAGGTACCCCCCATCGCCGCTAGAGATCTGCGTCAGAATTGACCCGCCACACTGTTTAGGCCATTCATTCATACCGAAGATTCCGATGGTGCCTCCACTGCGCATGAACACGCCCAGCGGGCCGACGTTCCTTTTGGTCAGGGTGTTCTGGACAGCCGAGGCAAACAGACCTGCACTGCCCGTGAGCAGAGTGGCCTTCAATGCCCCCGAGATGGCATCCTTGGGATGATAGTGGTGGTCTTCCTCGTGGTGAGCCATGACTGTGTGGGGGAAGAGACGTAGCAGGGATGGACTGAGGTGTCGTTGGGTGTGGATTTTGGCCTGTTTCTGCTGGCCCTCACCGCCTGGCTCACCGCTGGAGGGTCAATGGAGCGAGCTCCAGGTATACCGTGTGTTGCTGGTGCTTTGCCTTGTCTCTTCATTTTCTCACGCGTCTTCTGCTTTATTTGTTGGTCCAGCTGTTTCCCGTCTCCTGCTCAATGCCATACAAGTGCTGTACGCGACGTTGACCCCCCACCACCTCGCTCGCCCGGTGCTCACGGGCTCCCCGCTGCACCTGTTGCTCCGGAGCTCGTTCATCGCGGGTGGGTGGACTGCGCGCTCCGCTGTGCACACCCTGCCGCCTCTCGCTTCTCAGTACTGTCAGATTCACGCTAGACAGGAGCTTGCGGTTTCTCCAGATAGACCAACCTGACAAATGGCAGTTCCTCAGCGAGCAGGTAAGTTGCCTGGTGGAGGATGACCACCACCAGTGTCTGCAGCCAGAAGGTGGCTAATATGAATTTTCCCACCAAATATAGGCAAGACGGCGCCTCGCCTCGTGCAGGACATCCTACTCTACGATCCCGCACACCCTTCAAGCACTGGCCGGAATCTCCTCTCCGAAGTACCCCCAGTCTACCCCGAACGCTACAATGGAGCACTGGGTTTCTTATCGCCCTCAGCCTGTCGCCACAACTATGTGACGAAACCCAACCAGACCTTTCACACTCCGGAAGACCAGAAACGGCGTCCAGGCTGCATGTCCAAAGTGCATGCCATGTGTACCAAATGCCGTTGCCATGTCCAGATTGTGGTGAACTACACAAATGGCATGAACACCTTCTCCCAGAATCTGGAGGGCCATATCCATCACCTTGTCTACAAGTCAGGAAGACAAGCGGGTGGAAGTACAAGTGCAGAGGTCACTCCCAAAGGGCAGCTGGCAGAGACATTCCACTATCAGTGCTCCAACCTTTCATGCCCGGCCATCGTCTCCCTGCGAATCCTTTCTCCTCTCCTATCTCCTGAACTGGTGCATCTATTGACTGACCAGAATGTGATTCGCAAACGGGCTCAAGAGGCAATGGCGGCTCAGCCTGAGCGCCTGGAGGGCATGGCCTGTCCGAGCTCGGCCACGGTCCTCGACAACCTGCGTCTATATGTCAGCAATACTCTCAAATCTGGCCAGCCTAGCAAGGCCATTACCGCAACCAACAAGAGGTTTATGCTCAGCTTTGGTGTGGATGGGATGCCCTGTCAGAAACTGTTTGAGTTTCTCAATTTCACCTACCAACAGGTATGACCTTGCCTCCTCGTTATCTGGAGACGTCTTTATTAATATCATTTCAGGAGAACAATACCTGGCAACCTCCCCAGCCGGACCCCAGTGCGAAAACAGAGTCGCCCTACCAAGACACAGACTGTATCTTTCTCGATAACATCGTTCATGAACTGCTGGCTTTGATAGACAGCCGGCCTTCTTCGGAAAAGAAAGGATTCGATCCCCTCCCTCGGTCTGCCTCCGCAACGAACGATATGCTTTATGCAGTGGAGGCTCTTGACTGTTTGTGTATACTAATCCTAAATGCCAGATGTCATGGCTGATTGTGTTTTCAGATCCCAAATCACTCAGGGTCAATGAATTTGACATGCCACCCGCCCCGTTTGTCTCCATCCCTCTTAAGGCTAGCCAATTCTAACCAACTCTACAGATTTTATGAAGACTTGGGAGCCGTGGAAGATATGGCTTCATCCATGATTGTGGAAGCGTTCAATCGCCAGGTCTCGGTCGATCCGGCCAGAACACCGTTGTATCTCCGATGCCTCAAGTCGATTGCCACCCTTCGTGGTGGTGCTGACTGGGAAATCATCGACCAGGCTGTTCAGTTTGCCTACTCAGAAGGCAAATACACGGACGAGGATGTTGCGGATGCATACAAGTACTTTGGGCTTAACGGTGATGATCCCAATCTCACCGAGGACATCATCATTAAAACCTTCTACGTGTTCATCGGCTCCACGGCCCAAGCACAAGAAACCGAGGCGCGCCAACAACTGTGGCGGATCGGTCACAGCAGACGGAGCGAGCGCATCCAATCTGCGTCTGAAGATCGTGAGTCAAATCCACTATCACCTTTCGTGCATTTGCCAACGATTTCTCCCAGGCGTATCCAACGCCGAACAAGCACAGATTTACCTTGGAGTCGACGATCAAACCCCGGATGACTTTATTATCACCATGTACACGGCGAAGGTATGCTCTTTGGTGGGTTATGTCGTGTCAGTCTAACTGTATGGAAAAGGTCAACGACAACCCGACTAGCCGAGAATTGGCGAACCGCGCGGTCAACCTCATTGCTGAATCTAGAAATTCAGTTGCGCTGAAACATTTCGTTGACACTGGTGAAACCGTTGCGGGTGAAATGGACGTTAGCGATGCCTATCGCTTACTCCAGATTCCAGACCGGACCGCTGATGAAGGTGCAATTGTCGCAGCCTACACAATCTGCGTGGATGACAACCCCGAGAACGCCGAGAAATACAATTACGCCCTGAGCATCATAGCCAAGGATATGGATAGCCCGTTGCTCAAGAACATGGCTGGCATATCTACCGAGTCCAGTCGCAACTTGGCGGAGTGGCCTGTTGGTCTGCAGAACATCGGGAACACATGCTACCTCAACAGTCTTCTCCAATTTTACTTCTCAATCCGCCCCTTCCGGGACATGGTTCTGGATTTTGAGACCTTCCAGATGGACCTGAATGACCAAGCCAGCTTGGATCACAAGCAGGTGGGATCTCGCAAGGTGATGAAGAAAGAGGTTGAGCGGTCGTTGCGATTCCTTCGGGAACTTCGTACCCTGTTCAATGATATGATTACCTCTCCGCAGTCTTCGGTCACGCCTGGCCAAGAGCTCGCTCGGTTGACTTTGATCAGTCCCAGTAACGAAGCGGCCATTCGCCGCAGATCGACCATCTCTGCTGGAATGTCGCAGGGTCTCGGTGATATCGGTGGAGCGCCCATTTTCGGACCGCTTGGCCCTCCGCAGCCCATTCAGGCTCAATCTGCGCCCGCAAAAGACTCGATGATAAGCGACGTGGATAGTGAGGCGACCTTGGTTTCCGAAAACACGGCTGCGCTGCCAGAGGGACACGAAAAGGCGGAGCCCAAGTCTGAAGGCAACTCGAAACCCGATACCGATGACGCGAAGCCCGAGTCCCCTCATCAGCCCCCGCTGCCTCCGCGATCTTCTCCAGAGGTTGATCGACAGAAACAGTTGATCGAGGAAGTGGAGATCGGTGCCCAACAGGATGTGACGGAGGTGATTAACAATGTTCTCTTCCAAAGCCAATGCGCCATCAAGCCTCGAGATGTTGCCAAGGATGGCGAGCAGCTCGACCAGATCAAAGAGTAAGTGCTCCTGGACCATAAAGTCGTTTCTAACACGTGTATAGTTTATTCTACGGGCGCACCCGATCCTACATCTCCACTGAAGGTGGTACCCGATCTAAAGAAGAGTGGTGGGCTGATATCAAAGTCGATGTGGCCAGTGGATCGCGAGATATCTATGCTGCCATTGACGGAGCCTTCGATGTCCAGAAGATCAACGTTGAAAATGCTGAGGCGGAGCAATTTGGGTCTATCAGCAGGCTGCCTCCCGTTCTTCAGATCCAAGTCCAGCGAGTTCAGTTTGATGCGGTGAAGAAAAGTTCCTTCAAATCGACTAACCACCTGGAGTTGCTCGAGACCATCTATCTGGACCGTTACATGGATACCCAGAAGCCGGAGATCGTGAACCGGCGTCGTCAGTGCTGGGAGTGGAAGCGTGCTGTTAAGTCGCTCGAAGCTCGTCGCGCCGAGCTCCTGCGGAAAGATCTTTCCTCAACTGCAGAGAATGGTGGAGAAACAAGCATGGAGCAGCTATTCTGGAACACTCAAACTGCCCTTCAGGAACTCGATCAGGACATTGACTCTGACGGACCCTCGGAGGAGGTCAAGTCCACTTTGCCTAATGAACTCGAGCAGGTCTCTGGGACCGCAAAGGAAGAGCTCTGCGGTTAGTGCCGCCCCCTCAAAGAGACTGGCAAAGCTGACTCGTTATAGCCGTCGAGCAAGAGATCAAAGACACCCAAGCCATGATCTCCAGCCAATTCGCCGACTACCGCAACCTTGCGTACCAGCTGTATGCCGTCTTCGTGCACCATGGCTCCGTCACGTTCGGCCACTACTATATCTACATCTACGACTTCCAGAAGGACATCTGGCGCAAGTACAATGACGAGTATGTGACTGAAGTACAGAACCTGGACGAGATCTTCAAAAACGACAAGGACCACAACCCACCCACCCCCTACTTCCTCGTGTACGTCAACAAGAACATGAAAGATCGTCTCGTCGACCCCGTCTGCCGCGAAGTCGTCGAGTCCATGCCCGAAATGATGGATTCGACTCCTCCCACGACAACTGCCATGCAGGGCGTGCATGTCTCCAAGCCCTCGGACGACCTGATGGATCTCGACCCGCCGTCGTATGATGAAGCATCGTCGGGCCCCAGCGCACCAGGTATGGAAGCAGACGCGCACGCCCAACCCAAGTCCCAGTGGCAGCGCCATATGGCTGACAATGGACAATACTGGTAGATTCCGGCGACAACCACGATAATCCCCGCAAGCGAAAGAGTGTTGACGCGGCGGATGGACAGCTTACATGATTGATCCATGTTGACCCCCGGACTTTGTTTTTCTGTGTTCAGAGTTTGCATCGGAGCGATTTCCACAGGTCTATTTCTTTGTCTATGATTATGACTGTATACATACATCCCTATGTTGAAGATACCAAGCATGTTCGAGTTCTGTCAGCCTATCCTACACTACATGGAGGATCCACTACTGGGTTTGCGGCGGCCCGCCTGCCCGCCTGCTTGCCGCACGCCGTGCCGAAGCGTCGGAAGCTTAGTCAGCGGCTCTGAAAGAACAAAAGAGCAGAATAGCTGTAAATGGACGGACACGGAATATTTGGAGGTCAGTAGACGAAGGGATGGTGTCTATGGCATCTAGAGGTTCAATCTCAGCTATTTTATTAATAAAAAATATAGAAAAACGTGGTCGCATGCTCATCTTCAATAATCCGGGGTAGTCCCGTTCCCACCCGCCGGTCGGATAGCAGGGGAGAACGCATTGCCGAGCGCATCTTTATATTGCTGGGTCCGCCGCTTTCCCAGGATTTACTCCCCCATTTCCCTTCCCTCCCCATTCACTTACCATGCCTTCCCAAGTGGCCACGTGCTTGCGCATTGCGCGGCAGTTCTCCGCCGAGCCGGCCAAGCACCAGCGCTTCCTCGCGCGCACCTTCTCCAGCAGCGTGCGCCGATGCGAGATCAACAAGGTGTTCCCGTCTGCGGAGGAGGCGATCAAGGACATGAAATCCAACTCAACCCTGCTGGCCGGTGGATTCGGGCTTTCCGGCGTGCCGGACACGCTGATCAACGCCGTGCGGGCCAACTCGTCCATCACCGGCCTGACTGTGGCGAGCAACAACGCCGGCGTGGACGGCTCCGGACTGGGTCTGCTGCTGCAGTCTAAGCAGATCAAGAAGATGATTGCCAGCTATGTTGGCGAGAATAAGACCTTCGAGCGCATGTACCTCACCGGTGAGATTGAGCTAGAACTCACGCCGCAGGGTACCCTCGCTGAGCGCTGTCGCTCTGGTGGCGCCGGTATCCCGGCTTTCTATACTCCGGCGGCGTTTGGTACTGTCGTGCAGACAGGCGACCTGCCGCTCCGACACAACAGCGACGGCACCGTGCAGCTGTACAGCAAGGCCAAGGACACCAAGGTGTTCGACGGTAAGAGCTATGTCATGGAGGAGTCGATCAAGGGCGACTACGCCTTCGTCAAGGCCTGGAAGGCCGACAAGCTGGGTAACTGCCAGTTCCGGTATGCGGCAGCCAACTTCAACGGTGCCATGGGCCGCAACGCCAAGATGACCATCGTTGAAGCCGAGCATATCGTTGAGCCCGGCGAGATTGAACCCGCCGCCATCCACCTGCCCGGTATCTACGTCAAGCGCGTCATCCAGAGCACCACCGAGAAGAAGATTGAGAAGTTCACCTTCGCCAAGGAGGAGGGCGCCGACACCTCCGCACTGGGCTCCGGAGACACCGCCAACAAGCGCGAGCGCATCGTCCGCCGCGCAGCAAAGGAGTTCAAGAACGGCATGTATGCCAACCTGGGTATCGGCATGCCCATGCTGGCTCCCAACTTCGTGGATTCTTCCGTCGAGGTCACTCTGCAGTCTGAGAACGGTATTCTCGGCCTAGGCCCGTACCCCAAGAAGGGCGAGGAGGATGCCGACCTTATCAACGCCGGCAAGGAGACCGTCACTCTCAAGCCTGGCGCGTCTTGCTTCGGCAGCGACGAGTCCTTCGGCATGATCCGCTCTGGCCGTATCGACCTGACCATCCTGGGTGCTATGCAGGTCAGCGCCAAGGGCGATCTGGCCAACTGTAAGTTTCTTTTGCTCGTTCTTTACAACGCACTTTATTCTAACATGTCTCTTCAGGGATGCTCCCCGGCAAGATCAAGGGCTTCGGCGGCGCCATGGACCTGGTCTCCAACCCGGCCGCCACCAAGGTCGTCGTGACCATGGAGCACACCGACAAGAAGGGCAACCCCAAGATCGTCAAGCAGTGCGAGTTCCCGCTGACTGGCCCGGCCTGCGTCAGCCGCATCATCACCGACCTCTGCGTGTTCGACGTGGACTTCACCAGCGGCCTGACTCTGATTGAGATCGCGGACGGCGTTACCGTCGAGGAGGTCAAGGCCAAGACTGAGGCGCCCTTCAAGGTGGCCGAGGACCTGAAACCCATGCTGTAAAACGTGATTTCAAATTCTGAAGCGTGCATTCGGGGTTGGCTCTTTTTGCATTCATATCAAGTGCCTGATCTGAGCATCGACTACAGTTAACGACTGTACCATTGTATATAGCGAGTTATTTACACTCCCTCGATTCTGAGGGAGGGGAGTTGGTTTATTTTTATTGGACTTCATCTTCAAATTTGTTTCGTTCGTCTGGTATCAAGAAAAGACGAGTAGTGTAACAGGACAAAAAACAAGTAAAAATAGTATACATATAAGACAACCCGCCAAACCCCATCGCCTGCGCGAGGGAAGAACACCAGAAATGAAAAGATACATAGCTCATACACTATCCATCACCTCAACCGGAGGATCCCACCCACCCGCTTCCGTAACCGCCCAAACCAATCCCGGTTGGGCGCCTCGTCGAACTCGCGGATGAGATCGTCGTAGTGGTCTGGGTTGCTTGCTGGGTGCCGCAGTTTCGGGGATAGCGGGTACCGGCGCGCGTAGCGGTCATCTAGGAGGGAGGAGAGGGCGCTGACAGAGGAGTCTGGGAGTGCGGTTGGCTTGTCGATGCGCGACTGCAGATAGGACTGGATGGAGACGGAGGCCGGGCGGACATTATCGATGGGCCAGTGTTTGAGGAGATGGGTGAGGCGAGACGGGAGGGTCTGGACGGTTGTTAGTTTTTCAATGAGATAGTATTGGCTACTGTGTAGACATACCGTCGGTTTCGACATGGTGGCAGGTGGTGGATGGCAAAGGACGAAGCTGCGCCGGCTGATCTTTCCGAGCTGCCTGGATGAATGCCTGGCGCCTCAGGCGCCTCACCGCCCCCCGTGATTGCGCCGCCCTTCTAGCCATCTCGACTCTCTCATCTCCCTTCTCCCTCATCCCTAACGCCTCACCTCCATCACGCCCTCGTTTGTCCTTCCTTCCTCCCTTCTCCTAATCATATCGTCGTTTTTTTGTCTTTTGTTTTCTTTTCCTTCTGGCCTTTTTCCGGTCGCTCCGCCGCTCAGCTCGTCATGAGCTCGCAGCGCTATCAACGGGTATGATCACCATCACCCATCCGCCCCCTCCGCTGATCCTCATCAGCCCAAGAGAGAGAGAAATAGTGAAACTGACATAAATACAATCATCAGGTCAACGCCCACGATGAAGAGGAAGGGCCACATTCCTATCCGTTGAACCCAGCCCGGTCCGATCTCACCCCCTCTTCTCCGCCTCCCTCGTTCCGATCTCGTTCTGTCTCGCCATCCTCGAGACGTCTGCTACACGGCGACGACCCGCTCCGGAACGATGAGGACCAGACGCTGGCGGATGCCTTTGACGATGAAGATGGATCCGACGACGATAATGAAACCGACGATAGGCAGCTGTTGATGCGAGGAAACCCGAACTCCCGCTCAGTCGATGATAATAGTAATAACGGCTCTGGCACTCCGGCGTCCTCGTCCGATTCTATGGGCGGGCAGCAGGATCAGACCCGGGCTCCCGGCATTTTACGGCGGCCGACGATACTACCGTCTTTTAGTACGCCTGGCTCGGGAGGTAGTCGGTCAATTACGGCGTCGAATGATGGTGTCTTTGCCAACCTGTCCGCTAAGCCGGAACGAGGCGAGAAGAATGAGGATCTCCCTCCAGTAAGTTGAGGTCATATGTCGTGAAAATGTGGGTTTGCTGACGGTTTTGGTGTCTAGTCATATGAAGAAGCCGCTGCCGATGCGACGCCCCCATATTGGGAGACCACGATCGTTGCGCCCGGTATCTCATCCGACGAAGTCTACGTCGATGGACTACCTGTCGGATCGGTGTTCTCTTTTGTGTGGAACGCAATGATTTCCATGTCCTTCCAGCTGGTCGGTTTCCTGTTGACCTATCTCCTACACACCACCCACGCCGCAAAGAACGGCAGCCGAGCGGGCCTCGGTCTCACCCTTGTCCAATATGGCTTCTATATGAAAGGCGGCAATGACAGCGATGCCGACGGCGGAGGCGGGGGCCAATATGGAAGCACGCCACCCGATCCCAACAGCCACAGCTTCGATCCGAACACCGTTGGCGAGACCTCGGGCGGCGGCGGTGATGGGGGCGCCGTGACCGCCATCAGCACTAGCGAATGGATCTCGTACGTCCTGATGATTGTCGGCTGGTTTATTCTCATTCGCGCCGTCAGCGACTTCCTTCGCGCCCGGCGTCACGAGCAGCTAGTGTTGCAGAGTCCCGACCGTGGACTGGGAGTACCTGTGATCGCAGAGGGTGAGCGGTCCGAGACAGTTGTCTAGATCATTGCACTCTTCCATACATACGAGACTACTTTTTTATTCTTTTTGGGGCACACATGGAACAATGGACCTGGGAATATTGAGCGGCATCATCTGTCGCAGGCGTTGGGACGGAGGGAGTTCCTGTACCGACATCACCGGACTCTCCTTTCTTGCATTTCTAATTTTTTTTCCTTTGGTTTAAGCCATCTTGTTGTCCCTGTAACTACTTGGGAGATACCATGAGCGAATACATATACCGTCCCTTCTGCCCGATCGCGGGTATGCCCAGTCCTGTTCTCGATCCACGACGCGTACTGCGCCACCCGTAGGCAACCTTTTTTCCCTTTCCTCCTTCTTACTTTTGTGTGGCCACGCAAGCCAGGGAGATCTAAGAAAAGGCTTGATTTCCCTCATTGTTGACGGACTGACGTAGCTGTTCCACCCCTCGCGACCTCGGCCGTTGTTCCTATCTATCTGTCTATCCCTTCCACACACATACACATACACAAACACACACTCTCTCCCCATAGAAACCCCAACTGGATCGCGGCCAGTGTCCCATGTCGACCGCTGTTGCTGCCACTACCGCCCAGGGGCCTGTCGAGGCACGCTCGCTGTCGGCCGTAACGGCCATCGCATCCAACCCCCCGCCTATCCGCGCAATCCGACCCAGAAGAAGCTCGACCCGCTGGTGCTGTATATCGTGCGAGTTCCCGGGAGCAAAGGTAAGCTACATAGCTCAGCTGTGATACTGTGATGCTTGAAGTGTCGTAATGTGCCGGAGTGAACCCGTCTGTTCGTCTTATCAAGAAACGAGCTAACGACTGCCCGGACGACAACAACAGACATCTTCCTCTCCCCTCTCAAACCACCTACCAAATCTAGCATCTCGGCCGAAGCTATCAATGCATCCCTTTACTATCTCCACGTCGCGACACCGGATGACGATGCACTGCTACAGCAAGTGGAGCGCGAGCGTGAGGAGCAGGTACAGCTCAGGAAGGAGACGCTGGAGGCTGGAGGCGACAGGGATGATCCTGCGTACCGAGAGTTTGCACGGTTGAACAATGTGCGACGGAAGCCTGTGGGGAAGGTAGAGGCGGATGTGCCAGAGCCGCCGCAGCATCAAGAGCTGCCGCTGCCTCTGGAGGAGCATGCGCCTCCTCCCTCTCTACCCCCGCGACCTGCTCCGATGCCTACGGTCTCGGCGGAGAATGTGTCGTTCCCAGGGACGCCAATTACGACTGCGCAGACTGGGGAACAGTTGATAGCGCGGCGACCTCTGCCTCATCTACCGAACAATGAAGAGTCATGGTCTGGTGCTCCGACGACTGGCGACCCGTCCAAGCAAACCAATCGGTGGAGCACATTCGCCGAACATAGGCACGGTCTGAGGGAGAAGCACGAAGGGCCGGCGGCAGGCCGTCACAGCTTGGACTCCCACAGACCGCCATTACCACCCCGGCACTCCCACGTTCGCCCTGGTTCAGCACAGAGAAGCCCCGGGCAGTCGCCTACTCGACGTCAAACATGCCAGGATAGCCATGCCCCCACAGGCTTCCACATCACGCTCATCCGGCGCGATCCCGCAACCGGGACTCAATGGAACGTGGGGACCATCTCTACGCCGCGGATGAACCGCAATGCCATTGATATCGAGATCTCCACCCCAGGTTATAACCGATTCATTGGCTCAAATGAGCCGCTTTCTCTCGCCGAGGTGGCAGCTAATCTCCCCGCTGCCGCTGGCCGTCCTGGATCCTCGTCAAATATGGCTCCCCCAGCAACCCATCCAAGTGCACAGCCGTCCGCCCCGCGCAAGTTTCACCGCGAGCTCTGCGTCTCGAAACCCTTCGATGAATCTACCGCGCACGGCGCCGACTACGCAGATAGCTCGACAATGTCATCCAGGCTGAAAAGCGGCTACTATGTCTTCTCCTCGCCGTGGAACGGCACCTGCACCTTCTCCAGCAGTGTCAACGGCCGCAGTCTCAAATGCAAGCACATGATATCCGGCCCTGGTGGGAAGATGCCGGCCTTTGGAGATGCCGAGGCGCCTTCAGCCGTGACAGTCGCCGAGCTCCGCTTCAATACGCCCTTCCAGGCAGCCAATCTACATACCCACGTCAACCACGCCTCCCACAAACCACATCCACACCATATCTCGGTCTTCTCACAGAGCCAACACACCGACTTCACAGCCGCAGACATCACCACCACCTCACCAACAGCCCACTCAAAACGTAACTCCTTCTCTCAACTCCTCAACCCAAACACCTACACCCGCCCACGCGCCCAGTCGGGAACCTCTGGGTCTGCAGATACTACCAACAAGAACCATCTCCATCTCCACCGCCGCACATCCCTAAGAACGCCCCGCTTCCCGCGCCAGAACCAATTTCAATTTCCTTCCTCTCATTCGAATCCGCACCACCAGCCCCAGCACCAACATCAACATCATCACAATATGAGCACGAGCAGCGGCGGGCCAGACTCCGACGAGGACCGTCTCGATTTGTCTCTTGCGCGCGAGCCAGCTGGTGGTGGGATGCGTGGGAAGAGCGCGAAGTTGGGCAAACTTGTTGTTGAGGATGAGGGGATTAAGATGCTGGATTTGGTGGTTGCGGCTTGTATGGCTGTTTGGTGGCGCGGATATTATTATTGATCCTAGATGATGGAGGGATGAAATCGTTTGTTTGGGATTGAATTGGCATTGGCATTGATTGGCATGGAAAGAGGCGCTTTTATTTAAGAAGTTACTTGCTTGCATTTTCATCATCACCTTATGTTGAGCGAGCTTCTTCTTTAGCATTTATCAATTAGTTATAGTTAACTAGTGTTCAGGAGGGTTGTTTATTTCCCCTGACTCTGTTCTGTTTCAATTCCACTGTTGAACTTTTGCTCAATTCAAAATCCTCCGCTCCAACTTCTCTCTTTCCCTCCTCTATCTAATCCTGTGGCTCATCCTGCAGACATACAAATGACAAAAAAAGCCCTGCTCGATGAGTACCATCCAACGTAGATAGGCAGACAGACATAGACGTCGACAAGAAAATGACATGAACATGAACCAGCAAGAAACTGTGACAAATCGAAGCAACGGATAACGATAACAACAACAGTGAACACAGAAAGAAGGGGAAACCACACACTCGGGAAATGCGATCCTTGTCCTATCTTTTTTGTCTCAGAGGTACATAAGTAGTATCAATCAATCATCTCTTGTGGCTCATTCATTATATCGACAAGCAGGCCGGAAGGAACGCTGAGTGCTTTGTTTGATGACGAAAAGTTGGAGCAGAAACCCGGACAGAGGCGAAACGGAACGAGACGTGACAAGCATGAACATTGATATGCGCAGAGGGGTAGGGCAAAGGGCAAGGGCACGGGCATAATAAAAAAAGAATATATTCGCCAGCAGATATAATAGCAGACTATCAAACGCACAGAGAAAAAAAATCAATGCTGCACGTCCATGCCGCGCTGCAGCGAGGCCTCCAGATCGTTCGGGGGGCCGCCGCCAAGAACTGCCTCCTGGGGCTTGGGCTCCTCAGTCTTCCAGGCGTGCTGCTGGTTATCCGGGATAGGGATATTAGTCTGCTGTGCCATCTGCTGCTGCTGGGCGGCCTGGGCCTGCGACTGCTGGCGCACAGTAGCGCGGAAGCGGACAACTTCGTCGAGAATCATGCGACGCATCTCCGGGACGTCGTCGACGACTTCGAACTGGAAGTCAAAGGTTGAGGGGCAGGTGGGCTCGTCGGAGGCGTCGTGCCAGATGTGTAGGTAAGGGTGCTCGAGGGCTTCTTCGACAGAGACGCGCGACGACGGGTCAAAGGCCAGCATGCGGTCTAGCAGATCCAGGGCGTCGGGATTGGCGTTCGGGAACAGTCGTTGGAAGACAACCTTGGGCATGAAGGGGAGGTTGCGCACATACTCTTGGGCACGGGGGGATCCGATGCGTGACAGGGTCTCTTCGTTCGGCGTGCCCAGGTAGTGCAGGATCTGATTCAGCTGGTCGACGTAGTCGCGGCCCTTGAAGAAGGGTCGGCCGCCTAGCAGCTCGGCCAGAATGCAGCCCACTGACCACACATCAACTAGACAGTGGTGTTAACAATGGCATGGCCAGAAAGAAAGGGGAGACAACGTACTGGCTTTGGTGTAGCTCTGGAAGCTCAGCATGATCTCGGGCGCGCGGTACCATCTCGTCGCCACGTACTCGGTCATGTACCCGGCGTTCTCCTCCGGGTCGATGGAAAAGCCACGCGCCAGACCAAAGTCACAGATCTTGAGCTCGCAGTCCGCATTGACCAGCAGGTTGCCGGGCTTCAAGTCTCGGTGCAGCACATTGGCCGAATGGATATACTTGAGCCCGCAGAGGATCTGGTAGATGAAGGATTGAAAGTGTGCGTCGGTCAATGGCTGTCCCGAGCGAATGATAGCCGCCAAGTCACATTCCATCAGTTCTGTGATGGTGTTAGAGAGAGAGCATTCGGATGCAACAGGGCAGACTGCCTACCTTCGTAGAGATATGTTTCGTTGAAGTTATCCGGTCGGGGAATGTCCATGTCGTATAGACAAGTGATCTGGCACCGGTCAGCTTCCATCTATCCTCGAGAAAGACAAATCACATACATTGCGGTGGCCACGGAAATGCTGGAGCAGCTTGATCTCCCGCAGAGCCCGCTTGGCCAGGATCTTCTTGCTGAACACATTGGTGACCTTCTTGACGGCGACGCCTTCGCCGGTCTGATTGTTGGTCGCAGCACTGTTCACAGCGAGTGTTAATACTACCATCATCTCTTATGGTTATGTGACCGGGGAACCGCACCAGACAATACCGTATGCGCCCTGGCCCAGCTCCTTGGTGACAGTGTAGTTGTCGTTGACAATAAAGTCCTGGTTGAAAACCTTGAAGACCTTGCGACCTTGCAAATCCGCCATGGTGTCGAGTGTGATCGAAGTGTAGGGGGTGTGAATCGAGAGAAAGGGGGAGCCTCGTAGCGAGTGTGATGGGATTCCAAAGCCCCGCAGTATCGCGCGGGAGATCGAACAGGGGAGGGTTCGCTTCGGGCGCAGGCTACTGCACGGGGGGGGGCAGCAGATAATTTGAATAGTCTGGAAGGATTCGGGTCTGGAAGCGACAGAAATGAGGCTCAATCGAACCTGATGACGTGGAGGGAGGGGAGGGGGGAGGTGGTGGTGGTGGTGGTGATGGTTGGTGGGGAGCGTGAAGGGAGAGGGTGAAGAGAGATGGTGTAGTGAAGAGGCAGGAGAAGAAGAGGAGAACCAGACGGGAGAAGCAGCAGTTGCTGCGCGGAGTCCAGGGACAAAGAGGCCACAACAAGTGAATGAAAACAAGTCCAGAGGGGCTTTTGTCCGAGGGGCAATGGTTAAGTGGAGGCAGAACGTGGGCCAGCCTCGACCGGGTCTGAAACAAACCCTCTCGAGTCGTCACGACTACAAGGGAAACGATGGAACTACCGTACCTGCTACATATTAACAATTACAGATTCGTCCCTCCGATCGCGATCTCGCCGATCCAGCCCTACGAAGAAGGTCCGGTCCATGGATCCCGGAATTAGGGCTGTGGATCCCCGTGGTGCATTTATTTCACTTGTAGTTAACTAACGGTTAGCCCTGACCAAGAATTCTCCAGCCGCCGCTCCTGGCGCACTGTCCGGAGCGTGGCCCGCACCTCGTCCAGGGGGACCATGACACCCGGAGACATGCAAAGAACGAGACAATCTCATTCAAAACGATCTCACGAAAGCCTTGCTAATTTTGAAGTCATCCAAAACTCTTGCAAGGATCGCTGCCTCTTGGGTTATCACTCACCCATTTCCGTCCGTTTCCCCGCGTAGAGCTAGACTCTATCATCTATCGCATTTTTTTCAGTCGTTAGTCGTACGGGACATGGGAACCCTGTCGGGGGCAGAAGAGTCCACTGGTAGGTTGGAAAGGAGGTTTCTCCGTATACTGGAGTTACATGCCCCATCCTTGTACATATAAGAGCCAGATACAGAACCTCTCCTTCCAGCTCAGGAAGGGATAGGCCAGCGATTGATTTTGTTACTTGACAACGGAAGTTGAGCTACCAGTCATGTACTCCCTCACGAATTCTGTGCTCCATCCGAATCTGCTGCAACGAAGCGGGCCGAATTACAGGGTTCAAAATCTTCAAATAGTGGATCGCATCGCCGTGTGACTTGACAACAACACCAGCATCCAGCAACTCCTCAAAAATAATAGATCTGTGACTACAACGCTTCAGTGCCACAGCTTCCCAAGCCTGGAGAATAGGAGGTCGCAGGGTGAATTCCCATGTTCCTCTCCAGGTTAACATAGCAGGCTGCCCTTCCCCAGTTAGCTGTTATCTGAAGAGCATTGCCGATCCCTCTCGTCCATTCCATATCTCCATTAATTTAAGATTCGGCATTTTCATGGCCACCGCTGCCGCTGTCTGGAGCATGTTATCAATCTCAATTGGGCTCTCATCAGGTAGGAGCAGTTGTGAAGTCAGCGCAAGTGAAGTCATGCTGGGCCACTTCCAGGAAGGTTCACAAGACTGGAAGAAGCAGCTGGCATCTACAATAAATGATGCTGAGAGTTTCTCAAGCTTAAGACTAGGTTTGGCGACTGCCCAGCTGACACCAGAGGTCGGGGTTCGGATAGGGTTGCAACCAAAAAAACTACCCGTAAAAGCTGGTGGGTACTGTTGGTTGAAATTCTCGAAGAGTATGAGTCTTTGTAATTTGCTAGAAGCGAGCGATTCAAAAAGTGATCGGAAAGCTAGGTCAAAGATGAAGATTGGTAGATTGTCAGCGGCAAGCAATATAGCAATGAACACATACATGGTAGAGAATGATGAACTGACGCAGCAGTACTCACCTTGATCTGTATATCCCTGCTGAATATCCAACCATTCTCTCCAAGGCTCGTAGTAAATCTCCTGCAGTCTGGGAAGACGGGCAAACATCTGTGCTAATGCAGTTGGCTTCCACCGTCGGCGGTTCTGTTGACGTAGAAGCACACCTGTTATTACTGGGACTAGTGGCAGTTGCTGCCACCACTGGTTTTCCTGATCGTCATCATCAAATGGCCTTCACCCATGATTTCCTCAAAAACTTTGTCGATACCAGCCCTGGGTGGAGGGGAATATTGACTTCCAGCAATCCAACCATGCTGGTGGTCATCCAGTTTGACCAGCATTGACTGCTCTATGGATACATTTAGATCACACTTATCAGAGGGGATATCTGGCCCAAAGGTCAGATATTTGAACCAGTGCTCCGAGTCACTGGGGGAGTGGACACTAATATCAAGCAGCAAGTTGCCATTTGGCTCCCATGTGTTGAGGGTTGAGAACAGGTCCTGGAGTGCTGTGGTAATTAGGGTATTGTCTGTGTTGCTAATCCCCATAATCTCTGGATATTGAAGCGCACACCGGGTGCAATCATATTCCTCGAGTTCCAAGCAAAGCCATATGTAGCGTACAAGAGCCCGATTACGGTGAATAATTGAACCAAAGTCAGCGAGGCGTGACAACGTGATGTTGATTTGGGCGAAATTGTGCTGCTCAATAATCATCTGCCACTCTCGAGACACTGTAGCGAAGCCAGCCAAGCTACAGTCATCCTGCAGTAAGGCTTGCAGGACCAGAATACGGATCTCCGCAGGCAAACAACACCAAGACGTCTTATCAGCTGTCATTAATGACATTGGTGTCACTTTCATGAAGGATGGTAGGAAAGAGGGTCGCTGGGTAACTAGGAGTGGAACAGCTAGTCTTGCGTGACCTCGCTGCTGAGGGACGCAGATTCCACTGCTTAGCAAACGATGAGAATATATGAATCAGGGACGTACTAGGGGTAGTAGTGAATAGTAGTGTAGGTCATAAGTGTATAAGCTAGAAGAAGGAAAGATATCGGTGCAAAGACCATATGTTTTCGATACTAGATACAAGGAGAAAAAGAAGAAAGGGGAGTGGTGGAAGGCAGGGAGATAAATGGGGCGGGTTACATGATTTTTACACAGTAGATGGGGGCTCTTACCAGGGATAGCATATTCCATTTTATTCAGTTGCATCAGGCAGACCGCCGGCTCCCACGTAACGTTACTTAATTAAGCATGGCTCAGATCAGGCTCACTGATCTGCTCAGCGCGTTCAGAGTATCGGGCTCAATTCAGACCCTGATTACTCTACTACATTAGGTATTATATGTGGTATACTTAGTGGAATACACTAGAAAATCCGCATGTATCTCATTTGACTTTTCGTAAATCGGTAACACATATCTCCCTACAGCGTGTTCTCCCACCTATGCTCCTTGCGCAGTGCCCGTAGCTTGGCCCGCATCTCGTCCAGGAGGACCATGACTCCCGGACACAGCAAAACCGTCTCATGAAAGCCTTACCCTTTCATCTGGACTCCCCCAGAATTAATGATCGCTGCCTCTTCATTGAGCCCAGCTTCTTGAGTTCTGATCCCTGCCAGAGGACCCGCTCCTCAAGAGGTTTGCAAAGGTCGACGAACAGCTTTGCCATCAGGGCCAAATGCTGGGTGTCGGCCAGTGCATGGTGGTTGTGTCCCGAGAGTGGGTGGTTCTCTTCGAAAAGCAGCAGAAACAACACCGGTAGGGATAGAGGAAATCGCCGGCCTTGGTAGCAGGTCCTACCAATCACCCTGCTCACGTTCATACGAAACTCCATGAGGAGCAAACCGACATTCTCATCCCCGGGGAGAACGTCTTGAAAACCTTCAGCCTCCAGCCAGTCTCTCAAATAAGACAGGTCGAAGCCTCATGTCGCCCATGACAGGAAAGTGTTTCTCTTAGAAATATCGATTTCTCGGAATTGTCCAGCGACTCTCTTTGCATCGAGGGTCCCGTCCTGCGAGTATAAGGCGCTGGTATTCTTTTTATGCGCCTTTTGCTGCCAAGTTGACGGTGCAGGGAGTTGCGACGAGGAAGGCGCGATGATTCCCTTACTATATGTCGAAAGGCAGTTGAGGTCCCACTGCTCAGAAGCCGCTTTTTCGAACACATTTCTGAGCTCATCCATCGCGATTTTTTCTTCGACAAGGAGGTCCGGCGTCCAGGAAAGAAAGTGTTTATGGCAGAGTTTTGAGCCCTCCCATGCAGGATGAGGCAGCTCTCATGGCTGCACGCTTTCTGATCAGCATCTGCTTCCAGAAAATGAGACCTCAGAAACTCGTTGAACATAAAACGCCATGGCAGGATGCGCATTGGGGTTTGAACCCAATATGCTGCTGGCCTGAAGGCAATTTGTTTGAAAAGAAAACCTGTCTCGAACGAGATTGTCGCGCCATTCGGGCACACCTGCGTACTAAGCACTAGTCCTTCAACGAGCCTTCCCGGCCCTGGAAACTTGAGGCTGTAGTGCCGTGAACCTTCAAGCCGAGCAGCTGAATTACGGGAATCAGCAATGGCGTATGAGGCAACAATACTTTATATTTCTTACTTTTCTTGGAGATGTCTTGGTTCTTTGGCAAACGGTCCAGCCACGCAGCTGCCGACTCCGTAGTCGGATCACATTCGAAATCCTCAGAATTCTCGAGTTCCTCGTTCTTAGAACGCTCCCGAAATCTCCTCGGTCTCCGTCTTCTTCAACCATTGCTAACGGTTCATCCTCGACTTCAATATTCCTACCAGAGAGCGAATTCAAGACCTGTTGTTCTCCTTAAATGAGGCCCATCGGTTCTTTCGTTTTTACGTATCTTTAAAGGGGGGCATTCCCCCTCTTGAAAATGTTTCCATTGGGCAAAGGAGCTAGATGGTGACAACTTCCTGCAATCAGGAAATTAAAGCTTGGAGAGATGCGCAGTAAGAAGATTGACTATTTCGGTATGACCGGCGTCTTCTGCGGCTTGGAGAGCTGTGCGGCCGTTAAACTGGACAGGTTTATCGTCGACGATGGCATTTTCTTTAATAAGCAGTTTCACAATCTCGATATGACCGGCGCCTGCTGCAGCTTGGAGGGCTGTGCGGCCGGATTCCCTAGTAGGCTGAGCGTTGACGTTGGCCTTTTCTTTAATAAGCAGTTTCACAATCTCGATATGACCAGCGCCTGCTGCGGCTTGAAGGGCTGTGCTACCAGATTCCCCAGCGTCGACGTTGGCCTTTTCTTTAATAAGCAGTTCCACAATCTCGATATGACCAGCGCCTGCTGCGGCTTGGAGGGCTGTGCGGCCTCCATTCAAGGCAGGTTCAGCGTTGACGTCGGCCTCTTCTCTTAGAAGCAGTTTCACAATTTCGATGTGACCGGCGCCTGCTGCGGCTTGGAGTGCTGTGCGGCCGTTAAACTGGACAGCATTATCGTCGACGATGGCATTTTCTTTAATAAGCAGTTTCACAATCTCGATATGACCGGCGCCTGCTGCGGCTTGAAGGGCTGTGCAGCCGTAAAACTCGGCAGGTCCAGCGTTGACGTTGGCCTTTTCTTTAATAAGCAATTTCACAATCTCGATATGACCGGCGCCTGCTGCGGCTTGGAGGGCTGTGCGACCTCCATTCAAGGCAGGTTCAACGTTGACGTCGGCCTTTTCTCTTAGAAGCAGTTTCACAATTTCGATGTGACCGGCGTCTGCTGCGGCTTGGAGGGCTGTGCGGCCTTCATTCACGGTAGGTTCATCGTCGACGATGGCCTTTTCTTTAATAAGCAGTTTCACAATCTCGATATGACCGGCGCCTGCTGCGGCTTGGAGGGCTGTGCAGCCTTCATTCAAGGCAGGTCCAGCGTTGACGTTGGCCTTTTCTTTAATAAGCAGTTCCACAATCTCGATATGGCCGGCGCCTGCTGCGGCTTGAAGGGCTGTGCGGCCTTCATTCAAGGCTTCAGCGTTGACGTTGGCCTTTTCTTTAATAAGCAGTTCCACAATTTCGATGTGACCGGCGCCTGCTGCGGCTTGGAGGGCTGTACGGCCTTCATTCAAGGCTTCAGCGTTGACGTTGGCCTTTTCTTTAAGAAATAGTTCCACAATCTCGATGTGACCGGCGCCTGCTGCGGCTTGGATCCCAGTCATACTACAGATTGAAGAATAGGATTCAACATCCACGCCACTCTTAATGAGGCGATTGGACATGCTCGCAATTCCGTTCAGAGCTGCCCAGACCAACAGGTCAGCGTCGCGACCGATGTCAGCAAAGTCGCTTTGCCATCCATTGGTTTGCTCTAAGGTGCGAAAGATGATATCCCCATTAGAATTTGTCAAAACCAGTTTCTCCATTATAATCTTCGCCGCGTCTGCATGGCCATAGTTGGCCGCCAGGTGAAGACCCGTCTTGCGATCCCAATTAATTGCTGTAAGACTCTGTTTGTCGCATAGAGAACTAATTACCTGAGTCTTCCCATTAGAAGCTGCTAGGTGCAGAGGCACTTGTCCATTCTGATCTGAAATATCAGACGTGGCTTTCTCGTGTAAAAGCAGTGACACGCATCCCTGCGATCCCCGCCACGCTGCTCGAGACAAGGCCGTTTGGCCCGCCAAATCCTGAGCATCAATGTAGGCACCACTGTGGAGTAGGAACTGCATAATTTCCTGGTTGCCTTTCTCTGCAGCCCAGTGCAATGGCGTTCGACCAAAATCATCGCTGAGATTGACATCAATGTCGAATTCTCCGACAACGTTTTCCAGAACAGATCCTTGATTATTCTCCACCGCGCAATGTATGAGAGTTCTCCCTAGCCAATCCTTCCAACATCCAGAAGTGGGGTGGTTTCTCATGACTTCTACTACTCTCTCGACGTTTCCTACGCTAGCCGCCCAATGAAGAGCGGACATGCCATTCTCGTCTAGGATGATAGATCTAGGGGTCTCGAGAGGTGGCTGCACAACATCTTGTCGGTCGCTCCTCGATGCCGGGCCCATCATTGTAGCCTAGTGTTTGTCTCGGAGGGTATTGCGAAGGGTAGGGAGAGGTTTCCTTTCGTGGAATTGCGCTGGCTGCGGAATCAGAGAAAAAAGAGGATAATAGCACGGCTATCTTTCTCAGTAAAAGCTTATATTCGGCGAGTTTAACTAAAGAATGCCAGAAGAAGTGAACGAGTGCTCGAGTGAATGCGGAGTGGTATGGTATTCACTTGACACGTAGTTTAGCGCCAGCCCCCTCCCTGCTCAGCCCAGCTACTCCAACCAGAGTACAGGCGTAAGTACATACACAGTTCGCCAATTTTGTTTCTTGCGCTTTCTTTTGATCTTCATTGAGTAACAAACACTTTTAGAACCCTTCCATTGCTGCCAAAATTCATGGTCAAGGCGTCGATTGATTCAAAGGCTTTACGCGAAGCTTTGTTCGCAATCTCTCACCTTTTTTGTGGTTTTGTACTCGGTTTGTTATTTCAACTTCGAAATTTCGTCAAGCGCTCATGTTTCTGTCTGTTGTCTCGTTCTGGCCAATCTGAGCAGCGGCTCCGGCATATATTGTCAAGAATTGGAATTCCTACAGGTCACATACAGGAATTTTACCCCTCATCAATATTTCCTATTGTGTATTAGTCTTTTTAGTTAGTTCGCCCTCCTAAATTGTCGGGCATTCCCAGATTTATCTGAAATCAGAGATTGATTTCTTCATGATTTACACTTCCATGTGGGACTGTCGTACGCCCAGATTTCGACATATATCTTTACGTACACACACATCACAGCTTGCTGTTTTCCAGATTTGAACACCGATATCATAGCAGCTACACGTTTTATATTCGGCATTCTCATGCTGGCGCTTCCTGTGGTCGCAAGTGATGCTTCCACCAATGATGTTGGGTGGCAGGGCAGCCCCAATAATCGAGGAACTTGGGACATTATCCTCAGTTGTGGAACGACTATTTTCGCATGCACATGGAGTATCCAACATTTGAATGTACCAGCGACACAAGACAGCACCATCAAAAAGATAGTACGAAGCTGCCGATGGATGGTCATCACAATCTTGTTTCCCGAATTCATTTTGGCACATGCGTTCTTCGAGCTCTTGATGGCAATTGAGGCCACAAAATTGATTGAGGGAACTGGAAGCATGGCAGTGACATATCCGAGGTTAATCAAGGGGCTTTTAATTCGAAGTCATATGCAAAATAAGGACCCAGAACAGGGCAAGCATTATGATAAGCCAGAGTGGACACTCACACACTCATATTTCGCCAATATGGGAGGCCTTTTCTTCAACCATAAAGATGAGCAGGGACATACCGAGTTCCCTCTGACAGCCTTTCAATATGCCAGAGAGCTTGACCGTTATTCTTGCGCGCCAGTTTACGAAGACGAGATCAAAGACAAGGGCAAACAGGATTTCTTCGCCAAGGGAATTGCCACACTGCAGATAAGCTGGTTGATTTTATCACTTATCACTCGAAAGGCGCGGAGCTTGCCTTTCTCTCAATTTGAAACGCTCACCTTGGGTCTCGCGGTCTGCGGTGTGGCCATTTATGTCGTATACTGGTACAAGCCTCAAGGCGTTGGTGTCCCGATAAAGGTTGCAAAACGAGAAGGCTCCGTGGTGCCCCAATTTTCTAGAACATACGACAGCTTTTGGGATGTTCTTTCAAACTCGAGAAAAAACCCAAGTTTTCAGCGGGTCCACCGAATCAAGAATGACAACATCCCTCTCGCCGAGTCAGATAAATGGAACACAGCGATCATTGTCTTGGGTATATTGTCTGCGTTGTTTGGCTGTCTTCATATAATCGCATGGAATTTCGAGTTCCCCTCCGAGGTGGAGAAGCTCCTTTGGAGAATCGCAACTGTGATGTCGATTTTAGTTCCTGGACTTGGGTTGAGCACTCTTCTGCTGGCACAAATCACCACCCCGGATGGTGACCCCCGAGAGTTTATGCGCAATTGCCTCTATGTTCTGAGGGAATTGTCATGGTTCTATCATGATACCTGTGGCGTCTCGAGGGCAATGATAGCCTTGGAAAATATTTACAACAACCAGAGCTCGGAAGGAGAAAACGCACAGTGCTCATACAAACATATTCTTACCATCGCTCACACTGGAGCTCCACTTTGGATAGAGATGCTCAAGTTTATGAAAAAAGAAACCCCATACGAGAAAAGCAATTCAACTCAGGTGCCCGAGGAATTTCTATCTCAGTTCAGCTTTCTTGTCAAATTGTTGAATGAAGAAGGGCCAAAAAAATTGATAGATTGCGCAAAGCCTAACTTGTTCCCCCGTCGACTCTTGATTTCAAGCTGGGTGAACTTGTTCATTCTGTATGCCACCAACCTGGTCTACATTGCGTCCAGACTTATGATCATGGCTTTGGCTCTCGCGAGTCTTAGGTCTATGCCAGAACAGGTTTATATCACAACATGGACAAGGAATATTCCAGCCATACAATAGCTTGTCGTATACGGTGTGCGTGTTGTTCACGGTGATTTCCTAGACGTCGTGTCTTATAAAGGTCATGTGCTTAATCATACACGTGATAGGAACTTCGGGCCGCAACATCTATCTACCCAAGGTGTTTTCGCTTTAAGTGTACCGTGTTCCGTGGCTCAATCCAGATCCTGATTACTCTACTACATTATTTATGTATGGGATGTATTTGATGGAATGCAGTAGAAAATCCGCATGTACTTCATTTCACTTTTCGTAAATCGGTAACACACATCTCCTCTACAGTGTGTTCTCCAATCTGCGCTCCTTGCGCAATGCCCGGAGCTTGGCCCGCACCTCGTCCAGGGGAACCATGATGCCCTTGCTCTGGGTGTTTTGATCGTCTCTATTGCGGACATTCACCGACCGGGACTCCTTCTCTTGGGCGCCGACGACTGGGAGAGTATTGTTAGTATTTTTTATTTTCATAGACAAGAAACAAAGGGTCAACCTACCGAAAATAAAGTTGTAATATGAGAGCTGCCCATTGCGGATTTTCTTAGGGAGAGTGTTGCCGCTGATGTCAATGTCCACGTTTAGCTTGTCCCCGCGCAGGATCTGCTGCAGCTCCTCGGCGTAATCGTTCACGGTGGGCATGACCGGAACGATCAGAATCTGGCGAGGACTGATCCAGAATGGCCACTTGCCGCCAAAATGCTCGATCAGGATGCCCAGGAACCGCTCGAAACTGCCGATGATGGCGCGGTGGATGACCACGGGGCGGGCACGGCCGGGGCCGGGCTCGCCCTCCTTGGTCTCGCCCTCTTTGGCCTCGGACTTCTCATTGGTCATGTACTCTAGCTTGAAGTTGACGGGAGCCTGGTAATCCAGCTGGATGGTGGCGCACTGGAACTCCCGCTTGAGGGCATCGGCGATGGTGATGTCGATCTTCGGACCGTAGAATGCACCGTCGCCCTCATCGATGGTCCAGTCGTTGCCTTGGAATTTGGTCAAGGCCGCCTTCAGCTGCTCCTCGGCATAGTCCCAGGTCTCCTTCTTACCAAGATACTTCTCAGGGCGGGTAGAGAGCTTCAGCTTGAAGGTGAAGCCAAACAGGCGGTAGATGGACTGCAAGAAATCAAAGAGGCCTTCAATCTCCGACGAAATCTGCGAAGGCTCGCACAGGATATGGCTGTCATCCTGTACAAAACGGCGCACGCGGGTAAGACCACTCAGGGCACCAGAAGCCTCGTTGCGGTGCAAGACACCAAAGTCTGCGATTCTCATAGGAAGCTCACGGTAACTCCGGTCACGGTGACCAAAGAGACGAAAGTGGCCGGGACAGTTCATGGGCTTCAGAGCCCACTCCCGCTTCTCAACGTCCAGCTTGAACATGTCATCCGCGTAGTGTTGCCAGTGGCCAGAGGTCTTCCAGATACCCACATCGTACATGTTCGGGGTCTGCACTTCTTGGTAGCCTCGCTTGCGGTACTCGGACCGCAGAAGCGACTGGAGAGCGTTGACAATCTTGGTGCCGTTGGGGAGCAGGAAAGGGCATCCAGGGGAGGCTTCGTCGAAGAAAAACAGCTCCTGCTCCTTCCCGATCTTCTGGTGGTTGCGCTTCTCGGCCTCTTCCAGGAACTTCAGGTGCTCGGACATTTGCTTCTTGTCCGGGAATGCGACACCACGAATTCGCTGCAGAGAGTCGTTGCTCTGGTCGCCCAGGAAATAGGCCGACGAGTTCTATTCCAAGATTTTAGAAAGTTGGATCTGTTTTTTCATGGCTGGGTCACCTTACCTGCATGATCTTGAAGGTCTTGACCTTGCCGGTGTTCTGGATGTGCGGTCCTCGGCAAAGGTCGACCAGGGTTCCGCAACGGTAGACCGTGCTCTTCTCCCCGGTGACCAGCTTGTCAATGTAGTGCAGCTTGTACTTGCTGTACGAGAACATCTTCTTGAGGTTCTCCTTGGTGACCTCCAACCGGTCGAAGCTCTGCTTCTCCTTGAATATCCGCGATGCTCGGCTATCGAGCGACGACCAGTCGGCCTCTCGAACCACACGTCTGTGACCGTTCAGTAACAATTCGCAACATCTGCTGAGTGTGACTCACCCTTCCGGAATAGCCATATCATAGAAGAAACCCTGAGCAGTCGGGGGGCCGTGGGAAAGGAGACAGTGGTATTCGCATTCGCAGGCCTCACCCAGACAATGGGCACTGGAGTGCCAGAAGACCTCCCTGCCCTCGGGGTTGGTGAAAGGAATGAGAACGACCTTGCAATCGCGCTCCAAGGGGCGGTTCAGATCCCACAACTCCCCGTCCACCTTGGCAATCACCACATTGGCGCTCACATCCTTGGGCACATCTCGCAGGAACGACCCCGGAGTGGTCTCGAAGGCTTTGGCGGGGACGGGAGAGGGGTTGCCGTCGCCAATGTCCAGGGTGACATTGATTTCAGGCTTCGGGCAGGATTTCATATCCTCGAGATACTGCTGCCACAGTTCCTCAAACAGATTGTTCCGCTCGACAATGAAATCCGGGAGGGTGTCGGCGCTCGGTGCGGCGTTCTTCTTGTTTGGCGGGGCAGGCTCAGCAGCAGCATTTTCACCCTTGGCGGCGGCGGCGGGCCGAACAGGCAGGTCCTTGGGGGCCTCAGAAGCCATGATGTTAGTGCTTCAGCGACTGAGCAGGAAGGCGGGGGGAAACTGAAGAGTGGTGACTCAGGTACACAATCGACAGGACAATTCCAAACCCAAAATGAGCGACTAGGCGGTGAGTCATGTGACGGCCCACTGCCCTGGCGACTAGCGACACTTTACCCGTTCGAGATTTGCACCAGGAAAACTTCAATTCACCCCATTCCTTACCCCAACGCCAAATTAAACATGTCATTCCGTGGAGGCCGTGGTGCTGCCGGTGGCGGCCGCGGTGGTTTTGGCGGCCGTGGAGGTATGCAATCGCCCCCCGGGGTCGAGTTGTGGGAGGTCGGCGAGAGCTAACGAAATTTTTTTTCTCCAGGTCGCGGAGGCTTCCAGCAGTCTTTCGGTCCGCCCGCGCAAGTTCTCGGTAATTATATGCGAATGCTACGTGGTTTTTGGATCTAGTGCTGATATTCCGGTAGAGATGGGAACGGTCATGCACGCTTGCGAAGGCGAAATGGTCTGCGAATCGATCAACCCGAAGATCCCCTACTTCAACGCTCCGATCTACCTCGAGAACAAGGTGCGCCCCGGGTCAGACCCTGCAGATCGAACCTTTGCGCTAACCAATTGATGTTAGACTCCCATCGGCAAGGTCGACGAAGTTCTGGGTCCTATCAACCAGCTGTTCTTCACCATCAAGCCCCAGGAAGGCATTGTCGCAACTTCGTTCAAGCCCGGCGACAAGGTGTTTATTGGCGGTGATAAACTGCTTCCTCTGGAGAAGTACTATATTCCTCCCCGGTTCTGGTCGTGCCAGTACTGACATTCGCAATCCAGGTTCCTCCCCAAGCCCAAGGCCCCAGGTGGTGCCAAGCCCAAGCGTGCGGGCGGTGCTCGCGGCGGTGCTCCTCGCGGTGGCCGTGGTGGCCGCGGTGGCTTCTCTCGCGGCGGCGGTGGTGGTTTCTCTCGCGGCGGCGGCGGCGGCTTCTCCCGTGGCGGCGGTGGTGGCTTCTCTCGTGGCGGCTCGCGTGGGGGCTTCTCTCGCGGCGGCAGCGGTGGCTTTTCTCGTGGTGGCCCCCGGGGTGGTTCGCGCGGTGGTGGTTTCCGTGGTGGCCGGTAGAGAGGGATTCACCAGCACACTGTCTTCTTTTGGCGTTTGGGGGATTCGGGAGCTTTTCCAGGAATATCGTTCTTCTTGTGCATCCTGACACATCTTTGCCGTTCTGTGGCTGCAGGGACTGTAGAATATATCCAGTCACAAAAAAAATCAATGGTTGTTCAATATTCATTTCACTAGTACTCCTATGCGCCTCGACTTAACGACCGGTAGAACTACTACTCCTCGTAGTCTGTAACTATTCGTGGCTGTGTGTGGCGCAGGGCACCACCGCCTTCCAGACCTGCTGCCCTTCGGAATGACGTTGACCGCTTGATTGTGCGTCCGTCAACACTCCACACCAGACCACTCCATTCTACCCTCGTAGCACCCCGGTGGCCTCTATTGATTTCTCTATTCCTATCCACTTGAGCATGTCACGCCGGACATCCGCCATGGCACGCAGCGATTCTTCGACCAGTGGTGTCCCGCCTTCGGGCGACGGAGGTCGGCTCGCCAATTCCTTGTTTTCACCCGGCCATGGCTCACAATCTGCAGGTCAGGAAAAACAGAAGATGCTTCTTTCGTCGGAGAGGGGGCATTTCAGTTTGGTGAAGTGAGTCTCCTTCCTGTTGGTTTTTTTTTAATTTCTTTTCGATCTCCGTGCTGCCTAGCCTCGAGTGACTGGACTGACTTGATTCCTTCTCTGCAGAGCTCTCCACCTGGCGGATCTGGTCACGGAACTGAATGGTATGATACCCCCTCGGCCTTCGACTGGGCAATTAATTGACATCTCACAGGTTTCTGCGGAGGCAAGCACTTTTTTTTTCTTCTTCCTCTCTCTCTTCCCCGCAGGAGCAGCCTTACTGACCGCCGATCCAGTCATGTCTGTTTTCTCGTCGATGCGCTACTGTCTCGGTGACCCGTCGGACTACTGCTCTCTATGGGCTGCTCTTGCATTCATGCCGTTCGGCCTGTTCTTCGATTTCATGGATGGAAAGATTGCACGGTGGCGCAAGAAGTCGTCGTTGATGGGCCAGGAACTTGACTCGCTGGCAGATCTCGTATGTGTACTTGATCCCAGAACATGGTCGACATGGTACTGACGCTCTGGGTCTTCTTGTTTAGATCTCCTTCGGCCTCGCTCCCGCCTCTGCCGCTTTCGCACTCGGCATCCGCACCCCGCTCGACCATCTCCTCCTGGCCTTCTTTGTTCTCTGCGGTCTGACCCGTCTGGCTCGGTTCAATGTCACAGTTGCCGTGCTGCCCAAGGACAGCAGCGGCAAATCCAAGTTCTTTGAAGGCACGCCCATCCCGACGACTCTGGCTATTTCCTCGCTCATGGCGTACTGGGTATCGCAAAGCTGGACTCACGAGAACATTCCCTTCGGTCTTATTGCAGAAGGCTCCATTTTTGAATTCCACCCGGTAGCCCTGCTGTTTGTCTTGCATGGCTGTCTAATGGTTAGCAAGACGATACACATCCCCAAGCCCTGATCTCTCTTTCTTTCGAAAGGACCGGCAAGGATAAGAGAATACCTTATTTGTCTGGATCTGTTTTCCGTCTCTTACGTGGATGATACACGATGAAAATAGTTCAGTGAGAGAGCTAGCAAGCCGGGACACGAGATCTTCAATATACAGAAACGACGGGCGATTAACTATTGGGCCCTGCCATTATCAGCCTCAACAGCTACCCGCTTGTGGTTTCTTCAACTAGTTCCATGGTACACGTAGTGCACAGTCTGGTCCTCCAGGGCATCCTTTAGGGTTAGTAGATGTATGCAATATTGACAAGCACATCGCGGTGATGGATGAATAGCGTCATACTTTTCAGATATACCTTTCATCCTCCGGGTGTTCCGGTCAGTTTTTCCTCTCGAGTGTTACTGTTCGCATATCCGAGATCTTCTCAAGCCAAGGTAAGAAGTATCTACAGACTCAAGAGATACAGACTAAATTAAACATCACAGCCACCAACCAGATCACAATACACCATGACCATCTTTTACCAGGAGACGATCGCCGACAAAAACTCCACCAATTCCTCCATTCGCCAATGTTTCCATTGCGAAAGCGAACAGCTCGTCGAAAACGCTGCCAGCGAAGAGAATCTCAATGGCAACGCCGGAAGACCCTATCTGCGCTGCGAAGCATGTGGCAACTTCCAGTGCTGGCTAGATCCTCGCGGAAGCAGCATCCCAAACCCACTCTGCTTGTGCGGTTGGCCTAGCCGGCAACAAGTCGCTGGGAACGGGGCACGCAATCCTGGCGGTCTTCACTTTGTGTGCGAACATGGGCGCTGTTGGTTTCATGAAAAGGTGCTGGATCAGAATGGGAAGCAGATTGTCGTTGCCCAGGAGAGGTCTCCGACTGCTATTAAGCATATTTATGTTTGAGATGGGGAGGGAGGTGATACGTGCTGTTTTTCATAAAGAGGTGTCTCGTTGGGCCTTTTCGGGATGTGGATAAGTATGGCTTAGTATGGCTCTCTCTGTATCGCTGTCTCTGTTTGTGAGTGGAAATAAACGGCCTGCGAGCTGTCTATCCTCAATGGGAACTAATGTTCGGAAGGTCCGGATAGTTCCTAGACCTGATATTACGCATATGATTCCAACAGGAAACAAAACCATAAAGGTCTTGTAGATTTTGTCATCGGTCGATCATCTCCAGTCAGCAGAAACACTGATGGGTCTTGACCCGGATGAAAAGCGTTGCCTCGATGTGCGCAAAAAAATTCCCTTCGGTCTAGTCTTTCTATTTATTTCTCTTTTCTCGCAGGGTGGGGTGGTTTTCTTTCCACCGGTGGAGATGTGGGAGCGTTCTAGCCCTCGCCACCAACCTGTGTGTAGTGAGACAAGATCCTTCGAAAGATTTTCTTCTACGGAGTAGACAAGTCTAGACAAGATGATTACTGTGCGAGGATGGTATTTTTCATCGTCTATCTCAGCCCGAGGGAAATATGTAGTCCGAATTGATGCATGAGGGAGTGCCACGCATCTTCGGTCTCACTATTTGCACTTGGTGTCATCAAGACTAAGCTGTCAAAATCTATTCTACTTTAATATCTAACCTAACAGTAAATCCAGTCTCTTGGATATTAATCTAGTCGCCATGGACAGTGTCTGGTGCAGCATTGACGTGCAAGGGGGGGGATTCTGCAAGGCGCGGCAGGTGATATATATCTTTGGAGCTATATATTAACGCCACACTCGAATCGAAAGTGGAACATAACGTGGCACCCCTTATCGACTGCCTCATTATTGTTTATGAGCTCCAACGTTACCTCTCATAACCGTGACTCTATTAGTGTCTTCCTGAACCGATTCCTTCTGATTCAGCCTGGGTCTGTTCTCAGGCCTGTTATTGGCTGACTTCAAAATTTAACCAACATCGTCACCATGGGCCACACCGCCACTAGGAAAAGGCAAATTCTAGACTATCTCTACATTCATTATTGCCACCCGTGTCCATCTGTATACTCGTACACATGTAAACGCGGGATGACCAGTCTTTCCCCTGGAAAGGAGCGGGAGGGCCGAGCGCGGATCCATGGTACAGACAGAGTAACCGAGGGTGTACAACGATGTTTGTTGACGCTATAGCAAGTCAATAAAGAACAATAATCACCGTTGTTAAGCAGTCTATCGAGTTCTGTACTGCCAATTTCAAGCACATTGCCCTGCTTGGCGGTTGTCAAGCGAGTCCATTAGGGCTGTTTCGACCAACCCCGGACACGGGAAATGGGCTCCATCCACTAGCGATCCTTATTCCGCTCCGGGATTCGTTAGTGGGAGAAAGAACCCCAACGGTCTTCGTGTTGTTCACACCGGAGAGTCAGAGGCCTTTCAGCTGAAACGAACCTGCTCCCGTACGATTCCGCGCCAGGATACCTCGCGTGGCAATATGAAGTAATTACAGACAATCCCGCGCACGCCACTCTGGAGCCACCGCAGCGCCAGGGCGGGCCTAGCGCCTGCCGTAGTGTGTCGCGCTTGGCTCCAAGGGGAAAAACGATCGCTGGCCACCCCTGATGAGTCAGTCTGATAAGCATTGGTGATTGGCCCACTGTCGGATGATGCTGTGTGATGGGTTGAAAACAAAGGCGCCCAAGTACCCGAAACCTCTGGGACTGCAGATCCACCGCCCGTCCGTCAGGTACCTGCTACCTCTGGGGAGAACGGACCCCTGCTTCCGCTGACCCCTAGTCAATCTCCTTGCCCCTGCCTGACCGAATTTGATTCTCATTCTTTCCTTCATCATCATCATCATCACCACCACCAGCATCCCCACACTCGTTTCTTGGTTGATCGAACCTCGCCTCGACCCTCGGTTTGATTACCGTCACTCCTTTTTATTCCGACCCCTCGAACCTGTTCACAATTCGACTGGCACTCCTCCCGACACCGACCCGGTAGACCTGAACATCTGGCCTCGAATCCCTCGAAAAACGCGACGAATGGGTCGACTTTGAACCGCCGGAATTCAAACGCGGTTTCTCAACATATCTTTTCCCCAACAGGTTACGCGGGTCGTTTCCTGATTCTTTGATCACTGCGACTGTGTCCGGTGGTGTTTTTTTTAAATCCTTCCTGCCTTCCTTTTCGGCAAACCACAATGGGCTTCACCATGCGGACGGCCCTGACGGCCCTGACGGCCTCGACTCTTTTTTTAGTGGCAGCAGCGGAGCCCGTTGCTGAGCCCATCAGCGTGCTCGCTGAACGGGCGACGATGCAATATGTCGCCTGCTATGATAACAGTGAGGGTCTCACCAACCAGACCTCATACAATTATCAAAGCCAAGGATGGTGCCAAACCTACTGCGTTAATATGAACGCAGCAGTCTTCGCCATGACCAAAGGATCCGACTGCTTGTGTGGAGATGAACTGCCTCCCGCATCAGGAAAAGTTTCGGACAGCAAGTGCAGCACCAAGTGTGATGGCTGGCCTTCTGTTATGTGTATGCCTTAAAGCCTTCTAGTCTAGTCAAACCCTCTCGCTAACAAAAACAATTTAGGTGGCGGCACCAACCTCTGGTCTGTTTGGCTGACGGGCCTTGACACTAAAGTCTCCAGTGAAGGCGCATCAACTACCAGCTCCGGTAGCTCGCCCCAACAAACCGACCAGTCTGCGGCCTCGTCTGCACAACGGGAAGAAGTGACTGTGACCCAGTCAGCCGTCGCACAAACAGACAGTTCATCCAGCAGCTCGAGCAGCCACAACACAGCTGCCATCGCGGCCGGGGTAGTGGTAGGTGTGGTTGGACTTGCCGCGCTTATCGGCGCGGCATTCTTCTTCTACCGCCACAAGAAAAGCAAGCAGGAAGAAGAATTCGGCTACGGCGCAGGCGACTATGATTCCCGCGCACCGCCCATGACTGATTCTCGCTTTGACGGAACCTCCATGGCGCAGCGCCGCCAAAGCAATGGCAGCATCGATGAGAACCATGACTTCTCCCGCCGGATCTTGCAAGTTTCCAACCCGGACCACTACTAAGTATCCTGCAAGCCAGAAGGTCTCTCTCATCGCCACCGCTCCTCTACTCTTTCGTCTCCTAGTCGTCGGATCACATCCATCCACCTTCGACCGCCTCACCGCTTGATGAGCATTCTGTTTCTACCTTTTCCTCGGGTTATCTCGCGGCGTTATGATATCGAGCGACATTTGACTTGGCCCAAGTCAGTGTCCATACTTTGCTGGTTTCTTTTCTGGTTATGTCCTGAGTGTCCGCCGTCTCGGTCTCTGGCTGAAATGGCGCGTTTCTCCGGACTCACTCTTTTGGGGAGCATACCGTTTCGTCCTTTCCAGAGAACCCGACCTCGTTCGTGTTCTCCAGTGTGAGGGGATTATGACTGGACCAACCCTCTCGTATCCGAAAAGGCGTTTCTCCCTCTCTACATTATTTCGGCTCTTTCGATGGTCGAATCCTCTCCCTATGAGCGACCCGCTTTTTTTACTTACACGATTCTTTTTTTTCTATCTCCTGTCATCTTGTCTCTTTTTTCTCTCGTGCTTCCCATTCCTGGACAGATTTCCCCCCCCGCCGCCACGTCCCTTGAACTAGGACAATTCTGCTATACTAGCCGTCCAGCTGGCCAGGTCCTGGGATGGGCGGACTGTGTGGAGGAAAGATTTAGCCTGTAGTTACTTAATGCGCGAATGGACATGCACCTCATTCTGAGATCGGTGATTGTTAATTTAGGAGTAAATGGCTTCTAGAACTAAAGGTCTTGATGTGGGCGCCTTGGTATATGCACCTCTCTTCCAAACCTTGCTGTCCGGACAATTTTTGGATTTTTTCTTTTTAATTTTCTCATTTAGTTTTTTTTTTTGGATTATTTTCTTTTCTTTTTGGGGTTTCCACTTGACCCGTTCGGGGTCGCCATCTGTTCCCGCTATGTGAGCGTGGACTGCCTGTTCGAGGATATGCCAGTGGACGTGGGGTGGGCGCAGCGGAACCCCCTGGTGAGTCTCACACGAGAGCGAAGGGATGCAGAGTCGAGAGAAAACATTCTTTCGGGCAGCGCCGATCCATTGACTCCTCATCACTGGGGACAACGGTGAGTGGTCGTTGGCCGGACCCACGGCTACTAAGCCTCCTTCTCCACGGTGATTTGGGCTGCTCGTCGTCTAGGCGTCCAATCATTCCTCTGCCTCTCTTTTTTCCCCGTTCCTCTTGTTCGCGCTCATCTCGTTCCTGGTTGCGAGTGTTGAGTTGACCGACGAGTCATCTGATGAGGTTAGCGATGAGGATGATGGCGTCGACGACGTGGTTGGCGATGCCCTTGTAAGTGGCGCCGAGTTTCCCGGAGGATCGCGTTCAGTCGGTGTGTGTGCCAAGTGTACGTCCATTGTAGCATAAAAGGACGCATCTTGCTCAACTTCCGTATGGTTAACTACAATTATCAACGATTTTTTCTTCTGCAACGTCTCTTATATTCTATACCAGAGCGAGGCTTCTTTGTTATACTCCTATCTCTATATGATGCCTTCATCGCCTTCATCAAACATCAACCTTGACTTACATGCTATGGGTTTCTGGCTCGGTCAGGACAGCCAGGACACCGCTTCTTCCGTGCAGAACCAAGGTCCTGCCTCTTCTGCTTTGCTTGTGATGGATGGCCATCCATACAATGGATATAGTCAAACACCGCCAGAGCTATCGGGATTCAACACCATAGCCCCTTCCACGTTGGCTCAAGCTCCCAACCTCTTGATAATGAACGATAATGAACGACAACTACCGTCGCTTTACCACAGCAGATAGCACAGAAAATTTGACACGACCAAGCCCTGAGAATCCACCGACAATCAACAACATCCCTCCAGGTTTCCTAACGGAGCAGTTAGATGCCAACAAGCTCGAAGGCTCCACTGCTAACGAGAACCCAGCCTGCCCTGGCCCATGGCAATCAGACAGCACCGAGTATGTCCCAAGGGTTTCCATCCGTCACAATGTTGTTTAATATCTAATCTAATTTTTCATTGCTAGGCACTTCCCAGACTCACTCATATGCGGCTGGCAAGGCTGTAGATACACCCACCCTTTTTCGCGCGAGTCGTCTCTCCTACGACACATCCGAACAAAACATATCCCTGGAAAAATGTACAAGTGCCATGAACCGGAGTGCAATCGGTCTTTCAGTCGGAAGGATCATCTACGCAGCCATGAACGAATGGCTCATACACACCTGGTACATCAAGGCAACGCCGAGTACTGCTCCCAATGCCATGTTTGATGGATTTTGGGGATTTGCGTGATGTCTACAAGATTTGTTCATGTTGAGATACCTTCCTGTTTCATATTATTCTCCTAAAATTATGAATTCGTACATGATTATAATAACCCTTAGGGTTTAACATCGGACACATTCAAGAGCTATCGGATTCTAGTCTGCATAGAAGAGATAGGGATATTTAGCGCCATAGTGAGTTGAGAATATCAGTCAGACCTTTAGCACTAGATAGTGAATGGGATGGCTGCCCTGACATGTGCCCAGGTAAGGCCTCAACGTGACTAATATTCGTGCTTCTTTTCTGATACAGAACTAGGATCGTCAAGTGCAAGCTGGGAAATTGTAGCATGTAACTCGCGTATTGTGCCTGGGGTGTGGTGTTGCCGAGAAGCAGGTATGAAGAACCGAGTTCATCTGTTGAAAATATTTTTTCCTAACATAGGACACTTGGGAAAACCTGGCGATGCTGCTCGAACTCCTCGGCAGTCGTTACGACAAATATGGGAAAGCTTGTTCTTCCCACTCTTACGATATCAGGGACAACCGCAACCATGCCTGCTGCTACAGGGATTCTAGTCACTGTAACCGCCACGGCCGAGGCTTCCAGAGAAAACAAGCCAACATGCTCCGATTCTAACATTCTTGCCGTTGGCGCCGGTGTCGGAGTTTCTCTGGGAGCACTGTTGGTGGCATCCATCGCGATTCTGGTCTGGAGAGAGAAATCTCGTTCGAAACTACAGACAGACCCAGCAAACCCTGTCTCCTATCCAACAAACCACACGACAAATGGGAAGTTTAAAAATTTGAATTCTCCAGTAGAAATGGACTACTCGACGGCATACGAAATTGATGGGAATGCAAGGAACGAAATCTATGGGAACGCGAGGAAAAGCTAGATGATACGTAGGCGCAAGATTTGGTGGCGGCCATTCTATTGAAGTGTCGAATAGCCTCTGGAACTTTGGAGTGTCTCCGGTGAATGTTGCATACGGTCACGATGAAACACGTGGTTCCAAAGAGTCGCATGGATATCTTTACGAGACTGTTGGCGTACAGCAACAGAGAGTTGGTGGAGTGGCAACCACTTCGCGGGCGGAGAAAACGCATGCCGGTATTTGAGCGTGAAATTTGGGCTCCTCCAGTTTGAACAGGCTCGCTGTAGTGTAGTGGATAGCATATTTTTCTGGGGTTTTATGCCTGCTGGTAGTCATTTTGATATTACTTCTCGAGATAAATATCTCATGCTTCCTGAACTGTACGCCGGCGAGCGTCGTACCCAACTACCCGTTGATAATTCCGAGACATCTCCTGATTATCTGTAAGACAGGGTTTCTCTATAGAGCAAGTTGTTAAGTCGATCGTGGAATGCGGGGATGTGGCAATGATCTCCACCGCCTGATGATACCTTGGACGGTGGCGAGGTTTGTCTGACGTCCAAAGTTCTCACAATTCTCACCCCTTCAACTGTCACAACTGTGTGCTTAGAAGTATTTGTTTTGCGCTGTAGTCCGGTGTTCTGGCACGGGACTTTCATCTCGGCACTTGATATTCACCACAACCAGATATCAAAATCCTGCACCGGGCGCGCATCTACGTTGGTTCAAATACCGGGCCCGCATCATGCCTCGCAAGCGCAAAGCATCTATCTCAGCCGCCGACTCGAAGACAGAAGAGCCCACCGAGGATGCACCGCCATCGAAAGAGCCCAGGAGTGAATCCTCGCAGGTTCACACGATGGAGCCATACCCGGCATCAAAAGTATACCGGCTCATCGAGCCAGGTCCAGTTCTGCTCGTCTCAACAGGCTCACTCACTTCAAAAACCCATAACATCATGACGATCGGCTTTCACACCATGCTCCAGCACGACTCACCTGCGCTAATCGGTGCATGCATCGGACCCTGGGATGCAAGTTTCGAGTCGCTGAAAAGCCACGGCGAGTGCGTCCTCGCTGTCCCGGATGTCAGCATCGCAGAGAAAGTCGTCGATATCGGCAACTGCTCCGGCGATGAGGTCGACAAGTGGTCCACCTTCAAGCTGGACGCTGTGCCTGCAGAGACGGTGCAGGCGCCGCTCGTTGGTGGCCCAGGAGTCATCGCTAATATCGAATGTGTTGTTGTCGACCGCCGTATGGTCCCCAAGTACAATATGTGGGTGCTCAAGGCCGTGCGTGCTTGGTTGAACCCCGAGTTGAAGGAACAGGCACGGATATTCCATCATCGTGGGGATGGAACGTTTGTCGTTGACGGTGAGGTGTTGAATTTGCAGGAGAGGATGGTCAAATGGAAGGAGTTTCAGGATTGAGTATATCATGGAGCCATCACAAATGGTCTTTTACTGCTATCAGGCTTTGCAAACCGCTTTTGTTGTTCAGTTTCCTGATGAAGACAACTGACAAGTGCAACAAACACAGAGGCCTGATAGTAATAAAACACCATATGGATGTCAAACGGACCTAGAGCATATTCCTGGTTTGTGGACTCAACTGAGGCTCTCGTTGATGTTCTCTTCAAGCCATCTTGGAGTCGAGGCATTATTGTTGTCTTTACTAACGCTACAGCAGACTGGCTCTGGGCTGCCGCTAAGTCCAGCCACGGCCCCGAATCTCTCCAAGGCTGCCTGAGGAATTTCCCCTCCGCTCGCGCACCTCTCTGCACTCCGTCCGAAGGCCTCCTCACTTCAGAAGCCTTCATCACACCTCTGTCTTTGCACGTCACATCTCGAATGCCTCTCTCGTCATCTAATTCGCCATGACATCAAGTGTGGTTGGACTTTTGCCGACCGAGTCAGTCTGCAAAAGCCGCTGAGGTCATCGTCACATCTTGTGATTGTATTCGAATCAACTCTGGGATTACTAGCCAACAGGGATCGGCAGCAGTGCATGGGTTGCGGAGAAACACGATCACTAGCAACACTCCAATCAATCAGACCACATGTTTGAAAGTACACTGGTCTCCAGTCTAGGCCCGCACTTGAGAGCGCAAGGCAGGCGGGGGAGCAAGGATCGGGTGCTGGTTCGTGCTCTTTCACCCTAATCCCCGTCACAGCCGGTCGCATGAGATCATTCCCGCCAACTGCGATATGCATTCGGTCGACAGAGAGATAGCCAAAGGAACAGAACTGACTCGCGCCAGGGTCCAACCAGGTACCCGGCACGCTTTTCGTCATACATAGTACCGGTCTGGTTAGTTGCCAACAGAAGGAGGTGGCGAACTGTCAGCTGCTGTCTGTCTGGGCACTAAAATTAATGATAGAGACGGATTGAACATCAAACGAACACCACCTCGATGTTATTCTCCGAAGCGCAACTGAAACAACCGATCGCCAGCTCTCGCACCCCCGGCAGGTCGGCGAATGGACATGTACATGCGCCCGGACCACCGTCAGTTGAGAACGGTAGGCGCAGCGGACCATGCCGTCCCAAGAGTCAATGGTCCCCGGAGCTGAACTCAGCCAGTTAAATGATGTCATGGCGTCGGTGGCGACCATCACCGCTTCGGCAGGCCCACCAGATCAGTGCCCATGCGATGTTATCGTTCTATTCTTGGACACATGATGGCTAGCGACTAGCATCTTCCGGGTCGTATTATTGGTCTGAGAGCATTCATCGGGGTTCTAACATGCTGAAACTCGGGGACCATCATACCATGTCTATCTTTTGCGGCTTGATGCACGAGGTCGTTTTGGTCAATTCTGAGAAAGGAAAACCACAATCCAGCCTCCCGGGTCCCCATCGGTCGATGGAGTTTACAACAATGGCAATGATTCTTCGATGGCTTTACCGCGCTAGAAGTTGACTGTACCATCGAACGAGGCTGGGCATAGCCTTCAGCTTTCCCCGCCTGTCCCATTTCGTCCCATGGCACAGCCGTGACGAGCACTGCCCTCGCTTATCTCAAAAAAGTAGCTGTATACAGGCACAAAAGTAGTTAGCGATGAGCCAAATATGGAACACAAATGATCTTCAACGAAACGTAGTTCCCATGTGGCCGATGGGGCTGTGCGACCATGTTGATTGGTGCATGCGCCTAACTTGAAACCATGGCTTCTTAAGATTTACACTTGGGGAAAAGCGAGATCCGTCCGAGGTGATGGCTCGGAGTGTAGTTTACCAAAGGGTGAAAGAAGTATAGTGACCTACACTTTCCTATCGTAGTAGTCAGGAGACACTCTACTTCTCCCAAGGAAGACTCTCCTTGTAGTGGAGGGTTGCATCCATGGGCGCTGGGAAATGAGCAGATGGACACCATGACAGTCCAGACCGCACTAAAAGTCGAGACCGAGATAGGGCGACAGACACCAGAGTAATTTCGACACCATCATAATCTCATCCCTCATCTCCTGAAACACGGCTATTCCCCGCTGGCGTGCATCGCGTGGTCCAAGTGCGCAAATCTGCATCACCGATCCAGGGCGGATAAAAATAGCAGTCCCGCCCACGTGTCGCGAACCTGAAACACGCCATACATAAGTTCGCATGGGCCACTTTTTTTGTGATTATTTATTTTTATGGTAATGCACTAGTAATTCTCCATAATCCAAATTCGGGTTAGTGGGGTTGGCAAGTACCTAACAGGGATGTCTGCGTACTACTAACAAGGGGTACAGATGTCCCTGATCCTTCGACCACATGGTTGCTGGGATATTGATCCTGTTCATTTCATCCTTCGGCCGTTGGACACACACTGGAAGATGAAGATGATCGTCTTGGCGATAGACTATTGTCTCCCGGGTGGTATGGTGATATGCCCTAGACAGATGGCGATATGCATCTAGACGCTTTTTGTTTTGCTTAGTCCAAAGACCTCCTAGAGCTAGAAGTCATGTACGGAGTAAAACACGGCCTGTCAGGTCCAGTCGTTTATTATTAGCAGATGATCACTGAACCGCTCTCTCCTGCTATAATCTGCAGCAGACAAGCCACCCGAATCTGCCTTGTAAAATGATGTTCGTCTCCATCCCTCACCACATGGCATGGCCCTGAAGATCAGCGTCACACAGATCTGAAACAGGCTGCAACTCCTCTTGATGCGAGGACCTGCATGAAGCTATACTCGACACACAGCACGGCAGAATATCCAACCAACCAACCCGCCCGACCTACCACACGGTTCAGTATGTTATTCGCAGCACAGATGGGCCTTGATTCGTCCTGATCGGCAGGTGCTGTCGCCTGTTTCTGCGCCGTGGCCGTCGCCACCACTGAGCGCATGTACCCCGGAGTCCAACAACCTCGAGCCTGTGCTCGCTTGTCGAAAACACGGCTCATCGACAGCCCAGCCTCGCTAGGAACTATGACCTCATGACCATCACGTCGAGCCGTTCTTCCAACTACCCTTCTATTTTTGACGATCGAGCAATTGAACAATTCGAATGGTTGAACAAAGCCTTGAAGTATTACTAGTATATCGCCATTCAGCACACCCAAGCATTGATACTATTGTTGCGATCAGCGCTCAGATCAAGCCACGGCGCTGATCTTTGTGTGCTGTGTAACTACCTAGAGCTATGTAGTGGTGTCGAGCTAGTGTGCAGCGCAGTAGTAGTGCGGGAGAGTGGTTAGGTAGGGCGACACACCAATTGACAGCGGGTGGAGTCAATCGCAATTTCACTGCGATCAAATGACCGGCCCACTCAATGGAGATTGACAGTGCTAATTTCTTTGCCAAAGAATTACCCTGCCGGGACTAGCGGGCCAGGCCATCCATCCGCTAAACCTCGATTGGATAATGTAGAGATGCGCAAGGCAAGCCATGCGGCTGAGCAACATTAATATTGCAAGAAAGGGAGGAATCATCATCATCAATTGTGTAACTAATCTGCTAGTTGATTGGCTGAAGGACATGAAAATGTAGAAACGGTTTGGCTGTCGCACTGTTGTCCAGTACTTAGTGCAGTGACTAGCTTGACTCACGCTATCCAGTGGTGATTCGATGATAAAACAACGCTGGTTGGTCCCGGTACCCGAATGGATCCGCCTCGCCCTTCCAACTGCGGCTCTCTACTCCCTACGAAGACAAACATTGTAAATACCGTCGGGCGCAGGCGCTCACCTCCGACCGTCTCCGACCTGGTGTAATTACTGCTTCTTCGGGTATGGGTCTAACAAAAGCCCATATGGCCCGGCCCTGACTGTCGGGACAGACTATAGGCGGTTCGGCAGCAGGAGAGCCACCTCACGGACCGGTTTTGGTGGATTGCTGTCAAAGTCTACTGGGTCGATGGGTGTATCCACAACTCCAAAAGGCTGGCTGCACGGGCCTTTGGCTCATTGTAAGTGTGTGGGTCGAGAGCTCGATCAGCCCATCCGGGGGTGGACTCGGAGGAGATAGACATTGGAGAGGCCGGCCGAATAACAAATTTCTCCGAAGAAACTACCCTGGGTGGGCACTCGGGCCAGCGCATTACGGTTGCGGTAATTATAAGCTGCAGTGAATTTGAATTAGGGAATTTGAATTAGGGCGCAATTTGTCAGTCGTGGCTTGATCGTACATACCCTCCCGTACCGGTCGGGTCTTAGGGCTATTTTTGAGTACAACATACGTCGGCGATTCACTGAATCTCATCCTCACCCTCTCAATCTGAAGCTGCCAACACGAACCATATAATAACGGCGGCTCTTACTACTAATTGTTGATCCCATCGGCTTTCTTCGGCGCTGTCGAAAGGATTGTATGGTGATCTGCCCTCGTTTTTCCCGACGCGCCGGAACCGAATCCTGGCTGTTGTTTGTTGCAGGTCGAGGCTAGATCGGCGCTGGACAATACACCACTGTACACTCCGTACTGTTAGTCCCATACTAGTGCCCCCCATCCCTTCCCTCCCTCCCGTCTGCTAAAAAAAGGTCAGTGATTGACTCGCGAAGCTCTCTGCACGCATTTTCCTGCAGCGAACGCCGATGACGATGGTTGGTTTCGTGTTCCTGGCCTTGCAGACTACATGCTTCCTCAGGTCTACACTATTTTTTTGTGTTGATAGGAATTTACTTAGGAATGCGATAGGGCTCATTAAACACCCAGATAAACGCGCATTCTGCGGCTGCTCTCTTATTCTCTTATGTATACCGGGGCAATAGACGGTACTTTCGGAAGGCCGTGCCTGTTCCTTGTCTCCACCAACGGTCTACCAAGTGACCCGAGCGTCATCAGTCACGCATAAGTGAAATACCGATAGCAGATCCCAACATTGCCACTAACCAACTGGTGTTCCTTAATTAGCTTGCCGGTGGTCGTTGTGAGAATGATCCACAATAATTAATGAATGGAAACAAGCCAAAAAAAGAAGGATCATGTCCCTCCGCGTGAGCGGGGCGAGCACTACTCCGTACAGGAAGAGAGATAGGGAGGTGTGGAGAAGAAAGAACCGGAGGATATGTAATGTCATAAAATACCACTAAACCTATAGGGCAACAGTGGATCGTCATCATGCTGATCCCACCACGCGAGAGAGCAAAAGACGAGAAGACGATCAAACACACCCTGGTTTGTCAGTGATGAAGAATGATGTCGATGTGGCTTGGAACCAACAGCAGAAGGTATTGCGAGATGCTCAGTAGAATAGTAATAGTAGAATCTCCAAATATCCCCGCTGACACAGTGTGTGTCTATACCAACAACAATCTACTACATGGTGTACGCACTAAATACTACTGTAGTTAATGAAGTTGCGCCCCGACGATCGCGTCGCGTCGCATAAATATACCTCCCCCTATTTCTTACATACAATAGCCCAGCCATCCCTGCCAGGATCATCAGGATGGTGTGGTGGACGTGCTGAAGTGCTTCCAGAAGGCTCGGGGAACCAGGGGATGCGCAACTACGGTTTCAGAAGATTGCCACTCAGTTGGCCGAACTGGGATGATGCTCCTCCTAATCAAGCATGCCACGAGATGACAGGGGAGCTATTCTCCGGACAGCATTCTATAGATCCACATTGCGTAGAATTGGGTATAGTTCTGGGCGCGTTGGGCGTAAATCGCAAGCCTTGGGCGATGCAAATGCCGCCGAGAATGGGCTGGGTGTGTCTACGCCTATACACTATATACCGCATTATGGATGGACCAGCGATCCCCATCTCCATCCAGTGTCCCCAGAGCGACCGAACACCCAGTGACGTTGACGATCGCAGCGGTCGGGGTTTAGCGAAAAGAGACAGAGCAAGGGCTTTTGCTCATTCCCTCCATGGAGTAAAGGATCGGCGCACTGAAACAAGCTGCCGCAGGGTGAGCGTAGCCGGGCCAAGCCGCCAGGCTGGCCGGGCCACACGACGTCCTGAGGGTTGCCCCACTGGGCTGATTTGTGTTGGCCGAACCGGTGGTGGGCCCAGGTGATCCGATCTGTATAGAGATGCGAGATCATAACCACTGGGGAAAGAAAGGAAACGCCGCGCAGTGGATAAACCTGTTTTCTTGCTGTTTATAGAATGCACGATGCAGTCGAGAGATGAATCCTAGTCTCGTCCACAGCCTCCGGGATGCCTTATCGAGCAACGCTGACCCAGCCTCTTGGTAGCCAATCGCCGCCGCGTTAGCCCGAGCCTCCATTTGCTTTAGTGTGATCCTGCGCTCCCCAGGCAGTGAAAACAGGACAGGAGGGCGAGGAACGTGTAGGTTCCGAGGGAGCAGCCCTCGCTTTTCACTCGGTTGCCTGCGTACACGATCGAAGGTAGTATGCTCCGGCCAAAACCGAATGCCCTGGATGGGATGATGTCGGTCGGTCGACTAGCACCAACACCAGGGCTGGCCGGCCGACCACTCACGTCGGACCAACACCGCCCAATCCTGATCGCCGCGAGCACTACCCACCCGGTCAACCGTTGGTGTGCCTTGCACGCCTCGTTCCTCAGCCTCGAACGTGGTAATCTTTAGGTCTGATCATCCCGAGCGATCATCCCCACGTATTTTTGGAATTGATTTTTGTAATTTATTAATTAAAATGGGAATTAATTGATTAATTCAGAAATCAAAGTCTAATCATCCGTAGATCTGGAGGAACAGCATATTGTTCCTGCTACTATATCAATCCACCCCCATCCCGCTCTCACCTCTTCTTCTTCAGCCCGTCTGCAGCGACTGTTTCTTCACCTTGGAAACGGCCCTTCAGCCATTACATCACCTCCCCGTCCCTCGGTTGTCTATATAGATCCCCTCCCTCCTCCCACCCAGCTTCACTTCTCTCCAACCCACCCCCCAAGCAATGGCCCGGAGAGTCTCGAATGAACAACACAAGCATCTATCCAACAGCCACATCATCTCGCTGCTGAACACCCCTTCGGCCTCCGCCTCACCGTCTCCCGAACCCCGTCACCTCATTGCCCGTCAGTCCACCATGGTGGGCAAGAAGAACACCGCCATGCGCCGCCCAAGCCCTCAGTCCGAGGTCCCCATGCCCGTCACCTATACACCCACCACCCACCGCATCAGCAAAGCCAAGAAGGGCAAGCGCGTCCACGCCTGCGAATTCCCTGGCTGCTCCAAGGTGAGTGTCTACTGAACGGTCTTGATCTATTCAGCGCTGAACCCAATCTAGGTCTTCACCAGAGCCGAGCACCGCCGCCGGCATGAATTGAACCACAACCCGGAGGCCTCGTACCGGTGTACGCAGCAGGGCTGCAAGAAGGCCTTCCACCGTCCTGACTTGCTTGCTCGCCACATGGAACGACAGTGAGTAGCAACGGTCCCCGAACCAAGCATTGGTATACTGACGGACGCGCGCAGTGAACTCGAATCCCAGACCGAGCACTCCAGCGCCCAATGGGCACCCCCTAGCCAAGCACCCGCGCCCGTTGTTTCCGTCGAGGCCGGCACTGGCTCGCTCCTGGCTTCCTCTTCTCAGGCTCATTCCATGTCCATTGGATCCATCGTTGCCCCCGGCATCCACCCGGATCTGGCGAACGACTGCTCTCTGATGTGGAGCGGCATGGAGCTTCCTTTACAGCCTCGCCCCGTCAACATGTTCCAACACCACCTTCCCGAGTCCGTGGACGACAGTCCCTTCTACTCATCACCCGCTGAGACCTGCCCCTCGCCATTGTCCGACGCGACTTTCTCTCTCCCTCCTCACTCCAGCTCCTCCATCTCGTCTGGCTCGGTCTCCATCATTGACCAATACCATACCAAGGGCATGCTGAAGACCGATGTCACTTCGTCTCCACTGCAGATGCACTCTCCCCTTCGCGTCTGGGACGGCTCCGATGCGGGCCTGCCCCCCTCGCAGCTGGTTCCCATTTCGCTTGAGGAGAGCATGATTCAGCCGCCCATCCAATGCCACTACCCGTCTCCCTCGTGGTCGGGCACCGACTGCCTCCCCTACGAGGACAACATGAGCCACCACTACCCCCAGGCGCAGGCCGTGGGCTGGAAGCAGTCGTGGACCCTCTGAAGCACTCGGGGGACTGGTCGGACGCACCGTGTTGAGCACGGAGTCTCCGACGGTGATTATGACTCAATCGTTACCATTCTTGACACTCGCTTATCGGCGCGCCGTGGCTCCCGGCAGCACCCTCAAAGCATCACCGGCTTGGCCCGACGGTCCTGGTGAAAAGTCCGGTACCCACCCATCGCGTGGACGATGGGACAACCTGGCTCTGGGAACAACACCCAACCTTTACATTCGTTGTGAGCAAATGACGAGCGGCCTCGCCAGCCGAACTGAATTCGTCGCTCGGGGTCGTCCGCCGCGACTGGCGGAGTCCCCCAGCCTCTCCCCGCCGGGTGGAGAGCTTCGGACAAGGTCTCCACCGGTCGCTTCGGGCTGGACCCAAACCAAAACCGCGCGAGGAGAGATGAGCGCGTTGCTCCCTTTCTACTGGGTTTTTATTTTTACCGCACATTTTTTTTTTCCTCTCTCTCTTGTATCCTAGAATGGGGGGTTGGCAATATCCTCGGCGATAGAAATGTTTTTGATGTTTTCATGTTTTCCTATTGGTTTTTGGTTTTTTTGTCTGCGATTGATTCCGATGACACGATGATGATTTTATCTGCGCACATGTGTCTCGTTTTTTGTTGGCTCTGTTCTATGTACGGCTATACCCTTTTCCCTCCTGCTCTACTCCGGCTTCCTGTGAATATACAAGCTTCCCGCACTCTTCTGATACGATACCTTGTACATAACGCATACTTGATTGTTATTATTTCGATTCTAGACTTTCTCTCTTCTCCTCTCTCCCCCCACACCGCCAGCCGTGGTTCCTTTGATCGACCACCCACAACGGTCCGACAACGCGATCGCCGTGGTGTATTTCAAATCGCTAAACTTTGGCTACATTTGGAATGAATTTTACGGAGTATTCTTCTGTATGTGATTAGGTTCATTGTTTATCCCCGCGGGTATTTGTTTCCTTCCATGGACAGACCAGACGGACCGGTCACTACTCGCCCAGTCTCGGACCCAGCCGAGATACCCGACGATTTGCGCCTTGAACATCGCGGAGGTCGCTTAACCTTACGTGCTTCTTCCGCTTTGCCGTTTTGCCTTGCAACAGTTCCACGTCCTGGCCAAAGTTTTTATTCCGTTTCTTATTATGTATCATCTATCTTTAACTCTAATTTACGGCGTAAATACATCACGCCGAGCTTCTCCGGTACCCTCCCTCTGGAGTCTTGTTTTCTCGTCCCCTCCGCTTGGCACGTCCCAGCAGAGAGGATAGATGGAGTTGCTACTAACTATCGATCCACTCTTTTTCGCCCGCCCTTGTGACTTTAATTTATTTTACTTGTTTTCGCTTTTCTCATTTCCCCCTATTAGAGGGTCTTTCTCGCGCACTCTTCCTATCCTTCCTGCGTTTTCGCTGCTAGTGGACCCCACTCGTGTTAGTTTCTTCCTACCTGGCCAGGAATCCACTCGCTGGCTGACGGCTTTTCCGATCCTGCCTGCGGCTGTGTGAGGCTCTTTCGGGCGATAACGGCGGGTAATTGTCGGAGGAATTTGGGAAGGTTTACCGATGCTCTCTAGACACTTTTTAGTGCGCATCCTGCTGTTGTTCGTCAGTTCTAGGCTAGTTACAATGATGTGGAATCGGAAGACGTTGGGTATGCAACTAGGCTTATCGCCAACGTTATCGTGGGCTATGGTGTTAACCATATTAGGCAGTAATGCCGGAAACTTGGGTAGCAATTATTTCTGCATCGGTAGGATCAATGACAGTGAAAGTCTGTCCATTAAATATACCGAATGAGAGCTAGCGGTATACCGAAGCATGTTGTCTGTCGATCGCATGTTTAGGGGAGAAATAAGCATAATTCTTGTTGCCTTGGGTAAAATCCTTAGGTGTTAGTCTGTGTCGCTTCCACACCATGTGATTCGGATGTAAATGCCCATGGCTAGTATCCGACGTAGTCAATTCATATATGACTTGGGCGTTTGTGCTTCACCTGCATCTACTGCTTGCTCTCATTACCTATTTTCTAACTCTTAGCCCCCCAAAGTGCAATCTACTATCTTGCACCATGGATTCCCTGCCAAGCGACCCAACGAGCTCAGTTTTGAATCCAATATTAAATAAGGGGCAGCAGCGTTCAACATGCACAACGATTTAAAAGTCGGATAAATGCTGAGTCCTTTGACCGCTAGTATGCAGGAATTCTCCGCTCTAAGTAAGCAGTCGTACAGAAGTGGATGATGATGGAGATCACCGCCATATGAAACATGTCTGCAGGAACCTACATCCTGCATAGAGGCATTTTTTATAGCCCCCGTCTTCTCTCTCTCCTCCCACTCCCTCACCTGCACCTGTCCAGTTCTAAATTACACTCCAATAGGTCTTGACTATGTGGAATCGGTGATGATTTCTCGGACCGGACAGGCAACAGGCCCCTCACTCAGCATGCTGCATCATGGTATATCTGGACTTGGCATCGACACCCAGAGATTCAAGATTACCTCTTCCTACAAGTCACGAACGCTCTTCCTCTCGGAGCCACTTGTCGCGTTCAATTGATAACTGTTATCAAATTGTCGCCAAACTCGAAATCTGGTGCTGTTGATGGCCCATCTTCCCTTTAAAACTGGCCACAGACCTGTTCGGTGTTCGCTAACATTCTTTTTTGAATGCAGCTGCTACACAAGTCCGACCACAGGAAACAGGACTCGTCGCATGAAAGTATCTTGTTGAAATTTCAAGACTTTTTATGTTGAATTTGATAGGTTCTGGCCGTTTCTCTTTTTGGCCCCCGCCATGGTCGTCTTCTCCAAGCCGGGTTTTCCAAGCCTGGTATCGTAGAGACATAAACCTTTCCCATCTACAGCTTCCTCACGGCGGCCGACGGACCCTGGAGCCTCTTTCAGCGTTGCTTTGCCTTCGATTCCAAGGATGGCGCAGAATATGAATTATACAGTAAAGGTGTGAATGCAGATGCCGCATCAGCCGAGAGCCCCAAGTATGTCGCTCCTTCGCCAACATTTGATCAAAAAGCCTCCCCGTCAAGTCAATGGCTGAGGATCCATGTTTGCAACCATGAAATTCTTTTCCCGGAGTGAGTTGATAACAAGTTCCCCAAGATCCCTTACCTGACAACAAAACCTTCCGCTGCGTTTGCGGCCGAGACGAGACTAGCCAGCATGAGCTTTACAGTATGTTTTGCGATCGAGATGTCAGCGGTCTGTTTTGCTATTTTGTTTATTCAGCCTGAATACCACTCATCCGCAATTATTGGCCGATGTTTCTATGTAGTTTTCCACTATGGAAGAACGGAATCTCAAGCTAACAACTTGCTCCGTAGTCCGATAAACTGAGTTAATAGACCTGAGAGGATTGGCTTATATCTTCTCCGCTGTCTGCAAATACCCTAGAACCTTCTCGACAAGAAACTTCCGCGGCTCTGCTTGATCATCATTACTCAGCGCATGCGAAGCACCAGGCACCACTGCGCTGTGATCTTGATCCCAGATCTGGGACCCGGTGTAATCGGTAGCATTTTTCCATCTCCGTAGCAAGTCCTCCTTATCAACCCAGTCTGGGACTGCCTGGTCCGCACCCGAAATCAAGACCATCAGCTTGTGTTTCAACAGTCCCCGTTGTTGAACCATGCCAAACGTCTTCTGGAATTGCTCGTCGCTCAGATCTGAGCTAAACAAGTCGTCCTCCGACGGCGATTTGGGGCTTCCCGGACTGAGGAGACTCAAAAGCCTGCGAGCGCTAATAGGAGTATTGGACGGGTAGATCGAACTGGTCATCCACAAAGGTAGCAGAGTGTCGTAGGATTCCTCCTGATGAATAGCTTCCTTTGCCATATCTTCCAATTTCTTCCATAGCTCTTGAATTTCGCTTGAAGATCTGCCTTTAAACCCATGCTTCATGCACAAGGCAATTGCCTCCCGGTCAGACACTGGTGCTTGCATGATGGCTCCGTCAATTTCAAGACGCTTGATGTTCGCGAGTTCAGAGTCAAAGGTAGGAACACTTGGGTGTGGGTTTGGTCGGGATAAATAATGTAGCACGCATTGGCTTCCAGTGGAATGTCCCATAAGGACGACCTTGCCATTTCCGAATTTTGAGGTCTTGTAGTCTTTGATATATTGCACGCATTGGGCAATCTCAGTTGTGTCTCTGTCAAGATGCCCTAGACCCCACGACTGATAGGAAGATGTGAGATTGATAGTGAAAAGTGACCATTCCGTGGGTTGTAGCGCGCGGACAAGATCTGACATGTAGGATGTTGTTGCCATGCCATCTCCTAACCCGCCGATGAATAGAAGACTATGAGGTTGGCGAATGCTGCTGGAGACATATTCAAAAGTGACGAGAGATTCCGTCTATATGGTGCATGAGTTAGAATCGATTGATCCCTCTTCCCCATTTGGATGGAGACGTACATAATGATGCAGAATGCCCGGGAGACCTCCCTTGGGCCAGAATTTGGAGTACATTTTGGATTTGCGATTGCTGTGAAGTTGTGAAAGTGGCCAGAGTATCTGGAGAAAAGTGCGGAATTGACCTATGACTTAATGTCCGTAGAGCGGACCCATTATCAATCTCCGAGGTCGGCTAGATGTGGGCGTTCCTGGGTGGGCAGACCCTACATGCCTTACATCCGAAAGACATACCCACCTGAATGCGCTTTTTTTGAAGAAACCGGGAGAGACCCGACAGGTAGTGTAATACTGCTCTCATAATCTCACAAAATACAGTCTATGAGTACGTAAAAAGGAACCCTGCCAGAATTATGGCTTGGGTATGGTATCCATAGAATACGAAAATACTGTTAAAGGATGTAATACAGTCATAAAACATTGGTCTCGACTAGTAATTTACAGCGGATCTGATTAGACAGAGCGGATCTGATAAACCCAAAACAAAAAATTAGAAATCTCCGACCGCCAATGGCGTGTACTTGGCAAGCAGGAGAAAGCACCGTGCTGTCTCGCGATCTACGAATGTAACACACGAGATACATGGATATCTGCTGGGCCAGTCGACTAGCAGGAAAATGTGTGGCTCAGGCTGCAGCTTCAAAGACCTAGCTACACCCCACTTCGATATATCTGATTGCCGGAAACTTCCGATGTGTCAACGCCGATGGCATCGATGGTGCAGGACATTTTAGTACCTCCAGTTACTGCCTCTTGAAGACTCTGCCGAACAACCCGAGGTCGGTATCTTCAAACCAAGCCTCGTTTGCTTGTCACGCTGGACATGGTTGGGACTGACAGGGAAGAGCTCAATTGAGGGTCACTCGGCTAGTGCCTTGGCGTTGCGTGGGCCCGTGCTGTTTTCAACTCTGCTGAATCCGAAATTTAGTAGAGTACTGGTAATTCTTTGGCCGATCTCGGTGGAACTATACACAAGTATCAATACGCAGTAATTCTCCTGGCTTCGCGGCGCGCCTGCGTGAAGGAAATACGCCGACATAACATGGGCGGTCGTAACAGTTATATAATAGCACCCGGTACGAATTCAACTTAGTGTCGTCAAGCTGGAGCTAGTTCGACAGGTGGTCGCGTCCCAATCCTCCTCCCGATATCACCACGAAAGATCAACAGTTCGCCAGCATGGGTTTCCTGCACTTCGCTGACACGCAGGCGAATGGTGGCGGCCCAACTTTCAAGATCGGCGGCCTCGAATCTGATCGGGCCTCCACTCCGACAGGCATGCGAGAAGAGATTTTGCTTCTATCCTGGTTGATCGTACTCCTGCGCACCCAGGAAAGCGGCCGAATCTCTTATGAGTGGGCCTACGGCAGTCGAGGTAATGCTGTTGAGCACGAGGCAGTGAACCAGTGTCTTTCAACAGATGTAATGACAGACTTGCAAAGTACTGTCGGGCAGAGTGCAGCAACAATCTCTCGCCACATCAAGAGAACGACTACAAAAAGCATATTCAGTCCTGTGTCAATTCTCCTCAGCACCAGGTTCCTGTCCAGAAAATCTGAAACAGCAACAGATGAAGTGAGTGAGCCACCTCTGTTGATTCTAGATTTTCGCTAACCACAATGAGCGCAGGGTGCACTTCACCTCGAAGTATGCTTGAATGATGGGTGCCTCGAAATCCACCCAGTGTGGTACACTGAGAATATGTTGCCATTCACAGTGACTCGGTATATCGAAACACTGGCAGACACTATCAAAATGTGCATTTCAGACCCAAAGACGTCTATTGAAGACTGTCTTCGGCCAACCAACCATGATTTGGATCAGATTTGGAGATGGAATCATCAGCTGCCTCCCACATACGACTTCTGCATGCACGAAATGATCTTTGAACAAGCTCAAAAACATGGTGACAAAGAGGCAATCTCGTCATGGGATGGCAGCCTGACATACTCCCAAGTCGACCGGTACTCCACGCTCGTAGCATGTTCTCTCAAGGAAATGGGTGTCAAGTTACACGATTTCTTACCCGTGTGCTTTGAGAAGTCAAAGTGGACAATTGTTGCCGTGCTGGCGGTGATGAAAGCAGGAGCAACGCTTGTGATGATGGACCCATCCCTTCCAATTGTCCGTCTCCAGAACATGGCGAAACAAGTCAATGCAAAGACAATAGTGTCATCGAGCCAGCAGCACGAGCTGTCAAAATCAATTATTCCAGGCGGAAACTATTTTGTTGTGGAAGCGAAAACCTTCACTCACTTCTCGAACTCTCACGACGTTCAAAAACTACCGACTATACCACCATCTACTTTGATGTATATCATCTTCACATCTGGGAGCACGGGCACACCAAAAGGAGTCAAAATATCCCACCAAACCTACACCAGCAGTGCGATACCCCGAGCAAAGGCAGTTGGCTATACAGAGGATTCGAGGGTTCTTGATTTCGCCTCCTATGCTTTCGATGTCAGTATCGACAGCATGCTCTTGACTTTGGGTAATGGTGGCTGCCTTTGTATCCCTTCTGACGAAGATCGACTGAACGACATCAATGGAGCGATCAGAAAAATGCAAATCAATTACGCTGGCCTTACCCCTTCGGTGGCCCGGATCCTGGATCATGATGTTATATCATCACTCAGTGGTCTTGGGCTTGGTGGAGAAGCAGTCTCGGCGAGAGACGCTACCATCTGGGGTCAAGACACCAGAATCATCATCGGCTATGGCCCGTGCGAATGCACGATTGGGTGCACGGTCAACAGCAGCGCAGCTACAGGTAGAGACTATATCTCCATTGGGCCAGGAAATGGAGCGGCTATGTGGATTGTTGACCCAAATGACCACGAATCGCTCATGCCGGTTGGCGCTGTGGGCGAGTTGCTCGTTGAGGGACCCATTGTCGGACAAGGCTACTTGAACGACCCCGAAAAGACAGCCGCCGCTTTCATCAACGATCCATCGTGGCTCGTTGCTGGCCACAACGGTTACGCTGGTCGGAGGGGCCGTCTATATAAAACAGGTGATCTTGGAAAGTGGGATCCCGACGGCTCTGGCGGTATTGTCTTTGCCGGAAGAAAGGATACACAAGTGAAGTTACGTGGACAACGTGTTGAGCTTGGAGAGATTGAAAGCCAGCTCAGGGATAGACTGCCTGCAGAAACCACTGTTATTGTTGAAGTGATTGTGCCCCAGGGCTCTAGAGGCCAGCCCACTTTGGTGGCATTTGTGGCAGCCAAGTCTACGAAGGGACTAGAGAGTACGGATCTATGCTCACCTGTGCCCTCTGAGGAGCTGCGCAGCACGCTGTCCAAAGCCGATACCGATCTGGCTAAGGTTCTGCCACGATACATGGTGCCGAATGCATATATACTCGTGAATTATATCCCAACTCTGATTTCGGGAAAGACCGATCGCAAAAGGCTCAAGCAATTTGGTACCACAGTCGACTTGCGGAAGCTTGATCAACAGACGATGACTACCGCTACTCGGGAGATGAGTGACCTCGAAAAACGTCTGCGACAGGCTTGGGGTCTAGTTCTGAAGCTCGACGCGGAGGCCATTCGACCAGGCGACAACTTTTTCACACTCGGTGGTGATTCTCTGGCCGCAATGAAGCTTGTCTCTGTTTGCAGAGACCAAGGGCTTGAACTTACCGTCACCGGCACGTTCGGCAATCCGACACTCTCAACAATGGCGGGGATTGTTCAGATTTGCGAGACACAAGTACGCAAGGAAATTCCAGCATTTTCTATGATATTACAACCACTCGAGAGTGCCTGTCTTGAAGCGGCACAAGCTTGCGAAGCAAGACCAGATGCCATTGAAGACATCTATCTGTGCACGCCAACGCAGGAGTCATTATTTACGTTCTCCCTCAAATCGGCCAAGGCATACGTTGCTCAGAGAGTCGCGTGTATTCCGCCTGATATCAGTCTCGAAGCCTGGAAAAATGCATGGGAGGAGGTTGTTGCGGCAAGCCCAATTTTGCGTACTCGTTTGGTCCAACTTCAGGACCCTGGCCTTCAGCAAGTGGTAGTGAAGGAAAGCATTTCCTGGAAATATTCGAATAAACTGGCCGAATATCTTGATAGCGACCGCAACGAGAAGATGCATCTTGGGCAAAGCCTTGCTCGATATGCCCTTGTTGACAATTCGACGGATGGAAAGCGATACATGGTGTGGACTATTCATCACGTTCTCTACGACGGTTGGTCAGAGCCACTGGTTCTTGAACAAGTTCGCAGCGCTCTACAAGCTCAGAACATCAACAGGCAGACTCACATGAGAGACTTTGTCAAATACGTGCGCGACACGGACGAAGTCGCAATGCAGGACTTTTGGCGATGCGAGTTGAATGGTGCCGTCGGGCCTCAATTTCCGCGTCTGCCCTACAGAGATTACCTGCCCACCCCAGATGGATTTATTGAGCATCATATTCCTTTTGTGACAAGCGCCGGATTTCCTTTCACTTTAGCAACATTGATTCGTGGCGCATGGGCGCTCGTGGCATCCCAATATACACGAAGTGACGATGTTGTGTTTGGCGAAACTCTTACAGGTCGAGACATTCCGTTATCGGGAGTCGAAAGCATTGTTGGGCCTTTGATCGCAACACTACCTATCCGAGTCCATGTCAATCGAGCGACCTCTGTGGAGTCCTATCTACAGACTGTTCAGCAATCGATCTTGGCCCGTACTCCATACCAGCACATGGGAATGCAAAACATCAGAAAGGTTAGCCGAGATGCGCAGCATGCGTGCGAAGCTGGTACAGGCCTGGTTATCCAACCAGAACCAGAGTACGAGGGCAACGACCTCGGCTTTGACAAAGGAGATGTCGTCCGTGAAGCACTCCATTTCAATCCATACCCCCTTATGATTGCCTGTGGAATTCAAAAAGGAGGCTTCAGAGTCTGTGCTAGTTTTGATATCAACTTGGTGGAAGTCGAACAAATGAAGCGAGTTCTTGGCCAGCTGGAGGTAGCATGCATAGAGTTGGCAAGAGACTCCTCCAAAAGACTTGGCGAAATATCTTGCCTTCCCGCTGCCGAATTGAATCAGATTTGGCAGTGGAACCAGATCCCTCCACTACCTTTGGACGAGGCATCGGGGACGCTTCGAGCAGATGCGACCATAAAACAAGGATCAGTATACCCTTCGGCAGTGGTTCCTTGGGTGTGTGATCCGCGGAACCCATCTCTACTGTCTCCAATTGGCTGTGCTGGCGAGCTGTGGCTTGAAGGAACTTGTCTTTCAGGTGGAATTGTTGAATCTCCAGCCTGGCTTGTGAATGGAAGCTCTGGATGTGCTGGCCGAACCGGAAGAGTGCAGCCGACTGGTGATATGGTTCGGTTGCGGGACGACGGCAGCTTGGTATTTGTTGGTAAAAAGGAGAATGTCGTCCCCGTTCAAGGACATGCAGTGGACATCGCAGACGTTGAATCCTACTTCACACGACATCTTCCTCCATCCATTCGTGCAGCAGCAGCTATTATTCAACCATCATCAATGAGCGACATTCAACAGAAGCAGGAGTCCCAGTTGATAGCCTTCGTTGAGCAGCAAGCTCTTGGAGAAGATCGCGTTGAACTCATGTCATCCGAACACGCGATTACTTTGAACATGCCGAACCAACAAGAGGTAAAGACGACTATTTGTGCCACGATTTCAGTTAGCCTTGTTATTGCGCTGAAGAGACTCGACAAGTTCATCCAAGACTCCCTCCCATCACACATGATACCTTTTGCCTACGTTGTGGTCGATAAGATGTCTACCGCCACGGAACAGATTGATCGCAACTTTCTCAATCAGATTGCCTCACGGATTCCTCAACACACCCTTTATCAGCTTCGTGATGGATTTCATACGTGGAAGAAATCATCATTCCAAACAAACCTGACAGCCACAGAGAACATCCTGCGGTCTGCTTGGGCAAAGATACTAGGAATCAATGCGGAGCAAATTGATGTTGAGGACAACTTTTTCCGCCTCGGTGGTGATTCAGTGTTGGCTATGAAGTTGGTCTCAAGTCTGCGTGCCGATGGACATAGCTTGACTGTGGCAGATATTTTCCAGCACATGCGCCTTGGTGATGCAGCTAAGGTTTTGAAGGTGGATCAAGCATCGAAGGCAAAAGTTCAGTCTTACAAGCCTTTTTCAACGCTGAACTTCTCGGGAGTCGAACAATTCTTGTCACAAGCTGTCCGCCCAAATCTTGCCAATTCAAACTGGTCTATTCTGGATGTGTCTCCTGTGACAGAATCCCAAGCACTCGACATCAAAGCAACCATTCAGACACCGCGAACTTCTATACAGTATAACATGCTCTACTTTGAAACAGGTATTGATAGAAAGAAGCTGTTCCGTGCCTGCGATGATCTGGTCAAGACCCACGACATTCTGCGAACGGTGTTTATCAAACACGAAACGACTCTTTATCAGGTTGTCCTGGATAAGCTGGATATTCCTGTGGCGACCAAGGAGGCTGTTGGGGATATTGAGCAATATGCTATTGACCTCTGCAAGACGCACATTGAATCGGAGTTTCAACTCGGGTCATCTTTCGTCAAGTTTTTCCATGTAGATGGCAAAAATGGACAACATTGTCTCATCATTGGCCTATCACATGCGCTGTATGATGGCTTATCTCTGCCTAGATTACTTCAGGATTTGGAGAGCTTGTACCTTGGAAAGACAGTTGTTGACTTTGAGCCATTCTCATCATACATGGCGCAAATTTTGGACAAGAACGCCCAAACTGAAGCGGTCAGCTACTGGAGCAATCTTCTGAAAGGATCATCCCTATCCATTCTGGATGGGACATCAACGCAGGCCGGTGATAAAGGGCTATTCCAAGAAAAGTCTGTCGACATCCCCCAGCCTCTTGAAGATATAACCACGGCAAACCTGCTCACCGCAGCGTGGGCACTACTTTTGGCTCGCCGTCTGCAAAAGCGCGACGTGACATTTGGCAGCGTAACCTCGGGACGAGGTATTAACTTCGCAAATGTGGAGAATGTCATGGGCCCATGTTATCAGCTCACTCCAATCCGAGTACCCTTCGAATCTGGCTGGACAGCTATGGACCTCTTACATTTTGTTCAGACGCAAAGCGCCGAGTCTGCTGCTCACGATTTCCTCGGGTTCGAAATGATCTCCCAGAAGTGTACAGAATGGTCACCTGAAGCACGATCCTTTGACTCCATCGTCCATCACCAGGATTTTGAAGATTTCGACACGATGCCTTTTGCGGGAAGTAATTGCAAAGTGGACATTTCGAATCCACATGGCGATGCTCCTTGTCCGCTCAAAGCTGTATCGTTTGTCCGAGATGGACAAATGCATGTCGGAGTGGTTGGGAGCGAAAGGGACGCGAACTTAGTACACACAATTCTGGATGAATTGGCGGTCACTGTTCAAGAGCTCGCAGCTAATGGCCCCGAGCACCTGCTTCTTGACAGACAAGTTTTTCGAGTTTATTGACCACGACCCTTACTTTGTGGCATAAATAGAGGATGTATTTTGATTTATTACTTTTGTTGAGTTCGTATATTTTGCTCCAATTTATTCACTTTCCCCCCTGCCGATTATTACAAACGCAGAATTGCTTCCAAACACAACCAAGAAGAATGTCTCCCTCAATCTAGTTATATATTACCAAATGTTAACAAAAATTGACACTGAATATCTCATTTCACGTCGCCACGGTTTGATGCATGACGTTCGCCCGATAGCTCTCCGATCTCTCAAGCAATTCTTCATGCGACCCACAGTCCACGCATTGCCCTGCTTCAATCAAGAAAATGGCATCTGCCTTTCTGATAGTGTGAAGACGATGAGCAATTGCAATAACAGTTATTCCCTTAGCGGCCTTCTCCAATCCATCTTGCAGGAGCTTCTCCGACTCAGCGTCCAACGCGCTGGTAGACTCGTCAAGAATCAAGAGCTTAGGCTTTCTAACCAATGCTCGGGCAATCGATAACCTCTGCTTCTGACCGCCGGAGAACTGACTGCCATTTGGTCCGCACAGGGTCTGGTAGCCATCCGGCAGCCCTTCAATGATGTCGTGGATATTGGCAAGCTTGCATGCCTCTTGGATTTCTTCCATGGTCGCTGCATGTCCGGGTCTCGCTCCAAGGCCAATGTTGAACTCGATTGTTCCCTCGAAGAGCACGCTTTCTTGCGGCACCAAGGAAATAGTGTCGCGGAAAGCGATGTCGCGGTGGCTCGTCACGTCAACACCATCAATCAAGATAGCACCGGACTGTGGCGTGTACAGTCGCTCAACTAGGGAAATTATGGTCGATTTGCCAGCACCACTCGGTCCAACAAGGGCACAGAATCTTCCCGGCTGAATGTCAATGCTCAAGCCATTCAACACTTTCATGCCAGGCCGAGCAGGGTATGAAAAATGGACATCGCAGAACTGAACACTGGAGGCTATGGTGTCAGACAAATGAGAGGATTTGGGCTCACTCGTCGCCTCGAGGTCTTTTTCTTCTGAGGAGTCTGAGATTCTAGGGCTCTCTACATGTCCCTTCATTTTGTCCTTTCCAATTTCAATCAGGCTCAAGATGCGAGCCATTGCTGCTCGGGCGTTGGAAAGCTCCGGTGCGAGAGCAAACATTTGACTCCAGAGCAATGCACTGACAAGTAGGGAGAAAACGACAATCAGGAATTGTGTTTGAGTGTAGTCACCATTGATTATTTGTTTTGCACCCCACCAGTATGCAAGTGCGTTCACACAATTGCCGAGGAAGTAAGTAATCGCCTGCCAGAGACTTGCTTGGACAGTGACTCGAAGTGTTTCCTGACGAGGCCCTTTCAAGGAGCGTCGGTAGCTCTTGAGAGTTTCCTCTTCAAGAGAAAGGGATGCAATGGTTTTGATGGAGGCGATTGCTTCCGTGCCAATGTCGACAGACTTGGTATATGCATTTTCGTGACGTTCCTCAAATTTACCAAGCACTCGGAGCTCCATCAGGCCGGCTCCTAGTAGAAGAGGCACCAAAGACAAGCAGACCAGTGCAATCTTCCAAGCAATGATATGCGTTAGAATGATAGCTGCGATGAGGTTGATGGTAATCGAAAACAAAGAGCCAATGACGGAGCCGCTCAATCCCGCCAGAGCATTGCCGTCCCTTGTAATGTAGGAGAGTAGCAAGGCAGGAGTTCGACCTCTAGATTGGTGCCATTGGAGATCTTGTTCGAACAACGAGCGGAATGACAAGACTCTGACCGAGTAAACGATTTTCTCAGACACCCAGCCGAATCCTGACCAGCTGACCAGGTTTGCGAAGAACTCAATAATGGCAAGGACAAAAAACATCAGCCCATAGAAGTCCCCGCGGGATCGAATATATGAGGCGCTCTTGCAGGGATTCAAACTTCCAACGGTGTTGCCGAAAATGACTGCTTCGGCAGAGAAGGCGCCCCCGACAATGCTTGCGCCAAGGAGTGCCATGGCAACAATGAGAAGATGGGGTCTCAAGGCTGGAGCATATCCGCGCACTAGAGCCCACAAAGATTTGTATGGTGTCTCAGGTTCTTCCTCTTCTTCTGCAGAGTCGGTGACTGGTTCTTCACTGGGTGATGCCTGAGTTTTCTCAGCCTTGTCAAGATCATTAGATTGGCTGCTGTTCTCGACATTGATTTCTGTGAAAGAGGCTTGATCAGCCTTGTCGATGCTGCCCGTGCTGCTGGCTGTCTCGTTCTTCCCAGATGCAGATCCAAGAGTTTGCAACTTGACAAGATCGGCGTAAGCTCCATTCTGAGACATCAATTCGGCATGGTTTCCTTGTTCCACAAGACGTCCCTTGTGCATCACTATGATGTTGTCCGCACTGGTGATTGTCGAGAGACGATGAGCAATCGTAATCACAGTTCTGCCAGTAGCGATGTTTGAGATTGCGTGCTGGATCCGCTGCTCGCTTCTTGAATCGAGAGAAGCCGTGGCCTCATCTAAGACAAGGACAGCAGGATCCTTGACAAGAGCACGAGCAAGTGAAACTCTCTGTTTCTGCCCACCACTGATCAGTCGGCCACTCGAGCCCGCGATCGTTCCGTATCCATGTTGCAACTTGGAGATGAAATCGTCCGCATCGGCAAGCCTTGCTGCCTTCTGAACCAGGGTAACAATTTCAACAATGTCTGATCCCCGTTTCTCTGCCGCAGCCATGGCATCCTGGCCTTCTTGGATTTCGCTTGATAGATCAGCAAGGTCGGGACCAAGAAGTGCTGTCTTGAGATGTGAGTGCCTTGGATTGTTTGAGTTAATTAAGCCATGGGCGATATTCTCCAACAGAGAGCGGTCAAGAAGGGAGGGCTCCTGTTGTACCAGACTGAGGAAACTTCTCAAGTCACGAACATTGAGATCGCGCAGATCGTGGCCGTCAAAGAGGATTTGTCCCTCAATGGGATCATACAGTCTTGTCACCAGACCCGCAATAGTGGACTTTCCACTTCCCGAGAGGCCGACAATAGCGGTATGCTTATTGGCGGGTAGGCGAATGTTGATATGGTCCAGAACAGTAATCTCCGGCCGGGAGGGATAAGTAAATGAAACATCCTTGAACTCAAAGCCGCCTTCTGCCTCTGAGAGGCGAAGGCCTGAAGACATAGTGCTGTCAATGAGCGGCTCGCGGTCAATGTCTTCGCGCAGTTTTTGAAACGAGGCGACGGCTGCTACAAACAGGTGGAGAAACGGAGCAACTTGACTCAAGAGCAAAGTAGCTAGTACTGTGTTAGTACAAGGTTGTAACAGAGTTGGGAACTCAACCAACCTTCGACGAGAATGAAAATAACCGTAAAAGTAGCACCCACAGTTGTGCCTGCAGAGTCACCGCTCACAGAACTGGCGATGCGTCGACTTCCCTCCCAAAATGCTAAGCCGTTCGCACCATAAGCGATAAAGTATAAGAAGCCAGATTGTGTGCCAACAGCCGTAGCCTTCTTCAATCCTTCCCGCTCAGAGGATTTCAGAGCTTTAGAGAACTTATTTTCCAGCCGAGCATTTGCGCCAAAAGCCTGGACCACGACAATATTGTTAAGAGCCTCAGAAGCAATCGATGATGCAGTTGCTGCATAGTCCGACATGCGCCCAGAGTATTTTTCGATATAGTGGCTTCCAATGAACGACATGAGGAAATAGGCTGGAACCAACGAGATTAACATTCCTGCGATTATATCATCCTTGATAAACGCCACGATGTATGCGGTGACAAAAAAGGACAGACTCGCAAGCACAATTCCGGCTTTCTCAGATGTGCCGGAACGGATTGTCTGGATATCGCTGCTGAGTCGAGACGCGATTTCTCCCGTGGGTAGAGTGTCAAAGTGTGACGGCTCCTGTCGAAGCAAGTTCCGCAAATAGCTTTCGCGCAGTCTCTGCGCCAATCGGGCGCCGTACAGAGTCCAACATGTGAGGTGAGCATAAATCAAGATGAACTGGGCGATGGCCAGATACACGATCAGAAGAATCTTGCCGTTGATGCTGTTTTGGTAGTGGGTTGCATCGCCGGAGGTTTCATCTGTATCGCACGTCACGGCGTTGAAGTCGTTCAGGAGTTGACCAAACACAACCCCAATCAATGGAAATGGAACTCCAGAGGCGATTGCACATATTATTCCCAATAATAACATTCCGAGGTCGCTTTTCGAAGGATTGGCAGCAAGAAGCAGGCGGGGATAGCCCGCAAGCTTTTGCGTGAACGGCATGGCGGTTCGATTTGGTGATGTCGGCTTGCAGTTTTGTTATTGTCTCTATCGTGTGTTTGGGTTGAGCTCCGGCTGATTAAATATCTGCGACAAGCAGGTCGATATCGTGCGGCTTGAGGACAGCAGTTGGGCAACCACAAGAAAAGTTCAAGGATCTGATTAGGATGTCAATCGCTCCAGAAGCCGCCGTGGCTGGTGCATCGGTTGCTATGAGCTCGACGTTGGCAAGATGGCCGTCTCAAGTCCGTGAAATCTCGGTCAGATGCTGTTGGAGACGTTCACAAATGATTTCAATGATCAGCCGACATCGGTCTTGGCCTCTTGGGCTTGCGACGCGCATGTAACCCACCAAACTCGCCTGAAGAGAATAAATTCAGGAGCCCGACCATTATCTGATCCTAAGTGGGTCCCACAGTACCCGAGATAATCTCGTATCTCGTAATATACAGAAACAGGTCCAAGGTACTATGAATTACTGAATACAGCGCTAGGATCAAACGGGGAATTTTGTCGACGCCTGGTGAGGTCTTCTTGGCTTCCATACCCGTGGATACCCGCGGGCTCGATAGTTAGGAGTTAATTGGTGTATAGGAAAGCGATAGATGAGCTGAACTAGACACTAAATATCTCACAGTTTGAGTACAACACCCAACTCTATAGTTTGGCATTCCATGCCGCGCGATCAGCAGATTCCAATGGTTTCTCTCTTCCGTCCCAAAAGAGCGGACACAACTGAAACCACTTCTCTCGGCTGCAGATTGAGTGTACCGACCTCTTGTGGCCCAAATCGACGTATTTGCCGATGGTAAGACCCTGGGCATTTTCGTAAGACAAGATAGTTGCCCCTGTGGCCTTCGGCTCGCCCACGACATTCACAGTCCGGGGATCATCCAAAAAGCAGTAATGGATGCAGCTTGAATACCATGCGTTGACCCGATGGGAGCCACGAAAGGAGGCATCACCGACAAGAGAGTGCCGTCCACGATCGTAGTCTCCAGCGTCATAGTGGGCGCCATAATGATCCTCCTAGGGATAAATTGTCAGCATCGGGGGTTTGGGGAAACAAATAAAAGAATGAAGAGCATACCTTTGCCCAATACAGCTCATAATAGGAGAAGCGGGTATCATTGAAGCGGCCAAACAAGCAAAGGACGTGAGGATCAAAATGCAGTTTGCGCAGATACTCCCGATGTTGCTCCAGTGTCCCCGTCTCATTCCAGCCCTTTGCCACTCGAGGATCGTTCTGCCACATGTTGAAGAGCTTTAGGTGCTCCTCATTTTTCCAATCAACCACTTCCAGTGAAAAGTGCTCGTCAAGCTCGGGGATGTAGCGACTATAGGCAATGGATCCCGGGTATGGCTTGGGTCGACGGGTTGGATGCCGAGTATAAACGGGCTCTTTTGGAAACTTGTTAGTGATTTGGTAGTTCTCAGGCATGATAGGGTACTGAGCCACCGGCTGTCTCAGAGGACCGTCAATAGCGTCTCCCACGGCCCAAATTGGACGAGGGCCCATTGGAGAAGCGGCGCCTTGCCAGAAAGCGCTTCGGAGGATCAGCAAATCTTCAATCTGCATTGTGGAGTTCCCCTTCGCACTCCATGGCCTCGGATGTTGTATCCCCAAGCCGATAGTAAGAAGCTCTTGCTGGATGATGTCCTTGCCTGCACCACGCAGAACAAGCCTGAAATATTCGCAAGTCGAATGCGCAAGGTATATCGCATGGATCACATTCCAGATCTGACCCAGAGATGGAGTATTGTTTCCTGCCCATTCGAAGGCGGTCGATGGACTCCGACATGCTCGTGCCCAGGGACTGTTATCGGACTCAGGCGGGCATTCATTTTCGGATGGAAAAGACAATTCGAGCCACGAGAGGGAGTCGCTGTGGAGCGGTTGCGGCACAGGTCGACCATTCGAGGGTTGGCTATCTAATCTCAAGCTGAGCCTGGCCGGCGTGGATTCGGCAACGGTGTGCACTCGGTAGGCGGTTAAGAAAGGGTGTGGTAGTTTCACAGGTGGGTATTTGGCCTCCATCTTGTTGAATCTTGATCGTTCGCAATTCCACAAGATAGCGAGGGGACCAAGCAATGTGAAAGACAATAAAAAAAAGCTATCTCTGGCCGTGCGGAGACAAAGCCGAGGAAGGAGAGTTCGCACAGCAAGCGGCGTGCCCAGCTATTTGACTGGGGCTTTTACCATAATTTCAGTGTCAAGACTGTAGGACCAATAATGGCTCGAGTTTCTTTTCAGTCAGGGCATCCGTGGGCAGTGCCGATCCAGGGCCAAGCGCCGACGGCACCGACATCGCATGGCGTTTCCAAAACAGAGTCTCCGAGAATAATCTGGATGGAGAAGTGCTCTGCAACCGAATCCACGAATGACGTGGGTGGGCCCCTGTTTCTTTACGATGCCGTCGAAGATACATGTTTTCTTACCGAATGGTATCGTCACTATGTATGAAGTTAAGAGGGGCGAAACTGCTCACGAGAGTAATAATAAAATATTGCGCATCCTCCCTCAATCCTGGCGAAGTAACTATCCACATCCAACAATAATATCAATGCCTTTGAGATCGGAGCACTTACAGTTTCGGCATTTCAATGTCTCTTTCCCGGACGAGCGCATTGTCCAGGTCACACTGAACAGGCCCGAAAGACTGAATTGTATCGACAAGGCGACTAGCCGGGAGATCCAAAGCATTTGGGAGCGTTTTGACCAAGATGAAAGTCTATGGGTTGGCATCATCACCGGGTCCGGGAGGGCCTTCTGTACCGGTGCCGATCTCCATGGTATGTGCGTGTGCCTCTTCCACACTTTTCAAAATTAACGCGAGCGAATATAGAATGGAATGAGATGAACAAAGCTGGTGTGATCAATGATATGTCTGCTCCGGGACTTGCTGGGCTACCCCGTCGCAATGGCAAGAAGCCTATTATTGCTGCCGTAAATGGCATTTGTATGGGAGGCGGCTTTGAGATGGTGGCTAATTGCGACCTAGTAGTCGCTTCATCCGCAGCCATCTTCTCCCTACCTGAAGTGAAGCGAGGTATCGTCCCCGTGGCGGGATGCCTGCCGCGGCTGACCAGTATTTTGGGATTACAACGAACCACAGATCTCGTTCTCACAGGGAGAAATGTGGACGCGAGGACACTCTATGAATGGGGCCTTGTCTCTCGGCTTGTTGAATCCGCCGATGATGTTGCCTCTGCTGCAGTTCAGCTTGCTCAGGAGATGTGCAAAAACAGTCCTGATGCATTAGTTGTTGGGCGTCAAGGAATTCGATTGAGCTGGGAAGCAGGTAGCGTGGAGGATGCTGTATCTAGTCTAGCTAATGAGTGGTATCCCCGCCTGGTTGCTGGCTCCAACTTTGCTGAAGGAATCCAAGCTTTTGTGGAGAAGAGACCAGTTAAATGGGTGAATTCGAAATTGTGAAGCCTCACGGGAACATTTAAGGGCCACCTGCAAGTTTTTGATCAGTTATTCAAAATCATTTTGTACAGAAGTCTATGAGTAAATATTTCATGTGATGCTCTTATGAATCGACAAATCCAAGGAATGCTGTTCCATACCACCATCGTATAACAGCGTCAGGAAACATAGCGCTAGTATGTATGGTATTCCTAGCAATGTCGGGTAATTCCGAACGTATCCACTGGTGCAAGTCTACGCATCCAGGACCCACAGTGAAAAAGGATCCGAATCAGATAACTTTCTTGACTGATTTTTGGATTTTAGACTCAAAACGGAGAACCATTTTCTTTGTCTCGGGCACTCTCTTGCCGCCCTCGGATCATATAAGATTAAGCGAAATTTGAGACGGGGCTGTGCCCAGTCAATCTTGCAAATGTACCTACTGTGCTCAGAATGGACTCTATCAGGGCTAGAGCTGAAGCTCTATCTAATCAGATGATCTATGCTTTTCCCAGGATTGATAGGTATCGCGCCGAATAACAGAGCTTCTTTATATTAACTTCAGGAAACTTGGTTCCTGTAATGGCACCACTACTATCTTTTACCTCTTGAGGTCCCTGTATGAAACATTGAACTTGGGGAATGGAATAATGTGTCAAGAAAAGTATGCTGTTAAACTATGTTGCTAGGCAAGGGTTACTAAGATGCTGATCTTTTCACCAAATACGGAGATGCAGGACTTCGAGAGCATGGTTCTTTTCAATTTGAGGCTATACAAATTATATACATCTAAATCAAAGGGAAAGCATTTCCATCGCCCCTCGGATCGCTACCAGCACTGTGAACCAGCTTCCCCTCGTCATAATGCATACGAATAAGCTGACCACGACCAAACTGCGAACGCTGCCAGCCCTTCAAGACCTCAATCTTGTGGCCGAGGCGGCGCAGACCCTCGACGGCAGCATCACTAACCCCTTCTTCTACATGTACGGTGCGGTCCGTGCTATCGGACGAAACAGCAGCAATACAAATGCGCGGGGCATCTAGCGCTGCCTGTGGATGATATCCGAAAGCTAGCATGTTGAGCAGGACCTGCACGTGGCCCTGCGGCTGCATGAAACCGCCCATGACACCGTAGACGGAGTGGAGAGATCCGTCTGCGATGTTGGTGACTAACGCCGGAATGATGGTGTGGTAAGGTCGCTTGTGCGGAGCCAGCGCATTGGGATGACCTGGCTGCAGGGAGAAGTTGGCTCCGCGGTTCTGGAGCGTGAAACCGCAGCCGGCGGGGATGATGGCTGTGCCGAAGCCGGCATAGTTGCTGTTGATGAAGGACATGCCATTACCGGAGCGGTCAGTTACGGCAAAGTAGACAGTGTCGCAGTGATTGTGTGCGGGACTGCCATGGTCCAGGATGTCGGATGCGCGGTCTGGAGAGAAGAGTTTTGCTCGCTCCGCCAGGTACTCGCGGTCGAGCAGGCCCTGCGACGGCACCTTTTCCACGTCCGGGTCCGTCACAAACCATGCAGCGTCGGCGAAGGCGATGCGCAGACTCTCGATCACAGCATGCAGGTACTCAGCTGAGTTGTGCTGCTCGGCGCTGAAGATGGGAATCTTGCCGGCTTTCTCGAGTTCCTCCAGGATTCCCAACGCCATCAGCGCCACGATTCCCTGGCCGTTCGGTGGATGTTCCCAGACCTCAACACCCTCGTTAGGTCCGCCGTCCGTCCCAGGTGTCTGCTTGGACTTTATACCCTGGCCGGTAAATTTGAGCGAGATCGCGTCTACCTCCTGGCTGCCTGTCTGGGCGTGATGTGCCAGATCTTCCAGCGTCATGTATCCGCCGAGATCCTTGATCACCTTGACCACTTGCTCTGCGATCCGGCCCTTGTAGAAGCCGGACTTGCCCTCTGTGGCCAGCGCGCGGAACGTCTTGGCCAGGGTGGGGTTCTTCATGATTTCGCCGGCCTGTGGAGGGCGCACACCGTCCTTAGCGGAGGCGTCGTCCTTCAGCATCTCGCGGAAGTTCGGTGATGCATTTCGAATGAGACCTTCACTTGCAGCCCACTGTTCCCCTATTAGTATTTGCTCATTCGCGGGGGGAATATACTGACAGAGTGCGCCGAGAGCTCCGACACGGGAAATCCTTCCTCGCCCAGCTCGATGGCCGGCTGCAGGATCTGTGCGAGAGACAGCTTCCCACTACCAAACTTCTCGATCGTGTCGACCCATCCGGCTGCCGCGCCGGGTGTGGTCGCAGCAAGAGCACTGGTGAAGGGAATGCTGCCAACTTCACCGGGAGCAAGCTTCAGGTCCTTGCGCACTTGCTCCAGAGAGCCTTTTGCAGGATAGCGACCCGAGCCGTTGAGGGCGTGCACCTTCTTGGTCTGGGCATTGTAAAAGAGGCAGAACATGTCGCCTCCGATACCAGTGGACCCAGGCTCCGTCATGTTGAGCGCCGCGGCTGTGGGGAAAAACGAGATCCAGTCAGTCTGGGGACTTTTGCAATTATGGTTTACTTCAAAACAGAAGTCTATATAGACATACCAACGGCGACGGCTGCATCCTGAGATAGGCAAAAACCAAGTTAGCCTTCCTGTGCCTTTTTCTAGGATCTTCATTACCTACCGCTGCATTTCCGCCCTGGCTCAGAATCTTTTGGCCGGCCGCTGCCGCCAGTGGCTGAGTGCAGGACACAATGCCATTAGTGCTGTGGACGGTGCTGCGCCGGCTGGCGAAGGGGACGAAGTCAGCGTTCTGCTTGGCGTACACTGCTCCGGCGTTGAGAGGCATCGTGGGGGTAGCGGTGGAGAACGACGAGGGACAAAAAGGTGGGAGTGGAGGATGTCAGGCTTGTTAAATAGAGCTCCAACTTACCCCGCCACGCTGTTGGGGTAGGCTGTTATCGGGCGAGGGTGGCCGACACTATGCGTCAGAATCTTATTGACCTTCCTATATCGACTAGCAATTAAAGTAGTCGTACTAGGTCCCTCGTCGGCGATTTAGGGCTGTCCACTCTGGAAACCCTCTCACCGCCCAGGCTGACGGGCCGACAGCGGAGCAGCATCTCTCTTCCGGCATCATCCCACTCAAGTCCACACCCCCCATCCACGACCCAGTCTGACCACCTATAAATAATACGTGCGATTGCCGTATCTGATCAAAGACTGTCGAGCCTGATGGCAGCTGCAAAATGGTGGTCTTCGTCGACCTGGACCAGGACATCCTTGACAATGACAGATCGGCATTGTCCTTCCCCACGAAGGTGAACGTGGTGGCTCCCATGGCGGACCAAGCCGACATCCCAATCTCCCCGGCCCCGTCCATTTCCCCCCATAACTCCGGGCACGAAGACGGCATTTTTCCGGATAAGACGCAAAATCTCCCCGCGCATCCCAACTCGAACGCGTTCTCGGCAGCATTGAGTTGTTATCCGTGAGTGGTTCATTTTCCCCGCACCGTGGGTCCAGTACCCGCTAACTGGCCTCAGTATCGTGAAAGAAATCGCCCGCGCGGTTGATCTCAATACCCTCCATGCCCTATCTCGAACCTGTCGCCAGTTCCTCGTGAACCTGGCTCCGTTTCGCCAGCAGCTTGTTCGCGAGACCTTGCGCTGCGAAAATGAGTACATTGAGACGGTGACGGAGATGCTGGACGGCGGTGCTGTCTTGCCCGACAGCGTCAAGTCTGTGCTGCGCCTTTTGAGTCAGGGTAGTGGTGACCCGAGGCGCATGACCCGTGGTAAAGTGGGCAAATGCGCGCGCGACATGGTGGGTGAATGTCGACGGTGTGCAAAGATCGTCTGTCGAGTAAGCTTGCGCCTGTCATATTCTGGAAGAACCTAACATAAGAACCTTGCTGCGTTAGAACTGCACGATCAAGCCGCCTTCCCAAACAGCTCTGAAGGGTCGCATTCGCCGTCTGTGCCGAATCTGCGGTACCGCACCCTCTCTCACCATCTCTCCCTCACGCCTCCGACAGAGAAGGAGGATATTGAAATCATGGGGATATCAACCTTCGCGGGCAAATACTGCACCTGCGAAGAAGCCGTCTGGCTGTGTAATCAATGCGGGCAGACCCTACGCAGCGGTGATACAACCTATCGACGCGTGTGGGCCTGGCGCACACGGTACAGTACCTACCTTGGTGGCGGACTGGGAACCGGCATTGGCGAGGGTTGCCAGGGCGTCAAATGTGGGAAGGGCGAGGCATGTCTGGCGGCGCAAGAGATCGAGCTCGAGGTCGACTGTGAGGCCGATGAAGGCTCCGGCAGCGATATCAACAGCACAGGAAACAGTCCTCCCGCACAATGGCATCCATTGAATCACCACCATGATATCCCATCGACGGACAGCCACGATGATGAAGAACCGGGCTATTTCCGGCAGGAGATAATTGGGTTAGGTGGCGTGGTTAAACAGAAGGCCAAGAAGCGGGTTATGGTCGGCGCCTGCGTCGTGGAGTACGAAGATGAGCGCGAAACGGGGCGCTATCTCCTTCGCGAAGAGAGCGGGACGCATCGCTCATGGTGTGGTTGGTGTTCGCGGGTTATTCCTGCGAAGAAAGAAGCTCCTTCTATTTGACCGGAGCCGCCTTCTCGGGCGATAATTGCATGGACTAGCGCAGTTTACCTCCTTTTGATATTCGCCATGGCATCTTCACTTTCGATGCCAGTATATCTATTTCATCGATTGCAATGATGAGTATATAACATGAACATGATTTATTTTTACAACTTAATTTGAACAGCATCTCCCCATCACCGTCTATTATTCCCAAATATTGAAAATTGCAAAAAGGAGTCATATGAAACTAGACATAATGTTATTTTTTAAAGACATAAATAAAGAGGAAAAGGAAAATCAACCGCTCCTGTAATGCATCGCTCTACAGTCTTGAAAAGAACCATGCATCATCCTATAGACGGCCATATCATCGTCACACTCAGCGAACAGCAAATATATGTGAAAGACAAGTTTGAAGTAGAAAAAGGAAAAAAAATATCCAAGGTGCTCAATAGGCAGCAATTGCCTTCAAAATGCCTTTCAGCTTGGATTCCTTGGGCGGGGGAGACTCCTCTCTCCTATGGCGGCGGTGGTGAGAACGTGAGTTGCGGCTGCTCTGGTGCTGGTATGAGCTCTCCGACTTTCGCTCTCGTTCTCCATCTCGATCTCGGGGCCTGCTTGGCCCAGGTTTATCAAACTCTTTTCGGGATGACTTTTTTATTTCACGCTGCCGTGCGCCGTCATCTTCATGCCGGGAGTGCGAGCCGCTCGACTGTCTACTAGATCTTCTCTCTTCAGGTGACTCCCGGCCATGACTGCGACTGCTTCTTTGCCCTGTTGATGGGCGGCGCGGCTTGTCCGAGGCTGAAACAACAGCCTTGGTGCTGTTGATGCGCAGTAGTGGCTTGTGCATCTCCGACTGGCCCTCAGTCATGTATCGCAAAAAGGCACGAGGCCTGGCAAGCTGAGAAGATGGTTTCGAAGAGGACGATTTAGCCGTGGAGCGGGATTTCTCACGCACTAGGTCACTTCCGGTGTAATCAGATGGGCGACGTTTAGGTTGGACCTCGACAAGAATCACCCCCTTGCCTTTATCTTTCGAGGAACGTCGACCTGTTTCGGCGGTGACACCGCTGAGTTCGCGGTCTGCAGCTAACGCACGCTTTTTCGTTTCAGCTCGATCTTTCTCTTCGCGCTGCCGCCGAGCTTCCTCGAGAGCCTGTGCCCAGCTGTTGGTGAAGAGGCCGCGTTTGGATTTTTGGCGCTGCAGCTGGTCCTGTCGTCCTTCAGATAAAGTCTTGGAGTATCGTCGTCCGCGTGCGGCCGGTGTGGAGCGCTTTCTGCGTCGTTTGGGGGTACTTTGTCCGTCTTCTGGAGGTGGAGCAGGTTCCTCGATAGACTCATCTAGGGCTGGGTGCGCTTTAGCTGTCTCTTCCTCTGGTGCACCGTCGGCAGGCGGCGGTGCTTCATCGAGGGCAACTTCTTCAGTGGGGGCTTTGACAGGACTTGTATCTTCGGCTGGAAAACCTTCTTTAGAAATATCTTTCGCTTCTTCTGCAGCATCCTCGACCGGAGGGTTTTCCAGAGGGGGCTCTTCAGTCTTTGCAGGAGGGGGTTCAGTAACCATTGAATCCTCAGATGGTATCGGCTCCGGCTCCGGAGCTTCTTTGGGAGCTTCAGTTAGCTCCTCTGCCGCTATGGGTTCAGCTACCGGATGATCTTCAGCGGGTATCTCCGTGGCTGGAACTTCTGCAGGTGCTTCTTCAAGTGGCGTTGTTTCCGAAGAGACCTCCTCTATAGCGACCTCAGGTTCACTTTGAGCAGCATTACTTTCTTCAACAAGGGGTGGTTCAAGGACGTCAAGAGCCACGTCAGTTTCTCCGGGAGATGGCTCGGCTACAGGCTCTTCAGCAGAGACATCTTTTGCTCTCTCAGATGCTATTTCTTCAGGAGTGGCTGGGGTTGGTTCTTTTTCGGCAGACTCTTCCTTCTCGACGGGGGGCTCTTCATCATCTGCTGCCTCAGAAAGAAAGTCCCGAGGAACCAATTCGGCTGTCTCTTCGGCTGGAGACTTTTCAACGGCCAATGTCTCAACAGAAGCCTCTCGAACAGGCTCAGTTTCCGCTGATGCTTCGACAGCAGGTTCAACTGCAACAGGATCGTCGGCAACATGACTCTCTGCTGCAATTTCAGGAGCTGCTGGTTCAACTGCGGAGGTTTCCCCAGTATCAGCCGCCTTATCCATATCTTCATCGTGAGTAGCAGTGAGCTCGTCAGGTAGAGCCACTTCAGCTGGTTGTTCGTTGACAGGATGGTCTGTAGCTGCCATCTCAGCAGGATCGTCAACAGATGTTTTGATCTCCTCTGCAGTCACCTCCTCAGCAAACACTGAATCAGCTTCAGGCTCAAACCTTTCTGGTTCGGCCTCTATCACTGCAGTCTCCTCTGTAGAAATTTCCTTCGAGATATCTCTTACAGACTCAGTCTTGTCTCTCTCCGCCGCGGCCTCGCCCACAACCTCGGACGCAGAGGGTTCTTCAGCTGTAGATGCCTCAGGTTCCTGAACAAGTTCTGCGGAGAGCTGTTCCTCCTTTGTTGGTGGCTTGATATCCTCAGGTTCACTGGCTGTCGCGCTTTCCGCCGGACCTCCAGCGTCATCGCTAGACTTTTCAGCCTCCTCGCTTGCCGCTTCAGTTGGCTCTGGTGAATTTTGTGTATTTTCATCGGAAGTCGCACACTCGGCTGTTTCAGGATTGCTGGCCTCCTCAGTCTTCGACTCTGACTCTGGTGACGGGTCTGCTGCAGGTTCTGACGGGATCTCAACAGGTTTGGCTGTTTTTCCAATTTTGCCTTTCTTGACCTTCTTTTCTTTCCTCTTCTCTTTCTTTGCATTCTTGCCTTTTATCTTGGGCTTTCCCTCCTCTTTCTCGTCTTCTGGTACGTCAAATGTTACCTTGGGAGCACGAGGCTCTTTCGTTTGAGAGGCTGTTTGCTCCATATCATGTGCCTGCTCTGAAGTCGGCTGCTCCTCGATGGCTGGTGGACTTGCTTCTGCGTCACATTCAGCTGGCTCTGCAGGTGGGTCTTTGCTTCCAGCGAGGTCTTCCGGTGCCTCCTCGTTCTTCTCGTCACCGACCGGGGCAGCTGTGTCGTCGGCCGTTGGTGGACCCTCCCCTTCCTGACATTCGGCATCTTCAGCTGCTTGTTTCGCGGCTTCCTCTTTCTCCGCTTCTACTTTGTCAATCTCTGCCTCTGGGTCACACTCTGGGAAGTCATCATCTGCATCGGTTGTCAATCAAACTACAATTCCATATGACTTTGGACTTACCATTGTTGCTATTATCGTCATCCTTCTTATTTGCATTTGCCTCTGTTGCTGGTGTGGTACTTTCGTCGTCAGGTGCGGATGTAGAACCCTCGGCTGATTCTTCAGCAGGGGAATCTTGTGGAGCTTCTTCATTGCTAGCTTCTCCCTCTGCAGCTGGTGGGGGGTCATCACTAGTAGGTGGTCCCTCGCTAGGCTCTTTAGCTTCTGCCTCTCCAGAATGGGCAGTGTCTGGGGCGGGAGGTGTCACCTCCGAAGATTCTATATTAGGTGAATTAAGTAAACATGGGGCGTTGAGTATTGACGATGATCAGCACATACCTGCAGATTCCGGGCTTGGGTCCTCCGTTGGAGAGGCACTCGATTCTTCTACCGAAGGGTCATCAGCAGCAGGACTCTTTTCCGGTTCCGCAGCGCCATGGTTCTCCTGCTCCTTGCCCGGCGTCAGATGATCAGAATTGGAATGGAAGACGGGGTAATAGGCAAATCTCAGAGTGTCGCGATCAAACTTCTGGTATTGACGCTCGAATGTCTGATATTGGTAGGTAGGGAGCTTTGCGTACTGGAATGGCTCCTTCTGCTTCATCTTCTGCCAATACTCCCGTGGGCTCGAGGGTGAACTCGTCGGCAGCAGGGTTGGTGGTCGGGGTTGATTCAGCGCCGAAGGGGAGTCGGTGGTTGTTATTGCTGTTGTTCTTATTCTTCTTCTTTTTCCCTCTGGCAGGCATATCCCTCCAATCAATGACGTATCATATATTGAGGGCGCACGAATGCCAGATGGCGCACGATGACGGGAGGATATCGGAACAATGAGAGGGTGACAAGCTAGCCGTCGGCCTCGAGGCAAGGGAAGTCCTTCTCTGGGACAGCAGAGTAATAGGAGATTGCAGAGGGCAACGCCGAGCCGGAGCTCATGTATTCGAAGACGAAAAGGGAAAGAAGGATAAGCTTGCTTTCTGTGTGGTCATTGCGAGGCAGCGTGTAATAGTTCGTCGCCCACCACCCGGTCAGACAGGGCGAGAGCGGGTAGGAATTGGGCCCTGGACGTCACTGGGGAGGAACTCAATAACAATGGCTGCCCATTGGGCCACGTCGTCGGACTCCATCATGCCGCGGTGGGCCAGCATTGAAGATAGATGCGTGGTGAGGGTCGGGTGGCAGCATTCCCCACTTGCAGGAAGGTCTGCAGCAGCGACGGTGAGCCGGGATTGGCAATTGATACGCAAATAGGTCGGATGAGAGTGGATGGTGCCACCGAACAATTGATTCTTATTGCACTGTTTCTGCTCGGGCTGTAGACTTGTGCTGCCGTGCTCCAATGCCCAGGAGGTAGACGCCAGACGCATTTCTGCCCAACGCCCCCGGCAACGGCGGCAAATGGGGAGGGACAGGATGGTCGATTGTTAGTGTCAATTATGGACAAAACAGAGTTCCTGTGGACAATGTACACCCTCTTGCAACAATCCAGCAGATCCCCGACTGAGGGAGAGATCAGTTGAGATGGTGATCCAGACAAAGGATCCAAACCAGCCATGCAGTGGGCCGAGCATCCGTGCCTGATCGCCTCACCCGGAACTCACTGCTTACACCACCCATTTTCCCCGATGCCCGCCAACAGCGAACTGGGTATATGCAAGGTGTTCGATCTATAGATCGGTGCGGTGATTGGCGGCCCCGTTTCCTTGACATATCCTTCACCTGAATCATATTCCACGGATAATATTTTTCGATAACATATCCTCCTGTTCTCCTACCTCAAGCCGTCTACTACATAATCATGGCTGACTGAGATATGTGGTGGAGGAGGTAAAGTGCCTGGGTGCGTGGCTACCTGGTGGCCTGGGCTGTCTTTCTCTCGCGCATGCCCTTTGTCTGATCCGATCGTTGGGAAAGATAGTTGAGGCTGCATTACCGGAGCTACGACGGTTTCTCCTGAAGATGAGGTCTGCGACTGATGATAAATGAAACTGGCGTGCTGGGGAAGAATGAGACTGGAGCGGTGGTGAAAGCCCAATCCACATGCTGATCACTGATCTCAGGAAGAAGTGATGAGAAGCGTCGGTAGCCTTAGAATCAAGTTGTCTGCTTGATCTTGAACTCTCGCGGCTTTAGGATCTCTGATGGACCCATTGCAGTCCTTGAGGTTGGTTGGAAAGGTTCAGCCGTGCTGTTTTGTTTTTGTTTGCTTAGTCGTTGCCGGCCGAGTCACACCTCCATCAACCATCGCGAATAAAGTGGCCACCCCGCTATCAAGTATTATTATTTCCGTACTTCATTATCATAATATTCTATCATCTACGGGGTATTCGTCTATACCAATTAGCCAAAATGGAACCCCAAACCATCCTGATCACAGGCTGCTCGGCTCACGGCATCGGCGCCGCGCTGGCCCATTCCCTGGCCAAAAGGGGCCATCACATCTTCGCCACTGCACGCTCGCCCAGTAAAATCCCCTCGAAACTGGCCTCGCTCTCAAACGTGACGGTGGTGCCACTGGACGTCACAGACCCTACCACGATCTCTGCCGCGGTCCGGGCGGTGCTGGCTCACGGCCAGGGTTTAGACGTGCTGATCAACAATGCGGGCGCGGGTTACACTATTCCCTTACTGGATGCCGATCTGGACCTCGCCCGGCAGGTCTATGAGGCTAATGTCTGGGGACCGTTGCGACTCGTGCAGGGGTTTGCTGACCTACTCATTCAGAGTCGGGGTAGGGTGGTCAATGTGAGCAGCGTAGGAGCCGCGGTGAACACGCCTTGGATTGGTAAGTGAGCTCTCTTCTCTTCCTGAGATGAATCGAAGCTTATCGAAGTGAGCAGGGGTGTACTCGTCTTCCAAGTCCGCCATTACGCAGATTTCTGAGACATTACGGCTGGAACTGGGACCCCTGGGAGTGGATGTGGTATGTCTGATGGTTGGCACGGTCACGACTACCTTCCATGCCAATGAGCCGGAGGTGATATTGCCTCCTTCATCGCGGTATATGGCGATTAGAGAGACGATCTCGAATTGGGCGATGGGTCGGGCTGGGCCTAAGGGCTGCTCGGCGGAGGAGTTCGCGGAATCCGTGGTTAATATGGTCGTGAGCTCCAATCATGGAGGCGGACTGATCTGGAAGGGGCCTTACAGTACCATTATCAGATTTGTGCCTAAGTGGTGCCCCACCTGGTTGCTGGTGAGTTTCTGGCCTTTCGCTGAGGTCGATTCATTGTCTGGCTACTAACTAATACATTCTGGAAACTAGGATTGGATGATAAGCAATGGGCAAGGTTTGCAGGAATTGGCCAAGATAGCGAGTAAGAATTAAAGATGATTCACAGATAGTTGCTCGTTGATAACTGCAAATTATGATTCCATTTCGTATTCATATCATAGTCTGTGCTGCTTCTCCAGTTGAGTACATCCAGACCGGTCTCAGCCTTGACTCGGCCTCTGACTGCGTTGTGTCCGTAGGCCAATTTGTCGATTCCACCTACTATCTTATGGTATTTACGGCTTTTTTTCTTTGCCTTGGTCTTAGTTATCAGTGGCTTTTGAAGACCGACAGGCGACTTGGATCATTGATTTTATAGATCGCTATCAGGATCCTTTCAAGCCGATCTCTCCAACTCATAAACTTGACATATTGGAACTGTATGAGTTCGGCAGACAGTCAGAGAGTAATTCCGGACAAAGAAAATCCATCATGCGACAAACTTTTTGCACTATACCTCCTCTGTCTTCTTAAATGTTCGACCTCTGGCTCTCATATCCTTTACGTCATATCTGAATTCATGGCGCGTCAATCACAAGTTCCAACGTAAGCCGCTTGCTTATAGCCTCGGACCGCTCACCACTCCTTTAGTCTAGTTAGTTCCAGCATCTCCGGCTGAATTTGACCTACTAAGAGGGGTTCGCTCAGTCTAGCCCTAAAACATGAATCACGGCCACCAACAAAACCCAGAACAAGGTATTTAGCATGTTGTGAATGCGGGGAAAGGATGCTTGGCGGTGTGACAACCGGAGGCTAACTATAACCCAGTGATGTAATTGGTTGCTATAGGATGTAAACGAGGTCTATGAACGGGATCCGCTCGTCGATCTCTCACTAGTACCTCGCTAGTGCGGCTTGGACCCTTGGATGGGGGGTTGACCGAGTGAAATGCCGAGCCCTAGCCCCCGCCCTACCCTCCGCCCTAGCTCGTAGCTGTCAACAAGTTCGCGGGTAACGTTATGTGGAGATTAAATCGTTTTGTGAGGAATTTTATATCGACCTACCATTTTCAAGAGAATCAAGCATATAGAGGTGCTAGAGTGCAGCGCGAGCTGGCTAGTCTCTGCCGTGGCTGACGACAAGACATACATAAGAGTGTCTAGGCTATTAGGGCGGTCATTTCATATCCTTTATCTATAGTAGGCGCTCGCCTCGGCCGGAGCAGTCTCCCAGAATGTTAAATCCAGATGCTTCAGGCGGGGTAAGTTCCGTGCGCGCTATACCTATTGTCTTGGTCCAAGAGCTGCCGGACTGCACAACTAGAAGATCCCTATTACGCCCTTACTATAAAGGCTGCATTCTAGCCATGCGATTGTCTTTGAATAAATCCTGATTCGAAGTGAGTGAAGATAGTAGCTTGTCCGCTATCATGTTGTTTTCGCCAATTATCATTGCCTGCTTGCTAGCTGTAGGAAGCTCAGAAGCATCTCCTGCAAAATCCACGGCCTTGAATGATTCAATTCCCCAGATCCCGGACCATAGCATACTACACAACGTTGCAACCGTTCGCCCGAAAGAGGAACCGAAGCTAACTTCTACCACTACTCAACTGAATGACGAGTCAATCACAACAACATCAATCCCATCGGGATCCTCGCATGTCGAAACATCATCAGCTCCAGAGACAACTCACCATGACGCATCGTCATCCGCCGATTCCTCATCCGAGGCCACACCTGACTCCAACCTATCCGGTACACTTTCTTCGTTGGGGCAGGGCTCTCCGACAGGCTCCAGCGATGGCAGTATCGAAGATCTCGCGTCCGTTGTAAAGGATCTCGAAGAGCTGCTCACAGGTGCTCGTAGCTTGCTGAATCCTGAGCTTCTGAGCCAAGTGACTGATACCTTTAAATTCATCTCAACCGGTTTGGCACCTCCAGTTGATACCGAGCTCAGGCCACTCGTGATCAACGCGAACAAACTCATGACTGATGAGTTTATCGACAAAGTCAACACACTCATTGATAACGCCAACGAACTTTTGACCGGTCAATTCGTCCAAAAGATCGACGCACTGGTTGATCATGCAAACGATCTCTTGACAGTCCAATTCAATAAGAAAGTTGATAGTCTGATTGACAACGCCAACAACCTTCTGACCGTTCAGTTCAGCAAAAATGTGGATGCTCTGGTTCAAAATGCAAACAACCTTTTGACGGTCCAGTTCAATAAGAAGGTTGACTCTCTTATTGACAATGCCAATAGCTTGTTGAGCGACCAAGGCACAAAGGCTATCGAGAGCCTTGTCAACAATGCCAACAGCTTGTTGAGCACCCAGGTGACAAAGGCCATCGAGAGCCTTGTTAACAATGCCAACAATCTGCTGACCCCCGGATTCGTTGATACCACAAGCGGCCTGATCAAAAATGCAGGTCCTCTTGTCACTCAGGCCAATGATCTGCTCTCACCTAGCTTTGTTAAGCAAACTTCGAGTCTCATCGGTGAAGCCAATAGTCTTCTCACACCTAGCTTTGTTAAGCAAACTTTGAGTCTCATCAGTGAAGCCAATGCTCTTCTCACACCTGCTCTATCCAATGCACTCAAACAATTACTTGGAGATATCCTTCCGATGATACCAGAACTAAGGCAATTGATGCCTGAAATCAAAGAATTGTTGACAAAGTCAACTATCCATGAGATTGGGTCTCTTTTGACCAACGCCAACACCTTGCTCAGCCCCGGTTTTGTAAACCAGACATCCAGCTTGATCAACAATGTCGGCGGCCTCCTCACACCCGAAATCGTGAACGGCCTCAGTGGCCTCCTCGACGAAGTGACTCCTATTATTCCTGAGCTCAAACCTTTGATTCCCGAGCTCAGGCCTTTCATCCCGGAGATCAAACAACTGCTTCCTCAGGCGCTTCCTTTCCTGACACCGGCTACTATGGAAGACTTGGGATCTATGCTGATGAATGCCAACACTTTGCTCAGCGCCGACTTTGTCAACCATACATCTACTCTGGTCGGCGACGCAAACGACCTTCTTACGCCTGAGCTTACGAAAAACCTTGGTGGCCTTCTCGATGAAGTGACTCCTCTAATCCCTAAGCTCTACCCCTTGATTCCCGAACTCAAACCACTTCTCAAACCGGATATCATGAAGGAAATTGGGTCTCTCGCTACAGATGCGCTGCCCTTACTCAAAGAAATGGTGAACTCGATGAACTCGCTTTGATGATAATGAAATGTTTTGAAATATCGGATGATGATTTTTACGGATGTGTTAGTTTTGCGATTGCTCCGGTGTCAACTATGACGGCCTTCCTACAGCATATAATCACCCTCAAGCTTGAAGAAGACAGATTCTTGACTTAACACTTACCCACCCCAAATGATAGCTTTTTAAGTTTGTCGATTATTAGATCAGTTTGTCTAGGGGTTGCAGGATCCTCTACCAGGGCCGCTATGTTCTCGAATATAAGATATTAAACAGTTGTCAATAATAATGATGCTCTGGAATATACTTCGCAATGCCCAACGACATACTTCCACTCAGAGAAACAACATTCGAACCTTCATAAAAGATAAAGGGGTGAAAATAATGATTCTATTCATAATGGGTTATCATCCTCGACACGAGCATGTCAAGAACAGCCTTTCCGAGCAGAAGATGCAGAATAATGGACACAACGAGCGAAGTAAGAACTTAGTCGCTCCAGAAAACTCAGAATGAATGCCGCGTGCAGCCAGATATGGATATTGAATGCTCGACACCCTTAACCTTCAACAGGGAGAATATCGGGCCAGTATGACATGACAACCAACGCCAAAAATGATACATACTCCTGCGCAATTGCATGTGTTTCAAAGGGTATGAGCATGAAGCGGATGCAGAAACAAAAAGAGAAAAAATCAACGCATGTGTTCCTCCATTGTCTGCCGCCAGCGGGGTCCGTAGATCCTCATTGCGAGAATAACGGACGAGCTGAGGAAGCTGACAATTCCCAGAATGGTGAAGAGCCACCCGTTGCCGATGGCGCTGATGATCGGGGCCGTGACGAACGAGCCCACACAAGAAAAGATGTTGCGCATGAAGTTGTTGAGCGCCACGCCCTCGGAGGACTTTTTCGGCATGAATTCTGTTAGCATGGTTGTTACCATAGCGAAGATGAGCATGGAGCCCATGCCGAAGAAAAAGTTGGCGATCATCTAGGAGATACATCGTTAGTAGTGACATGACTTGGCGGTGTTGAGCGCTGAAACATACCGGGACGATCCAAATCACACCCTTCTCCGCTGTCCAGCCATACCAGATGAGCGCAGCGGGGTACATAAAAGCGCCGAGCCATGCGTTTTCACGCATGCGGTCCTCCGGCCGATAGATCAGCTTCCCGTACTCGTCATACCGATTTGCTTTCTTGGCTTCTCGCTGCATGATGTTGTCCATCCATTTCCCGCCAAAGATACTGGTGACCATGTAGCCCAACGAGTTGGGGATATAAAGACAGCCGACAATAATAGTCGAGTAGTCGTACGGTGACTTCTCAAATGTATCCTGCACGCTGACGTTCAAGACATAGAGCGAGCCGAAGGTGATACTGGCGTAGTACACTGTCAAGAGCACGGGAATATACTGCAGATAAAGGACGATCTTCAGCGGATCGATAAATATGATTTTCAACAACTTCAACCACCGTGTCGCAGATCGGACAGCCTTGGCGGATGAGACGCGACTGACGGACCGGATAACGGTGGCGCCTTCCTCTTCGTCGGTAGTTTCAGGAAGAACGGGCTTCTGCACTGCCAGTGTTTCCGGGAGAGCGAAGAGGATAAAAACGACCGTAAGAGCTCCGTACGCAGCCAGGAACCACATGGTACTCCTCCATCCCCATCGCTGGGCCAGCGCACCACCAAAGATCGGAGCCAGCAGGGGTCCGCACAGTGGACCGAGATAGAAAATACCCATCGCTCGTCCTCTTTCCCGGGGCTCCCACAGATCAGCGATTGTCCCCGCACCGACAGCTTGGACTGAGGCTGAGGCGCCACCGCTTAGCATACGCAAAACGATGAGCATTGCAATCGAGCTGGAGATGGCGCAGATGCAGTTGAAGATCGTGAAGAGCACGAACGAGACCAAGTAGATCGTGCGTCGGCCGAGTCGCTCGCTGAAGGAGGACCACCATAGCGGAAAGATCGACATGCTGAGCATGTACAGGGAGATTGACAGGTTAGTTATGGTGGTAGTTGTGTTCAGATCATGGGATACTTGGGAGAGCGAAGCTGTCTCGGGGTTAGTTGAATATATACGCCAGCGTCAAGATATCACCACTTACGGAAGAAAATCGAGCTTCCCATCGGCGCCGTGACACCAGCCCAGGCGACAACAAAAGTGATAAACCACTTCTTCTTGCGCGTGTATGTCTTGGGATTCTCCACTTCAGCCAACAAGGTCAACTGCCCAAACAAGCCTCTCCGCTTCAATCGCGAAACCTTGATCGGCGGCCCCAGTTCAGTCAACTGCCGTGTGATCGGCGGTTGTTCCTCATCAGGTCCATCTTTGCCCTCGTCGTCCACCACGCTGGAAGCATTCGATCGCGATTGCCCGTCATGGTCGACTTCCTTTTCTCCTTCATCTGTGGCGCGATCAGCCGTCTCCGCTGCTGGCGAGGGCGAAGCAGAGGTAATGGCGCTGTCTTTCTCTGGATCCTCGGCGCGCATCTTGGCGGATCGGCTTGCCGTGATTTAATCAATCAAGACTTGCCACTGACCAATAACGATATCCGCAGTGGGTGGTATCAATTGCTGTACAGATAAAGTGATACATTGGACACGGAGCGCGATTGTTAAAAGTCGGAATTACGAGCGACGCAGATGTGACGGAAAGAAACCCAGGGCAGGCGCGAGTTTGCGCAGGGAAACCGAGGCGTTTCGGTCCAGAGATGGACTGACGTTGGAAATTTTCCGATTAGTTCTGTAGAAGGTGGTTGCGTTAGAGTAGCATCCGTCGCGGTCAGAATTTTTTTCTCCTTTTGTTCCGACAGATGATGAAAGATTATCGGCAAGATCCAAATCGGAATCGCCGACAACGACCGAGGCCATCATGATCGGTATTAGTAGTATCTCCAGTGTGGATAAAAATCCGCCATTGCGGCGAGAGGGGTTGACGACAAGCTGGTCAACCAGTCATCGCTCAGCAATGGCGTGCCGGTCTTCCGTCGGCAAAAGAGAGGATTGGCCTGTTCTCCACTTTGTGCTGGATGTGTGGTTCATTGCGTATAGTGATGGATAAGCTTATGCGATTAACCTCAACTGGGCTGGGGGTTCTTGGTTTTCTGCAGGGTTAATCGGATCGGATGATCTCATGGCACACGAGCAAGGAGATGGTCGTGCACGAACTGGACGAAGAAATCGCAGCAAGGAGGTCGTGCTTAATAAGCCCTGCGGAATGAAATAAACAGAGGGAGACTGACCGGTCTTCCTTTTTATCATTTCCTCCCGTTGACTACCGAGAACATTACATACCTGCTGCAAGATGAGTGTCCCAACTGCCTCAACCCAAATGGACCTCAAGCAGGTCCAAGCCGTAATGGCCGAGTACCAAGGCGACCGCTATGTCGACGGCTGGGCCGCGCTGTGGAGCAAAGGCGACGGCCTGCCGTGGGACAAAGGTTTCCCCAACCCAGCTCTGGAGGACATCCTCACCCACCGCCAGGGCACCATTGGCGGCCCCGTCACCAAGGATGCCCAAGGCCAGACCTGTCGCCGCAAGGCCCTAGTCCCGGGATGCGGGCGAGGCGTCGATGTGCTTCTGCTCGCTAGCTTTGGGTACGATGCCTACGGCCTAGAGTATAGCTCTGGCGCGGTGGAGGCATGCAAGAAGGAAGAGGCTGACAATGGGAGCTGGTACCGGGTTCGGGATGAGAAAGTTGGCCGCGGCAAAGTTACTTTTGTTCAGGGCGACTTCTTTGATGAGGGTTGGTTGAAGGAGATTGGCATCCCGTTGAACGGGTTTGATCTGGTCTATGACTACACAGTATGAATACTTCCTCTCTATATCGAGTGTTTTGGTCTGACTCTCGATATAGTTCTTTTGCGCCCTGGATCCATCAATGCGACCCAAATGGGCCCACCGACACACCCAGCTGCTGGCGCCTTCGCCCACCGGCAACCTGATCTGCCTCGAGTTTCCTCGCCACAAGGATCCGAAGGAGCCAGGCCCGCCATTTGCCTCGCCCTCAGAGGCATACGTGGCTCATCTGAGCCACCCGGGTGAAGACATCCCCTACGATGCCAAGGGCGTGGTCAAACATGACCCGCTGCGCGAGCCGAGCGAGGGTGGCCTTGAGCGCGTAGCCTACTGGCAGCCGGAGCGCACGCATGTGGTGGGCCAGGGAGAGAATGGCGTGATCTATGACCGAGTATCTATTTGGCGTCGTCGTTAAAACCCAGATCTAGATCTATGTGGTTCTATTTATATCCACTCAAAAGATAGAAAAGCTTCATTGCAAGAAGCTTTCCCCTCAAGACTGCTTCACCAGCGCATTATAATGCTCGCCCAGCCCGTAAGAGTGCCGGTAATATGCCAACCAAACCACCCGCCTCCGCTTCTCCTCTTCATCTAGGCTCTCCCCGTCATCCCCAGACTCAATCTTCTCCATGCGCCCATCACTCTGCACCACATTAATCTCAACTCCATACGCCCTCGCAATGGCCTGCAGCTCTAGCTGTCCCCCCCATTCAGCAGTCAATTTGATTTTCCTCGTGTACGCATCAAGCGGCTCCTCCATAAACGGCTCAAAGTCCTCTTTGTGCTCCTCGATAAAATCCGCCGTCACCGCGCGCACGGCTCTATACCCATCATGCTGTGGCGATACGACAGTCTCGATGCGGGACTGCGTGGTTGGTTTGAGGATGATCCGGCTCGGGTCCGGACGCAAGCCTATCCCGGAGTCGTCGAGCTGTTTCGCGATGGCGGAGTAGAGGCAGTGGCCGTCGGGGGTCACTTCGATTTCTTTGAGGCCGAGCCGCTTGAACACTTTCTCCATGACTTCTTGCTCGTTGCCACGGTAGTTTGTTTGGGTCGCGGCCTCTTCTGCTGCCGCCGCGGAGAGGGCTTCCTGCTCGGCTGCGCGGCGGGCGAGGCGGGCTTTCTGGCGGTTGGGTTTCTTAGCGCTGCGTGTTGCTGTGGAGGAGGGTGGTTCTTCTGATGTTGCGGGTTCGGTGGATGGAGTTGTGTCGGTGGGTGGTTCCTCAGCTGGTCTGTCTTCTAGACTGAGATCCTCGAGGGCCTCGCTAGGGTCCACTGGCTCGCCATTGAGCTCTGCAATCTCGGCCTGTTGTCGCTCGGAGAGCTCGTATTGCATGCGCTCACACTCGTCATTGATGCCTTTGCGGGTCTTTTTGGTAGCGGCCTTTTTCTTCTGCGTGATGCGCCCCTGGAGGTCTTTTTGCTCCTTGCGGTGTTTGGCCTGTAGTTCCTCCATGCTGGTTGATGAACACAACAATCGACCGACTGACCGTCGCGAAACCCCGATCCCGCAGCCCTAACGGGAACCCCAAACGGGCATGGCTCCGGATCAACGATCTTCCCTGAGCCTCGGCCCAGACCGACCAGAAGCTCGGCCGTCGGGTATGTTGCGAGTATGTCTTAAATGGTTGGAGATTCTTCGACTCGCTTGAGATCAGATATTATTCACCATGGATTCGTCAAGTCTGTTCAACGTGCAGGTATGGATTTGCTCGCTCGATTTTGATTTCATGCCCGTACTAACTACCCTCACCAGGGCAAAGTCGTGCTGGTCACTGGCGGCGCCAAAGGCATCGGGCGCATGATCTCGGAGGGCTTCGTGACCAACGGTGCGACGGTGTACATATCCTCGCGCGACGCCAAAGCCTGTGACCAGGCGGTGCAGGAGCTCAATGCCCTGGGCAAGGGTAAAGCACACGCCATCCCCGCCGATTTCTACAAGTACGAGGACGTGAAGAAGTTGGCCGAGGAGCTGGGCAAGCGCGAGAGCAGTAGGCGACCTCTGTCGAAAACCGAAAAGGATAATTTCTAACTATTGCAGAACTGCACGTGCTTGTGAATAACTCCGGCTCCAACTGGGGCGCTCCATATGATGAGTATCCCTCTAGTGCTTTCACTCGCGTGCTCACCCTCAACCTGCACCGCGTCTTCGACCTGACCCAGCTGGTGACACCCCTGTTGGAAAAGGCGTCCGCGCCTACCGACCCGGCGCGCATCATCAACATCGGCAGCATTGACGGGCTGCGCGTGCCCTCGCTCGAGACCTTCGCCTACAGCTCCAGCAAGGCTGGCTTGCACCACCTCAGCCGGACGCTGGCAAACCACCTGGGGAAGCGTAACATCACGTGGGTGTTCTCTCTTTTTTTTCGCCCTTGTCTTACCTACTAAATATATCCTATCAGGTCGAACACCCTGGCCTGTGGGCCCTTTGAAAGCAAAATGATGGCCGCCACGCTCAAGACGTTCGGCGAGTCGATCAAGGCGGGTGTTCCGCTGGGGCGGATTGGGACGCCGCAGGATGTGGCGGGTGCGTGTCTGTTCCTGAGCAGTCGCGCTGGAGCGTATGTGAATGGCGCGACGATTACGGTGGATGGTGGGAGTGCCATTGCGGCCAAGATCTAGACGTATATAATCATCTCGTCCGATGTAAATACCGACCGTGTGCGGAGCATACCGACTAGATCTGGATGTGGCGTTTGTTGCGAAAGAGCGGTCTCGAGAATTTTAGTAAAAGCTTCAGCGCGAACAGAAATCGAATCGGGAAAATACTCGGGGAAATTCTCAGTATCAGCGATAAGCAACAGTGGAGGCAAATGACTTCATTGCCATCGACCCATCCACTTCCATTCCACTCCATTCCACTTCATCCCACTTCACTCATTCTTCACTCTTCACCGATTCAGACCGAGACTAGACCTATCTCATTCCGGAGAACAAGGATCCCCCTAACCCCAACCCGTGGATTTGCTTTCACCTCCTATAAAACGAACCATCCCCCTCAGTCATCTCCGTCGGGCGCCATAAGGCTGTAAACCTTACGTTCCACGCACACAACCTCGCTTCTGGAGCTACACTGACCCCCCCGTGTCGCTGGCACCACCCCCGCCCGTCTTCCGCCTGCTAGACCATGAGCTCGTCAAGCGAGCGCCAGCGCCAATCGTCCATCGACCCCTTCTCCCACCCGGACATCTATTACGGAAATGAGGACTCCCTCGCCAAACTCAGCGGCCGCGGCCGTACACTCTCGGCGGTAAGTAGTCGCCCTTTATTTTTGGTCGGCAGCGGAAAACTCATTCATTTTTGCCGTGTCTTAGAGCTTGAACGACTATAATCGCGAGGATATCCAGGACTTCGTTAGTGCGCTTCCGTCGAGACGCGGTAGCCACGGTACGTTTTGTTCTTGCTTGGGTTTTCGGGGCTGCGCTGACAGTGACGATGCGCAGATGTATCGTCCGGTCGCCCCCGCAGGTTCTTGATCGAGGTCGAGGACACACTGCAGGCTTTGCTGCAGCAGGAAGATACCGATCAGAATATGCAGATCACCATTGAAGATCTCGGGCCCAAGGTGCTGTCGGTCGGAACGGCCGCCTCGTCCGGCATCAACCGCTTCGACGTGCGGGGCACGTACATGTTGTCGAATCTGTTGCAGGAACTGACCATCGCCAAAGACTACGGCCGGAAGCACATCGTCCTCGATGAGGCCCGGCTGAACGAGAACCCCGTCGCGCGGCTCAACCGACTGATCAAGAACTCCTTCTGGAAAGCGCTCACTCGGCGCATCGACGGCTCCAATATCGAAGTGGCCGGTCGGGATCCCAAGGACTGGACCGATGACCCCCGGCCCCGGATCTACATCCCGCCTGGTGCTCCGATGCAATTCGAATACTACACGCGCATCGCCAAGGAACATCCGGAGCTGCGTCTGGATGTGCAGATGCTGGAAGCGAATATCACTCCACAGTATGTGGCACACCTGAACGATAAGCCGGGTCTGCTGGCGCTGGCTATGCAGAAGAAAGCCAATGATGCCACCATGGAAACGGACTTGATTGGTGTGCCTTTCGTGGTGCCCGGTGGTCGGTTCAACGAGCTGTACGGATGGGACAGCTACATGGAGTCCCTGGGATTGCTGGTCAGCGACCGTGTCGACCTGGCCAAGGGCATGGTGATCAACTTTTGCTTCTGCATCAAGCACTACGGCAAGATCCTCAACGCCAATCGCTCCTACTATCTCACTCGTTCCCAGCCGCCTTTCCTCACCGACATGGCGCTGCGGGTATACGAGAAGATCAAGAACGAACCCGACGCGAAGGAGTTCCTCCGCAATGCGGTCCTCGCCGCTATCAAAGAGTACTACAGTGTCTGGGTTTCAGAGCCTCGCTTGGACCCGGCCACCGGTCTCTCACGGTATCGCCCAGAGGGCTTTGGCGTGCCGCCCGAGACGGAGCCGACTCATTTCACACACATCCTCACGCCGTATGCAGAGAAACACGGCATGGCTTTCAAGGAATTTGTGCGGGCATACAACACCGGTGCCGTGAAGGAGCCGGAGCTGGACGAGTATTTCTTGCACGACCGAGCCGTGCGTGAGTCCGGCCACGACACCAGCTACCGACTGGAACGCGTGTGTGCAAACCTTGCCACCGTGGATCTCAACTCCCTGCTATACAAGTACGAAGTCGACATTGCCCGAATCATCCGCATCCACTTCAAAGACCGCCTCGAGATTCCCGAGGAATTCCGCACAGAGACAACTCAAAACATCGAAACCGAGTCCTCATCCGTCTGGGACCGGCGCGCCCGCCGACGCAAGCAAGCTATGGATAAGCTCCTCTGGTCCGAGGAGAATGGAATGTACTTCGACTATGACACCGTCAAGCGCGAGCGCACAAACTACGAGACGGCCACGACCTTCTGGGCGATGTGGGCGGGACTCGCGTCGCCAGCCCAAGCCGCAAAGATGGTCGAGAAGGCCCTCCCCCGGTTCGAGGCGTATGGCGGACTCGTCTCGGGAACAGAGGAGTCGCGCGGTGCAGTGAGCCTGGAGCGTCCGAATCGCCAGTGGGACTATCCGTACGGCTGGGCGCCGCAGCAGATGCTGGCGTGGACGGGCTTTTTGCGCTATGGATACCAGGAGGAGGCGGAGCGACTGGCCTACAAGTGGTTGTACATGATCACGAAAGCGTTTGTGGATTTCAACGGCGTGGTCGTGGAGAAATATGACGTTACGCGCCCGATTGATCCGCACCGCGTTACTGCCGAATATGGGAACCAGGGAACGGATTTCAAGGGTGCGCCGCGTGAAGGGTGAGTCTTTTTTTCCTGATCGCTATCTTTTTCCGGATTTAACTAACAAATACATCATAGCTTCGGCTGGGTTAACGCCAGCTACGTCTACGGTCTCGAGATCCTGAACGCGCACATGCGGCGCGCGTTGGGAGCTATCACGCCCTACGAGACGTATCACAAGGCAGTCGTCGCGCAAGATGAAGCGAATGCCGTACAAGATGAAGCCTATTGACCTACTGGTTTTGGTTTGGTGCTTTTGTTTGTTTGTTCTTGAAAGACGGCCTGGCGTAGCTTTAGAAAGAAGAGGTTGATGTGTTTGATCATACTTTACAAAATGCGAAAAATTACAATGGAGGCTTGCATCTAGATAGCCAAGAGGCTGGAAAATTTGGATTGTTTTGTTATTATTCCTTGGGACTACTGAAACTACTGCCGTTGCACTTCTGGATTATACTTTTGTTTAAAAGAATGAGCTGTCCGTTCAGCAAGAGATCCTTGCAAGCGCTACGTGCACTGCTTAGTATGTACACACACAATACACGTCGCTCTCAAGCGGTGTCAGCTGCTCCCTCCGGGCTTGGCCAATTTGATCAAGGCCTCCCCCCATTAAGAGCGAAGTTTTGCCTAGGCAGACTTGTCTAAACTTGTCCCCTTGGCCTCCTACAGTGGACCAGGCATATTAGGTAAAAAATAATAATAATCTACTAATGGGAGCAATCGAGGCAGCACCTTGTGCGAGGCTGAAGGTACTTCACCAACCTCATGTTTCTTTTCTGCTTTGTAGCACTGCCAATGACGGGAGTGGGGCCAAAGATAAAATTAGATATAGACTCGAGACCCTGCAGGACGCTTAAGTTAATTATTCATTATTGCGGGTATTTTGCAGGGGTCATAATTGCTCATGTCTCATGTGTTCATTTCCTCCCATCGTAGTCTTCGCTTTAATAGTTTCTTTTCTCGTCGCTCAGGCCCCCCACGAGAAATGTTCACGGAGGGCCTTGACACACTCTGTATTGATACCACAGCACCTGACTTTCGGTTATGCGTGCGGCGTGTCGTCAGTAAGGACAGGGGTAGTAATAAGGAAATTGAGAAACCGATGGAATTCCTGGTATCACGACGCTCAGAGATGGTATGTTTATATGTACAACTGCCAACCAAAGTAATATATCCCACATCAAGTAAACGCCAATATGCAAGCCAAATCTAGCAGTTGCGTTGCTCAAAAATTAGTTCATCCTCCTCAATGAATGCCGTAGAGACCTCGATGACTGGCCATTTTTGCCCTCAAATCCCCCAGGGACCACGATGACTTCCGAGACACCGAGGGACTTGTCGCCCTGCAAAGCCTCAACAATCAGGAATTTAGCATTCGGATCACGTAGATCGGCACTCGTTTCAAAGCCGGTCCGGCGGTGGTTATCCAGCAGAGTCCCCTGCTCGATAGTAGACGCGAAATCGGGCACGGAGTAGACGTTCCAGTTGTCGTACTCGGTGCAACCATTCCAGCTCATGTACACGTATATATCGCTCGTGTATTCGGAAAGATATTTGGCCACGGCGACGGGCGGGTAGTGCGGAATTGCATGCCAGGGGTACTTGAATGTACGGTACGCCTGCGCATGGCCGGAGTAGCCAAACTGGCCGGTCATCACGATGTTCCCATCACCGTCAAATTCCCTAAATTTAGGGAAAGAGCCATAACTTGCAAGCATGTGGGCTGTGTTGTTGTAGTCTAGCAGCTGGAGACTGCCTTGAGTCTTAGCTTCAGCAGGATCATGGTCGTGCGAATTGACGTGGCGGAATATACTCCCCGTCATCTTTTTTAGGTCGACGTGGATGGCGACGCCGGTTGATTCGTGCGTGGCGGTCAAGTCTCGAACGGGAACGTCGTTGTCGAATACCGTAATCACCATGCTGTCATCGGTCTCATTATACACGCGCATGTCGTGCTGCCAGGCGAAGTGGGCGTCGTTGGGGATATCACCTTCATTGCCATCGGCACCCTTCAAGGCGGTTAGCCACGTCGTTGATTAGAAAGAGATGACTCACCGAAAGCATCCAGCGCTTAGTTCCGTCGCGGTTTAGGTACAGCGCGGAGAAGAAGTAGCGAACGGAGACCAGGTAGCCGTGGTTGGTGTACTGAATGGAGTTGATGTGGTAGGCGTCCCATGGCCTCATCTGCGACCTACCATGTTCACCATTTGGCCCCATGTCTAATTTAGATTTTCCTAGGGGCAGGAAATCCCGGTGGTCATATGCGCTCCAGCTGAACAGGATCTCATTGGTTTTGATATCGATCTCATAGAATAGACAGTCGATAATCCAAGCTCCCGGGTAGCCCTCTGGCCGCATGCTAGTGTCGCCCTGCGTGAGGTTGATAGCAGAGATAATCATATTGCCTTCGGGTGTAATAAGATGCTCATGGACGTCGACATAGGTCTCTCGCTTCTTCCCATCTTTCGTCACGAATCCTTGGTCTGGGAGGGTGATGACATGGATCTCCTTGTACGAATTGTCGAGGATGTGGACGCGACCATATCCATAGCCTAGCATGTTGGTCTCGCCATCCCAGTACGTAATGACGTCCTCGCCGAAGAGCTTCTGCATCTTGAAATCCATGGTCTTCCTCCGCACGCCTTGCCATATCATCTCGCCATCGTTGTCGTATATAGTCGGGGCTTGACCTGTGTCGGTCTCGATATTCGTTCGGACATTGATGAAGATGCTGTCCGGGTTGTAATTCCCCGTCTTGCCCAGCATAAGGTGAGGAGGGGACCATGTCCCTGTCTCAAAGTGTTGGGCTGGCCAATCTGGTCCACCATGGAGCGCAAGGCCGCCAAGGGAGGACAGGAGTAGTCCAGATAGATATACGAGAGGGCGCATGTTGAAGACGGTATGGGTGTGTCGCTTGGCTTGAAAGGAAAAAGGAACCAGAAAGAAAGAAAATGGAAGCCACGTCCGGCCTCAGGAGGATTGAGGAGATTGAGTATGTAGCATCCAAATTAGTAGTATTTGAAGTTTCGTATAAGACACGAGCGAGTCATGTCCTTTTTGAGAGAGTTTTGTTTTTTTTGGAAAGCGAGTTTATTACATTATGACAATAATCAATGATACGCTTGCTCCCCAAATTAGCAAGGCAGATACAGTTTGACGGCAATACATACTAAATACTAGGCAAGGCTGAAGATCCACAGGTGGAGGCCGGGCCGCCTCAAGACACAGCCCACGAGACTCGTATTCACAACTGTTCATACAAAGCCAGTTCGATAAGGTCCCGAAATCATTAGATTTGGTAAACTAGAAAAATTAAAATAAACAAAATTGAGAGCCTCGTGCAGACTGGCGCTATAACCTGTCGGCCGAAGCAGTCGAGGTCCTAATCCAACTCAATAATCAAAGCAGACTGCCCAGAAATGGGTGGCGAAAGGCTTCCCAATATTTAGTTAGAATCTACGATATCACACACAACAGTGGTCTGAAGCGGGGATGTCCCTCAGTATCTCGAATGCTACCTAATCATTGGGGGCCGTTGGCCTTGGCAGGACACGCCCCCTGTACGGGTACATTTACGAGTACGAGTCGGATCTTCAACTTACCTAAGTGGTGTTCTCCAATCCTAGTCGATACTACATTACTTTACGGCCACGGCCAGTACATGAACATAGATGGCGCGGCTTGGCACGGCACTAATTGCTCGCGAAAAGGGGAGGACCGTCGGATTTAGTTGGTGATTTGCTCTGGTTGTATCAGGCCCGATGCGACGCCACATCCTTCTAATTTTTGATTTGGGAGATTCACTGGCTGATCTCCGTAAGGTTCCGTACTGTACCTGGAAATAGCTGTGATGATGGCTTGTGTGACGACTCACCTAGCAGGCTGCCAAAATTGACACTCTGCAGTGGTTAGGGGGAATTTCCTGGTCGAAAAAGGAGTTTGGCTTTGCCATTATTATTGACCGTTTTTGGACAGCGCTCTGATTCTTCGGGCTATTTGGGACCACCGTCAATTATGTGCTAGTGGGCTAGCGGTGACTAGTAACGGCTGAGCCACTCTGGCTTTCTTCGTTGGGGGCCGCCTCAATCAACACATACATCGAGGCTTTCTACCAGTGACATCACAACCCGTCAAGAAATATGTTCATATCTATGAACTTGCTTTTGAATCTTCTGTCGAATTGATTGATAATCTTTGTATATAGCAGCTGACAAGGTTTGGCTTTTTTAAAGTTGATACAATCTCGAAGGCAACAAATTAGGGCCGATGGTGTGATTTAAGGTTGAACACCCATAGGAAAGATTTGGAGTGAGTACATTTGACCGGCCGTTCTGCGTGCCCTTCACTGTAAGATATTAATAGGCCAGTTCTGCATCCGGCCATTGACAGTAAACTTCTGTTTCGAACAAACGCTGTCAATAAGCTTTTTCAAAATGCACCAGAGAAACAGAGACACTTAGTTAAAAAGACCCGGTAAAATCTAAATGAATATGTATCTTTTAGTTTTTGGCACCCCGTCCTTATACAGAAGTAAATAAGCTCTTTGCCTGTCAGTAACTCGAACAATATCCCTTAAAACTATCATGTTGTATAGCCAGCGTCTTAATTTCGGTTTGGATTCTGGATGAAAGACACCAATAACACATCAATAGGGGGGCAGTTTATAAGGATAGGGTAAAGGTAAGGTGCTCACACCTCGGCGGCTAAAGTCAACATACCATTTGGTATGCCATTCCCATTCTGCCTAACCACCATGCTGGGCATATGCCGCAGCGACTAGAGCTTATTATTAGGTAAAGCCTTCGGGGAAACGAGGGCCATTAAACACCAAGTAATACTAAAAGAACAACCAGATAGGAGAAGAGCCTAGCGATTTCTAGCCTTCGGATGTGAATGATATCTAATTGCAAGGCCGAGGCTTCGGCGCGTTTTGTCAATCCATACTCTATTATTGCCTTTCTATCTCCTGCAATATTGAAACAGAACTATGTCTTGATTCCTTACTTTTCAATCCTCGACAAAAGATAAGCGGGAAATGCAGATCCAATATAGATTTTTTACCTTTGCCTTGCTTGACATAGCCTGTTTGGGTACGTCTCTGGAAACGTTGGCTAGCAGGAAAGTCTATTTGTCTCTGTATTCCTCAAATCAAAATAGGGTTCATATATGACTCGGCTCAAGATGGTTGTATAATGCTCAACAAGACCGCCGACGTTAGTTTCAATTCTATCCTAAGTCAAGGGTGTCATTGCGAAAATATCCAACTCCATATCAATGCACACCGCACCCAAGCCAACCATCTCCTAAGAAACTGTAACCTTGTTGAGTAGCTATAGTATATTAAGCTTACTTACTAGCCACCTTGGCTCCTAGAAAGTGTTCCAGAAATCCTCAATCAGTCGGGCGACATTCGGCACTCTTTCTCTTACAACCCCATGTCCCACCTGTGGAACGATAAAAACATTCGGCATCCCGACTTGATGTAAGTCCTGCACACTGCACACGTCGTCCAGCTCTCCGAGGATGCAAATACCCTTTATGCCGCTTGATGATGCTTTGGCAAATTCAGCATGTTTATCTAGAACCCCACCATCTCTGAAAATGCCCACTACGCTTGCCATGTGCCCTTCATGCTGCCTCATTTGCCATTCTCGAACTGCCTCCGCAACTACTTCGCCTCGTCCCACTCTCTCCTTCCAATCTGGAGGGACAATTAAATGGCCTCCCTCCAGCAGCTCCAATATCCACGCTCGCGCCCGCTCCTCCAATCCCTCACCGCCGTGCAAGTAACTCCTCTGCAACTCGGTATACTGTGTTGCCTGCATAAGACCTGCGGGCGCAACCAGCACCATGGACGCGACACGTTCCGGGTGTGCGGCCGCGAAAGTCGCCGTTAGAGACCCGCCAAACGAATAACCGACGAAATGGGCATCTTTCCACCCAAGCTGCTCCATCAAGGTCTCTAGCAACTCATGAAAGAGCGCCGGGTCGTGCACCGCAAACGGTGTGTCCGTGAGCCCATGGCCCCACAGATCAACAAGTATACATTGAGCATATGGAAAGCGCGAAGACAGCGTGCTTGCCAGTGGCTGCAGGCCAATTGCGGGCGTCTGGATGCCGTGCACGAAAAGCACACGGGAAATCGGCCTTGTGCGATCTGTGGGTGCGAGGGACGGCGGGGACAGCTCGTAATATGCGACTCTGCCGTTTCGCGTCCGCAGATATGATGCTCGTGGGAGCAGGTTACCAAAAGTTGCGACGAAGGCGGTTTCAGACGGAGCTTGGATTGTGCGCTGCGCATCGCCGGACTTCACCGTCCCAGGACGAGGTAGCACGATCGAAGTGTTTGACATCTCATTCATAAATGTAAGATGATGGGATTCAGGTCACTTTGGCGAACTGAGTTGCTTACGAGAGTGAAAAGAAACTAGTAAGAGCTCGCCAAGATTTCCTCTCTGTTTTGGAAACCCCGCCTAGAACATTCTACCGAAATTTATGGAGACTGAAAGTAACCTACAGTGATACGATATAAATAAACAGCGTTGTTTGTAGAGTAATTGAATACCAATTAGGGCGGTTTAGGATACGGGTTGGGAAATAATTTGTGAGCGTACGAAGAGTGTGGGTTTCGACTCCGACTGTACAGTAATGTTCCAACTTTGGCGTTGATATCGATACTTCAGACTAGGTAGCATCTGTACCACCTTTTCATAAGCCTCGAAGATGCAGCGTTGAGAGATTGATAAAGTATTTACCTCTATAATCACTTGAAGTGCACCCAGTTTTCTCCCTAGCGCCTTGATAGTGGGACTAAGGATCAATTCGCAAGTGATTTATGGTGAAGCTGGTTTTGCACTTGCCTGTACCAGAAGGTCACGTTGATGCTCCTTTCTGGAATGCACGAAAGCCAGTTGGTGAAGCGATTTTACCTACGAATTACGACCTTTAATCATACTAATTAATATAGAAACACAGGGCACAGCACTACCACCGTTAAGACGTTCGTAAGCTCGATGTGTTGTTTACATTCGACTATCCCCGCATATACCCCTCACAAGCCCCCAAGCACAGCGAAAATAACCCGGCACCAAAGCTCCGAGCGTCAAAGCGGCTCGGTCAAGATCCGAAAACTCAAGACTAGGGATGCCGACTGTCGGAGATGCCAGAGCAAGGGGCCGCTCACGCAGAATGACAGCCATCGACAATAACACGGGTGTGGGGGAGCGAAGGACCCTAGTTCTCCCGAGGTCTGTTCTCGTGGCTGTACAGCCACCGCTTTTGCAGATCAAAAGTGTTTTACATTATTATTACTGCGGTATAGTTACAGCTATCGATTGCAGGACTGGCGTGAGCCGACCAAATTCAAAAGTCTGCGTTCCTACCCAACCCCTACATCCTATCTGCATGGAGGTTTGAAGTGACAGAGCGGTGGTTTGTCACAACACTATGTTCATAACCTACTCATATACCATAGCTTCACTTTCTGCCACTAGAGCTTTGCTGACACTCACAGACAAACTGTGGAGGCACAGGTGAGTCAGCAGGTCGTTAAGCCGAGGTCCAACGAGCTCTGCGACTTTGAGTCATTTTAGGACGTGATCACCTATCGGGCAGTGGATAGTCTAGAGCCGGGTTGAGGCATGTGCCGTGTTATTGATGGCGTCAGATTCTCCGGAAGAAATTTTGTGGGTTTTACAGTGTTTTGTGTTCAAAAATGAAGCAGAACTGCGCATCGTCGGTATAGATGCATTCTTTATATCCCATGCGCCCTCTAGTTTCTGTGTGATAGACTCTAGGGATGGTATTACCCACAGTAATCTATCCACCATCCCTTTGATCCAAATAGATGGCGCATCTGCCCTAGTATGCTCGACTAAAATACTCAAACAACTCAGATGTGGTGGGGACTATGAGTACCGGGGCATGACATAACGGTATCGATGACTCAGGCATCAATAAATTTTCTTTCCTGCTAGAGAAGAGTCTCTCTCGAGAGAATCAATAATTAAACTAGGAGGCTATTCTCATGTACATATGTATTTTCTCCAGCAAAGTAAAACAAAGCGATACTAATATATGAGTGCAATGCGACGCTATCTTCGTCGACTACCACTCGCACGTGAAAGGCAAAATCTTGTCATGTATTGTCACCCGCACATGCTTTTGTCGACGTCATCCGATCTCCGGCACTTTCCTCACTCTCGTTTGCAGAATTTAAAGACAGAGAAGTCTAGAAGAGAAGATAGTATATGGGATATACCGATATTTATTCTGTCTCTCAATGCTGAAATCGCCAAATAAGAGTAGTAGCAAATATAATATAACCCAGAATCGCCGAGCAGAGGGCCCATTCGACCGAGGATCCAGAGAGCCTGGATCCTGTCTTCCGAACCGCACCCGCATTCCGCCTTTCGGCGAACGAATGGTCAGGAAGAAAAACGCTATATGCCTAGGCATTGAACCAAGCTGAACTCCGGTGAGCCGAGAGATTACCGACCCCCTTCGGTGGTGACGCATTATTGTCTTTCTGACGACAATAAGTACCGCCGCGTGTCCCACTTGCTTGTGATCCGCGCTTTTTGTCAGAGTTTCAATACACAGCTTTCCTCTTTTCTTTCTCTTGCCATATTTCGCTTTGCATCTGTCACTGCCTCTAATACAGAAATACCAACATTGAAATCGCAGTAACCATGGGGCAGTTCGAGGACGAGGACCGGAAGTATCTGGAGGATGTCCAGGCCGTCAAGGACTGGTGGAAGGACTCGCGGTGGCGCTTCACCAAGCGGCCGTTCACGGCAGAGCAGATCGTGGCCAAGCGTGGCAACCTGACAATCGACTATCCGTCCAATGTGCAGGCCAAGAAGCTCTGGAACATTGTGGAGAACAACTTCCAGGTGCGTTCGAACATATTCTATTGCAGAGTAGACTACTGACAAGTTGCGCCGAACAGAACAAGCAGGCTAGCTTCACATACGGCTGTCTGGAGCCGACGATGATCACCCAGATGTGCAAGTTCCTCGACACGATCTACGTTTCCGGCTGGCAGAGCTCGTCGACGGCTTCGTCGACCGACGAGCCCTCGCCCGATCTGGCGGATTACCCGATGGACACGGTTCCTCGCAAGGTCAACCAGCTGTTCATGGCACAGCTCTTCCACGACCGGAAACAACGCGAGGAGCGCCTCACCACCCCTAAGGACCAGCGCGCCAAGGTGGCGAATGTCGACTACCTCCGGCCTATCATTGCCGATGCGGATACCGGGCACGGCGGTCTGACGGCCGTCATGAAGCTGACCAAGCTGTTTGTCGAGCGCGGTGCTGCTGGGATCCACATCGAAGACCAGGCTCCCGGTACGAAGAAGTGCGGCCACATGGCTGGCAAGGTGCTGGTCCCCATCAGCGAGCACATCAACCGCCTGGTTGCCATTCGTGCCCAGGCTGATATCATGGGTATGTGAATCACCGAGGGCCAACATCTCACGAATGATCTAACGGTAATTTCAGGAACCGATCTACTGGCCATCGCCCGCACTGACTCCGAGGCTGCCACTCTCATCACCTCGACCATTGACCACCGTGACCACGCCTTCATTGTGGGCTCAACCAACGCGAGCCTGCAGCCTCTTAATGACCTGATGGTTGCTGCCGCGCAGGCAGGCAAAAACGGAGAGGAGCTACAGGCCATTGAGGACCAGTGGACCGCGCAGGCCGGGCTCAAGCTGTTCGATGAGGCCGTCATCGACGCGATCAACACCGGGGTGCATGTCAATAAGAAGGGACTGATTGATCAGTACCTAAACGCTGCCAAGGGCAAAAGCAACAGCGAAGCCCGCGCCATCGCCAAGGGCATTACCGGCGCCGACATCCATTGGGACTGGGATGCGCCGCGCACCCGCGAGGGCTACTACCGCTACCAGGGTGGCACGCAGTGTGCCGTGAACCGCGCCGTGGCCTATGCGCCCTTCGCAGACTTGATCTGGATGGAGAGCAAGCTGCCCGATTTCAAGCAAGCCAAGGAGTTTGCCGACGGCGTGCACGCTGTGTGGCCCGAGCAGAAGCTAGCGTACAACCTGTCGCCCTCCTTCAATTGGAAGAAGGCCATGCCGCGCGACGAGCAGGAGACCTACATTAAGCGGTTGGGCCAGCTCGGCTACTCGTGGCAGTTCATCACCCTGGCCGGTCTGCACACCACCGCGCTCATCTCGCACCAGTTCGCCAAGGCATATTCCAAGCAGGGGATGCGCGCGTACGGCGAGCTTGTCCAGGAGCCCGAGATGGAGCAGGGCGTCGACGTCGTCACGCACCAGAAATGGAGTGGTGCCAACTACGTTGACAACCTGTTGAAGATGGTGTCTGGCGGTGTGAGCAGCACGGCTGCCATGGGTAAGGGTGTGACGGAGGACCAGTTCAAATAAAATCGTCGCGGCGACGATGACCTGTATACTCTTTTTGTTATTTCTGTTTTCTTAGGGATGTGGCGTTTGCCCCTTTTGGCTGTATATCGAGATCTGATGCCCTCGCTGCTTCGAGATTCGACATTCTTATTTGCAGTCTGAATAATGAATCCTTCATATTATGATCCACTCGGATAGTTTGTTTCTCCGTCCCTCAACGCAGGACCAACCGAGGAAACCTTGCGAGAGACGCACCGATCTCCACAAAGCGGGGATTCTGCAGCCGGGGGGTTTACCGCGGCTCTACGATGGGAAGGATTGCATCATGGCCACTGGACTGGATCCTGTCCGAGGAGGAGCCCGACGGTGGCGAGGGTGAGGTAGATCCGAAAATCTGGAGCAGTCTGAGCGGATGTGTAGATGAGGGAGAATTAAGAACAACCGAAGCATCAGGGTCAGCAGGTCACATGCGCAGTACAAGAATAACCATCGGTGCAACAGAAGATATATCATTAATATTTGATTAACAAACCTATACGACTGAATGATTGAATCCAGCCTTTTTGTCGAATTAGAGTGTAGTTAGCAATAGTCGTTGCCGGTTGAGCTCTAGGTTCAACACTCGGTGCGATCGACCAGCCGAGCGCATGTGGATGCGGAGGCCCACCCAGCACCTTAAGAACCGGCTCGGCCCATTCCCAGCAAGTCCTTGAGTGGTCGATCGATCCCCTTTCTCTTTCTCCCACACACCGACACCCATCATCATGGGCCTCCCCGAGCTGAAGTTCACTCCCACAGAGGAGATCCCTTCGCGTATTTCCACCGCTCGCAAGACCTTCCTCGAGCACAAGACCCGCGATGTCGAGTTCCGACTCGGGCAGCTCCGCAAGCTCTACTGGGCGTGAGTCCCGCCACCCCACAATCCACCTCACCGGGAAACCTCAAACTGACCCTGAACTGAACCTTTCCAGCATTAAGGACCATGAGGAGGACATCGTCGAGGCCTGCGCCCAGGACCTGAACAAACCGCGTTTCGAAACCGAGGTCGCCGAGAGCCAATGGATCCTCAACGACATCGTCTTCACGACGCGTAACCTGCACAAATGGGTCAAGGATGAGAAGGCTCCCGATATCGACCTTACGTTCAAGTTCATGAACCCCAAGATCCGCAAGGACCCGCTGGGGACCGTGTTGGTGATCGGGTACGTGCTCCTGGGCTGAGCAACAGAAATGCGCCAATGGAGCTAACCGTTGCTCAAATCTCTAGTGCTTTCAACTTCCCCTTCCAGCTGACCTTGGGCCCGGCCATCGGTGCCATTGCCGCCGGTAACACCGTGGTGATCAAGCCTAGCGAGAATGCGCCGCGCAGTGCTGCCGTCATGCAGAAGATCATCGAGGCGTCGCTCGACCCCTCCTGCTATCAGATCATCCAGGGAGGCGTCTCCGAAACACAGGCCCTGCTCGCAGAGCGGTGGGACAAGATCTTCTTCACCGGTGGTGCCAACGTCGGTCGCATTATCGCCAAGGCCGCCGCGCCGCACCTCACCCCCGTGGTGCTGGAGCTGGGCGGTATTAACCCGGCCATTGTCAGCAAGAACGCCAACCCGCGACTTGTGGCGCGGCGTATGCTCTGGGGCAAGACCATGAATGCTGGCCAGGTGTGCACGTCGCAAAACTACCTGCTCGTCGACAAGTCGCTCGTGCCCCAGGTGGTGGCGGAATTCAAGAAGGCCTACAAAGAGTTCTTCCCCAAGGGCGCCAAGGAATCGCCTGACTATGCGCGCATCATCAATGATACCCACTACCAGCGCCTGAAGTCCATGATCGATAACAGCAAGGGCAAGATCCTCATGGGCGGCACCATGGACGAGAAGGAGCGGTTCATCGAGCCCACCCTCGTACAGGTGGACTCCGTGGAAGACTCGCTGTGCAACCAAGAGAGCTTTGGACCGTTCATTCCCATCCTCCCTGTTGAGAACCTAGACGAGGCCATCAACCTGGCCAACGGCGTGCAGAGCACCCCGCTCGGTCTGTACCCATTCGGCTCCAAGGCCGATGTCGAGAAGGGTAAGTTGCTACTTTTTTTCCGCTGCTCAATATCATTTATTAATGCTCAGTTCAGTCCTGTCCTCCACCCGCTCCGGTGGCGTTTCCTGCAACGATGCCGCGCTGCATATCCCGACCCTCCCCTTCGGTGGTGTCGGAGAGAGTGGCTACGGCGCCTACCGCGGCCGCTCCAGCTTTGACGTCTGGGTCCACCGCCGCCCCATCACCTCCAGCCCCAGCTGGCTCGAATCTCTCCTCAGCATCCGCTATCCTCCGTACGAGGGTAAGCTAAAGACATTCAAAGCTAGCAGCGCTCTCGCACCGGACTTTGACCGGAACGGCAAGGTGAGCTTCGGCTGGCTGCGCTTTATCTTGACACTGGGTGGTGGAAGTGCCAAAGCTGGTGCTAGTCGGGCTGCTGTTGTTGCTGCCAGTGAGTAACGCCTTTTCCCCCATCCCTTACTCTTCTTGTGCTCGTGTCTATTTTCCTTATATTTGCTTTTCTGCACATCTCTGCCCTGCGATCTTCTCACGGTTATCATTCTCCCACCAGAACCTGGAGATGAAGGCAAAGACAAATAGATGGCCTCAGCTATCAACGTGCTAACATCTCCACCCTGTCTGTGGTGATGATTATGGTCCCTATATATCCCCTTATGGCCCTTCTGTCTATATGGCCATCATTTCTTATGTTTATATCCCCAACATGTCTGGATTTTGTTTTGATTCTCTACCACCCTTTCCCTGTACTCGCTTGCATTATCAGATACCCCCCTACTCATCCAACCAAGAAGAGAGAGAAAGAGCCATGTATCCTTTTAATTTGTCGGAATCAATGAATCTACCTCTTTGTCATTACTTAACTAATCGCGCGCGCGTATTCTAGTTGCCTACGTCGTCATGCACTTCCTCGAGCGCCGATCCTCGAAACTGTGAGTATAGGGAAGAGTTGGTTCAGCAAGTGAGAATATTGTTTGAGTTTGTGAAGGGCCGCTTTGCGCTAAAGATCAGGGTTGTCCTTGTGTATTTACTCTTTGTAGCTCATTCGTGTGTAATGTACATTGTCTGCACAAGGCATTCATCGATTACGAATGTAGGGTTGGGAAGATGAAAAAGATTGTATTTCTCTCGCAGATATCTTCGTAGCTCATGCTGAATATCCATCTACATATATTCCACGTTGTCTTCAGCAGAAAGCCACTAAATCAACACCGTCTCTCAACACCACGCTTACTCACACACAAATACTTCACCCCTTTGTACGGCTTGACACTCTCCCCCAAACCGCGACTGCGGCGCTGATCGATGTTCAGACTATCGACTCTGATACCCGAAGGAAGCCAGCCGCGCACGGAGAAGGAGACAGAAGCAGAATTGGGCATGAGGCTTGCGTTGAGTTGTGCTTTCGTTCGGCGCGGTGTAGGGCGTGCGGATGCGGAGGGGGAGAAAAAGGCGGGGAGAGAGGGTTGAGGTTGAGACTGCGAGTGTGATTGTGATTGTGATTGGGAGGGAGGCGTTGGTGTCCGTGGTTTAAATGGGTCTGGGGATGGTGTTGGAAGCTTTTCTGGGGGCTCTGTGGATACTTCAGTCGGGCCGTTGCCTGTGTCTTCGGAGATGGTGGTGGTAACAGCGGCGGCAGCGCGGGACGACTTTTTGGTGGACTTCTTTTTCTTCTTCTTCCGCTTGGTTGGGTCGGCGGATCGTGTCTTAGTGCCCGTGCTGCTGTCCTGGTCATGGTAGGAAGTCGGGGCCTCGTAGTAGCCTTGCAGGAGATTTGCATTGGCATCCTCATCCGGGCTTTCGTCTAGATCTTCGTCCGCCAGTGGGTAGCCCGCGACGGTGCACCGCAGAGTTGCAGTTCCAGAGATTGTGCCGGCTTCGCGGCCCGTTGGAACCCGCCACTCGAGAAGACCGCTGCCCGGCAAGAACTGCGCGTCACCTCGGCTGGCCTGCATGTCGGTGATGTGTCGTACGGAAGTGGAAATTGGGACGCTGACGACAACCTCCTCAAGCACCGGTCCGGTGCCATTGCCGCCTCCACCGCCTACGTTGCCCAGGAACGACGGAGTCGAGGTGCCGGATCCATTGCGCGCTGGGCCCGGGCGGGCAGATGAAGGTTGGCCTGGGAAGTCGGTGTTCAGGGTCAATCGCACCTCGAAGTCGGCGCCGGAGGGTCCGAGTGATTTGCGAATGTCCACTATGGCAGGGAGGAAGAGCTTCTCCATGTGGCTTGGCGGTTCGTCAATGTCCGAGTCTATTGGGAGGAGATCAACTTCATATCCTGCCAAGATGAACCGGCCGTCTGGCGGTATAAAGCTAAGCTCGCCCGGCCGTTCCCTCCACCGCGCCAGTCGGACACATGGGTGAAACACAGGCAGCTCTATCTTGCGAGCGATCCCTTGTTGCCCTCCGGGTGTTGTTAGGTTTAATAGCAAATCTGGGACCCCAGAGAGCTTTGCCGTGAACGCAATAGTTCCAGATACTAATGCAGAGAGCAATCGCCCTGAAGGGGCCATTGTCACAGACAGAGATTCAATGATGTCGACATATAACTCGTTGGATGTGTGCCGTACCCCTGGCCGGCGCCAGGGAATCGCAGGGCCTTGGGACGAACTCGCGGCCGCCAATGATTGCTTCAAGGGATTGGCAGTTCCCAGAGTGGGTGTCGATGTCCTAAACACAATCAGCCTAGTGTTTCCTATTACAACATCATACTGCATGCGACGTCACTCACCCGGGCACTCCGATCCCCCCCCAATAGCTTCCCCATCCACCCTGGGACTTCAACAACTTCTTGTAGCGCATTGGGCTCAGTATTACACACCACACCAGCATCACACATTTCAGTCAAGAGCTGCGCAACAACATCATAATTGGCCTCGATCCTGCTCGAGAGCAAGGGCGCGCCCACAAAATCCTCCAGCACATCGACCACCCGGTGCAGGAATTCCAGCACCAGAAGCGGCTCGGTGTCCACCTCAGTCAGGGCAAGGAACAGCAGGTTCGACTGCACGGTCGAGAACACTGTCACCGGCGGTGAGGCATTGGGGAGGTATAGTAGGGAGGGGCGCGGGGCGGCATGGGCAAGGTAGAGGGGCAAGATGGCGGCGGCGGATGGCGGGCGGGAGCGATATACATGCTCGACGAGGGGGGTGCTGGAGGAGGGTCAGTACACATTGATTATCAAGGATAGCAGCAGACATACTTGTCCTCGTCATATATGTAAACGGCATCGATCTCGCCGCTCATCGTGGCCAGCGTGGGATTGGAAAGTGTGCATCATCCGCGTTGTATACCGGGTCACGAGCGGCCCTTTCTGCCGCCGATCCCCGCCTTCGGTCTGTCGCATTCCCTTTTGCTTCGTTCTACCCCGATACATACTAACATCTGGGATACACACTCCCTTATCTTCAATGGCACCCTCTCCCCAGAATCCCGCCTTGGATGTCCCTCCCAAGGACGCCAAGCAGGCGCTGGCGGAGGACAAGTATGACGACTGCATGTCTTGCCGCGTGACCGGTAACCTTTCGCAACTGCCCTCTTTGTGATCAGTATGCTAATATCAAAGTGCAGGGTCGGCCGCATTTATTGGCCTCGGAGTGTACAGTTACTACACGGGCATGCAAAATCTACGGAAGCAGGAGAAGGCCATTATGGCTGGCCCATCAAAGTATCGAATGGGTTCACGACAGCTGGGGATTGCGACCATCTCGGCCACGCTCGTGGGCATGGGGCTGTACAGAGCTTTCAATTAATGGGGATGGTTGGATCCAGAGGAAGGAAGAATAATGTTCTACGGAGACGGAAATTTCATGTACGATATTGATCTTGATTTGTATGCCATCACCACTCGTGAAAAGCCGCCACACCGGGCACTGGGTATCATCTCAGCGGATGTCCTCTATATGCTATATAACAACATGCAAACAGCCAGTAAAAAAACACAACACACCGACACCATGGAAAAAGCACCTCTATAATGCACCCGGAAAGGACCCCCATGTGAACATCAAGTTAGGATATTCGTCATTTCGTCGACTTCGTATGCTCAGTCAAGGGAGCTACGTAAAGCGGCCGCGCTTCCCACCTCCGAACGTGTCGCGGCCGTTGTTTAGACCGGATAGGTCGAAGAAGTCCGGGACGGTGAATTTCCGTTTCGACCCCACTGCGGCGGGGGCCTCTCGTGTAGATGGACGGGCGTTCGGACGGGCGTGATTGTTGTGGCGGTGGTGTTGGCGAGTGGGTCGGGGCATAATAGAGACGCTTACGGGGCTCCCATCTTCCGTGGAAGTGGTGGAGGCGTCGGAGGACTGCATGTCCATATCCAGTTCCTGGCACTGGGGAAGAGTTGGTCCCGCGGAAAAGGTAAAGACCGTGGATCTTCCAAGCGAGTTTGCCTCGTGAGTCTGTTGGGCTGTGTCCGTTGTTTGTGTGGTGGTAGTCGTCGGATCTGGTTTCGGTGTTGATGCCGAAGTGGTCGTGGGTGCCAGTCGAGTGGGGGTTTCAGAGGCGTGCTGGGGTTGCTCTCTGCGAGGAGCAGCAGGAGTGGCGCTTCGATCACGCTTATCCGCATCCCCCCGTTCATCGTCGTCGCTGTTCTGGGACGTGATCCCATCACACTTCTCCGTTGCCCATTGTCGAACCTTCCACCCTTCTCCATCACTGAGGCCGAGGTTCTCCCGGTCAAGAAAATGAAGGAGATCCTCTATGGCTTCTTGGTAGCCGGACTGTTTCGCCTGGGCTTGCTCACCGAGAGCATTCTTATAGAGGTTGGTAACGGATAAGGCAGCTGCCTTGAATGACTGCAAGAGTTGCTCGGGAGGCTGTGGGCGGGGTGTTGAGCTGGGCAAGGAAGTGTTTAAGGACCTCATCGAATCCATGGTTGATGATGATGGGTTCGCCAGACCACCTGAGAGGTCTACTATATAGCGGAAAGGCACTTGATTGAGCTGTTGGGGAAAAAGTGGCGTTCAGGCGAGGTCGAGTCGGGAAGGAAGAAGAAAAGCGAAAAGGAAAACAAAGAAAAAAAGATAGAGGATCAAAGTGGGAGATCGCCAGCACGCAGTCTCTCCAAGACCGACTTCTCTGGGCCAGCGTTGCCTGTACACTCCGTCCAGGGGGCAAGAGTCAGGTAGTCGATGATGTGATGGGAATGCAGGTCATGCTCCTCTCTTTTTGCTCCTTCCAAACCCACCACCTGACTCGGCCTGATCGGGTGGGTCACGTGAATGGCTGACTCAACAAGGCTTATGTCATACGTGGGCGCGCGCTCGCTCATTTGTGCTGGTTCGGCGCGACTAGGAGGCGTTTTCGCTCCCTCAATTGTCCTGTCTGCGAGACTCATTCACTTCCCCTGTCCCCCTTCATATTCGCGATCCATCACTTCTTCGCAGGGCCAATCTCTACAACATCCTTGCGTGGTCCTGATCTTGTCGGTCTCGGTCTGATCGTTTGAATTCGTGCAAAATACGTGTTCGACTATATCCACGCCTGCGCTCGGTGCGCTGAAGGTGGAAGATGGCACCAGCACCCACCTCTAACTCGCCATCTCAGGCAGACACCCCCATGACAGACGTTAACGATGATGTCGTTCCGTCAGTCCCCGTCGATGCCCCTACGGACGCGCTGATGATGGTACGTGATTCTTTGACCCACCACTTGACTCTGCACCGCGATCGTTGCATGGATTTGCGCGCATGGCAATTTGTGCATGCCAGAAATGCTGACTCTATTGATTACTGCAGGGCTACCAAGACACCCCCGATTATACGGTACGAACATCCTTTGATAACTTGCCACAGGCATTTGCAATGTCAACTAACATATTCATCCCCCCACAGGACTCGGACACGAACCCCAATACCACTGCAAGCAGCGTTGCGGGCGATTTGGCTCCGCAGGATGCCCGGCGACGTCGATCCGAGGCCTTTCAGCTGAGAAAAAGCATTTTGGGCAAGAAACAAAGCCGCTTGGATGAATCGAAGGTGGGGAGAGCTATCTCTCGAATTTGCCAGGCCTAAGTTACTGACGATTATTGCGCTCAACAGGAAGATGACTCGATTCGTCGATTCCGATACCTCCTTGGTCTGACCGACCTCTTCCGCCACTTCATCGAGACGAATCCCAACCCCCGAATTAAAGGGATCATGGAAGAGATTGACCGACAAAATGCAGAGCAAGAGGCCAAGGCGCGCAAGGGGTCCTCGCGTTCCGGTGGTGCTGGCGGGGACCGACGCCGTCGGACGGAGCAGGAGGAAGATGCTGAGCTTTTGAAGGATGAGAAGCGTGGCGGCGAGACTACCACCGTCTTCCGAGAGTCTCCTACGTTCATCAACGGTGAAATGCGTGATTACCAGATTGCGGGACTGAACTGGCTGGCTTCACTGCACGAGAACGGTATCTCCGGCATCCTGGCCGATGAGATGGGTCTAGGAAAGACTTTGCAGACTATCTCGTTCTTGGGCTATCTGCGCTACATCTGCGATATTTCCGGTCCCCATCTGATTGCCGTGCCCAAGTCGACACTCGACAACTGGAGACGTGAATTCGCCAGGTGGACACCGGAAATTGACGTTTTTGTTCTCCAGGGTGATAAAGAGGAGAGAGGACGGTTGATCCAGGATCGCTTGGTGGATGAAAACTTCGATGTCTGCATTACGAGTTACGAGATGATTCTGCGCGAGAAGTCACACCTCAAGAAGTTCGCCTGGGAGTACATCATCATTGATGAGGCTCATCGCATTAAGAACGAGGAGTCTTCATTGTCGCAGATCATCCGGCTTTTTAACTCTCGCAACCGCTTGCTGATCACCGGAACACCGCTGCAAAACAACCTGCACGAACTGTGGGCCTTGCTCAATTTCCTGCTGCCGGATGTCTTTGGCGACGCTGATGCTTTTGACCAATGGTTCTCCAGTCAGGAAGCTGACCAAGACACCGTGGTGCAGCAACTTCACCGAGTCCTGCGCCCTTTCCTGCTCCGCCGAGTGAAGAGTGATGTTGAAAAGAGTCTGCTTCCCAAGAAGGAGATGAATCTGTACGTTCCCATGTCCGAAATGCAGGTGAAGTGGTATCAGAAGATCCTGGAAAAAGACATCGACGCGGTGAACGGCGCTGCGGGAAAACGCGAATCGAAGACCCGCTTGTTGAACATCGTCATGCAACTGCGCAAGTGTTGCAACCATCCATACCTTTTCGAGGGAGCTGAACCTGGCCCACCGTACACGACCGATGAGCACCTTGTGTTCAACTCCGGCAAGATGGCTATCCTGGACAAGCTTCTGAAGCGCATGCAAGCGCAGGGCAGCCGTGTCCTTATTTTCTCCCAGATGAGCCGTGTTCTGGATATCCTCGAAGATTACTGTGTGTTCCGCGAATACCAGTACTGCCGGATTGATGGTACGACGGCACATGAAGATCGCATTGCTGCCATCGACGAATACAACAAGCCAGGATCGGAAAAGTTCATCTTCCTTCTTACTACGCGCGCAGGTGGCCTGGGTATCAACTTGACCACGGCCGACATCGTTGTGCTCTTTGACAGTGACTGGAACCCGCAGGCCGATCTTCAAGCCATGGATCGCGCTCACCGCATTGGTCAGACCAAGCAGGTCGTGGTCTTCCGATTCATCACGGAAAACGCTATCGAGGAGAAGGTTCTGGAGCGTGCAGCGCAAAAGCTGCGTCTCGATCAGCTGGTCATTCAGCAAGGTCGCGCCCAACAACAGAACAAAAATGCCGCTTCAAAGGACGAGTTGCTAGGTATGATCCAGCACGGTGCCGCCAATGTCTTCAATACAAAGGGCGCTACTGGGACTACCAACGAGATGACGGATGACGATATCGAGTCCATTTTGCGCCGAGGCGAGGAGCGGACTGCTGAGCTCAACAAGAAGTATGAAAGCCTTGGCATCGACGATCTCCAGAAGTTCAGCTCTGAGAGTGCATATGAATGGAACGGTCGGGATTTCACCGACCGCAAGAAAGACATCGGCGTCAGCTGGATTAATCCCGCCAAGCGTGAGCGGAAGGAACAGTTCTACTCCATCGACAAGTACTACCGCCAGGCCCTTTCCACCGGAGGCCGGACTGCCGACCCGAAGCCCAAGGTTCCCCGAGCACCCAAACAGGTCGCCGTCCACGACTGGCAATTTTTCCCGCCTGGCCTGCAGGAGTTGCAGGACAAGGAGACCGCCCACTTCCACAAGGAGATCGGCTATAAGGCACCCTTGCCCGAGGGTCCTGAGGAGGAGCTCAGCGAACGCGAGGCCGAGCGGGATCTCGAGCAGAAGGAGATTGATAACGCCGTTCCGCTCACCGAAGAAGAGCAGGCCGAAAAGGCTCGCATGTCCGAAGAGGGTTTCTCCCACTGGAACCGTCGAGACTTTCAACAGTTCGTCAATGGATCGGCCAAGTTTGGACGTACGGACTACGAGGGCATCGCCACGGAAGTTGATAGCAAGGATCCCGATGAAGTTCGGGAATACGCCGAGGTGTTCTGGCTCCGCTACACTGAGATCCAGGATTACACGAAATATCTGCGGGTGATCGATCAGGGGGAGGAGAAGGTGCGCAAGATGAACCACCAGCGCAAGATGCTCCGGAAGAAGATGGATATGTACCGTGTGCCGCTTCAGCAGCTCAAGATCAACTACACCGTGTCGACGACGAACAAAAAAGTCTACACTGAGGAGGAGGATCGATTCCTGCTGGTCATGCTGGACAAGTACGGCGTCGAGGGCGACACCCTCTACGACAAGATCCGGGACGAGGTCCGCGAGTCGCCGCTCTTCCGCTTCGACTGGTTCTTCCTCAGTCGGACCCCTGTTGAGATCGGCCGCCGGTGCACTACACTACTGAACACGGTGGCGAAGGAGTTTGAGCCCAACGGGGACTCTGGCAAGGGTCGTGGGCGGGACCGCGACGAGGAAGAAGAGGAGGAGGCAGCGCCTGCGAAGAAGAAGGCTAAAAATGGAACTACGGTACGTGGCGCCTGCGCCTGGACACTAGTGTCTGTTGGAAGACCCCCCTAACTAATTATTGTTTCTTATCGCAGGCGGCCAAAGCTAAAGCCGGGAAGGGCGGCAGCAAAGCCACCTCGACCGCGACCTCGCGCGCGGCGAGTGTGTCCACGGCGCCCAAGTCTAAGAGCCGGAAGAGGTGAAAGTGACCCATTTTTCCCGTGTGGTGTGTGTACGTTGCCCAGGTGTTGCTGATCATGTTGGACGGGTGGGGCGTGCTCTGTACTTTTTACTGTGCTTCTTCGATCGGAGTTGGCGTTGGCAGATAAGATATAGTAGTTTGTGTAATGCGAAGATCCAAACAAGAAATGTTCCTTCCACCTGATGTGATAAACCGCCGATCCTCGTCACCAGGCGCCAACTCTTTGCCACGCGACAGGGACCGAGAGTCATCTGCAATGACGACAGCCTGGCTGACCCTTTTCCCATTCGAAAGTATCAACAACTGTACATTCTACGACGTCCGAAGCAACTTGTATAAGTAACTAGTCCTCCACCCTCCACACCACTCAAGTCCCGCCACCAAACTAATCAACATGTCCATCATCAAGTCCCTGAAAGCAAAGCTGTGCCGTGGCCGCAAGTCTCCATCACCCACCATGGCGACCAAGATCAAGATCATCCCGAACCCGCAGTACCAGAAGTCCGGCACGAAGTCGTACGTGCACCTGATGCGCAAGTACGGCTTCAACGCGACCAAGGATGGGCCCTATTTCATGGGCAGCACATTGCACCAGGTCGGAAGGCAGTATACCGACAAGCCCATCGGCGGCCGCGCGCATATCCGCCACGTGCTGCAGAAGAAGACCGGCGAGGACGACCAGGTCGGCGAGATCGGGGCGTCGGATGTCCAGAATGACTCGATGTACCTGGCACAGGTGGGCATTGGGACGCCCGCGCAGACGCTGAGTTTGGATTTCGATACCGGGTCTGCGGATCTGTGGGTAAGTGGTGATGCTCGATTGTGTGTGTCGATGGTGACTGACAACAGCCAAATAGGTCTGGTCGACTAAATTGCCGTCGGCGACCTTGTCCCAGCACAAGAATCATACCGTCTTCGACCCGACCAAGTCGAGTACCTTCCAAAACAAAGAGGGCTCCACCTGGCAGATCTCTTACGGCGACGGATCGTCCGCCTCGGGCACTGTCGGCAACGACAATGTCAACATCGGCGGTCTCGTAGTCAAAGGCCAAGCCGTCGAGCTTGCAGACACCATGTCCACGCAGTTTGCCAGTGGGACCGGCGACGGGCTGCTGGGACTCGCATTCGGCAGCATCAACACGGTGAAGCCTACGGCCGTACAAACACCCGTCGAGAACATGATCACGCAGGCCGACATCCCCAAGTCGGCGGAGCTATTCACCGCAAAGCTAGGTTCATGGCGCGACAAGAACGAACCGGACCAAGGGGCGTCGTTCTACACCTTCGGGTTCATCGACCAGCAGACCATCAAGGCGTCCGGCGAGGACGTGTCCTACGCGCCCGTGGACAAGAGCCAGGGATTCTGGATGTTCGAGTCCGCCTCGGCGACTGTGAATGGGAAGACAATTGCCCGTGCTGGGAACAACGCTATCGCTGACACAGGCACCACGTTGGCCCTGGTGGATGATAATACCTGTCAGGCTATCTACGATGCTATTCCGGGTGCGTACTACGATTCCACCACGCAGGGATACATCTACCCCTCCGATACGACAGCGGATAAGTTGCCCGTTGTTTCTTTCGCGGTGGGAGGTAAGCAATTTGCTGTGCAGAAGGAGGATCTAGGATTTGCCGAGGCCAAGGCTGGGTATGTCTATGGTGGGATCCAGAGCCGTGGTACTATGACATTTGATATCCTCGGCGATACGTTCCTCAAGGGGATCTACGCTGTAAGTTTTTTGTCTTTCGAGAGGTGTGACGTGGGCTGATTTGTTCTTTGTAATAGGTCTTCGACGTCGGTAATACTCGTTTTGGAGCTGTGCAGCGGAAGGAACTCCATCAGAACCTTACTCCGCCTCCTCAGACTCAGTGAGGGTTGAGGAATCAGGTAGAGAGGGGCATTTAGTATTCTTTGATGGTTTTAGGTATTGTTAGTTTTGATATCCTATTGTTCATCCTTTCGGATGATATACAATACAACTCGATGCATTTCTATCTCACCAACAAGCGTAGCAGCCGAACATGAGCCTGCTGTCACCCAAATGTATCGAAAGACGACCACATACGTCTATAGGCATATGGTACAACATAACCATGATCCTGAATGTATGGCGAGGTTGGGTCTTTCACGCCGGGGAGACCGTTTACGTGTGTGCTTTATTAGGGCACCAAAGCAGAAGAAATAGGAAATTCACGACGATGACTAGGGTAAAAGAGAAATTTCTTCATCTAGGACTATAAATTCATCCACTTAATTATCGGCTTGATGACCTGCGGAGATATGTTAGCATTTTCTGTCAAGAATTCTGTTTTAAACCTGAGCATACCTTGCCTGACCGTAGGTCCTGCAATGCCTGCTCCATTGAACCCGTGTCATACACCTTACATAGCTTATCAACAGGGAACTTCCCCTGCTGGTAAAGATCAACCAGCTTGGGAATGAGCTAACACGACTTCATATCAGTTCGCTGTACACAAGGCCCCAGTTTTGCGTGACTTGCGTGACTTACCGAAACAGGACTCGAGCACCCCTCAATAACACCCAGGACCCGTTTACAGGACATCATAAACTCCAACGGATGGATTTTGAGTTCGGCGTCTTTCGGAGCGACGCCAACAATAGCCAGAGTTCCTTCATGGCCCAGGGCCTTGACCGACGCTTCCTGCAGAGGCACCACGCCCGTTGTGTCGAGGACATGATCGACACCATCCGGGAATAGATCTCGAAGTCCCTGAACGAGGTCTGGGACCCTTGTGGTGTTGAGCGTGTGCGATGCACCCAGAGACGCGGCTAGCTCAAGCTTTGCGTCCACGATATCAACTGCGATAACATTCTCAACTCCCAACTCTCGAGCTGCGAACATAGCTGCCAAGCCCACAGCACCCATACCCAGAATGGCAAATCGGCTCGTAGTCTTCGGTTTCAAAACGTTAAATACCGTGCCTGCACCAGTGAGATACCCGCATCCCAGCGGCGCAAGAAAAGCCATATCATCGACAGTGAGCGCAGAGGCCCCAGACCCCGAACCGGACGGACACTTGACGACAGAAGTCTCCTTTACAACAGCCAACTTACTCAAGGAAGACTGTCCAAAGAACTGTCCCCGAATGGGCGGGCGCTGCTTATCCGGAAAAGAAATCGGCGACTTCGCAGCATCCATGCCGCGTGCTCCGCCGAAGTTGATATCCGTTATTTGCGGACAGAAGCCACATCGGCCCTCTTGGCAGGGAGAGCAGTTCGCTTCGAGGCAGGAACTGAAGCTCAGGAAGACCATATCGCCCTCATGTAAGGTTTTGTCTTTCACGTTGCCGCCGATTCGGCGGACGATGCCGGCGCCTTCGTGACCTAGAACAGCTGGGTAGGCGCCCACGGGGATTTCGCCATGTTGGACAGCTATATCCTATTGATTTGGGGTATCAATATGATATCGTCGATGTTGTGGGTTGATCCGGCTGACGGGTGTTGGAGACTACGAGTACATACCGTGTGGCACAGCCCTGTGTACTTCATTTCTACCAGGACCTCATTCGCCCGGACTTCGTCCAAAACAACATCTTGCAGAACAAACGGTGCCCCTGGCTCCTCGACAACAAATGCCTTGGTGGTGATCTGTTTTTCTGGGATCATGGTTGCGGGGCTTATATTCACTTAATGACGTACCCAATCTTCTTCCGCGCGAGTAGATTGGGGACCGATGCAAAATTAACCGTCAGGCGCGAGACGGGTTTTTCTGAAACCCTGGGCGCAGACATGAAGTGCCTTTATGTTCTTGCGGGTTCTCCGACCTATCCCCGCAGAGGCCAGCTCTTGGAAGGCGTTCACCCCACACCCAGCGATCTCCGGGAGAAGATTCGGGAGTTAGCTCTGCGGCAATCCAAAAGACGCCCCACAGGTATATGCAGAGGACCTTTGCCAGCATGTGCCTTCGATATCCAAGTATTACTGAGTTCTTCGAAATGAATAATAAAGGAGATCTGTTATATTGAAGCTGTTGAATATATGTCCGGCCCAATGAACCCCGTTCGCCACGAATGCAAAAGTTTCTGTTGTACACGCGCAAATATATTACAGTAAATGAAGAACACATTACCACATCTTTTGCTTCTTCACTGGTCCCGACACTGCAAGTCGAGTTTGCAAGAACATATCCATAAGCAATGCGGCGGCCACGCTCACATTGAGACTGTCGATACGGGCCGGATCGGACTCGACGCCCAAGTACACGCTGTGCCGGGCACCAGGGATAGTGACCGTCGCATCAGCATGCGACTTGATGTGAGCGCTCAAGCCAGACGACTCACTGCCCATCATGAGCACGCTAGGCGCTCCCCCCAACGGATGCCCATTGCCGTCCTGACTCCCGTCCATCGAGACGCGGTCCACGTGCGTTACGGGAACGCCTGGGCTCGGGGCATCAGCCGCATAGAACCGCCACCCGTTTGCTTTAGACCGTTGAATGAATTCGACTTCATTTCTTGCGTAGAGCATAGTCATATTCTCAGCCGCGCCGGCGGAAGCCTTGATCGTCACAGGCGATAGAGGAGCCGAGTTGCGACCAGCAAAGACAATTCCGTCGATGCCTAAATAATACGCAGACCGAATGATAGCACCCACGTTACCAGAGTCCACGACTCCGTCCAGAAGTAAAATCACTGGGAATCGATGTCGTGGTTGCTCCTCAGGCGTAGATGGAGCCGGGTGAAGGATGGGAATGAGATCGCTCGTGCCATTGACCGCCGCTTCCTCCCGTGTCTGCGGTGCCAGTTCAGCCCGGAAATGAGTATCGGTAATGGCAGAAACAGGCCGCAAGGACTGCACGGGAAGCTTTGGCAGAGGGGAGACCTCTAGAATGCAGCCGTTATGCGCACGGCCAGCACTCATCTGGTCCATAAGCTGCACCCATTTCGCAAAGGCCATCTTGATCTTGACATCCTTGGCCAGGGCCAGCTTTCGGATTTTGATTTTCGCCGGGCTTAGTTCCTCGTCTGCCCCCTGGTAGAGATATAGCTTGTAGAGCTGGCGCCGACTGCAGCGCAGTGCCGCCTCCACCGCGCCCGTACCGTAGATGAACTCCGATGCCGGCGTGGTGTAGGGTATCGAAGTTGGGATCTTCACTTCCGACTTCACGCGCTCGGGAATGGCGTCTGTGGGGTGATGAACATCCTGTCCCCTTTTCCTTTTGTGCCGTTTGACGGGCTCTGGTTTTGGTGGCCGGACATCTCGGTGTTCGCGAGGCAGGCCATGGAAACTGCCCGTCCTAATGAATTCGTCCTCGTCAAACCTGGAAACGTGATTCCTGGCGGGCTTCTGGAAACGCGATCTGCTCGGTGAGGATCTCGCGGACTCTGGAGATCTGGAGGGCGGGCCGCGGAGATTTTGCGACTTGCGAATGCCGCGTTCGATGGCGGAGGTTAACGAAGCATGTCGAACTGGAGTCCAAGACAGGGAGTCAATGAGACGTAGAGGGCCACGAAGGCCTATCCTTGGAGTTGCCCAAGCCATATTCCGGCTGAGCGTTGTTCCTCTCTTTCAGCTCACGAACATCCTTCAGACTTCAACGAGCGCGATAAGATAAGCCCGGACTATCCTTGATCCACCGCGTGTTTCTTTTTATACTCTTTCGTCAATGTATGTACTTCTCTACCTCGCCACTTCTCTTTCTCTTCCTCTCTCTTTCTTCCTGGCTGCTGACTTGAACCTTCTGAAGGTGCCTGGCCCTCAAGTACTCAGACCCACTCTCACTGAACATACTTCCTCTCATTGACCTTTCTGTATCTGGAATCACTTCCTGGTAGGGACCGCGTTTGCGGTTCCCTACCACCACTGCCGATTGTCTTGTCACTTTCAAATACTGCAAATTTCTCATCATGTCTTCTACTTCAGCTGAGTCCCGCACCGCCTGGCGTCCCTCCAAAGCTCTCCAGATGGAGACAGCGTTCGCTATTCATATTCCAGCAGTTGACAACTCCGAGGAGTACAAGTTCCTGCCCGGTCATTTTGCTATTGACCGTGTCTTGGAAGTGAATTCAACCGACGGTAAATCTACATACACTGTCAAACTCCAAAGTGGTGAGCGCGAGACGGTGAGTAATGCCCTTCGCAGTCCCCGTCGCTTGCTGATCGCTCATACCTCGCACAGATGTCATACTCTCAGCTATCAAACATGGATAATGGACCGCAGTCGCTGAGCGAGTTCAAGGAAGGATCAGAGTCCAATGAGGAATCAGACTCGAGCGATAATGAAATCGAGTCCAGTGACGACGAAATTCAAATCGTTGGAGCACGTCGTTTTTCCCGACATCCGTTTCCATCCACCGACGGTGCAGCATCTGAGAACGGAACCGAAATGCAATCGTCGAGATCTTCCAGCTCTCGGGGTCTGCTGCGCCATGCAACGACAGGCGGATACACTCAATTCTATGACCCTATGGACCTTGAAGATTCAGACAGCGATGATGTTACACCCGTATATGGCCTGCGCCGGTTTAGGAGAGAGAGATTAAACACCGCGCGTATCTCAAGTCGACAAAGGAAATCACTGCGGAAGAACCTACGGGAGCGATTGGAGGATGACCTTTCCGATTATGAGCCCGTGGCCAAGACACAGCAACAAGAGAAATTCTCCGGAGCGAGGGAGTTCTTCTACCAACGTCCACCTGGCGACGAGTTCAGAGAGTGGCACTGTCTGTATTGCTCCGTCTGCAAGACCTACGATGATCATCCCGAGAAGGGGCCTTTGGTATTCTGTCAGGGGTGCACATCTTCATACCATCAATCTTGCCTAGGTTTGCGAAGCGCTCGAAAGCATCTAGTTACGAAAATCCACGATGGTTTCATTCTCCAGTGCCATCGCTGCTTGGGAGTTGACAACGAACGGCACGATGTATGCCCTCATTTGGGCTACTGTGCAGGATGCAAACAAGGAGGCCCAATGTCAAAGCCACTGCGAGAACGTCTTACATCTCAAGAAGAACAGCAGCTGCGAATTGAAAATGGAGGCATAGATCCAATCACTGCTGTGAATATGTCTATGGTCAACAGCAAAAGCATCGAGAGCATCCTTTTTCGTTGCGTCGAGTGTCATCGAGGTTTTCATCTACATCATTTGCTGAAACAAGGAAAATCTGTGGCAGAGCGGGATAATATCGAGGCGTTATTCGCTCAGTTTAGCGTTCACTGGCAGTGCAAGGATTGCTCTGATGCCCCTGGAGACGTTGAAACTATCGTGGCCTGGCGACCAGCCAACCCCAAAAATAGCAAAGCCCTGTCTGGCCGTCTGGTTGAACTTGTGCCAGAGATCGACAAAGAATATTTGGTCAAATGGAGAAAGATGTCCTATTTCCGTGCCACTTGGGTCCGTGGCGACTGGCTCTGGGGTGTCACTTTCCACACCACGCGTCAAAAATTCTTCAACAAGTTTCCTAGGCCAATTTCAAATGCCGAAAAAGCTATTCCAGAGGAGTTTCTTCGAGTGGACATTGTATTCGACGTTGTCTATTCAGAAGCTGCGACTATGCCAGATGACAAAACAGATCCGTCGATGGTCGAACGCGCCTATGTCAAGTATAAGGGCTTGGCGTATGAAGACTCGGTCTGGGAATCGCCCCCGCTCCCCTTCGAGGCTCAATGGGACGATTTCAAACTCGCTTTCAATGACTGGATGTATCAGGATACCATTCGCCCGCCGCCTGAGATGGAGGACTGTCTCTCGCAGCTTCGAACACAGGATTTTGAAACAAGCCTTTTATTGGACTCTCAGCCAAAGCTCATGACGGGGGTTGGCGATCTCATGGGATATCAGCTAGATGGCGTCAATTGGCTCTATTACAAGTTTCTACAGCAGAAAAATTGCATTCTTGCTGATGATATGGGCCTAGGAAAAACCATCCAAGCCATTGGTCTATTTGCGACTTTGATAGAGCACAGCTGCTGGCCGTTTTTAGTCGTGGCTCCTAATTCAACTTGTCAGAATTGGCGTCGCGAGATCAAGGCCTGGGCGCCTAAGATTCGGGTGGTCACATACTATGGTTCTTCGAATGCTCGTCAGATGGCCTGGGACTACGAGATGTTTCCTGACGGCAAAGAACTCCGATGCCACGTGGTGATCGCCTCTTACGAGAGCATCATCTACGATGGGGCTAAGATTGACAAGATCAAATGGGCAGGTTTGGTGGTTGATGAGGGACAACGCCTCAAAAATGCCAAGTCTTTACTCTACAAGCGTCTTCACCACATGCCTCCGAAGCTCGGTTTCCGAGCGCTGCTTACAGGCACACCTCTCCAGAACAATATTCGGGAGCTGTTCAATTTGGTTCAATTTCTGGACACAAGCAGAAATGCGGGACAATTGGAACAGCAGTATGGAGACCTTACTTCGGACAACATCCGGGCTTTGCACGATATGATCCGGCCCTTTTTCTTACGACGCACCAAGGCCGAGGTTCTGCCGTTCTTGCCGCCTATGGTACAGATAATCGTTCCCGTCTCTATGTCTACTGTGCAGAAGAAGCTCTACAAGTCGATCCTCAGCAAAAGCCCAGAGCTGATCAAGGCAATTTGTCAGAAAAGCCAGTTGAAGAAATCCGAGCGACAGAACTTGAACAACATCTTGATGCAGCTCCGAAAGTGTTTGTGCCACCCTTTCGTTTACAGCCGTAATATCGAAGAACAGACGCTTCACTATGATCCAGTTGTTTCACACCGGCACTTGGTAGAGGCATCTGGAAAGCTTCAGTTACTTGGCCTAATGCTGCCGAAATTGCGTGAACGCGCACACCGAGTCTTGATCTTCAGCCAGTTTCTAGAGAATCTGGACATCGTTGAGGACTTCCTTGATGGCCTTGGAAACGAATACAAATACCGTCGCCTAGATGGTAGTTTGTCGTCGTTACAGAAACAGGCACAGATCGACGACTTTAATGCTTCCGACTCTCCTTATTTCGCGTTCCTATTGTCCACCCGCTCCGGCGGCGTTGGCATTAACCTTGCAAGTGCAGATACCGTCATCATTATGGATCCAGACTTCAATCCGAAACAGGACATACAGGCACTTTCCCGTGCGCATCGAATTGGTCAAAAAAACACAGTTCTTGTATTCCACCTGGTCACTCGAGATACCGTGGAAGAACGTATTATGCAAAAGGGCAAGACAAAGCTGGCATTGGACCACGTGCTTATCGAACGCATAGAGAATGAAGACGAGGAGAATTTGGAATCTATCCTCCGACATGGTGCTGAAACATTGTTCAGCAATGTTTCTGCAGACATCACATACACCTCCGACTCCATTGACAGACTCTTGGATCGAAGCCAAGCGGAGCAAGCAGACAAAATTGCCCAGGACACGACCACTACCGACCACTCTCAATTCAACTTTGCGCGCGTGTGGCAGAATGACAGAGGAACTCTTGAGGCTATAACCGAAGGTGAAGAGACTCCTGTGGATACAACCTTTTGGGATCAGATCCTCCAAGAACGTGAGCTCGCAGCAGCAAAAGAGGCCCAGGAAAAAGTGGAGGGCCTTGGTCGTGGCAAGCGCAAGCGAGCAGCAGTCAACTACAGTACTAAGGACGAACTAATCGATCTCCCGCCTGTGAAACAGCAGAAGACGGGCGACGCTGACCAGGAGTTCGAGCTAGAGGAGGATGAGGATGAGGCTGAGGAATCGGAGTCGAGTGAAATCGAGGCAGTGCCCGAAATCATCGATTTAACGGAGAGTGATCGGCCTCCGCTTCAAGTCAAACGTAAGGCCGTCACATTCCGTCTGTCTGGCCGGTTTATTGCCAGGGGTTCTCTTTACTGACCGACAACCACCCTTTTCAGCCCGTCTATTCGTTCCAGTCCAGTCTCCTAAAGCACCAATCCCTTCTAAACTACCAATTCCTACGGAGAACAACACCAACGCCACACATCGGCCTGCTTGTATCGTCTGCAGCCAGAAACATCTAGGCGGTAGATGCCCATTGAAGTTGGCTGGCGTCCAGAACTGTCCGCTTTGCGGTCTAGCACATTTCGGCGAACGTCGCTCTTGCCCACATCTACTGTCTCCAACCCAAATCCGTCGAATGATGGCCGCATTGTCCAAAAGTACCGAGGCTCCGGTACTCCTTGACTTGGCGTGGAAGTATCTGCGTGGTGTCATGGGTCACTTGAATGCACGTGAACGGAAGGCGGCTGGCGCTGTGGCTGCCCAACATCATCATAATCAGACCTCCCAGAGTCCCGTTCCTGTCAACTTATCCGTCGATCGATTTTTCGCTTCTCAATCACCCGTCTTCCAACATGTCACTACTGGCTTGACGACCGCAAAGCAGGATAGGCCGCATAAAATTTACACTTCGCCCTATTTTGCCCCGGCCTGCCAGGCGCCTGCTTCGAAGCCTCACAGTCCTCCGTCTTCTTTCCCCGCTGAGAAGGAGGTCTGAATATGTCCAATGGTTCCATTAACTAGCGTGAGATCGCGGAGCGGTGACTGAGACTTCGCATGGTAAGGTGGCTGATGATCAACTACGAAGACTTTTTGTGCGCGACGGAGTGCTATTATTCGCTTTCATTTTCATTTTCGTGAATGTACAAATACTCAAGGGCGGGAAAGGAGTGTTCCTGGCGTTCTCGATTTCTCTTCACGACTGATGACCACAAATACCCCTCCTGCGTTTCAATGTAGTTTACAAATACATCCAAAATTGCACCCAATATGCCATATAGATATGCCACAAGTAAAACTTATTTAGTCCCGATCGAGTACTTTGTCTATAAATTCGCTTCTTTTGTCATTGGGTGAGTTGGCAGCAAGCAAGTAACACGCATCTTTCGACCAAACTCCAAAGCGAGTTCGAAGTGATTCATTTATTTCTCAATATATAATTTACGAAATTGCTTTATTTTAGCCTTGGGGTTGAACTGTCAACTATTCTTGCTCAATGATGGTGTTGCGATATTCGGCGTGGCAAGCAATTAGGTCAAGCCAGGTCACTTGACCACTGCCGACAACGTCGAGTCATCTGGAGTATGGGGAGAAGGGCTTGTTTAGAGCAACTTCGTCACCATTATATGCTTCATATATATATGTAAGCTATCTGATGATAATGCTTCGATAATTTGATAGAAGCCTTATTTTCCCGCTTTGTACAGTATCTTCATTTACAACCGGACTGATCGCCAAGGGCACTGAACTATATATGATTGGACCGAACGCTCTTTTCGCTCGAATTTGTTTAATTTGTACATTTTTCGGGAGGTAATCTCTAATCTGAAAGATGTAGAATGTATAAAAGAAAAGACCACATCTTGAGATATTTTCTGCAGGGACCCGTGCAGCAGTCCGTGCAGCAACTGTTAGACCCGTTCCGCTTAGAGCAGAGACCCAAGATTCGCAAACGCATGGAAGACCGTTACATCGACTTTCTTTCCTCCAGGCAGACGTCTCTGCAGTATTCATGCATGCATATGACAATACACACAAATCGTATTGTGGGGTGGCTAAGTCGGGATTAGTCTATATCAACAAACCTAGAGCACTTCAAAACTAAACATTCTGAATTCACTACCTTTATGTTGTCGCCGCCCTAGATATTGATAGATGCTCTTTACAACGAATAGGCTTCCTGCATGAAGGCTCCATTATCTCTAACTAGTGAGAAGCGGTTTTGGAAAGTTCCGCTTTGATGCATGGGAGACAATAACGAGCATAGATGTTCACTGCAGGAAATGGGATAGTTGCCTCTACTTGAGCAATTCACCTTCGCTTATCTTCCCTCTTCTTCTCTTCCTTCTTTGCCCTCCCTCTTCATTCTCCCACAATCGCACTTCTTCTTCTTCTCAAGCCTCTCCATTCTTCACATTTTTACCTCTCTGTATCCCTACCGATTCATTATTACCTCTTGATAACACATCCGAGCTCCTGGCTGATCAGACGACGATCCTGTACTCATTATGAGCACTTCAAACCGTCCTACGTACTTCTGCACCCGCCCTACCGGCACCCTGACTCCACTCATTGCGATGGACGATCTGCCCGATCATGTCCATATTCATGGCGTCCCGCGCACTATAACTGTTGCGGAGACCCATGGCATGACCAGTTGCGGCATTTCGATGGCTCGCAATGAGGCCTGGGTTATTGAAGACCTCAATATCCTTGCGAATCGCACCTACATTACCTCGGAATCCCTTATTGAGCTGCAGCGTCTGCTCAACATTATGATCACTGACCCAAATACCACCCCGAACCTGCGTGCTGCTGCCCAGAGCTTCATTTACCGTGGCATTGATCCAACCATCCCCATCGAAGGCATTCCCAATGCCAACAACATGGCTGTGGCTCTGTCCAACGCTCCCGCTGTTCAGTCCACCGATGCAAATGGTGGAACTGGTGGCGGCAGTGCCACTGGTAGCGGCAGTGGAAATGGCAAGCACGTAAGTCTCAAACAGCCCAATATCTTGAGATGACTGCCTATCTGACTCCAATACTGCAGCACAACAGCAAGAAGGAGTACTGCTCGTACTGGATCCGCCACGGCGAGTGCGACTACCAGCAACAGGGTATGTATACTCACACGCTCTGTGCTCTCTTTTTCACTAACACTCAGTCTTGCAGGTTGCCTCTACAAGCATGAGATGCCCACCGACCTGGCCATGCTGGAGCGTCTGGGCCTTCGTGACATCCCACGTTGGTATCGCGAGAAGTTCAATGTCCACAGCCTCCTGGGCCAGGGTGGCCCTCGTGCTCCGAGCCTGACCAACGAGCAGCAGAGCAACGTCAAGGCGATCGAGTACAACCAGCAGAACGCCCCTCAGAGCCCGCCTCAAACCACCTCGCAGGTTATCACTGGGGATATCGTCGCCCGAGCCATTACGAGCGTTCGGAAAATCACCAATCCCCAGCCTGCTCCGGGCGCTGGAATGATGCAGGTTTCCACTGCTCCTCCAATTGCTCCATTTAATTCCAACCAGCACCATGCGCCCCTCTATGTCCATACTGGACAGCGTGCTGTGAGTGGACCTGCTTTCGCCAACATCTCGGCTGCCGGTCCTCCCCAAACCTATTCTGATGGCTCCTATCCTAACGTTGACCACTTGACCAAATTTGATCTGCTGACAGATCTTGATGAGGAGGGGCATCCTACTTACGACCATGGCCCTGCTCACAGCAACTATGGAGGTTATCCTGGTGGCGCTACTGCGTCGAACACCCGTTTCTTTAACAATGACGGTATGCCTCATCCATTTTCTGGCGGTAAGGATCCTAGACTCTAACAGATAGAGACACAGAACACTACACCCCCACTGTCTCCCAGCCCAAACATTGGGAGAAGCGCAACTGGCGCGGCAGGGCGCGTCGTCTGTGGGACAACGAGACGAACTCTTCCAACGGTGGTGTGCAGATCAAGGATAATCGTCTCGTCGACCCATTCCGATCCCGTCCCTACTACTACCGCCACCGCAAGGTCGGCACTCCCACTGATGGCGCTCAGTCCGTTGGCTCTCCCGAGCCTCCGGAGCATCTCAATTCCCCCATCAGCGAGCTAGTTGCCGATAGCGAGCCTCTTGACCAGAATGAGGTGCTACACCACTGGGGTCTGATCGGTTCCCGTCGCCAGCATTCGAAGCGCGATAGCAATGCCACGATAAAGCCTGGTTCTTCGGACTTCTGTCTCATGGATGGTTCTTCCACCAACTCCAAGTAGGCGGATCGGAACATCATCACAACACACCTGGGTGAATCTCTCGATGCATCTCTTTGCTTTTGTCAATTTTTGCCTCCATGTCGGGACATGGCTTTCTTCTCTTTCGACATGGGACCGGGTTGGTATGTGCCAGTTAATTAAAGAAAAAAATATACCGACCCTCTCTATCAAAACTGGCAACACCTAATGAGGACCCACCCAATACAATAACGATCTACTGGTGCATGGTGTAGCGATTTAACACATGAATGATGAAAATGGAGTTGACACGGAACATGGACGGCACTTGTTGAAAGAACGCTTATCCTTTTTTTGGCGGTGCGTTGCTCATGCTTGTTGAAGGAGGAACGGATCTTTGACTTTTTCTTTTGTTGATCTTCTTGCCTTTTTTTGTATCTTCTGCTTTTTCTATGGTCTTTTCTGCCCCTTGTTTTTTCTTCCTTGTCGTTTTTGTTCTTCCCATGTTGATTCCTCTATGTTTTGACGACCATTCACATGGCACAGGATGGAGGAGGGACTTGTCCAGGTGCTTCTTGTTCACAGGGAGATAGGATGTCACTCTTCAGGTTCTGGGATAGTGAATGAGCTACTTAACTGGCTGCCGCTGATGAAGGGATAGTTGTGTTCTTTGGGACTTGATTGGCCTTGATGTCTTGATTGTGACCCTATCTTGATACATCTGTCCTATTGACTGCTGGCTTGGCCGGGACTTAGGTTAACAACACAAAATTTTGCTCTTCTTTATTTAATTGTGTCTCTTTTCCTTGTAGATTGTAGTCTTGCCAGTAGACTGTAGATGCATCGGATACCAGGACTCCATGCAACCCTTGATTCCACTAGGGCCTGTATACTTGCATAAGTTTGGTTCAAGATTGTTCAAGCGTAAAAGCATTTACATTTATGTGCACACTTCCGGTGAACATGGACAGATATGATTGAATGAAATAATGAGTATAGTACATTTAACAAATGAAGCGGATAGACTTCCTGAGATATGCGCCAGCCGCAAATGTCTAAAAACCAGCTATCAAATACACAGCCCGTACACCTACAGCTCTCACCGACGAACCGGTCGCTGTGCACGCGATCCGCCAACCTTGACCGCGACCTTCTCACGTTCCGCATCAGCCTTGGCCTTTAAAGCAGGATTCAAAGACGGCAGGGTCCGGATAGCCTCTTGGAGAACAGCTTGGCCATCGACAATGGCCTGCTGCTCCTGCTCCAAACTCAATCGCTCCGCGCGCCGTGCCGCCAGCTGTTTCCGGCGCTCTTCGGTCATCTTCCACGATTCTGGGAACTGTGGCCGGACCTTGGGCTTGTGGTGACGCAGATCGAGTGGCACGTCTGCGAAGGAGTCCCCTTCCTTGGCCTCCTTGATAAGTACGTTGACCACATCCGCCAAATACCGCTTATTCTGTGCGCGCGAGCCGAATTTCTCGCAGGACATTTTCACAATGTCCGTCTGCGGGTTGTAGCGCGTACCCACTAACTTCAAGAAGGTCTGCCGCTGGGCCTCGGTGAGGTACTTGGGTGCCAGGTCCTGGGAGGCGAGTTCCACAACGACCTTGTGCTCGGCGGGATGTTGCTCGCCCAGGTATGTGGTGTAGCGGAAGCGGAGGATGTGGGTGTTAGGAGGCAGAGTAAAAGGTTTTGCGAGTTCTGTTCAGGTTAGCCGATTGCCGCTGGAATGGGAAGGGCAATTCATCTTACTGCTCAGCATTGGCATATCCCATGCCGTGATGCGGGCATATTCTCGCATCTCGCGGTGCAATTCCAATTCCGCATGGGCCATCGAGGTGATTTCGTCGTCGTGGATCTCCTCGTCGCCGTCCTCCACCTGGGCGAACTCGTCATCGTCATACTTGGCCCAGAATCCACGCTGTTTGGTCCGAATATCCTCGAACCGTAGATCCTCTTCCTTCTCAATGTCGCGGACTTTCTTGTCTAGCTCCGCAAACATGGCCTTCCGCTTGCCCACGTCGTTGAACTCTGCCACCATGTTGCGGTTCTGCTCATCAAAGGCGGCTCGTTCTTCCGGCGACATCATGTCATACATAGACCGCTCCCCTTTGGAGAGCCGATCGGGCGAGTACTCGGGCATTGAAGGGAAATCTTCTGCTTGAGGATCTGGGGGTGGCTGTGGCACGACCGGGTCTTCGGGCATAAAGCGGAAGGGAGAGGCTGAAAAGTAGCGCGTAGCGGTAGTCGTTGGGCCTCTGCAGGCCAGCAGACGAGCCGGGCGGCCCATTGACCGCAGTGGTAAGGCCATTGTCTGCGTGAAGGAAAGAACGACCAGCGACTGATGTTTTTCCGGGAATATAGTCACGTGGGATACACGATCACGTGTGCTCTGCGCTAACCGCTTGTATGATAGACTGTTATCAACATGTGACTGGCTGCACTTGTCTCTTCTTCTTCTGCTTCTTGTTCTCAGCATCATGGATGAAATGGACCACGACCTGAAGCCCAGCATGACCAAGCACTGCTTTGTCACCGTTGGAGCGACCGCTTCGTTCACGCAGTTGTTGACCCACGTTGCGACTGATGATTTCATCCAGGCCCTGCGACTGCACAACTATACCCACTTGACTATCCAGTATGGTCCGGACCTGGTTTATGTCTCCGAATTCATTGACCGCCACCAGACCGCCACTGCAAGCAATGGTGTCATCAAAGTCAATGGCTTCGATTTCAAAACGGAGGGCCTGGCTCAGGACATGGGCATGGCCAAACCCTGCCCTGCTGAGAACCGAGTCGGTGGGATGATTCTGACGCACGCTGGTAAGGACGGGCACTCATGCTAGTATTGCCCCAAGCTGATGATTGTGATAGGTACTGGCAGCATCCTCGAAGCTCTGCGACTGGGTGTGCCTCTGGTTGTGGTTCCAAACCCAGACCTCCAGGACAATCACCAAATGGAACTGGCCCGTGAGATGCACCGACAGGGGTATGTCGTTGCTGCTGCTGCCGAGTAAGTCGCCCTGTCATTCCAAGCTATGAATGCTTGAACTAACAACGCCCCAGGGAATTGTGTCCAGCTGTCCGCAAGGCCGAGGATCTCCGACTTCGCCGCCCTGGCTGGCCACCAGTTGAAAATGGCCGTGGTCCGCGACCTTATATCCGCGAATCCTTGAACGACGAGTTGGGATTCCTGGACTAAGCAGGATAGTTTCTCTAAGAAGGATGGTGTCTCTACGCAGATTGGTTCCTTCCCAGCAAGGTGGTTCCTTTCAATTTATCTCGACGACTTGATGACTTTATGACAGCGCATTGGCATACCAGGGCCTCATTCTAGCGGTGCAATTTAACAATTTGGGATTGTCTTTGACTTCTTTTCTCTCTGAATAATGCCACTTTCCCCTCGGTATCGCAATTGACACATCATAAAATAGTAGTGTGTAGAGTATACAACCGGAGCAGCATAATGGGCCATCCCCATTGGCCCAAGCTCCTTGTTGACACCCGAGCGCGACGAAAACCAACTCCTGAACTGCATCGACGCCCCATCACCGCCCACCGAAAACCACCGTCCATGTTTCACTAATCCTCGCCCAATCCCTCCTGTGATACTCAGCGCCCCATTCTAGGCCGAGTGGCCACCACACACTCCGCGCACCTCGCTCACCCACACCCCCTCTCCCCGCGCAATGGCTGAGGCAACCCTGCACAATGTGCCCATTGTCATCGACAATGGCAGCGGAACAATCCGAGCCGGGTTCGCAGGCGAGGAGATCCCGTCGTGTTACTTCCCCTCATTCGTCGGCCGTCCCAAACACCCTCGCGTGATGGCCGGCGGCCTGGAGGGGGACTCGTTCATCGGCCAGCGCGCACAGGATCTCCGCGGTCTGCTGAAGATCCGATACCCGCTAGAACATGGAATCGTCACCAACTGGGAGGACATGGAGTCCATCTGGCACTACGTCTACGAAAACGAGCTGAAAACCCTTCCCGAAGAACACCCCGTGCTCCTGACCGAGCCACCGCTCAACCCACGCGCCAACCGCGACATCGCTGCCCAGCTCATGTTCGAGGCCTTCAATGTGCCCGCCCTGTACATGTCTATTCAGGCCGTGTTGTCGCTCTACGCATCTGGTCGGACGACCGGTGTGGTACTGGACTCAGGCGATGGCGTCTCCCACGCCGTGCCCGTGTTTGAGGGATTCGCGATCCCCAACAGCATCCGGAGGATCGATGTCGCCGGCCGCGACGTCACGGAACAACTGCAGGTGCTGCTGCGGAAGGCCGGGCATGTGCTGCACACCAGCGCCGAGAAAGAAGTGGTCCGCATGATCAAGGAGAAGGTGTGCTACGTCTCGCTGGACCCGAAGCGCGAAGAGAAGGAGTGGATAAGCAGCTACCACAAATCGGATGCCAAAGCGGTCGACTATGTCTTGCCCGATGGACACAAGATCAAGGTCAGTCTTACTTGAATCGTTCAGAGAAAACATACTTATAGTTTGCATTATAGATCGGCCAGGAACGCTACCGTGCCCCCGAGATTCTGTTTGATCCAGAACTCATCGGCCTCGAGTACCCCGGCGTGCACCAGATTGTCCAGGATGCCATTGCCCGCACAGACCTTGACCTGCGCAAGTCACTATACCTGAACATTGTGCTCTCGGGCGGCTCGACATTGTGCAAGAACTTCCCCGACCGGTTGATGCGCGAGATCAAGCGACTAGCCGTTGAGGATATGAAGATCCGAATTTCTGCGCCTGCAGAGCGGAAGTACACCACGTGGATTGGCGGCAGCATTCTCGCCGGCCTCAGCACGTTCAGAAAGGTATGTTCGCAATCCAGCAGTACTATCGCACTGTGCTAATCAGGAACAGATGTGGGTGAGTGCGGACGAATGGCATGAAGATCCTGAGATCATCTTCAAGCGATTTGCTTAAGACTCCCCGACGGCAAATGGTCGGATCCATTTGTTTTCTATACTCAATCATCACGCGCCATCGCGAAATGGCGACACGCTCCAACCTCTTTTTCATACCTACACCCACTACCTCATGCATCATTGCATACAGCTCCATCGCAGCATTGAGGGCCATCACGCCATTCTCAATTCTATCCGAGTCGCTTGCGCACCCGCGACTTTTGATACCCCTCGTATTTCTTCTTCCCTCTCTCTGTCATTCCCCTTCCCACTCCGGCTCTCCATGTCTTATTACACGATACATTTTACTCTTGGTCTTTATGAATTGAAAATCTGTGCAAATACTTTCTTTTCTTTCATGTTTGGTTGAATCCGGATTTTTGTATACAGTGAGAATGACATTGCAGCTTGCACATAGATGCCATTGGATATACTCGAGACTAGTACATCCAATCACCACTTACTTCCGTACGGTACTTATGGTAGGGTGACTCGGTTTAGGAGATTACCAAGCTTAATCGTCTTGAGAGATGTCCACCCGCCACGCTGCAACTATAGGCCGCTCGCCTCCAAAGGCCTACGTTGTCTGCGCTTATCTCTTCCATATATCGGCAAGGGTATCTTTTGGGGGGGTAGTTTTCTGACGGGGGCTGCCATGCCATTCAATTATCACGGTAAAGGCGCCTTGTAGTACACGCTCATTTGCCTGATCGGGGTTAGCTATGAGAAAGTCCAATCTGAAGGGATTTGCGTAGCCCCCAACATGCCCCCAACATGCATAAGTTGAAGCTGAAGGGGGCTATAATTCACAGATTACACGATCCTGCATGTCTCTAGCACGTTTCGGCATTTTTGCTCACCCTATGAAGGGCTTGGCGAAGGATGAGTGAAACACGTATGGTATTCGCCTATATAATCTGCAAGATCCCCAGAGGAGTGACAATCTTGGAACATACACGTACAACCCGAATATTCTCGCTTCCAAGATTATAGTAATGTGACCACCCCTCAATAATATGGCCAGAAATTAATACTGACCGGGACTACTCTAGGCCGAACTCATGATGAAGTACTCGACTGCCCTGACCCTCGCTCTCGCCTCCGCGGCTACCGCCGACTGGTCCCTCTACTGCGGCGATTCTGTACGTTTGATTTAACATTATAATTGTAGACTGATAAGTACTGACTGCCCACGTAGTGCTCCGGCGGTACTCTCGTTGCATCCGGTTCGGATGGTCAAGGCGCATGCACCAGTCTCGACGGGACCTACGATTACTGCTATATTGAGGCTGAGTCCTCATACTCTCCAGATTGGTGGAAGGCGATCTTCTTTGAGAGTGCTCTCTGTGAAGTCAATGACGATGAATCTGGAATGCACGAGAGTAGTGGGCTGTTTAATGGCGGTTGTACTGATGCTGGCTCCTGGACTTCTTATAATGTCGTCGTTAATGCTTAAGCTTCGCAACTCGCCAGATTTCAGTCTTTCTTCAGTCTGTATTACAGGTCATTGTCTGCTTTCAAATGACCAAGGGCGTTATCTAAGAGACAAGAATGAGACGCAGATATCTGCCGCCGCCGGATAGCCAGCGTCGTTGTCATGTTAATGAACCTGAACTGAGGCATCGCAGTGTTGATATCTGTAAAGAGAGAGTAATAGAAACTTATGCTAGCCTAAATATAGTGTCTTCCCCAGTCAACTCTGATCGCTGGGGACAAAGACATTTTCCGCTGAGCGTGGAGTATGTCCCAGATTAGGATGGAGTTATGTGGACTTTAAGTTCGAATATGGGTCTTCAGCAAGCTTCACCCCTGAGACGAAATGCCTTTTCGTTATTCATCACCCGATCGACATTGCATTGGTGTGAGCATGGTATCTCGGCCCGAGGAAATGTGAGAGCTGTCCCCGCGCAGTCTTTGGATCATTGGAGATTACAAGTCCCAGTTTCTTGTGCCGTTCTCCGCAAAAAGAGGGGTTACTATTACCAGACTCTAACTTGCTAAGAACTCTTCTCTGTAAGAAGAATAAACCAAAAGAAAAGGTGAAATATATTCGAACAGGTTCATCATGGCAGGTAGGCAAGCAGAAGCAACATAACTACCGATTAAGATATAACTGTTCTTGTCTCGTACAGGAACAATCGCTGCCACGGCTCTAGGATCTCTCACCCTCGCTGGGTATCTAGATGCAAAATTTCACATTCGGAACGACATCAGGGCCCTTTTCTTGAGCAACAACCCCAGTGCCGGACAAAAATATGTTGCTCAGAAAGTCAAAGAGGACAGGATGCTGTTGTACCATGTTCTGGAAGACCATGCCGCAAACCCCGCAATTGCCAACAACATGTTCCTGATATACCCGACCGATGGTAGAACCTGGACATATAAGCAATTTTTAGAAGATGTCAATAAGGTCGGCAACTGGTTGTTCGAGGAGCTGGGAGTGCGAAAGGGGGAGATGGTCGCTCTCGATGGACCCAACAGCCCCGAGTATCTGATCATGTCGTTTGCGATTGACTCGGTCGGGGCAGTTCCATGTTTTATTAACTACAATCTGACCAGCCAGTCCCTAGAGCATTGTATCAAGGTACGTACCTTGTCAAGTTACAACAATGGATTGGTTACAAGTGATTTGGAATGTTGACTGGTTCTTTTAGCTGTGCGAGGCTAGATATTGTTTGGTGGACGAAGAAATCAGACATCTGACTGAGCCAGTAGCACCGAATCTCGAATCGTGCAGCATGGTTTATTACTCGCAGCAACATCTCTTATCACTGCCCTTTGGCACGACTCCACCCCCTGCAGAACAACGCAGCAATATAACTCCGACTTCGCCCAGGTTACTGATGTTTACCAGTGGTACTACTGGGTTACCTAAGGCACTCGTCAAAGCTACATCTTACGAAACCTACAGTGGCCTCAGAACTGCTCGTTACCTGGGCCTGAAGCCTACGACGCGCTTTTATACCTGCTTGCCACTTTTCCACGGGGCGGCGCATTCATTGTGCGTAACGGCTGTTTTACATGCCGGGTGCACTCTCATTCTCGGGTAAATATTCTCCAATCAACTATGGCTGACGACATATCCCTTCTTCTGAGGCTGATTCTGACAATATATTCAGAAAAAAGTTCTCTCATTCCACCTTTTGGCCGGAAGTCGTCACACACAAAGCGGATATTATTCAATATGTTGGAGAGCTATGCCGATATCTTCTTAATGGCAAACCGAGCCCGCTTGATCGACAGCACAGCGTGAAGATGGCCTGGGGCAATGGCATGAGACCTGATGTTTGGGAGCCCTTCCGACAGCGGTTTGGGATCCCTATCATCCACGAACTCTACGCCGCCACCGATGGGATGGGTACGATGTTTAATCGAAACAAAGGCGAGTTTAGCCGGCATGCCATTGGTGTCAGGGGCCTTCTTTGGAACATGATCAATGGCCCCCGTGAGAAGATCGTGAGAATAGATGTGGACACACAGGAGATGCTTCGGGATCCGAAAACAGGATTTGCAATGGAATGCGCCCGAGGAGAGGCAGGGGAAACCATTCATTGGATTGATCCCACAGCTCCGCTGGCAAGAGTTCATTTCCAGGGGTACTATAAGAATGAAGAGGCGACCAAAAAACGCTTCATTCGGGATGTTTTCCAGAAGGATGACATGTGGTTTCGGTCTGGTGATATGATGCGACAGGAAGAGACAGGCTGCGTCTATTTTGCCGATCGTCTCGGCGATACCTATCGATGGAAGTCGGAGAATGTCTCTACAAATGAGGTTTCCGCTCTTCTAGGCCAGTTCCCAGGAATCGCCGAGTGCAATGTCTACGGGGTTCTGGTCCCCAATGCAGATGGGAGAGCCGGGTGTGCAGCACTTGTGCTTTCGGAAGATGTGTTAGAGGATAACTTTGACTTTAAAGGGCTGGCAGATCATGCCTTGGCGCTGATGCCCCGGTATGCAGCACCTGTTTTTTTGAGACTCACGTCCGCTTTGGGGTATACTAGTACTATGAAATTGCAGAAAGGTAAGTTGAGACAGGAGGGCTGTGACATTGAAAAGGCCGAGGCTGCGGGGGATAAGCTGTACTGGCTGCCTCCCAACCAAGCCAACTACGTTCCATTCACATACGAAGAGTATAGCAAGATCCAGAAAGGACAGATCCAGCTATAGAGTCGGTATTTTACTTGCTTGTGGTTAACTTGATTTGGTAAATCAGCATTAATCCTACATCCTTTTTGTATACTCCTATCCCCATATTTCTTACCCAGTGTCAGGGCCGGGGTGTGACACTGCGGTACTGCTGTATACATGGGTCCTGGGCATGACAAAGCTGAACCTCGTCACAGTGATCCTAACACCTGGCTTGTGGCAACAGAAATACAAACAATAAAAATTAAAAATAAAGACCAGAAAAACAGGTTCAACTTACGCACATGACTTCGGTCTTCGCGCAAAAATATCACTCAATACTGATGTGCTCGGCGCGGCTGGCGCCGCATATCCCCGGCTACAACCGTGCCATCCACAAACAACACCAGATGTCGCCATTACCACGTCAGAATTTACGCAAGCGATTTTCTCCTTCATTCGTTACGAGACACAAAAAGAGTTTGCATGTTCAATAGTTACAGCCACCGAATAGGCAGCATGCAATAATCCATTAGGATGAGAAACCATAAGCTAGGAAGTAGTAGCTAATGGCGCGATATTGGGGGAATATGTAATAAAAGACATCATCCAAAAGGAAAACCAGGGAATGATACACGGAGACTCCGGGTGACGATGCGACAAGAAACCGAGAGCAAGAGTCTAGCACTAGTAGTCGTGGCGCAAGCGATCCAGCGGAGAAAAGGAGAAACCACCCGATATCCTGAGAACGGAAAAGTACCCGACAGACAGACGGACTGCGCGAGGATACGGTGTTGTTGGTGTTGATGTTGTTCCGAAATGGAAGAGAAAAACGCCGGGTTCTCATGACATGATAGTTGATTGGAGTGAGGAGATTTCAATGTCCAATAAAAGCAAAGCGGGATTAAAAGAGAAAATAGCAGAAAACTCGGTGAGTCAAGAGCTGAGTTGCAAGGTTGATCTTGTTCTTGTTGTTGAAGACATGATCGCCGAGAACATGGGTATTGGGCGATACACGCGGTGAAAAGACGGGGTGTAGTAAGGCCGGTGATAGGTCTTCGCCTGCTCTCCGCTTCTCCTCTTTGTTTTGTGTCTTTGTTCGGTCCGGAATGGGAGTGGCTCCCACACGGTGGCGAGACGAGGACGAAGAAAACAAAGAGAAGAGAGAAAACCCTGCTGAGAAAATCGAAAAGGTTGAAAAAGAACACGAACTTTTATGGGGGTCGTTATGTATGTCGTGGTCATCATGAAAAAAGGGCAACGGAGCCCAACAGATCGTAAGGGTGGTCGAAAGAAGAAATTTAGGCCATGCCCTTGAGCTTGCCCCAGCCCTTCTCCAGGCCTCTCCGGGCCTTCTGGGCAGCGCGATCAGCAGCCGAGCCACTACTGCTGGCAGTGGCAGTACTGCCAGCGGAGAACTTGCGGCTCAGACTGCTGCTGCTGCTGGAATCGTCAAAGATCATATTCCCCGCGCCGCCACGGCCGACGTGATAGACCGGCGCGGCACGGCGGAGGTCACGCTCGAGCTCCTCGTCGAAGCTAAAGATGGCGCGCTCGCCGGTGCTGTGGACGTTGCCGGCGCCCCCACGGCCCGTGATGAAGGTGGCTGGGGCGCGCGAGTCGAGACGGGTCAGCGAGGCAGGACCCGTGGCGGTCTGCGAATTAGTCGTCTTGGTGTTCTTCAGGCTGACGACGTTGCCTGCACCCCCGCGGCCAGAGTAGACGGCTGGGCGGGTGGTGTGCGGCACCGAAGGGTGCGGCTCAATGACACGGTAATTTGTCGATGGCATGATGATGGTGATAATAATGAGAGACAGTCAGGACTGCTAGTGAAGCACAGGCTATAATATCCAGGCCATGTGAGGCAGGGAGTGTGTTGCAAAGAATAGAAGCCAACTTGACCTTAAAAAATCTGTTGCCGTGACACACGGCGGGTCCAGGTTATATAGTTCAGGTTTCGCTGGGCCAGGCACACCCACGGGTCACACGCGGTGGAGTGGGTTTGCAGCGAGTATTTTTCATCGACCAATTCACGTCAGGAGACCTACCGCATGCGGGCTAGCGGGGCGGGCGTTATACATGGCTGCCGAGGGCACTCGCTGGTCGATCCCGTCTAGAACACACCCACCCCGACTCCCTCGCCCACGGTCATCTGACCCGGCGTACGTAACAGAAACACCGCCGGGCCAACCAGCATTTCCATTACCCCCAGAAAACCACAAAAACCACTCACCGCATCCACTCTTGCATCATCTGTTAACATCTGCATTCTGACATTACTCGCCATTGTCCGAGCACGTCAGGCGTCTATGGCATGTCGAGAGAGATGGCGACAACGAACTATACCACGATATCAACATCAATTGCGACAAAGCTCACGGACACAGCGAGAGTAACAAAGAATGACCCCATTGTGGCATCCTGCGGGCTCATCCATCCCCCTCCCAGTCGATCTGGTCTAGGGCTCTCGCTAGTCCCGCACCGTACCTGGCCGATCAATGAGGAGCACTGGCCTGCCGTGTCCATGAGAGGCTATGACGACAAGGGGGGTGGTCCCGCTCAGTCCAACCTTGGGACTGTCGAGTAGAAAATTCTGCCGCTCACGCGTGCTGAGTGGCCAAGAGGTCCGTGGCCGGGGTGGCCAGCCAATCACGCTGTCTGCTCGGCCATCGTCTTCCCCAGATTTTGATTTCTTCCCCGGACTCCCGACTCGCTTTGGGTGCGAATGTCCCTTACCCCATCGCCGCATTCTCTTCTCCTGGAATTGTAGCCGAGGAACTTCCGCTCAGCTGACGAAGATTAAGCATTCTGGACTACGTGTTCGAATAGTCTCTCCCTTCAGCCCCAGTCTCGGCATCTTTTGTTTGTCGGGGTGGGGGTTCGTTCCAATCTGCCACATTCCCGGAAATCCGGTGCTGAACCTGGTGACCGGCACTGGCACTGAGGCGAAACACGAGCGCAGTGCACTGACACGCCAACAACGTGTCTCGGACCAAGATTCCGCATTCTTCATCCCACGCTGCATGTCCAGCGTCATCACACGCCCTCGCCGATGCAAACTGGTGGAGTCGGTCGCCCAGGAACCAGGTTGGCTCACCATTAGATAATAGCGTCTCTGCACCGCGCCCCAGCATGACACATGATTATCGGTGCGATGGTCGAGACCACCGGCACGGCCTACCGGGAAGAAGGCGGTTCAACAAAAAAGGCTCATATGTAGTCCCGAGTAGTCAAAGCACGGCCCATCATTCTTGATTTGATGATGCAAGGGTGCTTGGAACAATCGCTTCAGGTGTATGCCTATGGCGTGATCAATTTTGCACGGCCTTTGCGGAACCTGGAGGACGTACGTGTAGCATTGAGAGGTCTGGGACCGGATTCGACATCGCAGATGCGGTCAGATGCATCACACATACCATAACGAAAAGATCAAGCACATTTCTATAGTACATACTGTGCACTGGCTCTGTCGATCTTTGGCTAACGTAGTAAATTTTGATAAAGAGTATTTTCATGCACTTACGAGGTCTGACTGACGCATGTATTACACCTCACGCAGATGATGAAGGCGAAGAATTCATTTTATCAGTTCCTTATGTCGTCTGCCTAATTGCAATGACTGGCGTATCGGAAACTGGATGGTAACCCGAACTCTGTAGGACTAGGGGTTACTAAAAATGGAAAACAACTAGCCTAACATAGCAAATTCACGCTACATCATTGTAACCTGCTTATTGCTGATTGCTGATTGCTGATTACCGACAGATGAAGAATTGGCAACTTCTATACCTGCACACAAATCTTTTCCACATCGTCTATTACCTGTCCGAGGTTCTTCTTGTCTTTTCGAGTCGGAACCTCGGTAAATGTTTCCAAGTTTTAGATAGACTGTACATCTGATCATTGTTATCAGAAATTTTGACTGTAGCGCTATAGTTTATTTTGGTGAGCGTGGTTGAAACGCAAAAGAATAAATAACAGTGACCTTGTCGGAATGCCAACAATTTTTTTCGAAATAGATCACAGGAACCGAACGCCACGGTTCTACAAAAGCTCTATGATGAAATCATAGTAGTTGAATTTCGGACCTGTAAAGTATATATCTCGAATTTTTCCATCCTTCTCATCAATCGTAGGTTTTAACGCATCGGTTTGAGATTTGTTTATAGTCATATTGATTTTCAATCGGAGGTTTTTTTCTTTTGCTGCCTCACGCCATAGATTCTGAAAAGAGCTCTCATTATGCAGAAAAACTGTTTTAGCAGCATCGTGACGAAGGGGTTCCTCTCCAGCCTGGAATGAACCAATTTGAGATCCCATAATAAGGCTGCCAGGTTTCTTCGAAATCAATGAGAAAATGCGGTCAATCGCAAGCAGTTGAGTATGCCGGTTCATTAGGTGGAGGAACATTGCAATGTGTATGATGTCGAAGGTCTGCTTATGTTGAAAGAGCTTACCATGGTCGTCAAAGAAATCCGCATCAATGAAGCGGTTGAACATTGTATCTTTGTCGTGAAAAAGCGCAAAACCAACCTCCAGAAGGCTACGTTCATAATCACAGCCTAGAAGTTGATCAGCTGGCACACCATCAAAGATCAATTTCCGGATATCCTGTCCGAAACAACAGCCGAGGTCGAGAAATGTGTGGCCGTTCTTAAGGCGTGACAGTAAGGCTGGATACTCGGGTAGTGCACAGAGTCGAAGTGTCAGAAACATGAATGCTCCGATGCATGGATATGGCATGATATCCCACGCCTCATCCCTCTATAGAGATAATTTAGTGTTGGTGGAGGGGTCCATTTGCCAATAACGTACGATAGAGTATATATGCTTTTCCATGTCATTTTTCGAAACACCAGCATAATGTTCTAGTAACTCAATGCTCTCCGGAGCCATAGAGGGCATTGTCGGATGGTACCACGAGACATCCCGTGATCTTACAAGTTGTTTTATATTCACGTTCAGATCCGACATTGCGACGACACAACTGCAGCCAAGGCGCAAATTATAGGATAAGTAGATGCATGAAATGGGTAAGTTAAGTATCCTGCTGTTGTTTATTTATAAAATAATTGGGTTATACAGCTAACACGGTAGCATACTTCGATGCCGTCAATATTCGTCATCGAATTACACTGCAAGCAAGAGGGCCAGAAAAAATATATAGACATCACGGGTTATTCGATTTCATTAGAGCAGCCACCAGTAACTTCGTATTGATGAAATGGCAAAGTTTGAAACCTTTTACTCAACGCAGTTAACGCCCCACTTAGCTTTCTGTGGTTCACTTCAAACGCATTTTGGGGGGGGAGCTTCTTGCGTTGAGATATGATGTCACCACACGTTGATCAAAACGAATGCATTTAACAAAATGGGATTCGCGTGTACCTATGTTCAATATTTAATGGCTTGGGAAGTTTCTATTGACTTGGAACTTAAATAAACGTCTCGCTAACATAAGGTTAATACTTAGGCTGAATTGTAATCGACGCTGTGATTTGTCTAGTTGTCTCGCAATGTCTCTTCCTAGAAAGAAAGTTCTGATAATCGGGTGTTCAGATGATGGCCTAGGCGGTGCCCTTGCTATCGCTTTTTAGGATGCTAGCCTATACGTGTATGCTATAGCTCGCGACCCTTCTAAAATGAGCGAGGTGAAACTACATAGGATCGAAATACTTACGCTAGATATATAGTCGTCTAACTTAGTCGCCGCCTACGTTAACAAAGTCTTTAGAAAACAATGCCAGTAGAGGTTATAGTATGCTATTTTCGGATCTGTCTATTCCAGGGGCAAAGAGGTTATTCGATCTTAACGTAAAGTCTTATTTTATGATCGCCTAGGCCTTCTTACCGTTACTTTTACTACTTTAGGAACGCAAAGACGTCTGTAACCACTTATAAATTTGCTATTATTCCACACACGTCGACAGCTTTTCAGGCTTGTTATCCTTAATTTGCCAAGATCCTAGTCCGACTTTTCTGATATCTTCTTCACGGGGGAGATTCCAAAGGAAATATCCCGTAGGACTCCATTGATGTGATCCAACTGTACTATTGTAAGCACAGACAGCCAATTTTGAACGGCAAGGATCAGCTAACACAATTGACCCTATCTGGACTCGTGTGATATCAATTTTGCGCTGGAGTGGCCGACTGGCTCAAACTCCCGTTTCCGCCATGGTTAGCCGTATGGCCCTAAGAAGAGCGCAATGGCGGCACATTTTCGACCACGGCAAGAACAGTCGACTTCCTGTCACTTAGGACCAACACGTCCGAGGATGACCAGAACGCGCAACCTTGGACAGCGTTACACCCGGCAAATTTGACCTGCAGCCATCCAATATTCGCCGTCCCGTAAGTCCCTGCATCCTTCTTAACCGCGTTTACTAGACGTGAGGCGAACTCAACAATGATAGTACAGTAAGCGTGGAGAACTGACGCCATTTGTTTACAATTTCGACTCTTTTTTGGGAGAATACACCTCCCATCTACCACCGCCTTTTCCACTCCCAGAACCTCCTCCTCCTCCTTCCTCCTGGTCTTGCTCGTCACTGTCTCGTTTTGTTCTTGTAGTTCTTCTCTTCGTAAATTTCCTAATCCTCATTCTTCCACCCTCGCCCCCTGCGCTGTCGCGTTCTTTTCCTCCCTCGCCTCCTTCCACCTCCGAGTCCTCATCTATTTCCTCATAAATTTCCTCGTCACATCTCCCACTTTTCTTCTTACGATCCCTTCTTCCCCCCCCTCCCCCTCCCCCCCCCCACCACCTTTCCCTCTTCCCCTTTCTGCTGCGGGAGTTGGCATAGAATCTTTGCCTTCGGTCTTCTCGCTCATTTTATCAATTTGTCTGTCAGAGGTATCTCGAGCCCAGTCCGAAATGCGCTCCCTACAAGAATAACCAATCCCGTTATCGGAGATCTCAGGCATAAGAGAATCCATTAAATCGATGCCTGGGAGCGACTTATAGCACTCGTAGTCTGCTTTATGATCCAATCGTGTCGATAATCTCTCCATCAGATCCGCCTCGAGATGCTGACCGACGGGATTGAGACCGTTCTTGATGTCGTCCTTACTCAGGTTTCTGGAGCTGATGGGGTCTTCATCAAGTGCAAATAGTGGACTTTGCGGGTACAATTTGAAAAGTGCGTGTGCAACGCAATGATCTTAATCAACAAGGGAAGGATTCCCAAAAATATTTACTAGTGTTCGATGGGGCAAATTCTGTGATGCTGATAAACCAAAGCGAATTCGCCACACTGGCACTGGAGCTCTACATTTCAGAAGTAGTCTTCAGATTTAGCTCTGTTGTGTCCAACCAAACAATTGCGGTCGGCAAACTTGCCCATTATGTTGGAATTTCTCTCTACGTGAGTCAATTTGACCATCTCCTTGTCGGGCGTATGGCCAGATGGAATGCGAAGATTGTTGCTAACAGTTACTGGCCATCGACATCGTGGGGGAGAAGTGGAGAGAGCTTTTCGCGAAAATGTATGACGTACGAAAATTTGTGGAGAGTCGAGCCGTGGATTTACTCATGTCGTTCTTGTCTTTACGGGTCTAAATTTAACGAAATGGGCGTCGATAGGGTGGCATCTTGAGCAGACAGCGTCGATGATACCCACATGTTGCACCAATAATGCTATACTTTTCACAAGGCGGTGAGCGTACCATGCCTTTTATTGCCCAGTCAGAACGATGAACGCATACTGACTCAACTAACTCGACTTAAGATGATGTTATGTGGAAGTTTAAATTCGGTTTAATTCCATTAACTAATTGCATTCGGAACACCTTCAAGAATATGGTCGACTACATGCAGACATGACCCCACATGCGGGTTTATAAAAGACTTAACGGTCGTCCGCAAAGAGTTTAGAACCATGCAACTCAGATCTTCCTCAAATTAGACGAACATTGTTAGTTCAACTACAATTCTTAAGATCCAGGAAGCATCATGGCTCTATCCGGAAAGGTTGCCCTCATCACTGGTGGAGTCAAGAACCTCGGTGCCCAGAGCGCTCTCCAGTTGGCTGGCGTCGGTGCCAACCTCGCCCTGCACTATCACTCCGCTAGCGGCAAGAATGACGCCAAAAAGTTGGAAGCAGAGCTAAAGAAGAAAAAACCCTCCATAAAGGTTGCCTTTTACGACGGCGACCTAACCTCTGCCGCGGCTGTAACCAAGCTCTTTCAGGATGTTCTCAAGGACTTCGGGCACGTCGATATAGTCGTCAATACAGTGGGCAAAGTTCTCAAGAAACCTATAGTGGAGATCAGCGAGGAAGAATATGATGCCATGTTTGCGTATGCTGCTTCCAATTACGAGCTCTTCTTTGGAGATAGAAGGTATGCTAACGAACTGAACAGGGTTAATTCCAAGACTGCATTCTTCGTTCTCAAAGAAGCTGCCGCCCACATATCGGACGGGGGTAAGATCATCACCATCGTCACTGCACTGCTGGGAGCATTCACGGGCTTCTATACGTCCTACGCCGGAAGCAAAGCTCCGGTTGAGTACTTCACCCGGTAAGTTCCCTGTGCTATCTTTGGAGAACAACCCAACCAATATATTGGCAGAGGAGTTTGCAAAGAGCTCCAATCCCGTCGTGTCAGCGTCAACAACGTCGCCCCTGGCCCAATGGACACCCGTAAGTCTTCTTCACGTGTTTCTACATACACATTCGAAAATCCACATGTACTAAAACATTCCATCTTCGTTAGCTTTCTTCTACCCCCAGGAATCCCCCGAGGCGGTGGCATTCCACAAATCAAGCGCCATGGATAATCGCCTGACTATGGTCGAGGACATTGCCCCTATTATTCGCTTCTTGTGCACCGAGGGTGCTTGGATTACCGGTCAGACTATCTTTGCTAACGGTGGGTATACTACTCGTTGAGCAGTCAAGAGCCACATCAAGGCCGTCACCTCCAGTGATTGCGTCTATACGTTCTATAAAAATCTCCGTTTGCGGGTTGATGGTGTGTATTGCCCCCGCTCCCCGTGCTAGTGTTAGCCTTTCGTAGGAGAGATCGATAGCAATTATCGCCTTAAGAAAATACTTCTCTTCCTGCACAAGAGTTTTGGTAGCCATAATAGCGGTCAATCCCACTCCACCCATTCCGAATACAGCAAGATATCGGGTTCCTCCTTATAATGACCACTACCTGGTTGCACAGTCTCCATCCCTAGCCCTCGTGCTAGACGTCTTAATGAGTATCAGAAAGCTGAAAAAAATACCAATTCATATTTTTTCATATTTTATGCACTACCCAAAGCGGCTTAGCCTATAGTCGCCGTTCTTATCTTGGCATAAAGGCTCTATAAACAATGGAAGAGTATAAGTGGTGACACGGATTCGAGATGTACTGTGTCTGTTATGCACTTCTTTTCTTTATTCTGTAGCCTATTAGCTTCCGTAGGATAGTTTTCTTGAACTTTAGAAGACTAGTATTGCATTACAAGATGACTGGAAACTGGCGAGGCACGATTTCTATGACTTGCCTCTCTTTCACCATACGCCTCCCTCCCATGGCTCTTCACTAACACCCTTGTCCCAGCCATTAGTCTTCCCATCCCAATATTTAGTCTTAATATCTTTTAGGTTCTCCATCTGTGTCCCATCCGCCCGTCCATCTATGGTATGCGCATTAATCCGGGTAAAGTGCACACTCTTGCCTTCATCTGTCTTTTCCGAACCATAATAATAGCAACTCACACCACAGTGAGGACAGAAAGGGTGTGTAACGGTACAGGAGCCGAATTTGTACAACGGAAGTGTCGGCTTCCCATCGTCGTCGCTGCCTTGCGGCGTCAGCAGCCGGAATGAGTCTTTTATCGGCGTCGCAATCAGCAATCCGACTTTGTGGCAGTAGCTGCAATTGCACTTAGCGAGCACGCAGTCCGGGTTTTCGGGGATGGGTTCTTTCAAATTGATGCGGGCTTCATATCTGATAAAGCCACAGTGACAGGAACCTCGATATAGTGGAATGTGCTGCTCCGGGGTGGATTGAGTATCGGGGTTGGCAGACATCATTGACTAGGGGGGAAACGCCTTTTGGGAGTTCGAAAAATAATGAAGGAAGAACAAGAGGATTCAGTCGGGATAGCTCAGCAATTGGAGGGTGTCAAAACTGCTTTGAAGCACTTTGAGGGCTGTTTTTTTGGGCGACAGAAACTCAAATCTAGGATTCGAAAGATTCAGGCGCCAGCGAGGTATTTATGCTCGAGGCCTTGGACCCCGCTCCACCATCCTTCGTATAAATTCAGCCTCATAAGGTCCATGCGTATCGTGGCTACAGCACGTGGCCATACGCAAACCCCAACAATCAAATTCACTTTTCCTTGTTTATAAACCAATATCGATCATTTGATATGTCTCATTCGTGGCATAGATATACTTAATAATTAACTTCTTTTCAAATCATATGCATCGCTTGGTTCCCAAGGTTGTTCCTTCTCCACTGACCGTATGAGATCTTCATGGGCAGGAGTACGGGGGGAGATGTCAAACTTCCACGGAACGGGGTGGCTAATCACGCCGGCCTGAAATTCAGGCTTGACGTCCACCTCCTTGCCGTTTTCGACTATTTTGGTGATATTGAAAACTGTAAGTGACTGAGCGACGCTCAGATATACTGTGTTGTCAGCTAGAATACGACCGGGGCAAATGCGACGCCCGAATCCAAAAACGATTCCGTGAGGATCCATTTCGGGCTCCCGGCCGTCAATGCTTAGGAAGCGCTCAGGCTTGAACACCATGGGGTCATGATATACCTCCGGATCATGAGTGAAGGCCCTGCCATGGCAGTTAGCATCAAAATACTAGCAAAGGCTGGGGAGGACTTCACCAAATGTTAGGCATAACCAAGGAACCCTTAGGAAGGAAGTAGCCTTCATATATATCATCCCCAACTGACATGTGAGGAATCCCCATTGGTGCTACAGGATGCCAACGGAGGACTTCTTTGACGACAGCGTCGATATATGGAAGGCTCGCACGATCCGCCACCTTGGGAAGTCTGCCAGCTCCTAATACTCGGTCAAGCTCGTCTTGTGCTTTGCGCTGCACCTCTGGGTATATGGTCATGGCCAAAAGAAATATTTCAATTGCACAAACAGTCTGTAATTCATCAGCTGGAACTGCATGCCAACCAGAAGCAAATCCTACCGTATCGGCCCCACCCGTATAGAGGGAAGCAGCAGTCCATTTCGCGACGAGCTCTTTCTCGGTTCCAGAGACTGGATATCCCTCTTCTTTGAAAAGATTGGCAAGGTAAGAAGGCTCATGTTTGCCAGCATCCCTACGCCGCCGAACAAAGTCATACGGCTTATCCGCAACGTTTTCAAGGTTTTTCTTCCATTCCCGTGCAATGCGTTTAAAGCTGGCTCCAGGGAACCAGGAAGGAACATATTTCACTACACTAGTTAGAGATCCACATAATTATCTACTAGATTTGTAGAACCACTCACAAGCCGGAATCATATCCACTAGCCAGGTACCCGGTGTCCCAGCGATGGAGAAATGCTCTAGGGCTTGGTTTGCGATATGAACGAGCGGGTCTCGCTTGTGCGGCTCAATCGTGTATCCATATGCAATTTTTAGAATGACAGCTCCCGCTTCCCTAAAAAAAACAGTTCAGCTTTCTGTCCAATGCTGGTTCTGCCTTTTGGCACGTACGTCTGGATGTGCTCTGCAATTCTTGCCTGATCATTCAACACACGAAACAGAAACCGGTGAGCCTCTGTCTCCTGCAAGGTGTTGTACTGGGCCACCGTTGTCTCCGACCCGAGGTAGGGTTGAATGGCTTTGCGATACGCACGGAATCGATCTGAGTATGTCTGCATTGCCAAAATATGCTCCCAGCCCACCCTAGTCAATGGAATTTAAGCGGTTGAAAATGGTAGTACTGCACTCGAGGACTGACAATTCTGATGCAAAGACCAAGTTTGGCCGCGAGGAATATAGTGCAGAGCGTTTAGAGAGAAGCTCTGTCGCGATTCGGGATTCGTTGACAATTACAATGGTCTGGCCCATTACTGTGATAGAACTGATAGGTCCTGAAAACACGTGAGTGTGTCAATTGAAGGACATAGTCCATACGGATTCACGTATTGCGCTCGTAGTGACCCTACCATAGAGGTCCTTGTGCTTCAACCAGTACGTCCAATCTTTCCCTCCCTGAGGCGGCAGATCTGAGATGTTACCGATAATTGGCTTCGGCGATGGGCCCGGTGGCAGCGGCCCATTAGCCTTATTGCGCGTGAACAGGACTTTGGTGGCATAGAGCAGAAGCGCTCCTATTATCAAGCTCAAAAGCAAAAAAGAGAAGGACATGGCGACCGCAAGGGGATTGGAGATGTGACCGGGTTGAATTGAAAGAAAGGAGCTACTAATTGCAAATGGCAATTGCTGACACTCTTTTAATTTCTTCCACCCGTAGGGCCATTGACCTTTTGCAGGAGCCTCTGAGGGGGTAAGTTTTCCCCCCTCGGTTGCCCACCGGTTCCGCACCACTCTACATAGCCCAAAAGGCCAGGGATGATGAATGAGATTGTACGGAATAGACTGCGAACTTCGCAGTGATTGGCAGACCAGACTTCTGGGATTGAGTGTTTCCACGTCATCCTTGTTTGTTTTGGACTTGGCAAATCAACCCAGAGCGCGTGCGGGGGTACGAGGAAGCCAAGAGGGTGGCCTGGAACGCCGACTTCTCAAATCTGGACACTGGCGAGAACATGATAGAGAGCAACCCTCTCTGACCAACTATCTTCCACGCTGGAAGCCAATATGCGCCTTATATGCTGCGCACGGGATGAATCCCCGCCGCGGGTAGAGCCGTTTTTCTCACGGTGGGTCAGCTTGCCATCGTGGCGCCATACCGACGCGAATGACAGTGACTATCCACAGAATCTCAAAAGTTTACTGCACACACCATACCGGTGAGGCCAACAGACAGTGCAACGATTCTGGGTGATGAAGCGGACCAAGCCCGCACGTCTCTAACTAGGATGTATCCGCTACAGATGGTGACAGACGCTAGAGCGACGGCTTGTTTAATGAACAAAGGATATATTGGTAAACAACAGGTACGTGATAGGTGAAATGATAGGGCACTGGTTTAACTTTTCATCAATGCTTTTACTTACGCTGTCAATAGTCACTCAGTCAAATGATTGTGGGCGAGAAGGAACTAATAGTATTGGCTAGACTCCGATAATCAAGTGAGTTGAGAATAAGACGACTAACTAGCATCAGGAGGATATATCCCGACCAATGCCTGTTGTGCCACGAATGATCCTTCCCTCAGGCTCCGGACCAACCGTGGCGTATTCAATCCCTTTGGTTCTTCAGCCCACTTTGAGCACTGCTCCCTCGTGCTTTATGGCCAAGATCCTGACGGTCAATAAATATTATTTGAAAAGAATATTTGGAATGGTCGCCCAGGGTTGTTCACGATATGCAGTCTCGACGATATTATCGTGCGATAATTATCGCAGAGACTTTAGTCTAACGATACGATATACGATAATGAAAAAACCTAACGATATCGCATCGTGAACAGCTCTAGGCCATATTACTTAAATGTGTCTCGCTGATTCTTGGTTTGAGAACGAATGTCATCCTTGACTAAATAGCTTTTGAGCTTGGTGTCTGAGACGGATGTAGATCAAGCCCGATTTTGCCGTGGCTCACCGCCCTAACCACTTTGAGCAGTTGACCACCAGCGAGTCTTGCCCCTTCTCCTGCTGCAGCTTCCACACTCAAGTTTTGCTTCATTTCTCTGCTGGAACGACTATCCTTAACTTGCCGTCGCACCTCGCTTCCTGATTGCGTCCTCCCAACACCGCCGCTTCTCCCGAACGGGATTTTCCTCCTCCCGCGTCGACAGCAAAGCCCGTGTAGAGAAACGGACAAGATGCCGAAATATAAGTACCCCCTCATTCATCAATACTTGGATCTGCAAGCTGACCTTCACTGCACTCTTCTGTAGGTTTCTTCTTTCTTCTCCCCGCGAACGACCGAGCTGTGCCGTATCAACCTGCCTCTGCGAGAGCGCAATGCGACAAGTCCCCCTATGAAACCAATCAACTTGCAATAGCAACCTATGTGAAGTTGGCAGAATACTGACGTATGTGTTGGATATATAGGCGACTACTGCGATGTCTACCTCACGCACGACTCGATGAGCGTGCGCAAGGCGCATAATTCAGGCCGAAACCATTTGCGGAACGTCGTGGAGTACTATCAGCGTACGTCTTTTGAGTGTGCCCCTCGCCATTTTTCTTGGAGGAATACAGAATTATTCTCGAACTCGGCTGACAGTTCGTTCACAGAAATCGGTCAGGAAAAAGCACAGTCGGTCATCGATTCGATCACCTCTTCCTACGCTGCTGAGGGACAACTTCCTCCGAATCCCGCCCTCGCTCCGCCGGGAGCATTCCCGCCGCCATTCGGCTTTCCTGGTATGATGCTACAAGCTTGCTTTTTCGTAGAAGCATACTGACCTAGCTTTCCTCAGGTCAACCAGGTCAAGTGCCTCCGCCCTTCGGAATCCCTCCTCCAGGTGCCCCCGGAGCTCCAGGAATGCTGCCTCGTAGGTTTTCTTACCCTCCACACCGTGAATATTTTGTCTGACACTCGCTCAATAGCACCGGGTAGCCATGGTCTTCCTTTCCCTCCGCCATTCCCCCCAAATGCCAGCGGCACCCTCCTACTGGAGGTTTCCCGCCACCACCCTTCCCCAACATGCCCCCCGGTGCAGGATTTCCGCCGCCGCCAGGTGGCTTTCCCCCAAACTTCCAAATTCCCCCTCCTGGTGGGCCGGGCGGATTCCCTCCCCCGCAGATGCCGGATCAGCACGGCCAAGGCCCTCCTCCCGGCGGACCTGGCTCACGTGGGCCGCCGACTGGTCCCCGGGGCTCAGAAGGATACGGTCCACCTCCGGGATCAGGAGACAGGTGGTGATGGTCTCTTTGTTTGGTGTTTCCTGTTTGGGCTAGGTGTTCCTGCTTTCTTTTTTCTTTTCGCTTCCGTCTCTATATCGTTTTCCGTTCTTGCACTTCTTCCTTCACTGAATACCCGCTCCTCTACCCGATGCCAATACTGGGAGAGAGCACTAACTGTGAAGCTTCCTTCTGGACTGCCTTAAGGACGGAGTCTGGTATGAATAGTCGGGATCAAAACATGACGTTTTCAAAGGCAAGGGTTGAATTGAGGGGGTGTCAGATGAAAAAAAAACATCATACCTACGGTGTTGAACTTTCCACTACTGCTGTATAATACATACGATCATCCCTTGACTACGGAATGGAAAATATTTAGAAAGCGTCTACTCGCAGTGCCATGTTGGCTGTTGCGACTGTATCAAAATGTAGTTGCAGGGAATTGCTATCGTAAGATCGATATTCCAATAGGTACTAGACTTGCAACTTTATCCTTCCTTCCCTCCTAAGGTTACATGTATGAGCTCCCCGTTTTAGCTTTGATTTCATGTGGCCCCTGGGGACATCACCGAGTTTTGCAAACGCCCTGGTCGGAAACATGGCTGAGAGATGGTTGTCCCTGCTTTCCCCGAAGGCTTGGAAATCATGCATGTATCGACTCCGAATGAGTCATGATCGCTAAGAAGGAATAATTAATACGGCCCAACGGACGAAAACCAACGGACGATCATGATCGCTAAGAAGTAATAACTAATCCAGCCCAACGGACGAAAACTAATGGACGAAAAGTAACGGACGAAAACATGTCCGTTGTTGCATCTTTGCTATTGATGAGGGGCTTGATTGGGTAAATACGTAGCATGACTTTCTGATTCCTTGGGTGGTTCCAATCATCGTTCTGGAATTTTCAGGGCTCGATCGAGGTCTTGGCTCGGGCCAACAATCTTGCCGATCGGTGCTTCCATCAACTATAACGGCGGAGCTAGGCTCTAAGCCCCTTTAATTCCGTTTGGGACCCCGGAAACGAAGAGAATTTTTCGTCCGGTGGTATCAGATATGATCAGTTCCAAGTCTGGGAAAAAGGGACCGCTCTTAAAATCCATGGTTGCCCCCACTTCTGGAAAACTTCTCTTCTAAGCACCCACATCCTCATTCCTGCGGCTCGTTCATACAGACAGTCATGGATAGCGAGGCTGCCTCCACGAAGGTGCCTAGTATGGCACCGTCGGAGAAGAACCTAAATGAGAAGGCTGTCTCAGTAGCATCATCCCGCCGCTCATCCACACAATCCCCGCCGCTGGAGAATATCAGAACCGCCGCTTCAAATGAAGGCCGCGGGGATGCCGCTCCAATCGAGCAGACCATCAGCCAACAGCGCCGGAATAACGAAGCTGGAAAGGATTATCCAACAGGTCTGAAGCTAGCAATCATCATCATCGGTCTGGAGCTGGCGGTGCTATGTGTCGCCCTCGACAACACAATCATCGCTACAGCCATCCCACGCATCTCAGACGACTTCCATGCTCTGAACGACGTGGGCTGGTACGGATCGGCCTACCTCCTCACTGTCTCGGCCTTCCAGCTCTTCTTCGGCCGCTTGTACACCATCTTCAACATCAAATGGATCTTCCTGATTGCTCTAGGCATTTTTGAACTCGGCTCCTTAATCTGCGGTGTCGCTCCAAGCTCCACGGTTCTCATCGTCGGCCGCGCCATCGCCGGCCTTGGCGCTTCGGGGCTTTTCTCAGGCGCCTTGATCATCCTCGCACATAACACCCCTCTCGAAAAACGCCCCCTCTACACCGGCCTCATCACCGCCGTGTACGGCATCGCTAGTGTGGTCGGCCCGCTTCTCGGCGGCGTGTTCACTGACCACGTCACCTGGCGCTGGTGCTTCTATATCAACCTGCCTCTCGGCGGCGTCACCGCCGTAGCGCTGCTTTTCTTCCTCAACTCGCCTCCTCAAGCACCCATTCAGTCCCGGACGTGGCGCGAGACTGTCGCCATCTTCGACCCGGTGGGAACCGTCCTGTTCCTACCCTGCATCATCTGTCTTCTTCTCGCGCTGCAATGGGGCGGCACGACATACCCATGGAGCGACGGGCGGATCATCGCGCTCTTCGTCGTCTTCGGCGTCCTCGTCCTTGCATTCATCGCAGTTCAGTTCTGGGCCGGCGACAACGCAACAGTCCCGCTCCGCATCGCGAAACAGCGCAGCATTGCCTTTGGCTGTTTGTTTGCCGTCTGCATTGGCGCTTCCTTCTTTATCATGGTGTACTACGTCCCGATCTGGTTCCAGGCGATCCGCGGCGCGTCGGCTATGCACTCCGGTATCGATACCCTGCCCATGCTGATTGCAGTCACACTCGCTAGCATCTTTGCTGGTGCGACTGTCTCGATTCTGGGGTACTACACCCCGTTCATGTATGGCTTCGTCGTGGTGGGATCCATCGGTGCGGGCCTGATCACGACGTGGACAACCGACACCTCGACTGGCAAGTGGATCGGATATCAGATTCTCTACGGTTGGGGAATAGGAATGGGTCTACAGCAGACGCTGGTCGCGGCACAAACAGTGCTGCCTTTATCGGATGTGCCAACGGGAACGGCGCTCGTTGTGTTCGCGCAGATGTTCGGCGGCGCGTTGTTCGTCAGCGTTGCGGAGAACACGTTCACGAATAACCTCGTCTCGGGACTCGAGGGGGTTCGGGGCATCGACCCCAAGGCGGTGATCAGTATGGGCGCCACCCAGATCGGATCCCTGATCAAGGACCCGGGTGTTTTGCATACGGTCCAGGTTGTTTATAATGACGCTCTCATGAAGGCGTTCCAGGTTGCGCTTATCATGGCCTGCTTGTGTCTGCTTGGTGCGGCTGGTATGGAGTGGAAGAGTGTCAAGGGTAAGAAGGCGGAGGTTGCACCACCGGCTTAGACGGGTCAGGTTTCTTTTCAAGAATGGAGTGGGCATCATATTCTTCGGTATAGAGTGGTTGGATATGTACGGTCTCGCTAATAGATCAACTCAACTCAGGAAGGAGCACGGAGTTTGTTTTCAAAGGTGTTTCGTCAAGTGGTGAAACATATACTATGTACTTAATAGCTTAATAGCTTAATATTCGATTTTGATCGTCAGTCACCTCTGGACCAGGGACTCCCAACTCTACACTGCGTAGAAATATGCTACAGATCTACCAACCAGCACTAGGATGCCATACGCAAGATTGAACAAAGCAGGAAGATTCTTATTTCACTGATAACTGTGAAGCCCACCAAACAACCAAGGCCGATCTCCACATCCCAAAATGCAACAGGAACGCCGAGCGGTAGGTAGTAGAGACAAGGAAAAGTACACGGGCCACAAGGGCCGTACGAGCGAGAAAAAAAAAGAAAACAGAAAGAAAAAAATAAGGAAGGTCAGGCGATAAAATGGGGTTGGAAAAGATATGGCTCACACCAGAAATGGCAGGCCAGGTAGAAAGGAAAGCGGAAAATGAATTCTACCGAGTCGGTGGCGGTAGACCCAGGAACACGACACAAAGGACAGAAAAGAAGAACGACGATACCGGACCCAGAAGAGAGGATGGCAAGTGAGAAGATTCATAGACCACCGCAGTCTCGCGCTAAAAACAACACATATCTTCATCTCAGAGGATTTTGGGAAATACCACAAAACAAGAAGACCTGAGACCACAGGTTTAGTGGTCGTACCCAGCTCCTCGTTGCCATGGGCTTGAGTTGTTTTGAGCTCTGTAGGTTGTCGTCAGCGCCGACGCGCCCACGGGGCCATCGTAACGAGGCGAGGGCGAAGCGGCCCGGTACTGGTCGTAGCCAGGAGGAGGACCGCGGGTGCTGGGGAAGAGTGGCACCGACGGGTCCACGGGCGACGCAGGAGGCTGGCGAGCGTCGTGGGGGTGAACGCTAGCGCCATTTCCACTGGAGATGGACGCATGGTCATCCTCAAACGGGTTGTTCTGGTATCCTCCCTTGGGCTCGTTGCGGGCAGTCGCACCTAAGGCATCCAACTCGGTGTTTAGTTGAGTTTGCGACTTGATGAAGGAGCCACGGTCATCCCGCATCGGCTGGTACCGGGTATCCGGGTTCTTCGAGAAGACGGCATAACCCGCAGAAATCAGAACAAGGATCAGGAGGACCAGAGCAAAGACTGCGTTGTAGACGAAGAAGATGACACCCATAACACCGGACACCATGCCGGGCGGGTTGAATACATCGGAGAAGACGAGAAGGAAGATCGCGTTGAGGAAATTGACCGCGGCAATCGAGATATTGAAGACGTTGGTCTTCTTATCCATCCATGGGCGGAGAACGGAGACACCGACTAGCATGCCTGCCTCAAGAATCACTAGAGCCACGGTCTGAACGACAGGGGCGGGCTGGCTCAGACCAATGAACATTCCCTTGATCAGAATGTAGAATAGAACTGGCACAACAAAGTAGTATGCCGTCGCACGGTACTGGACGTAGAGGAAGCCCCACTTGTTCAAGGAGGTAGGATCCGAGTATAGGATGTAGGCCGGGTTCTTGTGAAGCATCACCGAGCGCTTAGCCAACCGAATGACCTTCTGTGCCGCCCATCCAAGCACGATTAGCAAGGATAGGAACATCACCGCCGCCAAGACGACCTCAGCGGGCGAGTCCCGCTGAGTAAACTCCCACATGCAAAGAACAACCATTTGCGGGAAGCCAATCAGCGACAATCGGAATAGAATGCCACGAAGGACCACCTTCCAGCCATTCCGGAAGTCTTGGAACTTGTCACTCTGCATCTTACCATGCTTAACAAGCAATTCGCAGATCCACTTGAAGGAGGTGACGATGATTATGACAATGACGACGAAGACCACAAAGAAGATGAGACCAGTTAGGAAGACGTTGGTTTCCTCGATGTTAGCCTTGAATCCAACACGACCAATACCCCGGACAACGACGAGTCTTTGGGTGCCCGAGTTGTCCCTTCTCATCAGATAGGAGACCCCTCTCTTAGCGAACGACACCATAGTCTCCATCATCGGGTCAATCACGTCACGCTTGCGACGCTTCAGAACCTCGACCGAGGTGGTCGAAAGTTTCGACAGTAGAGTCGTGGGAGTTCCACCGGTGGATCGTTGATACCAGGTGCAGATCGTTTCGAGAAAGTCCACATGGATGATTCCCATACTCCACTGGAAGTTCTGGGTCCATGATTCCACAATCGGGGGCATATGAACGGAAGTCATGCCCATCATCGCCTGGCCCTGCATGAATCCGAAAAGGGAGAGCGCATTAGCCGCGACGTGGGCCGCCGTGTTGGAATGTCCTAGCCCAGAAGTGATGGCGGAGGCTGCTAAGCCTAGACCGGAGATAATGGCGGTAACCCAAGCAACTGATTCTTGGTAAACAGTTTTGCCGTTAGAAAGCGAAGCTTGCACACAGGCAATCTTTTCATTGGTTTCCTTGCTAAGAAGGACGACCTGCACGACCGCATCGAGATCGGGAACGGTGTAGGCAATACCTTACAAAGATCATTCGTCAGCATATTGGAATTTTGAGGAGCAAAGATGCATGACTTACTAGGAATGCCTTGAATTGTCGACTCCGGAATCGGGATATGAATGGGGGGAGGATTGATGGCACCTGCGGGCATCGGACACAACTGCACACCCTGGTCCTGGAAGGAGCAGGGATCGATGGTCTTCTGCACGATTGTGTAGCCATAGGCAGTGAGAGAAAGATCAGCCAGGATCTTACCCTTGACTGCCGACACGCCTTTGAAATCTACCTCCAAGGTTTTGTTTCCGGGATAGAACATCACGTGGAAGTAGGTTGCCGTAAAGTTGCTGCTCTCCATGCACACACTGAGCGCATCGGACTCGATGTAATCGACCGCTGACGCCAGCGGCGCCAGGAAGGCGACGAAGTAGGTGAGAAGCGATATTAACCGCATGATGGCGGATTGTGATTAGGGGTTGACTTGCGAGTCACTGGTGGGAGGGACGAGGAGGGAGGGGGGGGAGGGTGAGCGAAGAATATGACAGCCGGTGCCGGGTACTCCAGAGTACCACGTTGCGAACGGCCGGATGCGGAAGTCTCAGGATATGATGGGCTCTGCCAGTGCGGTGGGCCAGACCCGATGCGAACGATATCCGAACGGATCACACCACGAATCTGGAGTGTCTTTATTTCCCTTCCAAGTCGATGCTTATCGCGGGGGGTGATGGTCACTCTTTCACGGCGTCATCGAACGGCCGAGTCGAACAAAGATCGGAGTCGCGAGGTGGACAACGGACGCAGAGTATAGAACGAGAGTCGTCGGACGCTAGCGGTCCCAGGATGGGCGGGGGAGGTTACAGGCCTTTCTCGAAGCTGGTAGTGGAAGCGAGTGAATGGCGACGGACCGTCCGGGAAGGGATGGAAGGTCGCAAGAGCGGCAGATGACCAAGGGGGTGAGGGAGAATGGGCGAGCGTTGACACACGACGAGTATTCGCCAGGAGTGTCGATCAGGAGGAGCAAAGAAAGAGAGAAGGGCGAGCGAGGGGATAGACGGATGAAGCAGGGGCGTTGTTTAGATTTTGTTTGGGGGGCAAAAGTGAGGGAGCGAGAGCGAGTTGGATTGCGAAGATTGTCAGTCTCAGGCACAGGAATGTGTATTGCAGACCCGTATTTTTACCGAGGCGCCCCTCCCACCGCCAATCACCGTGGAGCAGCGCCGTATGGCATAGCGCCAGCCACAGACACCCTGGTCCTTTTTCTTCATTGTATCTTCTGGCTCGATCGGTAATTCCAGTATCTCACTGAATCATGATTATTCTGCTAAAAATGGCCCACTACGGCACTACGGTCTGGTATACGCGCGTCCTGGACTGGACCCCGGAAGCGGATGATGGAGCGTGGCGGGCTCGAGCGGGTCAGTGACGCCTTGAGATTTGCAGGCCGGGGATTATCTCAGCGGTACCAGAGGAACTGTGGTGGTGGGTCGGTACCATCAAGACCCGTTCGCGGTTGACATGGTCTCCACCCGGTATCTCTTCTGCCTGGTCTCCCGCACTGTTGGCATAACTAATTACCCTGAAGAGCGAGTCTTGAATCCTACAACTCGTCGCAAGAAAGCGGAGCTGTACAGATGCTGTCTGTGCGAGAGCAGTGGAGGATGAAGTCGCCTTCAAAGCAGATCGAGCCGACCGACAGTCAGTCCTATTAACTACAGAGGCTAGCCGTTAGCCTACCCGGGGACATGGAGTCTAGATCGTCGAATGGGTGAACGGATTGGAATATTCTTTGAGAACACCTCTGTGGATGTCACTAACTACATAAATCCACAAGATGTCTGACAAAAAATGAAGTTCACGGCCACCGGCAGTAGTGGTGGACCTGGTGGTACAGGGGAGTCGCCATCTAATTTACCGGGGACTTGCACAGCCTCCTTGGCGACTACGACGACGTGCGTGCGACTTCCTGCCGAGAAGTCCAGGCTGCGATGATACTCTACGCATTATTCAGGGGAACGCCATTGTCAGACGAAATGTCTCGGCCATTCAACCGGGCGTTCTAGAGACACGACGATACCTGCGTATAGAACATCGAATACACCACTAACTTACGAGGGGCGATGATCCGCGGCGGAGAGTGCGCGTCATGACGTCGGGCTCCGTGGTCGGACAGCAACACCGTATGGAGGGTCTTCACACCATGAAAATGATCCCTTTGTATCTTGGGTATAGCAGTCCCGAGGTGGTCGCATGATCGGAGCATGGATCAGGGGACTGACCTCAGCATCTGACCCATGGGTGCTCACGGGTTATTTTTGGCTCTGAAAATTCGGTGTCGCTGACTGTACCCCTAGCTCGGCCCGGATCAACTTGGGCCACCACTCCCCACCGAGCAGCATTAATAATAGTTCGATGCTCCTGTAACTAACTTTAACTAGAACATCTGTGGCTGAGCAAAACGGAATGCCTAACTTGGCATTATTGTCTTAGTGAGAACCGCCTTCTATTGGATAAGCGAGATTCAGATACTATGAGTGGAGAAGGTCCAATGGCCAAAGAATAATCTGTCTCAGTTAATGATTCTATCGTTCCAGCGGTTCCAGCGATATGCTGGTCACCAAAATTTCCACTGAAGGAGTGAGTTCATACATACAGTAGTCGGTAATTGCACTTTCTGGGTGGACATTGCCCCACATCATAGAGTAGTTCGTAGTATCGAGGGCATGAAGCTTTTCTCACTACGATCTCCCCCACTTGTGTTTCTTTCCCATGTTGAATATAGGATTTTCTTAACGAGGTCGAATAAACAAGTCAATAAGCTATCTAATTCATGTCCTCTGCAAGCTAATTGAATTGTATCGTAATATTGGTGACGGTAAACCTGCCACCTCGGGTAGCCATCGGCTCTGAGGTCACAGGGTGGGCCGCTCACTGAGCATATACGTCTAGAGCACAGTATAGCGAGTCGCCCTAAAGTAAGAACCGTTACATTGATTTAAGAACAAATTAGATATTAACGTTTGTCTCAGTAGGGCTTGTAACACCTGCTCTCTGTACCTGTCTCTCTAAGACCTAATTGCAGTGACCATTTGAAACGTCCGCGACCTCAGCTTCAATGACCATCTCATACTCCTGAGGGTCAGGCCAGAAGTTGACAATTTTAAAGCCAGCATCGGTTAACAGCCTCTCCCACGCACCTTGGGTCCGCTCGGAAGCTGACAGTAGCGACATCATGTTCACGTCCATTGTAGTTTGGCTAATGCTCGCTCCTGTTGGCGGAAGAACAATATCATAGACGAAGAGCTTGGAATATCCCTTTGCCATTGCATCTCTGGTATTTTCTAGCAGTTGCTTAGCTTTGTCGTCTGGCCAATCGTGAAGAACCGCGTGCATAAAGTAAGCACGGCTCCCTGCGGTGTTGGGTATTAGCAGGCAGACCCGATTTTCAAAACCAAGCTGTCACTTACCTTTCACAGGTTGCGGCAAGAAAAAGTCATGGGCCATAGCTGTGATCTTTTTATTGACCTGAGCATTGGCGATCACTTCTGGAAGGTCTTGCAAGACTAGCGATCCGGCAGGAATATCCGGATGCTTGGCATGCACATAGGAAATATCGATCCCGGTGTTTCCACCGACATCAACCACGAATGCAGAACCATTGTCCAACTTGGCACCATCCAGCAGTCTGTTTGTATCGTAGACCTTAGTCCACGGAGTCTTCCATGCTGTCCATGCCTCCATATGACCGGTGAAAGATTCGAAGTAAGCGGGGCTTTTCTGCAACCGTCCAAAGAAGTTGAGACCGTCCGGGTCACTGTCCGAGTGGTTGTTCACATTAACATCTGTAGGTTCCTTGTAGGAGATCTTGGCTAGGTATGCCGGCAGGTTATGACCAGCCGCAATGTATTGGTTTGTTCTGGTCAAAATGTCAATGTGGCAGATGGGCCTGATAGCTCGGAGTATACTTACGCAGCTTGAAGAGAGGCGCGAACCTTGGTACTCTCATCGCCGATAGCGTACGAGAACGGAGTCGGCTTGAATTTGTCTTCTGCTGTCTCCTCGACCACATTGAAAGCTGCCAGTAAGCGGAAGAGCCGACCTGTACACGCTTCGTGAGCCTTCACTAAACATGCTAGTGTGAGGATAAAGGCTTACGCAGCAGGTTTGTATCGATGTTGGGAGACGTCAACTTGACCAGCTCGTCGAGATTCTGCTCACCACCTCCAAGGCCAGTCCAGGATTTCCACAGGCCCAAGTCGATGCATGTCTGCAGTGCGGCAAAGACGACAGGATGTTCAAAGCAGAAGCCCCAAGCGCGCTCATAGGGGGATTCCACCCTGGCAAGCAGTCGACGTGCAGCGGCGCGTACTTGTAGCCGTTCGATTTCGTTGCCGCCAAACGCGTCGGGCTGAACAGCATCAAGAGCGGCAATAATTTCTTTAGTTTGAGCAGGCATATTGAAGTTCCAATCTTGAATTCTTAGGTTCAGAGGAAGAAAAATATCATATTCAACCACAAAGGCATGAGCTACGATATATATGCTAAGATTTGACCTTCCACTACAGGTTAATTCAAGGGTAGTGATGTTCAGAGGGGTTCCTTTAACTTAATGGCAAATCGTTTACATTATTAGGGTATCCAGGAGAAGCTAACGGTACTTTTGAAAGCCGAGCCCTCGCCAATACAAAACGCACAGCCCTCCATAAAACTTAAACCCCGCCAAGCGGCGCCGGTGTGTCAGCGCCATTAGAGCTGTCAATTTATAGCGTAAATTGGAGCTGTCAATTGCTTCCTCGGGGACATGTCTTTCCTAAAACGTTTGCCCCGGGAGCCTTAATGTGAAGAGTTCGTGTCTTAGCCGCGCTCCACGAGGTGGGATATACGTGCGTTAATATGTGAGTACTCGGGGCGGTAGCTTAACCAGAGCCCATTCTCACGAGCCATTGGGTTCACTGTCGACCTTAAGAGGTGGAGAGCTTCTCTACAGGCAGCCTTATCAACGAAGATTATTGTAGCAACTGCTATTCTCGGATTCCGGAAGTTTACCCCCGAGCGAAAAGTGAATTGTGCCTAGTTATCCCTATCCGGGAAACTGGGTCGTCCTTCGGCTATTCCAACGCAAGTCTAGACATCGAGGAACAAGGACCGAGTGGGGAGGAGTAAACATCCTGGCAGGCTACCTTGAGTTGAACGCCAACAGCATGAACTGCTGGTTTCTACTGATTCACAGATCTCTCAATTTCATTTGCCACCCATCACAACAAGACGGCCGACGATGTGTGCTCCTTTGGACTCAATGGGGAAGGTGACCGGTTAGTTGATGTATCAAATATTGCGAGCGACTTTAGCTGCAGAAATACCCCTTGGCCGTTAGAGCTAGGACCCGCAGGCGGAACTGTGCAATGTCAGTGGTTGAATTGTCTTATATTAGTCCGAGGACCCCCTCTAGACTCTGGTATTATCATCGCACGTTTCCTGTCAGAAGAGCTTCTGGTGGTGGGGCTGTGGCTTGAAATGCCCTTGTTAGATCCTTGTCGGCTCTACAGAGGACAATGCTCAAACCCCTAATTACTGTACTTTTGCTTCGGACAAGTGGAGGTAATAGTGTCATTTCACAGGGTTACTCTAGTTTCAGATAGTTCAAACAGGCATGTTGATCCTTGACACCTCTACCGGGAGTAATGCTAAACTCCAATTAATATACTTCGCCTCGGACAAGGGGGGGTTGTTTGATTTCCTAGGGTTTGCTCGAGTCTATAGTAGTTCAAGCAGACTAGACGACCATGGCAGGGAGGTAATTCAACTATTGTGTACTCCTGAATCTGTTGCGGGCCCGTTATGACCCCTAGCCGACTCTCTGGGGAGCTGTACGCAGACTACAGCCAACGTTACCTTAAAAGGATATGCACTGGCTGACAGGCACGAGGCACCGACAGGCACGAGGTGCTCGTGTCTCTGGCACATCATTACCATAACCGGCGGTGACAGCTTTCGGGGAAGTAAGCCGACGGGGCTAGACTTGATATCCCAGGATTGACGAAGGGGTTGCTTGAGTCCTTCGCAGCCTGGCTCTAACTGACATGTCAAATTAGAACGGTATAGTGTACTTTTGCTTTGGATCGGCGGCAGGAGCTGATATTGTTCAATGTACAGGACATGAGATCTTCTATAATAATACATCCAAGGCGGCATCTTCTCGTCTTGGTGAGCCCTCTTTTCCTCCACCACGGAAAACTCTTTCTTTCTAACCGTGAAATTATTGCCATTGCTTCCAACATGAGCGCATACGGCGGCTTAGGGCCCATGACCAATGCAGTCCTTTGGGTGGAGGTCGTTATCGTTATTGTCTTCGTGGCGCTACGGCTCTATACGCGAAAACAGATTCTTAACTCTGTTGGCGCTGATGATTATCTGGTTCTTATTGCCCTTGTGAGATCAACAACCGCAACTCCATATTGCATTTGGAAAGACTAATGTGCTGAAGGTTCTCCATATCACTTACACTGTCTTCGTCACCGTGTCGAGTGTTTATGGCCTAGGAAGACTCTACGCACAAGTCGGTGATCCAGCCACCTACTTCACAGCTGTCAAATATGAAGTGTTTAGCCAAGTGGCTGGTCTAATGGTGATCGGTGTCGGCAAATGTGCCGTCGGCGTCTTCCTCCTTCGAATTGTGCGAAATAAGATCCAGATTTGGTTCATTTGGAGTTTCCTTGCGGCCACCATTGTCATCACATTGTTCGCCAGCATTACTGTTGTAATACAGTGCTTGCCAGTGCAGAAGACTTGGAATCCAACTGTCAAAGGAACATGCTGGCTCGACTTTTCGAAGGTTGGTTTCACTGTGGGATGTGAGTGCCGCTACGCTGCCGCGGATTGGGTCCATAAAAGCTAAGCCTGTCATCTTCTAGCGTGGTTTGTCGCCGCCGACTTTGCTTTTGCGATTCTCCCATGGTTCGTTATCTGGGATCTCAACATGAAGCGCAAAGAGAAGATCACCGTTGCCTGTGGTCTTAGTCTTGGGGTCTTGTAAGACTAAATACACCCACCCCCACTCACTTGGGCAGACATCTGACGGGAATACTCTAGCGCTGGAATATGTGGCATCGTCCGCACCGTCGCTCTGGGAGGCTTGAATGCATCTGAGTATATCTGTATGTTCCCTCGACCCTTACCAACAGTGGTGGAGCTAACCCAACTCAAGATGATACAGTGCCAATGCTCATCTGGTCCGCTACGGAAAGCTGTGTCACGATCATGTGCTCATCAATTCCCGTTCTGCGTCCTCTCTACCTTCGCCTCAGGTACGGCAAGGATAGCCAGAACGGCTCCTCTGGTAACACATCCTACAAATTGCCCCTTTATGGCAGTGGTCGAAAATACGGCAGACTTTCGAAATATGGCAATGACATCTCAGCCATCGAACCGAAGATATCTTACCAGAAACCACCTATGCAGCATAAAACAAACAATGCTAGTGATGAGACTATTGTTCGGGGGGCTGCAGGCATCGAGAGGACGGATGAGGTTATGGTCAGCTGGGAGCGACCTGGGAGGAATGGCTAGAGAGTGTCAGGTCCGTTGATTGATGTTCTTTTGCCAAATTGTCTTTTAGCATATATAGCTTGGGTCACGGGGCCGTTTTTCATTCCTATCGTAAAGTGAAAGGAGTCATGCAGATGAGGGGCCTGCATATATTGCTGCAATATATATATCGTGGCGACCTATGATCAGCATGTTTAAGTCCGCCGAGTATAAACCATTCCGTTCATACAAACACTTAAAGTGATAATTTTCAAGTAGAGCCTTTTAATTTTAACACCGGTGCTTTGTACTTCTTCATTCAACGTTCCGTAAGATAGGGTGGATAAGCCAGATGAATACTTGTGTTGGAAACGATTTAATGCACAATAGGGTGCTCTTCAATGTAATAAGTTGTTTTAAAGGATCAAAAATCACCAAACCTTCGTGTTAATTGTGAAAATAATCTGATATTTACCCGAATTTGATCCACTGTAAAAATCCCATATTTGACACCCCTAAAGCCAGGCATGAAATATAATCTTCCTATCAGCACGTGATGTGGAGTTTTGCCAGCGAAAAAAAAAAGTTGTTCCGCCTGGACTTTCGATTCGCGATCGACTTGAGCGAGGCAATTTCCTCCACACACCCGACTTTTTGCATTATCACCTGGTTCATTTGACCATATTACTCCATTGCCGGACTAAATCCCACAATGGCCGGCCCTGTCGACGCAAAGTCGATCTCCAAGAAGCGGAAGAGAAAGCACGCCGCAAAACCTGCGACAGATGATGCCCCGAAGCCGGCGACCGAGACCGATGCAAGCTCACCCGCGACCGTGAAGAAAACTACTGCGCCTGTCACAAAGGCTGCGGTTGACAAGTCGGCCAAAAAGCGCAAAGTGAGCCAATCGCCTAGCGACGACGAAAGCGATGATGACGAGCACGCCGAGGAGCAGGCAGAGGCCAGCGACGAGGAGGAGGAAGTCTCAGCGAATGGAAATGGCGCTGCTTCGGATCTTCCTGCCATGAATGACGTTACCCTTCCTCAGACGGGCGCCGAGCTGCAGAAATTCACGGAGCTGAATCTTTCGGAGAAGACCATGCAGGCGATCAACGATATGGGATTCGAGACAATGACCGAGATCCAGCAGCGTACTATTCCTCCACTGCTGGCAGGACGGGATGTTCTTGGTGCGGCCAAGACGGGTTCTGGAAAGACTCTGTCGTTCTTGATTCCTGCCGTGGAAATGCTGAGCGCACTGCGATTCAAGCCTCGGAATGGTACTGGTGTCATTGTGGTCTCTCCTACCCGTGAACTGGCGCTCCAGATTTTTGGAGTTGCCCGAGAACTTATGGCGCACCACTCGCAAACGTATGGAATTGTCATCGGAGGTGCCAACCGACGGGCTGAGGCAGACAAGTTGGTCAAGGGTGTCAACCTTATCATTGCCACTCCCGGCCGTCTTCTTGATCATCTGCAAAACACACAGGGATTCGTGTTCAAGAACCTCAAGACCCTGGTCATCGATGAGGCGGATCGGATTCTGGAGGTCGGATTCGAGGATGAGATGCGACAGATCGTGAAGATTCTACCGTCGGAGGAACGCCAGACCATGTTGTTCTCTGCCACTCAGACCACCAAGGTCGAGGATCTGGCGCGGATATCCCTGCGACCCGGTCCGTTGTACATCAACGTCGACCACCGCAAGGAACACAGCACCGTGGAAGGCTTGGAGCAAGGCTACGTGGTCTGCGAGGCCGACAAGCGCTTTTTGCTCCTGTTTTCGTTCCTCAAGCGTAACCTGAAGAAGAAGATCATTGTCTTCTTCTCGAGCTGCAACTGTGTCAAGTACCACGCCGAGCTCCTGAACTACATTGACCTGCCCGTTCTGGAGTTGCACGGGAAACAGAAGCAGCAAAAGCGCACCAACACCTTTTTCGAATTTTGCAACGCCAAGCAAGGCACTCTGATTTGTACCGACGTCGCCGCTCGTGGCTTGGATGTTCGTTTCCCGCGTCCCCCCCCTTTCTTCTTCTGAACGCTTGCTCATTTCTTGATGATAGATCCCCGCCGTCGACTGGATCATCCAGTTCGATCCCCCCGATGATCCCCGTGACTACATCCACCGAGTCGGACGAACCGCCCGCGGTGCCGACGGCAAGGGCCGCAGCCTGATGTTCCTGCAGCCGTCCGAGGTTGGGTTCCTGAAGCACCTGAAGGAAGCCCGCGTGCCCGTCGTCGAGTTTGAGTTCCCCGCGTCGAAGATTGTCAACGTGCAGTCTCAACTGGAGAAGCTGATCGGCCAGAACTACTATCTTAACAAGGTACGTTTGGATTTGTCTTGGCTTTTTACAATACTAATTACTCCGTTTAGTCGGCCAAGGAGGGATACCGGTCGTACCTCCAGGCGTACGCCTCCCACTCGCTGCGGTCGGTGTTCGATGTGCACAAGCTGGACTTGGTGAAGGTGGCCAAGGGCTTTGGGTTCTCTACGCCGCCGCGGATCGACATCCAGCTGGGTGCTAGCCTGAGCCGGGACAAGAAGCAGCAGCAGCAGGGCCGGCGCACGTACGGCAGCCAGCCGAACCACAAGGGGCTGAAGTTCAAGCGGAAGTATGATGATTGAGTCACCAAAAGCATTTTCTTTGCGGCGTTTCATGGATATTTGAGTATAATGGAAGTCTGTACAACCTATCCGACATTCCTGCACACATACATACTTCGTAGAATAAAGCCATGTGGGCACGAGGATATCTCCCACGTGACACGCGCCAGCCCCAAAATCATCACTGTGATGAGTTGGCAGGCGCTGGGGCCAATTGATGGACGGTCGCCCGGGCGACCGCGACGAACCGGTTCTTGGTTGGTGCGGGTCGGACGGGGGCATGCGGTGTGACGGGCTGTGTCAGTGTCGGGATTCAGTTGTAGTGGGAGCGGATAGTCAGAAAGCCCTGTGTAGTAGACCGACTCCGGCCAGCGAACCACGGAACCGCAGCAGATCCCGTTTGTTTACCATCACAAGTACTGTTCAGGTACTCTTTGTATGGTGGGCCCCGCCCCCAGGAACCTGCCCGCTACCTCGGGTGCCAGCGCATCCAGCCATCTTCTTTTCCCTGCCTGGAGGCTGGGCAGTTGGACCCTCAAGCTTTCATGCATTCATCCATCCCTCCTTCTTTCTCTCCGTCTCTATCCCTCGCGTCTCTGTTCTTTCTTTCTTCCCTCCTTCCCTCCCCCAGCCCCGGCCCAATCGTCTGGTCTCATTGAATGTGAGGGATCGGCGCACCTGCTCGTTCGTCCCCCCCAGACCGACGTTGCTTTTTCCTCTCGCCTCTCCCCTATCTGTCATTTTCATCTCTTCTCTACACCATTCAGGTGCTTGCGCTGGTACGCCTCAACTCCCGTTAAATCTCAATACCCCCGGGGATCCTCTCAACCCGTCTTCTCCCTCCCTCTCCCCCCCTCCACACACCGCACCTCGTGTCGACCAGCCCGGGACCAACCCTCCTGCATCCCCCCTCTATCGGCTGCAACAGAGCATGCGATTGTGGGCCTGAAGACGCCGTCTCCATCATGGGGGTCGACACCCGCAAACCGATCCTACCTGCTCCCACGGAGTCTATTATCGATACCGGCGACAGCGCTGAGGGTACAGACTTAGCAACTGACCTTTCTCGCCGCACAGACAAGACGTCGTACTCTATCCCAGACGACGGCAGCCCGGTTACGGTCTCCACTCGTCGCCATCGGGACCGCGACGACTCCAAGCTGTCTCACTCGCACCGGGACTCGCAGACCTCTCTGCTGATCGAGTACTTCGAGGGCGGCAAAGGATCAGGCGCTGTGGTCTCCCGTCCCAGTGTGCGAGTTCGGGTCACACCCTCATCCGCTAGGAAGTCCAAGGACCGCCGAGAGCACATCCAGATAACGGAGTCCGGCTCCAGTCGAAAACCGTCATACACCCGGCGTATCTCGCTGACGCCATCGTCCAAGCAGAAGAAGCTGTACGAGGCGGATGACCAGAGCGTCAGCTCCTCCAATTCTGCCGTGGAAGAGGGCGACCAGTCCTCCCCTCGGCGTCCGCCAGTCGAGATCGAATTTGTCAACAACAGAGACCAGGGAAGCGAGCTTTCCACTGTCTCGCGTGACACCAGATACATGCCTGTCACCTCGGACGTCTCGACCATGCCCCCAGACAGCATGCTGGAAGGCGCCTCGTCGGCCGGTCCGCGACGGAAACGCAGCCAGAGCCTCGAGCGAGGTTCGCCCCGCGAAGACAAGGGATTGCTCAAGACGCCATCTCGACAAAGAAGCCGCAGCCTGAGCACAGAGCGGATTGCGCACCTAGCAGCGGAAAAGCTCAGCGGATCGCCTCAAGAAGCCTCCAGCGGCAAGCACCGAACCAAGAGCGGCAACAAGGATTACTTGGAAGCTGAACCAAAGCTATCCCGTCGACGACGCCATGCACACAAGGATGAAGACATCGTCCCCAGTGCCGAGTCGAGTCTTTTGAGCACATCTGCGGTCTCCTCAAACCGCAGATCCGACCAGTACTCGATTCGATCCGGTGCCTCCAAGTCCTCCATCAACAACCCGAAGCTACTCGAAACGGTCGAGGATGCCATCCGAAGATTGATTCTGCCCGAGCTCAAAGAGCTCAAGAAAGATCAGAAGGTCATGTCGAACAAGTCCAGGTTTGACCGCGAAATGACAACATCCTATTCGTCTACCAGTTCCAGAGATGAGTTGGGCCGACGCCTCTCGAAACATGCGAGCGCACCGGATGTCATGAAACCGAAGGTTGTCTTGAACAGGAACAGCAAAGATGAAGGCATCATCCTTGCGGGCGACTCTATCCGAAGCAAGGAGCGCAAATTGAGCAGAGGCAGCGAGATGTCTGATCCCGCATACCTGAAGGTGGCCAATCGACCTGAGCTCACTGAGAGTGACAAAATTCGACGACAGCGGAGCAAAGGTCTTCGCGATGCTCATGCTGCTGGGCTCGTGGCTACGGCTCTGACGGCAGCTGCACTGAACCATCACGACTCCAAATCCAGTCTTGATAAGAAGGAACGCCGGAGGAAGAAGAGCGGCTCTCGGAAGAGCAGTGGAAGCTTCGACGAGACCGAGCTGGTCTTCCAGAAACACAAAGTGCCTCCCATGCCCATGCGCAGCGAAATCGATTCGGAATTGACCCGCGACTCTCTCCTCTCCCAGCGTACAGAAAGTCCCACTCCTCGTAAGAAGAAGTCACAGGTGGAGGAGGTCCTTCGAGGTTCGCCAAGACAGCTTTCAATGTCTCCGAAATCCCGCACTCCGACCCGAGCACCTCTTAATACTCTGGGTATGCGTCACAACAACCAGTCGTCTCACAACATCTCGACTCACAGTGGCTCAGACCGTGACTTGCGTGCGAAGAGCGGGTCCCCTGGCATTGATGGTGGTGATTGGGCCATTGCTGCAGCCGCAGCAGCCAATCTCCTCGATGTTGCCCAGCCGGGACATCACACGCCAGAGGGCAAATATTTTGACGAGGGGCCTGGTCGAGGTTTGAGCCCAATCCAGAGCGTTGCTAGCGACCACACCGAGACACATGTTACGCATTATCAAGCCCAGCATGAGAAGCAGGCTGGTTATGAAGGCCGGCGAGATATTGAGCCCCGGCTTTCCATCGGCTCCCTTTCCTCGGCACCCAGCACCAACCTCGCTAAAGATGGCCAGGCGGGCCCTGCCTTCCCTTTTGAACGGTCACTTCGAGCCTCGGAAGAGGGCATGTACGGCCCTGACGACGACGCCAGAAACTCCATGCTCACTGACGCCGACAGCGACGTTCACTACCTTGACAAGATCAAAGAGGGCCAACATGTCGCCGACGGTGCTGCAGCCAACCCTGAGTTTGTCCATCCGGTGGGAATCGAATCAGCCGTTGCCTCCTTGATGGAACCTTCTGTCCTGGAATCGCCATCGACCCAATCTGGTAATCGGTCGCAGAGCGACCTGGTGGAACGAGGAGTCAGTCGCAGTCCGGAGAAGCCAGCTAGCGAGGGGTACCGTAGCAGTCCCCTGAAACAACGCCAGGATGCTTCCAGTCCCGATGATACTTCCTTCCCACGACGTATCGGAGCCACCTCGCCCCCGCAGAGTGTTACCCAGTCTATCGAAGAACTTGATGAGGCTGCTCTCCTTGGTGCTGGTGCAGCTCTTGCAGCCCGTGGAACGGAGAGTCCGGTGGGAGATGGAGCTCGCAGCCTAGACTCCGAGTCTGAAATAAACACGAACCCCTCAATCATCCAGGGTCCCATTGGCGACGTCACCCAGCGAAGCAGAGACCATTGGGCGTACGATTCTCGCTCCCCCGATCGAGTTCCCTACTATGAATCTGCTGCAGCCCAGGCCACTGGGCTTAAGAACCTGAGCTCCGAACAGCAGCGAGGACTCGATGCGGAATACTATCAGACCGCCAAAGACATTTTTGGTGACGATGGTGTGTATGGGCCAGACGACCATGCTGCGGCTCGACAGTTGTTTGGTACGCCACCGGGAGTCAAGGATGAGGGCTATGTTTCGGCTGCCAATCCCATGTCTCCAAGCATCGGCACTCCCAAGCAAGGCACTCGAGGCGTTGGCGGCCTGGATGCTGCGGGTATGGATGCATTTGGCAGCCCTGCTTCGGCAGATGATGCTTTTGTGCCCGGTCACCAGAGACACCTGAGTGGTTTCTCCCATGGTGTTGACTTGCCTCTTTATGATAGCGCAACCGGCAGAGGCATCGAGAGGATCCAGTCCCAGGACATCGTTGCTCTTATGGATCATGTAAGTTGACTTCCTCCGTTTCATTATTCTGAAATTGCTGACACACTCTTCCAGCTCACCGTTCGTGACGCGCAGCGTAATGCAAGAGATACCGAAATCCTTGTCACTCTGGTCCGAAGTGCAGCGGAAATGCGCACTTCGTTTGAGCAGATGAAGAAGTTCATTGCTCAGCAAGACGATCTTATCATGGAATCCAGCGACAAGCAACACGAACGCACTCAAAAGGCACTCGGTGGACCTCGGCCTTTGCCTCCCAGTGGGTCCAGGTCCCGTGGGCTGAACATGGAAGATGGCGAAGATATGCAGTCGAAGCGCAAGAGTGTCTTCAAGCGTGCGCTCAAAGGACTGAGTCTCAAGTCAGGCAATGACTTGACCAAGATTGAGGGCATGCTCGAACAACTACTGGAGGAGGTCGAGATGCTGCGGGCAGAGCAAGGCCTGGGCCCTCGCAATGGTGCTGCTGGCTTGGCAGGTCTTGACCGGGACGACTATGAGCCAACCGGTCCTGGCGCGACAACTCCGACAAAAAGCCCTGCTGATTATTTGTCCAATACCCCTCGACCAACCAATGGACAGCGCAGAGATTCGGATCGGGTTAGTCCTGTTCATCAGGAGGACGACGAGGACGTTGAGCTCGATGATGACGACGTCTATATGACTGAACATCTTCCTGTACAAGAACCAATTCGTCATGAGAGAGCTGGATCTTTGCCACTGCCGCTTTCCACGCCTCCTCGGAAGCCAGTGCCTTCGGGTGTTCGAAGCACCGAGACAACTCCCCAAACAGCCGATAAGTCACGGAAGCACAAGTCGAACAGCTCGTCGATCTTCCCCAAGATCTCTCGCTGGTCCAAGACCACTGCTTCAACCTTCAGCGACAACTTCCGGAGCAGCATGCAGCCAGGCCGAAAGGAACGTCCTTACTCGGAGGTGTCTCGCTCTGGGTCTGATCTCGCGGACGATGTCTATAAGGCTGACCATTACGATCCTCGCGGCGACGACCGCATCCGGTCCACGTATACATTGGACGACCACCTGCAGCAGGAGAACCGTCCGCCTTCGCCGTTGGTGCCATCACAGGTCTCTGAGGCTCCCAAGTATCGAGCACACCGAGGAAGCCTTGATCTCAAGCATCCTCAACCGCGACAGGGCCCCACCGGCCGATTCCAGACGCACCTGGAGTCCCAGGCTCAAACGTACGGGTCTCCTGTGTCCCCGACCTCCGAGCAGTGGGGAGGCTCAAATCCCATCCTGGCCGCAGTCCAACCAAACCAGAACCGCTACAGCGGCGTCAGCGGCGGCAGTCGACTGTCTCCCATTTCGGACACGGGCTTTTCCGAGACGAGTTCTCGCGCCACAGGACCGCCCCGACCCCCAAAGGTCAAGGATGAAGGACCTCTCATCCCTGAACGACCTCCCAAGGTCCAGAAGGATGAGACCGGTGCTTATGGAGGAGACCGTATAACTTCACGGGTATGTATTCCTTGTCATGCCACTTCATCCATCCAGATTTACGGTATTCAAGACTAATATCAATCCCATCAGAGTTCCGCAATGCGCCCCGTCTCCCAGCAAGCGACACCCCCAACCCGCAAACCAACGGGTCCTCGTCCCCTGAACTCCAGCGGCACGTACAGCCCAAGCAATATCAAGCGCACGCGCTACCGAGGTAGTCCGACGCAGATCGACTATGAGGACGACTATTGAAAACACACCGCGTTATGATCGATAATACCCTGGAGTGTTTTTTCCTCTCTCTTTCTTTCTATCTGCCTATCTAGCGATTTTTTGTTTCTTATGACAGTGATGACCGTACATCTTCGTGTTTTAGCCGTTGCCTTCCCGTCCGCCCCTTTTTCTGAGTGCAAAAACTTTTTTGAGTTACATTTCTTTTCTGTTAATAGGCATGGGGACGAGCGGGTGATCTATGTTATGTATCTTGTCTGGTGTCTATCTTTCTTCGTCGTTGACATATTTGAGAAGTCTCTTGATGTTACATCTTCAGTACAGACTTTGTTTTGTAGATAGGACCATAGAAGTTGTTGATAATTAGTGGGTTCCTGACGCAAGGCATTTCGTCCTGATCTACGTAGCACCAATTCCTCCTACCTGGTCAATGCATCTAAAGCGTGTCCTTAAAAGAGTGTATCCACAGTTCTCATAATGAGTAAAGTATAGCTCTTCAACACCAGTGCCTAGTCTATGAAGTAACACCCTCATCCATCCATGATCCACAGAACTACAAAACTCCACACGTCAAGTCGAGAAAGAAACTCCCAATCCAAACTCCACAATAACACCCCGAATAACCATACCATCCCGCCCCACCAAGAAACCACCTAACACTACATATCAGAAAACGGCCGCACAGAAGTAACCCCCCTCCCTCGAACAGAACACGGCGCAGCAAAACCCCCTGTCTCACTAACAGGAAACTTGCCCGGATAGCTATCCACCGAACGATACTTAGACGAGCGCTTCACCTGCAGCATCGACGAGTCGTCACTCGTACTAACCCACGACGACATCGACGGACGGCTGGGGTCACTGTGGAACGTGCGCAGTGAAGAGCCGGGGGACTCGCGCGCCGCTGGTGTTTCCGGATCGTGGTCTGAGAAGAGATGGAAGACGGGTCCGCACTCGCAGTCGCCGCTTTCGGCCTGTTGCAGGATTGAAGCCATGCTTGGGGGTGGCGGGAGAGGAACCGGCCAATGCATACCCGCTTCTTTCTGCTGGTGAGTTGGCGGGGTGACCACGACAGAAGGTCTGGACAGGTGAGGCGAAGAGATATACTTCCGGACAGTGGCGTAGAAAGAACCATTCTTTGGTTGTTCTCCGTCTCCGCTCCGTGAGGGAGGGGGAGGAACAGTAGTACTGGGATCGAGGCGGAAAGTGTGATTGTTCTCTGTTGAAACGGAACGCTCAGCCGCTGACTCGGGATAGCACTGCTGCATACAAGTACCGCTGTGCGAGACGCTGGACGGGGCACTGGATGAGGGGTGCAGGAACATGGTATTATTGCTGGAAAAGCGGCCTCCATTGCTGACTGGGATTACTGGACCGGGGTAATCCTCATGCAGTTGGCCTGTGGCAACGAGGACGGCGCGGCAGGCTGACGCTGGGACGATTTCTAGACAGAGTTTAATAATCTTGTTCTCTGTGTGGACGATGGATTGTTTGAGCGGTTGTCCTGACTGTGTATAGTCGCCGGTTCGCTGGGCGAAGTATGAGAGGCCGCGCAGGAGATGGAGGTATAGCAGGGCGCCGATGAGGGAGATGGATTCGGAGAGAGTGACGGTGACCGAGCCGGGAAGGGAATGGAAGAGTCGGCCTGCCATTTCGAAGTGTGGGTGAGAGAGAAACAGAGAAACAGTCGTTGTCGAGTGGAAGTAGATCGACCGGCACTAAACGGCCCAAACGAGGAAGGCGCGAACTCCACTTGATTGACTTTACCTCAACTTCATCCTGACTTCCTCAACGCAGTACTACTACGTGTCGACCACAGCCCTCCGTCTGTCTATATACTTGCCTCGTTATTTATTCATGCGGCCATCTCTTTCACCCCTACGGTCCATTCCCTCGTCTATCATGGCCTCGGCAGCGAAATGCTCCCATCTCCGCCCGCGGAGGTTCGCGCCACTCGATCCCGCTCGGGCATCCGATGCGCCGCCGCTGAAGGGGATTGTGTTTGATGTGGATGGTACTTTATGGTAAGTCTTTCTCTCTGAGGATTGTTTTGTATCATCACGCTCGGAACCAGATGCTGGGTTCACCATCGGTGGTCCATTAGCCGCCACCTCTTACTTTGGTAGTGGTTAATCCGCTATATCTATATTTCTCTACATAGTGATCTATAAGAACCCTGGACTGACATTAATGAAAGCCTTCCCCAGAATCATATGTTCGCTGAAATGAGGTAAGTCTATACAATTCCTCCGCTGCCATAACGTGGGTCTGAATGATTGCCAAATGAACACACACAGGAAGTATCGTACTAACCACCTTCTAGATCCGCCTTGGGCATCGACCGCTCAATCGACATCCTCCAACACATCCGCGACATCCCAACAACAGAAGAGCGCGCCGCAGCCGTCTCAAAAATCCAAGCCGTCGAGCGGCGCGCCATGCTAGATCAGCAGCCTCAGCCCGGTCTTGTGCGGCTAATGGAATATCTCCAGTCGCGTGGACTGAAGCGGGCGCTGTGCACCCGAAATTTCGAGTATGCATTCACTCAAGATATGAGACTGTCGGCAAATATCAATTGACATCTACCTCAGAGCACCTGTGATGCATTTAATCCAAAGCCACCTCCCGAGTCATACCTTCGTCCCGATCATCACTCGCGACACGCCTGACATCATCCCCAAGCCTGATCCCGCGGGTATTCTGCACATCGCGCAGGGATGGGGTCTTTCGAATCGAGCGGAGAATTTGATTATGGTGAGTATCAGTTTCTATCGCTTCCTCCCAATTCCAGACAGGATAGACGCAGCTGACTGACTGCTTCCTGGTATGTAGGTTGGAGACAGCATCGATGATATGACGGCCGGTCACACTGCTGGCGCGGCAACGGTGTTGCTGTTAAATGACCATAACGTGCACCTGCAAGAGCATGCGCATACGGATCTCTGTATCAGTCGACTGGATGACTTGGTTGATATCCTTGAACGGGGATTTGTGGGTGTGAAGGGAGGGATGGCCATGGAGGGCAACAAATCCGATGTTGCTGAGATTGGATCGGGTATATAGAACTGAACGAAACTGCATATCGCTACATTTCTTGGACGATTGGCATTGACCATGGGTGTATTTTTGCTTCAACACTGATCAGTGGTGTATTGCAAGTCTTGTTCTTTTGGGGGTCATGGAATCATGGAAGAGGTATTGTACAGTAGCGTTGACACACGCAAGCTAGAGCCCCAATGATAATCTACCATTGGTAATTCAAAAGGTCCGGTCTTGTCAATGAACCAACGTGAAGGGAATTTATCAGCACCATCATTTCCCTCTGCGTCCTCTGCCACCACCACCTCCGCCGCCCCGTGGAGGCCCGCGACCACGACCTCCTCCCCTGGATGGTGGGGGACCACCACCGCCACCGAAGTTGCGGTTATTGAAACCAACGCTTCCAATACGAATATTCCCGCGGCCTCTCCCGCGCGGCCCAGCAGGCGGCGGTCGTCGATCTGAGCGGAACATATTGTCGTCGTCGCTGTCTGGAGACGGAGATCGTGGGCCGCCACGGCCGCCGCGTCCACGGGGTCCCATCCCGCGTGGCCCTCTGCCGACAGGACCACCGCGTTGGAGGACAGGGCGGGAGTTAAGATTATTGATTGATTTGGGATCGGTACCCGTGAGGGTAAATGAGGATGTTGTAATTGGTCGGGAGAGAGATGGGCAATCGCCAATGAGGTGTTTCGAGCTGGCGCAGTAGGCGCAGGAGAGGGAGACCGAGACGGCGTTGGAGGAGAGGTCGAGGGAGGGATACTTCCATAGGTAGTCGCACTGCAGTTCCAGGTGGGCAGACGAGCCGCACAGATCACAGGGAACTTCTGCGGCCGAGCTTTTCAGGGCCGACGAGCACTGATTTTCGTCGTGACCGCGTTCTCGACACCGTTGGCATCTGCGCCATGTGGGACATGATGTGCTTTGGTGCTGGTTCCAGAGACCACAATGGACACACTTGTCACTGGTCAGTCAATCGTCCTAGCGCATATGGGGACAGGGAAATTCCTACCTCTTTGGTTGGACACACCTCGGCCAGATGGCCCTCTCGCAGACACTCGATACAGGTGATTGGCAGGTTCAGATCGATATCGTGAATGTCCCGATCGAAAAACAGATACTTGGCGTGAAGCTCCAGGTCCGCCTTGTCCAAGTCCATCAGAGTAGTTGGCACAGTAGGATACTTGCGCGAAAGGTGCTGGAATGCTTCTTCCTTTGACCGAGGTGTTGTGTGCGTAGATTCGATACCCAGCGCCGGCGCAGAAGGCTTCCCATTGGGATGTCCTCGATCAAGGACTAGAGGATGAGTGTAATCCGTGGGCCCGTCTGTGGAGTCTAGTGGCTCGGTGTTCAGCATGATGGAATCATCAGCTTCCGGGTCCGAGGACACCGAGTCCGCGGAATCGCTATCAGGATCGACCTCGCCGTCTTCCAATTCGCCGTTTTCCTGGGGTTGGTCTTTCATCTCTGTATCATTCCCTGCTGACGAAACAGACGCACTGCGAGTGCCCCAGTATGCGCCATTCACTGTATTGAATTGATCCGCCGATGCACTCTTGTCATTGTCCGGCTGAGCCGTCCGCTTGCCCAAGGTTGTCCGCACCGCAGTTTTCCTCCCCTGGTTCCAGCTAATAGCCGGAGCCGTATTTCCAGCATGGGGGTTTGCAGGTGCTTGGGTGTCCGAGTCTTCATCGTCGTTGTCATCGTCATCGCTCGACTCTGAGCTAGATCCGGAGCTGGAGGTGCTGTCGGGATCGACTGCCAGGGAATTGGCACTGAAGGCTGCACCCCGAGGAACAAAGTCGACTACCTCGCGGTCGCCCTCACGGCCATTTCTGCGCCGCTTCTTGGCGGGACGGAGGCTGTCATGCGATCCGTGGCGCGATGAGACCGCAGACTGGGGGTTTGAGCGGACACGCTGCGCGCCTACCGCGGCTGTTCGCGAGTCAGCGTCTTCGTCGGACAGGTCGGGCATCGGCGGTGGTGCTGGTGGAACGTAATGGGAGGAGAAAGAGATGAAGCGCCGAGATTCCTCAACCACCGATAAATTTTACGGGGCGGCACGCAGGCCATAACGGCAGAAGTGCTGGAAATACTACCCAGGGTCGCAATTCTGGTAAATAAATAAATATCGAAATCCAAAACAGTAATTAAGAACCTGGGAGCCTACTTAGATAATTATATCGAATCAAAATATCATTATAACCCTATCCATACTGGGGAATCAAACGCCGTCCGCTTCCTAGAGCACGTGCTTTGAGGCCTCAATCATCCTCATTCTTCATCTTCTTCTTTTCTCCTGCATCGTGTCCAGAAGATAAAGAATCTTCTTCCTCCCAACCCAGTTCTAGTCATATCTTATTTGTTGGGCCCTCTCTCGGCCAGACCCCCCCAGCCTACCGTGACCGCCCCGGCTCTCGGCCTCTCCATCACCCAGTCAGCTAACCTCATCATCCCCACGCTCCTTTTCCTCTTCTTCCCCCCGACCTCTCCCTCCCCCCCCAATATCCCTCCTCCCAAAATCAGTCACGCTGGCTTCCGACAATTCCGCCAAGGTGTCGTCCCTGCTGGTTCCCCGTGCCATCTCCTTCCCTCCGGAGGTTGGCACTGGCCAGCAGCGGTTGAGCCCGAACTCCATGTCCCAATCCAAGCAGGGCCGGCGGCGACGCTCCAGCAGCCTCATTTACCAGGAACCTCCCGAGTCCATCGAACACACCAGCGACCAGGCCGCCTTGCCTAATTTGAACGCGAATTGGGTGAATGCCAAGGGTGAGTGATGCACCGCATCGGTTGAGCTGGATGACCTGGCCATCCGGCAAAGCACCACGGAAAACCGACCGAATACTAACCTGGACTTTCGTACAGGTGCCTGGACCATCCACTTCGTCCTCATCGCCGCCCTCAAGATTCTTTACGATATCATGCCAGGTGTCTCCCAGGAGACCTCGTGGACCCTCACCAACATCAGCTACATGTTCGGCTCATTTCTCATGTTCCACTGGGTGCGGGGCATCCCCTTCGAATTCAACGCCGGTGCCTACGATAATCTCAATATGTGGGAGCAGATCGATAATGGCGACCAGTACACGCCCGCGAAGAAGTTCTTGCTCTGCGTGCCCATCGTTCTCTTCCTCCTCAGCACCCACTACACCCACTACGACCTCACCTACTTCACCATCAACTTCCTAGCCACGCTGGGGGTCGTGATCCCGAAACTTCCTTTCGTGAGTGCTCTTCTCTGTCTGAATGATGTTCAATCCGCTGACCTGCTGCCTTGCAGTCCCACCGGTTGCGAATAGGTCTATTTTCCGACATACCGGAGGAGTCATAGTTTTTACTGTAACCTTCTTCGTGTTAATTTGTTTTTTAATTTTTCTCTGACTCTCTATGTTGGTGTCTCTCGGTCTTTTTTGCTCCTTGAGCACGCTCGGCTTTCCTTTCGTCCTTGTCTCCGCAAGACCGAGGGAACAAAAAAAAGCCCCTTGCATTGTGAGGCCGGTGGAGTCGCAGCAATAATGGATGCGTGGCACTGACACGCTTCCAAGAACCCGGTCCTTTACCTCAGTCCATCCGCTCCCTGTCTAGATCTCTCAATATTCAAGCCTTGCATTTCTTAATCTTGTATTCGCTCTTTCGGTCGCTCTAACCATTATCTGTCCGTTTACTCTGTAGCTTGTAATAACTATGGTTGGCACTGCCAGCCCTGTATTACTTGGCTGCCGCCTGTCTTTGTTGTTGGGGTCTTGGCTTCTTTTCCGGCGGGTCCCATTGCATCATTGCGCGAGATCGAACCTTACCATCTTGTCTTGGCCCCAGTGCATCATCTATTGAGACAAGCATGTACATAGTGGGTAGGGCTGATCTGGTAGCAAATCTCTCCTTGTTCCCAACATAGAGTGCCTTTGCTAGATGTTACTTAGAATAGGTCGGCGTATACATAATTACTTCGGACCACCAACGCCTGACGCTAAAAATAGCGATGAACGTTGTCTAGGACACATGTCTCAGTATTTATCCAAATTTCAGAAAAGATGAAATTTTTGCCAAATCGGGATTGCCTTGTCAAACTGGCCGTTGGATCCATATGCATGTGCAATAATAACCTGGCCTTGTAGTCTCTGAGAGTGATTCTCAGCAAACAAAGTACTTCCATGTCTTTTGTGGGCCACCACCAAGACCATGAATGAAGATGATGCGTTCACGGTATAGCCTGTTAGAATGGGACTGTGTCTGTGCTAATTGGCGACAACTCACTTGACTGTTGATGGAGACTGAGATTCGGTCTCGCCGGGAAGTGAATAGAGCAGAGTCAGACCCTGATCGGTGATCTGAGCTGCCATATTTGGTTATTTATGATTGTCAATGTCTTTCTGGTGAAAGGTCTCATTATAAACCCCCTAGGACTCAGCTGGACGCAGCAATGCCCCGCACGGTTAGTTAACGTGTGATAGGTTGTATAACCTTCATTTAACAACCCTGCAAGCGCCAACAACACAAAAGGCGGTGATATGGCCGAGTTATTCATCAGAAAGGTCACTTACAGCATTGTATCCCCTTCCAGTGTAGTTAGGATTGCGCCTCTCGTTATTTGTTTGTATACATCACGTGACAATATACCTCCGCGCTCTTATCGATAAGGGTTTCCATATCCAGTTCAGCTTCTTCCACCGTGACCTCTTCCTTCCCTGAGCCGGCCATGGGCACCGCGGACGACAGCTCGTATCGCGCGCTCAAGCCACTCCCGTTTGAATTGGTCCAGCATACAGGCATTTTCTTTGAGGAGAAGCTCTGTTCGTGTACCCCACCCCACGAGAACAAAGTCGCCTTGCTAACGACTTCCTATCGCGAACGTCAGACACCCAAGCACTGAACCTCCTGCTAACCACTCTCACTTCTGGAACTGTTACCTCGGGAAAAGTGATATCTCCATGCCCGCAGCATCTCGCACTCGCAGCCACCTTCCTCGTTCACCCATCGACCACGACACGCGCCAGGTCCGCAGAAGAAAAAGAGGCTGCGATTGTAGCGTTGCGCCTCCTCCGCCTCACAAACACCCTAATAGGGCCTCGGGAGGCTAAATTTGGCATTGCCTTCTCCTTCACACATTTTGAAACTTCGCGTCATGGCGGCCGGCGCCGTGCCGTGGACGACACCCATGCTTCCACCGAGCTGGCAAGCGATGATACCAAGCCTCTGAATCTCGATTTGGGCCAGTCTGCGTCCTTGTGGTCTCGTGCTACAGATTTCTGGCATGCGGTCGGTTGGGCCTTTAATTGCTCCGTGCTGCACCCTGAGAGATGGGAACGATGGCAGGTCTGGCTGCAGTATATGTGTGAGGTGATCAACGATGACTGGGACGAGCGGGTGAAGATATTTACAGAGCAACAACTTGAGAAGAAGAAGTCCCAGGATGACGCTCCCCCAGGCCAGGCCAAAGGGAAGGAAAAAAGAGGCTCGAAGATGGATGACGGTCGTGCCGTTTTACGGGAAAGCCTTATTTTCCAGTACATCGTGACAGGCACCCCGGGATTTGGGCGAAACCGTCGTATCCTGAGATCTATCTTTGCGGATGGCGGCCCGACTTCTGTAAGCGAGTTTCGGGAAGTGTTTAGCAAGGAGCTAAAGCCGCTCAAACGCGACAAGGCCGCGAAGAATACCAAGAAAAGGGAGGTCGAGGTCAACATTGATAAAGACGAATATGGGGATTACTTGTCGCGCGGTGACGCCACGGACGAAGAGAACACTGCTACAGATACGAACAAAGACCCATCTCGGCCCGCATCACCCTCATCCAAAACGCGACGGTCAAAGCGCACTAGGCGAGGGACCAGGAATGCAGCGGATCCGTCGGATGACATGAATGCTGTAGAGAGCACTGAAGATGCAGAAAAAGTCGTTCGCACTCAACGCCTCAGCGTGTCTAATCTAGGGGGACACAACTCGCTCGCTCTGCGCCAGCGGCTTCTTAATGTCTTATCATTTGTATCTGACCAACTTCCAAATGATTTCATTTCTCTGAACGACCTCTACCACCTGTTCGTGGAGAATATTCGACCTCTTCCGCTCCCGGTTTTTCAAGCCATCGTGAGTCCATATGTTCTTCCGGGCTTTTGTCCAGCAACGCAAAGCACTCTCTGCGAAAAGCTCATGTGGGAGATGATCGAGAGCGCTGCTCCGGGTTCTGAGGAGCTGTATCTCACTCAGGCCAAGCTTGAGCAATGCTTTCTACCGTTCGGGGCCGCCACAGCCAGTACTGCCGACAATGCCAAGATATCCATTTTGCTCGAGTCAATGATCATTCTGCTAGCCAACGACAACACATTGTCGCCGAGTCCGTCTCTCAGAGAAGCACTGATGCAGGGGATTCAAGCCCGGGCGGATAAGGCGCAGGAAGAGATCCGGCGCAACCAGAATAGCCGCAATATGGAGCCTCTGGAGTGGTCCTGGCTGCTAGAAAGCGGTGAGAGGCTGATCCTTATGCTGGAAGAGGTGTTGCCCTTGAACCGAAACTCCGCATGATGGCGATTGTCTATGACAATATTTATGTATGACTACGACCATGACAACTTGATGATTTCGTTCAAGCATTTTCTCATCCACTGTGCATTTAACCTCTCCACAACATCGACAGCCCTAGAAACTAAATTGTGGGCCCAATAGGTGTTGATGCCCTATACCAACGGCCATATATCCCTCTATTCGTCTTCCATCGAGACTCGGCAGTCGTCATCCAGCAATGAGGTGACATATGGACCCGTAAGCAATTTTGCTACGTCGTCAAGCCCTTTCTCAAGAGCCGCCTTGATGTCATCTTCAATCACCCTCCCTCCATGATCCACTAGCAAGCGAACAATCTCCTTGTGTCCACGACGTACAGCTACATTCAATGCCGTACCAGACCGCGGGCTCATTGACACATTGGGCGTCAACCCCTTCTCCAAGAGCACGCGGACGATCTCCAAGTGGCCCTCTCTGCTCGCACTCCACAGCGCTCTAATGCCATAGACTCGGAAATGGATCCCATGGTCCAACAGCATCTGCACAACCTCATAATGTCCATTACCAGCGGCCGTTTCCAAAGGATTTCCCGCGACTTTCAGGTCGATGTGGAGTTTTGCGCCTCGGTCCAGGAGAATCTGCACGATCTCGCAATGCCCCTTCGAACAAGCTCCATCCAAAGCAGTGGACTCACGATCGACCTTGTCATTTATATCCCACCCATGGTCAAGCAGCATGTTCACAGCGTCTGCGTTGCCATCGGAAGCCGCCCAGTAAAGCGAATTCCTACAGCAGGTGCTGGCATGCATTGCCCATCCCCTGTCGATAAGGAGCCGCGCAATCTCAGTGTAACCGTTCCTTATGGCTATATCAAGCGCACAGCAACTGTCTACTGGAACGCTGGGCGAATGATGCAAAGAGTCGTGGTGTTCGCTGCCATCCTGCGGATGTTCCAGCATCTCTCGAGCCAGGGGGAGAGCGCCTACCCACAGTGCAGTGATGATACCTGGCTGGAGATAGCGAGGAGCTTTGTGGAGGTACAGCCAATTGTTTATCTCGGATCCATCGTTGCAGCAGAGAGTTCGGGCTGACTCGATAGTTGCGTTGGCGACTGGCTCGGGCTGTGAATTATAGTGATGCGGCCAATGAGTAGCTGAGTATATCAGGAATGTCATCTTTTTCTTAATCAAGTTCATTCTTCCGACATTATCGCAGTTCGGGATCCATTCCCCCGGCAGGTCAGAGGACGGCACCTCCAGTG